>NC_044982.1:104777075-105377125 GCF_008728515.1 Papio anubis | reverse complement strand
TGGTATACTTCGTTCAGTTACGTATTGCTGGCATCCCATATCCTGACTTTGTCCAGAGGTTCAGGTCAGGGGTTTTAATTGGAGGTGGTGAGAGAAGGCATCCCTGTCTTGTGCCAGTTTTTCAGAAAGGAATGCTGGGTTTTGCCTTTTTACATTCATGGTATATTCCATTGACTTTTATTGTTGTCATAAATAGCTCTTATTAACTTATTTTGAGATATGTCGACCCATCAATACCAAATTTATTGTAGAATTTTAGCCTTGAAAGATGTGTGGGGTACATTTCGAGAGCCTTTGCATCACTACCAAGAGATAATCATCTGGTTTTTGTCTTTGGTTCTGTTTATATTCTGGATTGCAGTTTATTGATTTGCATATGTTGAACAACCTTGTCCTCTAGGGGATAAACCCCTTGATCATGGGGGATAAGCTTTTTGATGTGCTGCTGGATCCAGTTTACCAGTATTTTATTGAGGATTTTTGCATCCAATCTTTCACTCAAGGATATTGGTCTAAAAATTCTCTTTTTATTGTGTCTGCCAGGCTTTGTTATCTGAGTATTGGCCTCATGAGTTAGGGAGAAGTTCCTCTTTTCTATTTAATGGAATAGTTCCAGAAGAGAATGGTGTTTTTCAACTATATATGTTACCTTGCCTCTGTGGGAATTAGGCTGTGAATCCATCTGGTCCTGGACTTTTTGGGTTGGTGGAAGGCTGAAAATTAATTGTGCCTCAATTTCAGAGCCATGCTATTGGTCTGTCCAGGGATTCAACTTCTTCCTGTGGTTTAGTCTTGGGGAGAGTGTAAGTGTCAGGAAATTGGCCATTTCTTCTAGGTTTCTAGTTTATTTGTGTAGAGAGTGTTTATAATTTATTCTCTGATGGTAGTTTGTATTTCTGTGCTGGGGTCAGTGGTGATACCCCTTTATCACTTTTATTGTGTCCTATTTGATTCTTCTCTCTTTTTCTTTTTGAGGCAGGAGTCTCGCTCTATGTCGCCCAGGCTGCAGGTGCAGTGGCGGATCTCAGCTGCTGCAAGCTCGCCTCCCGGGTTTACGCCATTCTCCTGCCTCAGCCTCCCGAGCAGCTGGGACTACAAGGCGGCACTGCCACCGCCCGGCTAGTTTTGTATTTTTAATAGAGCCGGGGTTTCACGGGTTAGCCAGGATGGTGGTCTCTCGATCTCCTGACCTCATGATCGCCCGTCTCCGGCCTCCCAAAGTGCTGGGATTACAGGCTTGAGCCACAGCATGGCCGGCCCTCTTTTCTTCTTTATTAGTCTTGCTTGCGGTCTATCAATTTTGTTGCTCTTTTAAAAAAACAGCTCCTGGATTCATTGATTTTTTGGAGGGTTTTTTGTGTCTCTATCTCCTTCAGTTCTGCTCTGATCTTAATTATTTCTTGCCTTCTGCTAGCTTTTGAATGTGTTTGCTCTTGCTTCTCTAGTTCTTTTAATTGTGATGTTAGGGTGTCAATTTTCGATCTTTCCTGCTTTCTCTTGTGGGCATTTAGTGCTATAAATTTCCCTCTACACACTGTTTTAAATGTGTCCCAGAGATTCTGGTATGTTGTATCTTTGTTCTCATTGGTTTCAAAGAACATCTTTATTTCTGCCTTCATTTCGTTGTGTACCCAGTAGTCATTCAGGAGCAGGTTATTCAGTTTCCATGTAGTTGAGTGGTTCTGATTGAGTTTCTTAGTCCTGAGTTCTAGTTTGATTGCACTGTGGTCTGCGAGGCAGTTTGTTATAATTTCTGTTCTTATACATTTGCTGAGGAGTGCTTTACTTCCAATTATGTGGTCAATTTTGGAATATATATTCTTGGTGCAACTAAAGATTGGAAATAAAAAGGAAAAGAATATAGATTAGACTCCATGTGTTTAAAACAACTTAGAATAAAATTAAAATGTAAATAGTAAACAAAACAATATTTGCAACAAATATGGCAGCATTAATAACCTTATTCTTTCAGAGTTTACAAATAGGTACAAAAGAAAGAGACTAACTCCTCCACAGAATAAACAAACTAAGGACATGAATGGTAGTTATTAAAAGCTAAAATATACATGGCTAGAAAACATATTTCATTTTATTTGTTAAAATTTCAATAGCTTTAAGGATACAAATGGTTTTGGTTACATGGATAAAATGTATGGTGGTGAAGTCTGGGCTTTCAGTGTACCCATCACTTGAACAGTGTACATTGGTACCCAACAGGTAATTTTTCATCCCTCACTCCCTTCCCACCCTCCCCTCTTTGGAGTCTCCAATGTCCATTATACCACTCCATATTTTCAATATTCAATCTAATTAGTTATCAAAATGTAAATTAAACTGGGCCAGGCACAGTGGTTTGCACCTGTAATCCCAGCACTTTAGGAGATTGAGGCAGGAGGATTGCTGAAGGCCATGAGTTTGAGATGAGCCTGTGCAACATAGCAAGACCTCATCTCCACAAAAAATTTTAAACAAATTAGCCAAGTATGCTGACCTGCACCTGTAGCCCCAGCTACAAGGGAGGCTGGGTCATGAGGATCTCTTGAGTCCAGGAGTTTGAGGCTGCAGTGAGCCACTGCACTCTATCCTGGGTGACAGAGTAAGACCCTGCCTCAAAAAATAATATGTTAAACTAAGATACTGTTTTGCCTAATAAGTTGGCAAAGAATTTAAAACATATATATTTCATAGGTGAGAGGTTCAATGGTCCAGACTTCCAGGGGGACAATCTGGCAACAAGCATCTGAAACCTATAAAGTGTACATATAGCCTTTGACTCTGCAATATCACTTACATGAATTTGTACATACAAGGAAATTGTTAAGGGTATGTCCCAATAATCATCCTCCAGGTGGTTGATGGACAACCCTGTTGAAGATTTCAAAAATCAGAAAGGAGCTGTGTGTTAAACAATAAGAGTTGTGTTAAAAGATGGTCCATCTAGTAAATGAAATATTATCAGTCATTAAAAATGATGTTGTTGATTAATATCTATTGCCATGGAAGGATGTTCATGATATATTGTTAAGTGGAAATAGAGGTAAGAAAATAGTAAATGCAGGCCAGGCACGGCAGCTCACGCCTGTAATCCCAGCACTTTGGGAGGCCGAGGCGGGCAGATCACGAGGACAGGAGATCGAGACCATCCTGGTTAACACAGTGAAACCCTGTCTCTACTAAAAATACAAAAAATTAGCTGGGCATGGTGGCGGCCACTTGTAGTCCCAGCTACTGAGGAGACTGAGGCAGGAGAATGGCGTGAACCCGGGAGGCGGAGCTTGCAGTGAGCCGAGATGGCGCCACCGCACTCCAGCCTGGGTGATAGAGCAAGTCTCCGTCTAAAAAAGAAAAAAAAAGAAAAAAAGAAAATAGTAAATGCAGTGTCAGCCAACTTTTGTCTTAAAAGCTGTATATGGGATGTAAAAGATCCAGAGGGCAGTATGCTTAGGCATCACAGAGGGGTGTCTCTGGATAAGGAGAGTAGGATGAGTTTTTCTTCTTTTAAGCTATCTGTTTTTTCTGCAAGTACTACATAGTGCTTTTGTAATACAGAAGCAATTACTTTCACTTTTTAAAGGAATGGAACATAAAATTGAGGTGGATACTCCATTTTGCGGCATGACACTGATGCACAGAAAATGGAGACCAGGAGCAATGCTGCAAACTACACAAGAAAATAGGGATGGCCTTAGGAGTCCCATTCCATCTGCTTTATTCCTACAGTAATAGCCCATGATTCTGCCAGCCAAAGATGCTCTGCTCCTGAGGAAGCTTGTCAGCTTTAAGGAAAAGATGCTAAAGAATTATCATGTGTTCTTAGAGAGACTTTTGTTTCTTTGGATAGAATTTGGAGACCCAAAATCACTGAGCAAAGGAGTGGATAACAATATCAAATTTGAGCATTTTAATGAGACTCAATTTCCACTAACAACAGCAGCTAACATTTATTCATCACTTACTACTTGCCAAATATTTCACATATATTAACTCCTTATGCCTCAATCCTGCACACAACCCTATAAATGGGTACTGTTACCTATCCCTGTCTTAGAATGAGAAACTTCAGAGACAAAACAGATTAGTAACACTTAAAAGCTCACAAGATTCAAATCCCAAAGCATTCTGGCTGTGAGAGTCTTTTAGACTTTTAGAATCTCTTTTTCTTTTTGAGACTGAGTTTGTCTTGTTTGCCCAGGGCCAGGAGTGCAATGGCTGATCTAGGCTCACCACAACCTCTGCCTCCCAGGTTCAGCACGATTCTCCTGCCACAGCCTCCCAAGTAGCTGGGATTACAGGCATGCGGCACCACGCCTGGCTAATTTTTTTTTTTTTATTTTTTTTATTTTTAGTGGAGACAGGGTTACTCCATGTTGGTCAGGCTGGTCTCAAACCCCCAACCTCAGGTTATCTGCCCATCTCAGCCTCCCAAAGTGCTGGGATTACAGGTGTGAGCCACTGCACCCAGCCTAGAATCTCTTTAACCACAGCTCTAGACTTCTGGGTTCAAACAAACATCTTGCCATTATAATTTGGGCAAGCTTCTTTTCTTCCTCAAGGACTATGATTACTCTTCCTGATTGCCTAGAGAAATACCCTGCATCATCTCTAATCTATCTGCTCCTGATCCTGGAAATATGGGATTCCTTGGATCCCTGTCTTCTTTACTATCCCCCAATCCTGTTGCCCCATGGGTTCACATCTGAGGAGCAAGATAGGATTGGGCAACCACTGGGCTTTTGGGGTGATGAACCTTCACAGGACGGTATCCTGGCAGGAGGAGAGGGGGTGTCAGAATTTGCAGATAAAGTCCCCAGTCTCTCTCATCACCTGCAACATGCTGGACACACTGAGAATCAGAACCCGTTATAAACCCCAAGCTGGTCTTGAATTTTCAGTTTTGTCTGAACTTTCAGAAAGTAAATTCGTTCCATGACAATGTAGGGGGAGCATGGGAGCAGCCCACCTAGGTTGCAGGGAGTAAGAGGCTGCGTTGTCCTGTAGAGAATTTAAAAACAATAAAAGAGCTAACTAAAAGTCTCTCTGCTTTTTATTATCTCCATGCACCAATTCTGAATAATATTGGCAATAAAAGACTCCAACATGCGGATTAGACCACTTCTACCGACCCCTTCCCATCTTGGTACACCACGACTTTCATTTCTAGCTTTTCTTTTGTCCTATCATTTTGTTAGTCTGACCATCAACCCCCAATAGCCTCATTCTTCACTTGGGCTCTTGGTATCTGAAGTGATGAATGAAGAGAACACAAGTCTTTATTTGGGAGGAAGAAAGAGGAGTGGTCTTTAAAGCCCACATCTGCCCTCTTTTCTCCCCACAGAGGTGTCTGGGAAAGAGGAGCTGGGAAACCAGGCATGGGGCCCAACTCCTGCCTTTCCCCTGAGGGCAGACATTGTCCCCAAACTTGGAGTCAGGCTCATGCTGGGAAAGGGAGTGTCTCTGAGGCCCAGCCCTGATGTCCCAGCTTTTCTAAAACTTTCCCTGTGCCCCAAGGGAGAGTTAGTCACTTCCTTCTCCTGCTCCCACAGCACTTTGTACATATACCCCTTTGTTGGAGCACTGGGCACATTGAGCACTCTTAGATCACCTCACTCTCCAGGGAGCTCCCTGAGGGCAGGAACTTACGTGTTCATCTTTGTTCCCTGGTTCTGACACAGAGCAGATGCTCAAAAATGTTCACTTGGATAGAAAATACAATCATAGGCCAGGTGCAGTGGCTCATGCCTGTAATCCTAACACTTCGGGAGACTGAGGTGGGCGGATCACAAGGTCAGGAGATCGAGACCATCCTGGTTAACATGGTGAAACTCCGTCTCTACTAAAAATACAAAAAATTAGCTGGGCGTGGTGGCGGGTGCCTGTAATCCCAGCTACTTGGGAGGCTGAGGCAGGAGAATCGCTTGAACCTGGGAGGCGGAGGTTGCAGTGAGCCAAGATTGCACCACTGCATTCCAGCGTGGGCAACAGAGCAAGACTCCCTCTCCAAAAAAGAAAAAGAAAAATACAACCATACACTGTATCCATCGCCCTCATGAAACCCTGCCTGCTATCAGCTCATGATAAATATGGTCAGAGTAGAAGGCATCATTCATTCATTCGTTTATTCCACTTATACTTGTTTCTTCTTATGTAACTATCATTAGGGTAAATTGTTTTTTACTGTTATTGATCTGAGTGATTTCATTTGTTAAAGATAGTAAGTTGCAAACTGATAGAGGAATAGCAATTCAATACAAAATGAGGAAGTTTCTGGAGAGAAATTCAGAAATTGGAAGGCAAATTGATGGTGCCTGTAGGAGACAGGAGACCTGCAGAGGAAATGGAAGAGAAATGGAGTTTGGGTCATCCTTACTGGCGAATCAGTGGGAACTATTTGTTACCCTGTGATAAGCACACTTTGTTGAGGCTACAGTGCAGTAGAGAATTACTTACTAATACTTGGTGGGGACAGGCTGGGAGGAGAATGTAGGCAGGGATCGTTCAGCACTTGTCCAGGTAGCACCCAGTTTAGTCCAACGACTTCTGAACCCTAAGAACATTAAAAGGCAGTGGGCATACTTGGGACAGTAGCAGGTAGTCCAGAAGTGAGAGACTTAAAAATAAAAAATATCACCCCATAACCTGCAGGAAGAAATGCAATCCTCTTTACCCAGTAAAGCTGTGCTGCCAAGATGGTCTTGAAAACAGGCCATCCTGAAGACAGTTGATGGTTTTGCTTAAGAGCGACTGACTTGATCTACTTCCTTTCAGCTTCGTGAAGGAATTTGTACAATAACAAGAGCCATGTCACAATAATCACTTCATCTTTTGCCAAGATGAAATTCATACCTTCATAGGCATGTGCTGTGGTAGCATTCAAAAATAAATTTTCTAGGTATCCGAAAAGAAATGTAAAAGCATGTAAAATAAGTACACAAAAGCCAATTAACAATAGCATCTGGGGGAAAGAGAATGGAATGTAGGGGAAATCCTTGGGAAGCACACAGCTGATAGCTTCAGCAGCACTTCCTGAGCTTTGGCTTTGACCTATTCTGAGAACCTTCCGGGGCCTCTCAGGCAATATTAGCACAGACAGGGTTTGCAAACCAATGGGTCATGGGCCAAATCCAGCTCACAGCTGTGTTTCATTTGGCTGGAATAGTGAATTCATTTTTTTTTTTTAAAAAAATGTTTTTAATTGATATATAATTGTTTTACATATTTTGGGGGTACTTGTAGTGAATTCATTTTTTAAGTTGAAAACATTTAAATAAGACATGTGCTTTCCAGTTTACCACAGTCTTCCCTGCTCCCAACTGTCTGACACTAACTCATCCACATGACCTGCCAGACCTCTGTGGGCATCTAGGACTGTGACCCCTCCATGCCCTAGACTCTGGTTCTCAAACTTGACTGCCCACTGGAATCATCCACAGGAGCTGTGGGAAATGCCCATGTCTGGGTCCCAACCCTGAGATCCTGATATAACTCACAAGGAGTGCAGCCTGGGCAGTAGGAATTTTATAAGCTCCCCAGGTGATTCTAATGTGCAGCAAAATATAAGAATCACTGCCCTTGAGAAAGGAAACTAGCTGAAAATCTATGACCCCAGGTTGTGTTCCACAAGGCACGCTTTTCTCCAAATTAGCTGTTTCCCTTTACCTGACGCTAGGCCACACGGACACCTACCTCATGCAGACCCTCACATTTAACCTACCCTGATGAGCTCCAGGCCAAACTCTCCAAACTACCCCCTGGTGATTTGGGAGATAATGATCCCTTTTGAAATGATGGGTTAGGGCGATTTTCTAGAGCTTTTAATAGTTGACAGGTGATTTGGCCACAAGCACAGAGTCAATCATCTTGTATTAGGCACGAAGTGCTTTCTCATTTGATTCATATTAGATTTATAATAACATCATGAAGAAGGTATTACTCTCCCATTTTATAGATGGGAAAATGGTGACACTTAGCTCTGGGGCGATAAAAGCTTTATTGTACACTCAATAAGTCAGGCTATGGTTGAACTTACTTCAGTAAACATTTGGTGGCTGTTACGAAGCCTGTGGAGAGCTATATCCCAGAACAGCCCTCACAATTGTTTACAGCCAGCATGTACTCTGACTGGTCAGTTCCTGTGTCACATTGGACAGTAAATACTTGAATTTGGAGTCATTGGACTTGTATTAGGCACCAGACAGTTTCTTCATATCATGTCTTTTACAACTAAAGTGATAAGATGTGGTCCCAGTGCTTCAAGGCTTAAACATCGAAGGGGAAATAGACACTGAACACCTTGCAACAGGATGTAATGCATCATAGAAAAAGATGGAAACTGATCGGGCACAGTGGCTTACGCCTGTAATCCCAGCACTTTGGGAGGCCAAGGCGGGTGGATCACCTGAGGTCGGAAGTTCTAGACCAGTCTGACCATCATGGAGAAACCTCGTCTCTACTAAAAATACAAAAAAAAAGTAGCCAGGTGTGGTGGCACATGCCTGTAATCCCAGCTACTGGGGAGGCTGAGACAGGAGAATTGCTTGAATCCAGGAGGAGGCAGAGGGTTGTGGTGAGCGAGATCGTGCCATTACACTCCAGCCTAGACAACAAAGAGCAAATTCCATCATAGAAAAAGAAGAAAGAAAAGAAAAGAGAAGAGAAGAGATGTAAACTGAGTGTTATGAGGAGCATCAAGCATCTATCTCTACCTCTGCAACACCAGAAGGCTCCACAGAGCAAGAGATATTTAGATCTACATCTTGAAGGATGAGTAGGAGTTTCTCAGGCAGAGAAGTGGGTAGGTGGGTGAAGGTACTTGCTGAGCAAAGGCATGGAGGTACACCAATGCATAGAAAGGAAAACTTGGCTTGGAGTCAGGAAAAGAACTGCAGATTCCCTTGAAGGTTAGTTTATCCTGCTTATCTATAAACCTAATGGTTCTGAATGGCGTTAATTATTTTTACAGTATTTGGACCGTCAGGTCTGTTGTAGATGAGTTTCCCAGCTGCAGAGACAGAACTCACTATTCTGGCAACATCCCTGGTCTTTTACCAAGCACTTTTCCCCTTTCAAATAGCATTCCAGAAATCTGAAAGTGTCCCTTATCTCTAACAGAAAGTAATCTCTTTTTCTCTCCCACTACAGACAGTCAAGAGTACAATGGCATTGCCAATTATCTTATAATAGCTGATGCCAATGGCAGCATTATTTTTTTAAAATCATAGGAAGAGATGGAAATCTCAGAAAAGGAACACACAATGTAACACTAATCCTTTGGATATTTCTTTTTTTTTTTTTTTTTTTTTTTTTTGAGATGGAGTCTTGCTCTTTCACCCAGGCTGGAGTGCAGTGGCTATCTCCCGGCTGCTGCAGCTCCATCCCTGGGTTCCATGCATTCTCACTGCGGACTGAAGCCTGCCACCACTTGGCTGGTACTTTTTTGTATTCTTAGTAGAGATGGGGGTTTCACGTGTGCTTGGGATGGTCTCGATCCTGATCTTGTGATCCAGCCAGCCTTGGCCTCCCAAAGTGCTGGGATTACAGGTGCAGCCACCAGCGCCCAGCCTGGATATTTCTTTAAGGTTGTCTTGAGATGACTACAATCTGTCATTCCACTAACATAAACACATTAGTGTCTGTAATTCCTCTTAGCATGTCTTTTAAATCCATCCTTTGTCTCTTACTGTGGACATCTTTTTAATGCTATGGAATACAGAAATTGTGGATTTTTAATATTCAGACTTAGTGAGTTATCTAAGTGAGCTCACAAAAGGCTTTCATTTGATCTAATTATGGTTACACCTTCCAAAGTGAATGCATCATCAGAAGTAGCATTGTCCAAGATCTGCCAAGACGTCTGTGCATGAGCCTGCTCTCCCCTTTTCACGTGCATGTGTTTTAGCCTGGAGCGATGTACATGACTTTGATATTCTTCAATATTTTCAAGCGGGAAGGTCTGTACAGGATTAATTACAAACTTAGGGCCTAGTGTAACCCAGTCTCTCATTATCATTAATGAACCTCTTCTTCTGTACTAAGAAGAGACCTCTAATTGGGTTTATTTCTTAGGGTAGATATAAAGGTATCCCTCAGAAGTTTACTGTGATGACCCATTATGTGAAGTCAACCTGCTAATCTATGCAAACTGGAGGATCCACTGAGAATAATAATTTTTTGTGACATTAGTCTGTTGGGGGAAGCCACAATGAAAATCTACTACATCATAATATATACTTGGTTCATTAATCTGTAAGTAGAAGTTGGCCTTAAATTATTCATGATAATAGCCCTTAATATACTAGTTTACTATGGCATATTTTGTATCAGTAATGGAGATCTCCATCCTTTAAGAATATATTACAATTCTCCACTATTAAATCTTCCCTGAGAGGTGGGGTAAGAGCCTGACCAGGACTTTCATGGGAATGTCATGTTTGCAGCATAATAATCAAGCTTTACTGTTCTGAAGAGACTTTCATCCTAAGGATCTCAAAGCACTTTATGAGGCTTCATTAGTGCCAGGAATACCCTGAAGGCACCAGGGTTTTACTATCTTCATTTTATAGGTGAAGAAACAAGACCGGCTGATGAAGTGACTTGCCCAAGGTCACATAACCTATCAAAAGGACATCTTGGAGGGCACAGGTAGGTTTAAGTGGTGGCTGTTTTTCTTCAGCCTTACAAGACACTATTAGTGTGTCTTTTGAGCTGGAGAACCACGGCCATGACTTTCAATGTTTAGGTGACCTTCATCCATCCTCAATCCCCTTAATAGGCCCTCAGTGCCTGCTGAAGGGAGGAATAAACCATAGTCTTACTGGTGCTTCCGAGTCAAAAAAAACTCCTTATTAGTTACTCAAACTCTTTTATTTGCAATTTCTCTCCCACTATGTATGGCTTGTGGAAGACTCTTGTGAAGTATGCTAAATATGTCACTGCTATCACTTTCACATTTGCACTCTCTAAGAAGAATGGAGTGTTTGGGAATGCTTATTAAGCGATTTCCATCTCCCATATTATTATAGGATTGTAATAAAGGACTTTTGCTTAAGTTATATTCTGCTATTGTGTTGGAAAGTTCCAAATAATTAAGTAGTAGGTTTCTCCTTATAAATCTGGCTCTTCTTTCTAAACCCTCAAGCTTCAAGAAAACTGAGGAGCTTTTTAAAAATTACTTTTTATTGCTGGTAACATCTATAATATGGGTCCTGCTTTGAGGTAGGGGAGGATCTTTCTTATTTGTTTTGCTTTAAATGTGTGTATTTGATCCCAGCTCAGCTTTACATTTAAACATTTTAAAAGTGCATGCACTCCCAATTGTGTGGAATGCCAGGAAACGAGTTCATTCTGCAAGGAATGAGCTTTCAGCTCTGTCCTTTGTGACAGATTCCAGAGCGTCTCTACTGCCCAAGGCAGGCCCGGGTCACGGGGCGCTTCGGTGACCATCCCCACAACCTGTACCAGACTGCTGGCAAGCACTCCTGTCAGCTCTGTTTACTCTGGCAAGACTGATAGCATCCAGGTAGATTTCTCGACCCCCATGCCTCCTCATTCTCCGCCCCCACTTCTCCTCTCCAGCCCAGGACCACGGCTGCATTTGCCAATGGAATAGTTAGGCAGTGAGTTGCTGTGCAAAACTCCCATCTGTGAAAGCGGCTTTTCTCCTGAGTTAAATCACTTGCTTAGCATCTAATGTGTGTAGGGCCTTCACCTGATCCCCTCCTATCCCCATCCCCACCCTGAAGTGTCCTCTGAGCTTTAGAAAAATGTGCGTTGGTGCTTGTTACTGCTCCTGCATTTCCCTAGATGAAGTCACTCGCCTGGGAGGGCTGTGCTGTTAGGCAGATAATCCTGTTAAGCATCTGGAGGGCCTGGTCAGGAGATGTTCAGCTCAAGAATGTCAGAAGTAGATAGAATGGTGCTGAAGGTGGGCTCCAGGGGCAGTGCTGAGGGTAAACAGGCTGCTTCCCTGCTGGACATCAGCCTCGGGTCTGCCAGCTCCCCACCACCAGTGATAAGCTGCTGACCATAAGGAATCGTGATTAGCGGATGACTGTTACATGTTAAGCTAGCCCCTCAGATGTGGCACTAAGCCCTAGAGACTCAGACATGAGTAAGACACAGTTCCCAGGTAATGTGTGTGGAGGTGGGGAGGAGGTGGTGAAGTGAAAGGGCAAGGTAGCAAATGGGAAATGATGTGTTGCGGAATCCAGAAAGGGGATGATCAGAGGAGTGGAGGGGCTAACTGAAGGAACAAAAGTGACCAAGGCCTGGGGAGAATGGGGGTGTTCCTGACAGGAGAAATTACATAAGCAAAGGTGCTGAGGCTGGAACTAATATGCTGTGTTCAGGGAACAACGGATGATATGGCTGGTGCAAGAGTTCACATGGGAGTAATGGAAGAGTAACTCTGGAGCCAGGGTAGGGCCACGTGAAAGGGCCTCAAGTGCCAGGCAGAGAGGTTATTCAGCAAGAAAAAAAAAAAAAGGTACTAGAAGAACTAGCCAGGAAGGTGGGAGGGTGACATGATCCAGGTGGTGTTCTAGAAAAATTAGTCTTGCATTAGGTAGAGACTGAAAGCAGGAAGCTGTTTGACTGTGGTAACCCACGTAGGACTTGATATGGGCTGGGCAGTGGCTGCTTAACTTATTCGTGGTCCGCCTTGCTGTCTAGTGTGTCCTTCAGCCCCTACCCTCTATACTCTTCTGTGGCTAACTTCATTCATCCCTTAGGTCTTGGCTGAAATGCCACTTCCTCAGGGAAGCCCTCTCTAACTGACCCCAGATATATTCCTACAGAAGCCCACTTGCTTTCTTATAATACCCATTGTACTGTTTTGTGTTTTAATTGTTTAAAAAAAATCATAATCTAAAATTTACCATCTTAAACATTTCAAGTGTAGTTCAGTAGTGTTAACTGTTTCACATTTTTGTGCAAACAATCTTCCCCCTCCCTCTGAGCCTCTGGCAGCCATCATTCTACTTTCTCTCCCTATGAATCTGATTACTCTAGGGACTCATATATTATTTCTTTTTTTCTGGGTGGCTTATTTCACATAGTTCAATGTCCTCAAGGTTCATTCATCTTTAGCATATGACAGGATTTTCTTCCTTTTTAAGGCTGAATAATATTTCACGATATATATATATATACCACATTTTGTTTATCCATTCATCTGTCAATGGACATTTACAGACCTTTTTTTAACGAAACAAACTGCTAGGATAGGACACAACAGAATTAAAATATCAGAGTGCCTTCCTGTAATAGGGATAAATATTGAGAGGGAGAGTCATTTGTCAGAACTCCAATATAATAAGATTAGCAAAATAGGGAACAAATTTTATTTCGTATATCCAGAATTTAGAGACACAAACCAATTCCTTTTTCTATCCTGTATATAGTGTAAGTGTCAAGGCAGGTATGGATGAACTTACACATCTAACTCTTCTTACCTTAAACTGCCATAGTAGAAAATGAAAGTGAATTGAGGACTGAAAAGTACTATTTCTCCCGGCCACATTTTCCCAGGCATTTTTCATTCTGTGATAGTCGCAGGCTGGCTAGGTAGGTCTAGTCCTCTTAACTGTATGATTCTAGAGGCTCTCTGAACCAGAATGCAGTTCTCTGTTACTCAGCTTCATTGACCACTGAAGTCTGGGCTTAATTTCTCTTTTTTTTTTGAGATGGAGTCTCGCTCTGTCCCCCAGCCTGGAGTGCAGTGGCAAGATCTCAGCTCACTGCAAGCTCTGCCTCCCGGGTTCATGCCATTCTCCTGCCTCAGCCTCCTGAGTAGCTGGGACTACAGGCGCCTGCCACCATGCCCGGCTAATTTTTTGTATTTTTAGTAGAGATGGGGTTTCACCATGTTAGTCAGGATGGTCTTGATCTCCTGACCTCGTGATCCACCTATCTTGGCCACCCAAAGTGCTGGGATTACAGGCATGAGCCACCGAGCCCGGCCTGGGCTTAATTTCTAATATGAGCCCCAAAGTTCTTTCTCTCCCAATGCCCTTCTGATCTGTGCCCCCAGCACCTTATGTTAAACCTTGGACTGGCATCCTCCCATTAGAGGAAGGGGTCTAAGACAATTCTTCTGAAAAGTTTTTACCTTGCAGCTACAAGTATGTAATACATAAGCATGAGGGAGGACACACACATTCATACACACACACATAGAGGCAGACATGCATACAGCCTGGGGCCTGTGAAACAAAGAGGAGATGTTGCAACTATTCCTTGGTGACTGTGGGAGGGAAAAGAGAAGATATGAGTGACCATCACCTCAAATGTTTCTTCTAGTCATCAGCAGAGACATCATTCTTCCCCACCCCACTCCTATACTACCACCTTGTTCTGGCTGTTACACAGATGTTATAGTGGACACAGAATAACACAAATGTGCATTGAGGTCCAGAGCCTTTCTGGGTGCAGAGAAAGCCTCTGGTAACCTATTTCTAGCACACTTGAGTGGCCCTAGGCCCTGGTACTGCACTGGTCCAGGAGCAAAGTCATCAATAAACATCTCTGCCTGAGAGACTCAACCAAATCTGTATAAACAAGAAGAACCATGAGCTTGAAATAACTTACACTGGTAGTTGTTTAATATAACGGTCACATCCCTGGACATACAGCCACAGTTCAAAGATTCATAAGGCATTTAAGTTTATATCTAAGCAGTGGTTGGGAGGATAATGTGTAATATGATTATGCTAATTTTCTTTTTTTTTTTTTTTTTTTTTTGGTAGTCTGGCTCTGTCGCCCAGGTTGGAGTGCAGTGGGGCGATCTGCGGCTCACTGCAAGCTCCGCCTCCCGGAGTTCCGCCATTCTCCTGCCTCCAGCCTCCCGAGTAGCTGGGACTGCCAGAGCGCCCGCCACCGCCCGGCTAATTTTTAGCCATTTTTAGTAGAGAGCTGGGGTTTCACTGTGTTAGCCAGGATGGTCTCGATCTCCTGACCTGATCCGCTTCCGTCTACAGAAGCCTCCCCAAAGTGCTGGGATTACAGGCTTGAGCCACCGACCTAGTATGCTAATTTTCAATGCAGATAACAGGAAAGTCAAAATTAAGGAATTATATCTAATGCTTATTGTAAGTGAATGCTCAAATTGTTATTAGAAATCAGAATATCTGATTGAAAAAAGTAGAGACACTGCAGATATGAAATTGATACTGAAATTTTAATACAAATTATGCATTTGGAAGCAGGTGTTAGTCAAAGCTGAGTTACGTTTCTACTCTGAGCCCCTCTACAACTCTAAACACATGATAGTGATAGATAAAATGTAAAAATAGAATACTAAAAATGTATAGCCATGCTCGAAAGGAAAATAAGCACCTCCATGGACTAGAAAATTATGAGAAATGTAAGCTTATAAGTGGTAAGCAGAGTTGGTAGGTTGAAAATTACTGCATGAGAGACAGAACTGAAGCCAGGATTATTGCAGAACTGCACAGATCCACACACTGAGCAATGAGATGACTTTTCTCAGGTCCTGGATGTAAGGTGAACTTTTCCCCATCTTCGTAGGCATGTTACTTTTTAAGAAACCATAGGCCGGGCGCGGTGGCTCAAGCCTGTAATCCCAGCACTTTGGGAGGCAGGCAGGCGGATCACAGGGTCAGGAGGTCGAGACATCTGGGGAACAGTGAAACCCGATCTCTACTAAAAATACAAGCGGGTGAGGTGGCGGTAGCCTGTAGTCCCAGCTACTCGGGGAGGCTGAGGCAGGAGAATGGCGTAAGCCGAGGCCGAGCTTGTAGTGAAGCTGAGATCCGGCCACTGCACTCCAACCTGAAGCGGCAGAGAACTCACGATAAACAACAAAAATAAAATAAAAAAGAAACCATAGGTTCCAGTGGCACATAGTATTTTTCGGAAGCAGTGTAGAATGTCCCATCAATCTCGGTTTTATGTGATCTCTTAGGTCCTGGTCCCGCTCTTGCACGAAGTTCTAAATCAATAATCAGTAGATGAATTCATTCCAGTGAAATGACAATAATACAGCTCTCTAAAAATGACATTAAAAGACCATTTTAAGGACTTCAAAAAAATAAGTGAAGAAATAACATTCATAAAAGAATAAAAAGTTATGAAACAGGCAGAAATTATATAATGAAATATGAAAATAATAATTTATAATAAAGCTTAGAAGTACAAAAATTCCTTGATGTAAAATATGAAATCAGGTCTAATGGACATAATAAAAGCGAAAAGTAGCAGATTGGGAGATAGTGCCAGAAATTTTTTCAAGAATTAAGGCAGAGAAAGATAAAGATAAAAATAACCAAGAGCAGGCCAGGCACAGTGGCTCACCATGAAAATCCCAGCACTTTGGGAGGCCAGGCAGGCAGATCCACGAGGTTAGAAGGTCGAAGCCATCCTGGCTAACATGGGTGAAACCCGTCTGTACTAAAAATACAAAATTAGCTGGGCATGGTGGCTGGCGCCTATAGTCAGCTGCTTGAAACTGAGGCAGGAGAATGGCGTGAACCTGGGAGGCAGAGCTTGCAGTGAGCAGATGGCACCACTGCACTTCCAGCCTGGGTGAGACTCCTTCTCAAATAAATAAATAAATAAATAACCAGAACAGTTCAGAAACTCAGTGGCCAATTTAGAAAGTTCAGTATATATCAAAGTGTATGGAGTAAGAGGTGGGAATAAAGGGAGAGTAATAGTTAAAGAAGTTTGGCTGAGGATTTTTTCCTAATATGCGTGATAAGCACACCAAATGCCAATCAGAATAACTCAAAATAAAACCATTTCCCTAAACATATCATTATAAAACTGCAGAAATCAAGGATATAGAAAAACAATAAAAAGCTATGGAAGAAGCAAGACAGACCTGGCAACAGAACAATGGTTAGACCAAGAGCCAGAGCATTCATCAACAATATCAGACACGGAGAGATTTTTTTTTTTTGTGACAGAGTCTTACTCTGTCACCCAGGCTGGAGTGCAATGGCATGGTGCTTGGCTCACCATAACATCCAGCCTCCCCAGGTTCAGTGATTCTCCCCACCTCAGCCTCCCAAGTAGCTAGGGTTACAGGCATGTGCCTGCGCCCGGCTAATTTTGTATTTTTAGTAGAGACGGGGTTTCACCATGTTGGCCAGGCTGGTCTCGAACTCTTGACCTCATGACCCACCCACCTTGGCCTCCCAAATTGCTGGGATTATAGGCATAATCTACATCCGGCCTGGAAGAATTTTAATGGAAGAATTGTCTTCATCAGTGTGCTGAAGAAAAAACACCATCAGAAGAGGGTACGGTGGCTCACTCTTGTAATCCCAGCACTTTGGGAGGCCAAGGTGGGTGGATCATGAGGTCAGGAGATCAATACCAGCCTGGCCCACACAGTGACACCCTGTCTCTACTAAAAATACAAAAGTTAGCCAGGCCTGGTGGCCTGTGCCTGTAGTCCCAGCTACTCGGGAGGCTGAGGCGGGAGAATTGCTTGAACCCGGGAAGTGGAGGTTGTGGTGAGCCAAGATCATGCCACTGCATTCCAGCCTAGGCAATAGAGCAAGACTCTGTCTCAAAAAAAAAAAAAAAAAAAAAAAGAAAGAAAGAAAAAACACCATCAGTTCAGAATTCTTCACACAGCTAAACTATCATTCATATGTGAGAACAAAATGAAAATCTACTCAAATTTATAAAGTCGAAGGGCATTTGTCATTCACAGATCCTCACTGAAAAAGACTACTAAAGGACTTACTTCAGCAAGAAGAAAAGTAAGCCCAGGGGAATGGAATAGGATGCAAGGAAAGACAGAAAGCCCCAAATAAGAAAAAATATATTGATAGACTAACTATTGACTGTACATTTAGACTTGAAGTTACCTGAAGAACCATGAGATAAAAAGTTGAAACATGAGCCAAAACAAAGAAATAATTCATCAGCATTATTAAGAAAGAACTTGGTATGCTCTAGATTCTCTTTGATCAGCCACGTGGCAGAGAGATGAGTGACTTGCATCTATTTATTGAGATACTCCAGTCTTATTCCCAGAAAGATTTAGGTTAGCTAACCTGCAACTATTCCTGGTCTATCCTTCATTTTCAGAACCAAGTGCTTCCTAGGGGAGTCATTGGCAGCTTTTGATTGAACCTTTGGCACTAGTCCCAGGGAGAACTCTCCATGTTCAAATGAATCATGGGATGTGGGTTCATTTTTTTTTTAAAACAACTCAGTCCCTCAAGTCTCCCAGACAAATACAGTAAAGACTTTTAGAAAAAAAAAAATATATGCAAAGGAAAAAGGAGCATGGGATATATGAAAAAAAATTGCAGCATTAAAGAATATGTAAGACTTCCCCAAAGGAAAATTTTCCTCCTAAAGTAGGTTAACCTGAAGATAAACCTGCTTTATATTTCAGTGAGATACAGGAATTCATCACATCAATCAATGAACAGGTCAGCATAAAAGGAGAATACAACAAAATTACATTCGTAATAGCTGAAATTGGGTCTCCCTAAAAAGCAGAATGAAAACTACAGAAAATCTTTTCATCCAAATAAACGATAGTGTCAAGAATGTTATACCAAACACGAAATAAGTCAATAAAATAGTTTAAAGGGAACAAAAGAAGACAGTAGATATGAAGAACAGGACACTGACCTGATAGCCAACCTGTAGATAAAACATTCCTGATAAAGAGAAAACAAATGGTTAAGACTTAATTATCAAAGTTTTCAGAATTAGGGGTCTGGAGGGGGAACCCTGACATTAGAAATCAAGAGGACTTACTTTATCTGAGATAAAGTAAGTTATCTTTTTTTTTGAGACAGTCTCGCTGTCGCCCAGGCTGGAGCGCAGCAGCCTGATCTCGGCTCACTGTAAGCTCCGCCTCCTGGGTTCACACCATTCTCCTGCCTCAGCCTCCTGAGTAGCTGGGACTACAGGCACATGCTGCCACGCCCGGCTAATTTTTTGTATTTTTAATAGCGATGAGGTTTCACCATGTTAGGCAGGATGGTCTCGATCTCCTGACCTTGTGATCCACCCGCCTCGGCCTCCCAAAGGGCTGGGATTACAGGCGTGAGCCACTATGCCCGGCCAAAAAGGGAACAATAATAATATAAATTCTGGTGAATCATTAAACCCAAGAGATAAAAATACACCTGTAAGTTGATAAGAGTTTGGAGAGGGTGAACAAGGATTTAAGATCAGTCTTGCTGCCTTATATATCTCTTCTGAAACTGTCAATGTTAAACTATTAGTTGGGAAGTTATGGTTGAAAAGAAATAGCGGCCGGGCGCGGTGGCTCACGCCTGTAATCCCAGCACTTTGGGAGGCCGAGGCGGGCGGATCACAAGGTCAGGAGATCGAGACCACGGTGAAACCCCGTCTCTACTAAAAATACAAAAAATTAGCCGGGCGCGGTTGTGGGCGCCTGTAGTCCCAGCTACTCGGGAGGCTGAGGCAGGAGAATGGCGTGAACCTGGGAGGCGGAGCTTGCAGTGAGCCGAGATCGCGCCACTGCACTCCAGCCTGGGCGACAGAGCGAGACTGTCTCAAAAAAAAAAAAAAAAAAAAAAAAAAAAAAAAAAGAAATAGTGATTGTTACTGATATTAAGTTTCGGAAATAAGTATAAAATGCTACATAATGTTTTTACAAGTAACAGGGAAAAAGTATAATTGGTGTCTAAAATAATACAGATATTGGAATAAAAGGAAAAAGACTTTGAAAGAGTAGAGACAGGAAGTTTTACTGTTGTACTCTGACATCTGAGATGGCTCCCAATGATTCCTTCTTCCTGATGTTCACCCTTTGTGAAATCTCCCCTGCAGGGTGGGCTGGACCTACACTCTCTTCTAACAAATAAAATACAGCAAAAGTGATGGGATGTCACTTCTGAGATCTGGTTACAAAAATATTCTGGTTTCCATCTTGCTCACCATCTCTTGCACTCTCTTGATTGCACTCTCACATGCTCTCTCTTTTTCTATCTCTTCCTGCTTTCTCTCTTGCTTGCTCTAAGCACTGCCATGTTGTGAGCTCCCCAATGGATAGACCCATGTAGCAAGAAGCTGATACCTCTGGCAAACAGCCAGCCAGAACCTGATGCCTTCCTGCCAATAGCCATGTAGTGAGCTTGGAAGTGGATCTTCTGACACTGCCAACAGCCACATGAGTGAGCTTGGAAGTAAATCTTTTCCTCGTTGAGCCTTGAGATGACTGCAGCCCCCGCCAACACCTTGATTGCAGACTTACTAGCAACCCTGGACCAGAGGACCCAGCAAAGTCACATCCCAAGAGATAATAAATGTTTGTTGTTTTAAGCCACTCAGTTTTAGGATAATTTGTTACAGAGCAACATACAACTAAAATATCTATTATCTGATTATATTTTAAATTTTAGAAAAATGGGGAAAGGGAGAAAAAGAAGAAGGAAGCCCTCAAGGGCACAATATTTCTTTCTCCATGAAAGTGAGTCAAAAGATACCAGTTTTGATTAAGCACAGAATGAAAAATGTCTAATTGTTTTAAGGAAATTATTACTAGGTTAGCAATATGGTAATTGGCTTCCAAATAGCTAAAAGTAAACAGAGTATATTGCATATGCCAGCATGAAAATAGAAAAGAAACACTGAGAGAACATGTAGTAAAATCTCTAAAGTTAGAGCAAGTGAAACAATTAGGCCAGGTACCAAGGAATCTCAGGTTAGTTTTAAAGAGAGGATCTAATATTAACTTATTTGATGAGCAAATAACTGTTGAGTGACCACTGAGATAACTGTGGTAAACAAGTCTGATTCAATTTGATGGAAAATATAAACAAGCAATTATAACACAGAAGAGTAAGTGCAACAAGAGGGAAGTACAGGACAAATGAAAAGTTGATCAATGTAACTTTTCCTATCTTAGTATTTTTAACCCCTTTTGTTTAGATAAGCTTGTCTCACATGTGGCCAGGATGGCTTTGAATGCATTAACACAAATTCATAAACTTTCTTGAAACATTATGAGACGTTTTGCCTTTTTTTTTTTAGTTTATCAGCTATTGTTAATTTAAGTGTATTTTATGTGTGTCCCAAGACAATTCTTCTTCCAGTGTGGCCCAGGGAAGCCAAAAGATTGGACACCCCTGTTTTAGATTATGTCCGTATCAGCACTCCACTTCCAGGGAGCCGTCCAAGATTCCTAAGCCCTAACTATAAAACACATACACACATACACACAGATGACTGCAGTGAAAGATTTTAATTCATTGTTATTGGGCTGTGTCAGATTAAATACAGTATGTACCAAAAAGGAATTAGAGAATATGAACAAAATAATTTTAAGGTACAATTAATAAATTATACTTTATTACTTTATGAACAATAACATATTTTTAAATAAGACTCTCAAATTCAAACAAGTAGAAATTATATTGGTCATAATTTCTGATCATATGTAATAAAGTAAGAAATCATAAAGTTTAAGACAAAAAAGTCATTAAAAGATTGAAAAGCCTTATATCTGGTTCAAAGAAAAATAATAATAAAGATACTTTAGAAAAAAATGATTACGGAAACATTTCATAAGCAAATATAGGAAATATGGTTAAAGATATACTCAAAATTGAATTTATGAAATGATTTTTAAAAAATAACTTAGTATTCAATTTAAACTTCTAGAAATATAACACGAAAGAAATCCTAAGAAAATAAGAGTAGGGAAATAATAAAGATAAAAAGAAGCAGACTTGTTGAAAGAGCAGATAAAACAAGCAATATAGTACCCATCTAAGGTCTAAAAGAGAAAAGAGAAGGGAAGCAAAATTAGAGACTGAAAATTGATACAATAGTAGCTACAGTGTCTTTTTTTTGAGACTGAATCTGCAGCTCTGTCACCTAGGCACAGATGCAGTGGCTGGTCTCGGCTCACTGCAACCCTCCACCTCGCAGGTTCAAGCGATTCTCCTGCCTCAGCCTCCCAAGGCTCATGCCATCACACCCAGTTAATTTTTTGTATTTTTAGCAGAGATGGGGTTTCACCATGTTAGCCAGGATGGTCTTGATCTCCTGACCTTGTGATCCGCCTGCCTTGGCCTCACAAAGTGCTGGAATTACAGGCGTGAGCCACCACACCCGCCCCTAGAATATCTTTTTAAGTTTGTATATAATTATGAATTTTGATTTTGAATTTAAAAATAGCAATTAGGTTATCATTTCTCCCTAAAAATAAAATAATTGAAAGTATAAGAAACAGAAAATTTGGAAAAGTGTAATAGAGGAAAACAAATAGAAAAAGAAAAAAACTATTAAAAAAAGAAAGTTAAAAACCTGTATCCCCACTACCAGTATGGGAATCCAGGTGAGTGCTGTCAAATCTTAGAGAAAGATAATTTCCATGTTTGAAAAACTTTGCCGTAGCATTGGGAAAATGGGAGATGCCAACTCATTTTACAAATTAAACATGTCAGTGGACTCCAGGCTTCTTTGACTTACATACACACTTGATTATAGACCAATTTCACTTATAAATACAGATACGAAAACCTCAAGTAGGATAGAATTCCACAGGACATTAGACGGAAAGTCTACAGTTCAGTCTTTGAACAATCTTTTCTTGAACAACTATTATTGGGCACAGATGATACACTGAGCACTATGTTAAACCATGGGAAATAACAAATTAGTAAGATATGGTCCTTGCCCTCAAGGAGTTCAGATTCTAAAGGAGAGGAGACACATAAAGGAACAATTAAAATAGTTAAATGCAAATGAAATATATTAAGAGTACAGCCATGGACTGAAGTCACGTAGCCCATGAAGGAAAGATAAAATGGGTCTATTAGCAAAGACTTCTCAGGGAATAGTGTGTTTGAACTAAGTTTAAAGGAGGAACAGGAATTAGCTAAAAGGGAGGTGTAGGGAGCATTGTTCCACCTCAGCAGGTGAGGCTATTGCCAGTAGAGGAGATAGGAATAAAAGCATGGAGGCAAGAGATTGTTTAGTGCTTACAGAGAACTATCATGTGTTCACTGACTACAGGCCTAGCACTGTGCCTGTTTTTCATATTGTGCTCATAGATTTAAACCAATGCCCAGCACCTAGATTTATGGATCATCAGTTATGGCTGAAATCATACAACAAATGAGATCACCCAGACAGCGTATGAAGTATTTTTTAAAAAAAGAAAAAGGTAGCCGAAGACAGAACCTGAGACTGAGGAACACAAAAAGGGCAAGTGGAGGAAGAAGAGGCCATTAAGGTAATGGAAAATGTCCGGTGAGAGAGAAATGAGGAGAACCAGGAGCCTAGGAGTCATGGAAATCAGGGAAGAAGTCCCCAGAGAACTAGTACAGCAGAGAGGGGCAGTGCAAACAACTGAAGAACACCTATTAGATTAGAAATTGAGGAATTCAGGCATCAAGGACAGACTACTTCCAGGCTGGGCACAGTGGCTCACGCCTATAATCCCAGCACTTTGGGAGGCCAAGGCGGGCAGATCACTTGAAGTCAGGAGTTTGAGACCAGTCTGGGCAACATGGTGAGACCCCATCTCTACTAAAAATACAAAAATTAGCCAGGTGTGGTGGAGTGTGCCTGTAGTCCAAGCTACTTGGGAGGCTGAGGCAGGAAAATTGCTTGAACCCAGGAAGTGGAGTGCAGAGAGCCGAGATCACACCATTGCACTCCAGCCTGGGTGACAGACTGAGACTCTGTTTTTTTGTTTGTTTGTTTGCTTTTTTTTTTTTTTTTTAAGGGATATAGACTACTTCCAGAAGCTTAGCCAAGAAGAGATAGAGAGAGAGTGAGGTTAAAGGAATATTGTTTCTTATTTTTAGGATTGCTTCAGTTATCTGCTTCTGCCCAGCAAACCACCCTGAAACATATGACTTTTTAAAACAAAGATTATTTCTCAGAATCCAATCAATTAATTAACTAAGTAGCTTTTCTTCTGGTCTCTCCTTTGGTGACTATTTAGTCCACCTTTAGCTGGTAGGCCAACTGTTTGGGCTAGTTGGGACTTGAGGTTTCTCTCCATGTGCTCTCAGAACCTTCCTCTCAAAGTGGCCTCTCATGCTCTGGAGCCGATTCCACATGGCTGTTCTCTCCATCAGGACAGTCTGGACCTCTTACAACATGGTGGCTGGGCTCCAAAGGGAATAATCCAGGAGAGATAAGCTCAGTGTGCAAGCAATTACTGAGCCCCTACTTGTAGCACACCTGCTAATGACCATCTAGCCAAAGCAAATTACATGGTCATGGCTAGAGTCTACACAGGAAGGAACACAAGGGATGAATTGCAGGGGGGTGGTTGTTTATCCTTTTAATTGTCCACTATATAAGGGTATTTTACAATTTAAAATGTTTATAGGCTAAGGAACTAATTGAAAGGGAGATGCTGAATGCACAATAAAGAGAGGCTATTTCTAAAAGGGTCCCAAAAGGTATGGTGGATGGGAGAGGGAGGGTGATGAACACCATCCTCTGAGCCTGGTGGAAGAAAGATTTAAAATGGTTATGTATGTATTTCGGTTTAATCACTGAGGGGAACAGAAAAGGGAGTTGTTCATGGAAATGTGGCCCTGGGGTAAAGACATGGAATTTGTGGGAACACCAATTCTGCCATCATTTTGCTTCTCCATCAATACTTAAGTGTGCATGTTGAGTCGGAAAAGGCTGATTACAGCATTGATTCTGGTTTAGAATTTGGTTGGTGGGTACAGAAGATGTGGGTACCCAGGAAGCTTGTGGGTTACTGGAGAGGGCAATTTGATAGAAAATCCAGGAATTGGGTGCAGTGGCACGTGCCTGTAGTCCCAGATACTCAAGAGGCTGAGGGGCAGGAAGATGAGACCACAGCACCAGATGAAGAGAGAACAATGAGATTTTGGCAAACTGGCTAGGATATGGTTACAGGACCAGCTTCTTTGGATGTGCGCTTTGAAAGAACATGACCTTTTTCAATAAGTAAATCCCCTCTAGCCACTGAGTGCAGTTCAAATCCAGCCTGGGCAACTCAGCAAGACTCCATCTCTAAACAAACAAAAATGAATGTTGTTAAAAAAAAATAAAATTCAGGAATTAATAAAGGTTGAAGGGGTGGAGTGTTGTAAGCCAATTCTCAATGACTGCAGTGAATGATGGAAAGTAACCAGGAAGTGACAGTGCTGCAGGAGCTGCTGTGAGCAGGACGGGTCTGTATCCTCAGGTGCAGCTACAGTGCACATAGAAGATGCTCAATATTAGGCCAGGAGGGTGAAGCTCCCACTGTCCCAGCAGCACTGGGGAGGCGAGGTGGACGAATCACTTGAGGTCAGGAGTTCGAGACCAGCCTAGCCAACATGGTGAAACCCCTTCTCTACTAAAAAATACAAAGAAATTAGCCTGGCATGGTGGAGCACACCTGTAGTCCCAGCTACACAAGAGGCTGAGGCAGGAGAATCACTTGAACCCGGGAGGCAGAGGTTGCAGTGTGCCGAGATCATGCCACCGCACTCCAGCCTGAGAGGAAGTGACAGGGGAACTCCATCTAAAATAAAAATAAAAATAAATATACAAGTGCTGCCATGGTGGTGCCTTCCTTACTCCCTGTCTTCATGGCAGAGACATGGGTCACCCAGATCTGGGAGCTGGAGGCTACAGTGAGCCAAGACTACATCATTGCACTCCAGCCTGGACAACAGAAGACGACTATGTTTAAAAAAAAAAAAAAAAAAAAAAAAAAAAGTCCAGGAGTGGCGGCCACGCCTGTAATCCCAGTGCTTTGGGAGGCTGAGGCAAGTGGATCATGAGGTCAGGAGGGCGAGACCATCCTGGCTAACACAGTGAAACCCCATCTCTACTAAAAATACAAAAATTAACTGGGTGTCGTGGCGGGCACCTGTAGTCCAACTGCACTGGAGGAGGCTGAGGCAGGAGAATGTTGTGAACCACAAGTGGAGCTTGCAGTGAGCCAAGATTGCACCACTGCACTCCAACCTGGGTGACAAATGAACCATCTCAAAAAAAAAAAAAAAAAAAAACAATATTAGTAATAACTTGTGGAATAAACAAATGACTTTCATTCATCTCCCTCATTTTACAGATGAGAAAACTGAGGCCCCCAGAAGGGTAAATGTATTGCTCAAAGTCACCAAAGCTAGTGTACACCTAGTCAAGGCTTCCTACTTCCTTACAAAACCATACTCAATGTGGAAGTCCTTCTCAGCATTCCCAGAG
This sequence comes from Papio anubis, assembly GCF_008728515.1. Lineage (NCBI taxonomy): Eukaryota > Metazoa > Chordata > Mammalia > Primates > Cercopithecidae > Papio > Papio anubis. Next base: position 105,350,971 of record NC_044982.1, on the reverse strand, counting down.
GCAGCTCATTATTTTATTATCTCACAACCATTTAAGTGGCGTTTGTCATTGTTTGGTTGATGGGATGAAATATCTTTGAATGAATATAGTTGAATGAATAAAGGGAGTGGTTAAAATCTTCCTTGAGGCCTAGAGGGATTTACTTATTGGAAATACACCACATGTCTTTTCAAGGCACATCCAAGGAATCTGGTCCTGTAACGTTATTCTAGCCAGTTTGCCAACATCTCATTGTTCTCTCCTCTTGTGGTAACTGTGGTCTCATTTTCTTTAAAACTCAGAAAATCAGGAAGAAACACAAACACACACATGTTAGTTATCTACCCATAGTCACTATGGATTTTTCCAGACTCCCTAGGAATAAAGAAATTAATGAACTTTCAACTGAATAGGACAGAGGCTTTTAAAACCTTACCAACTACTATCCTTAAAGAAAAATGGAAACATCTCCCCCAAAGGTTATTGTCAGTTATGGAATTCAACTTAAGGAGGAAGGTGGTGACATGCTTCTCTTTCCCACTGGACTCAAATTTCAAAGCTTCAGAAATGTGTGGTAAATCTAACCAAAGATAAAGATTTGCAGGTGTTTTTTGCATAAAAGCAAGAAGGGCAGATGCATCTGAAATGTGCTTCTAACCAAATACGACATCTGCAATCCATTAGGGGTGTCCTGATGAAGGAAAGTGAGAGGAGAGGTTCAGGCAGCTGCTCTGCAACAGGCACAGGACTGTGTCCAACCCTCTCTGTCGAGTCTCTCTCAGGTTACCAAGGTCCTAAGAAAGGTGACCTTTCCAGGGGAAACTTACATTTCTGCCAAATAACCCAGTTCCTCTTCTTTCTTGCCTTCTATCAAGTTATCTTTGAAATGTCAGTGCCTTCTCTTTACTCAAGTACGCCTACATGTTTTAGTATTTAAGACTTGGCAGCCACCTCAGATAAAGAGAACACTCCCTGCTTTGAGTGTGCGGACCTTCCTTCCCAACACTCACGGAGAGCGATCTGTGTCCTCATTCATCTACTTACACTCCCACAGAACAAAGTAGAATTGTCACCACGAACATTACTTGCAGGTTACTCAGTGGTTGTTATACGCCTGTCCTGGACTCCCAAGAAAAACCACTAACTTTTATTAAAGTGTTTGTAGCAAAGTCTGTTGCAAAACATCCATGATTGTGAAAATGACTCCAAGGTATGTGATTCTTAGAACGGACGTTCAGAAGGACACTCAATTTTGTTCATATATAGGATCCATGGTCAGGGCTTGCTTCAGACCTCCATTTGCAAGTCTTACATAGAGCTTCAGCAACTGGGCTCAAATTAAACATAACGTGTAATTGGAGTGCTCCTTAAATGAATTCTCTCAATGAGCATACCAAGTCTGTTTCCTGTATAATGTCTCTTACTTGCTTACTGGCCTTTTGATAAACCATTAGAGCTGGAGCATTTTGTTAATTACTAAACACCTGGTGACAGACAAAACTGGCCTGTTAAAACTTGTGCTGTAATTTGAGGATTAAAAGCCACACCTCTGGAAAACATCAGTATCAAAACTGATTTGGTGTTGGAGACAAGGTTTAGAAGCCACAGTTTGACAAAGTAGATTTCCAAGCACAATTAGCAATTACATTTTTAGAAGTCTTCTATTAACACCATTTACAAGAAGATACTTTTAAGGAGCTACAAGTCAGGAATATGTGTTTAAATTTCTTCATTTATACATGTATAGGTAAAGTCCACATTTAAGAAGCACCTACAGTGTACAGATGAGTACTGTGCTAGATACAGCAAAAATCAGCAGTCCTGGGCCGGGTGCGGTGGCTCATGCCTATAATCCCAGCACTTTGGGAGGCTGAAGCGGGCAGATCACTTGAGGCCAGGAGTTAAAGATCAGCCTGGGCAACATGGTGAAACCCCATCTCTACTAAAAACACAAGAATTAGCTGAGTGTGGTGGCACACACCTGTAATCCCAGTTATGTGGGAGGCTGAGGCATGAGAATCTCTTAAACCCAGGGGGCAGAGGTTGCAGTGAGCCAAGATCACACCACTGCACTCCAGCCTGGGTGACAGAGCAAGACTCTGTCTCGGAAAAGAAAAAACAACAACAACAACAACACAGTCCCTAACCTCCTAATCTTGTAACCCAATGAAGAAAATGTTATTAAAAAAAATCAAAGTATGTGGTCAGTGGTTTTCTGGAAAATATTTTACTTAATATTAAGAAATAATGATTACAACATCAATGTACTTTGATTGGAAAAATCTCTTCACTTGACCCAGGGTTTGTGGATTGAAGGTCTGTGTCAGGAGGTTCTCTCCTAATCCTCCATCACCAATGTCATCTAAAAGTACAAATAATGAACAAAGACTGTCATGACAGAGAACAGTTGGTATTTCACTTGTCCTTCAGCCAGAATAATCTTTCAGGTAAACCTAATGTAAGTTTCTATATCAGTTGAGAAGCTTTCTCTCAAAAATAAGAAAAAAACCCATCTCAAACTGGCTTAAATGACAAAAGTGATTTAATTTTTCACAGATCCATAAAGGCCAAAGGCTTCAGGCGTGAAGCAGAGCTCCAGCTGAATTTCTCTACAATTCTTTCAGCTCTCATCTCCACATGTCAGCTCTATTCCCAGTCTGATTTCACTTTATTATTCACAAGATGCCAGAAACAACAGGGATTACATGTTTTCCTTCTTCACCCCTATGGGGAAAAAAAAAGAACTCGGCAATTCATGCCCATCAAACAAAAGTTCTGAGCTTTAAGTTGATTGGACCACCTGGAACCGATTCCTGTGCCAAGGAAAATACCTTGGTGCCTGCCGTTGGTTTGAGCATGGAGTCCTGGTGTCTTCATGGGACTGGGTTATGCCAGAGAACATGTTACACTGCCGGAGAAAGGAATGAATGGAAGGGGTGAAAGAGATGTCACATCATACTGCTACTATAATCTTTTTTTTCATGCATTTACGGCACTAATTAATTTTTTAATTCAATATCAGACATAAACTCTATAAAGGGGAATCTGTTTTCTATAAAATTCCTAAGTCAGACATTAAAGATGGTTTTACTTTTTCAAAAACATGACAAAATGGGTAACTCAAATTTTATTTTTTTTACAGAGTTCTCTCTTCCCTTAAGAATATATAAAAATTATCTCCCTAAAAATGTTTTTACCATTTGATATCAGTGAGTGAGAATGATTCAAAATTTGTCCTATAGCCCATCTTCCCTAACCCTTTTATTCTCAGTTTCCAAAAGCAATATGACCTAACCAAATATACTCTTCTACACCTTGGATAATGGATCATTAAATCTGCAGAAGACACCATGTTCCAAGGCATAATGAACTTTAAAAGTTTTCTGAGATACGTTCACCAGCCTCCCAAAACCCATCTAAGCAGGACCTGTCCTGTCCTCATGAAACTCACCCCAAATTCACCAACTCAATCTGTAAAGTGCCTAGTTTAAGGGATTTTCAACAACTAAGTATTTCTTCCACATGTGTAGTACTAAACCAGGAATGTCCAATCTTTTGGCTTCCCCGGACCACATTGGAAGAAGAACTGTCTTGAGCCACACATCAAATACACTAACTCTAATGACAGCTGATGAGCAAAAACACAAAACAAAACAAAAAACTCATAATGTTTTAAGACAGTTTACAAATTTGTGTTGGGCTGCATTCAAAGCTGTCCTGGACCACATGTGGCCCACAGAACTTAGACTGGACAAGCTTGTTACTAAACAAAGTGTCCAGGGATAAGTTCACCTGCAGTATTTTCTTCCTACTGCCTTGGTGATGAAAGAATGAGTTGTCTGGAAGGCAAGCCACCGCCTTCTTGTGACTGTTGTTGACTGTTTAAAGGCCATGGACAACAGCCTAAATGAGAAGCTAACCTCACACACCCCAGACATACCAAAACAATGGTAGCCAAACTTGCAATATTTATTCCAAGCATTCCACTTGAAAAAAATCACTGTAAGCCTTCAACTCGTCTGTTTCAGAAATGAGAATTTTCTGGTTGCAGAAGGTGCCACTGAGGCTCTAGGTTACTGCACCTAGCAGCCACATTGGGCATGAAAACGAAAGTTAGAATCAGGCCCACATGCGTTTGTTTTCCCGCCAAGAATTTACCATTTATGTTTATCACTTCCTTACTGACACCAACTCCCACCACCCCCTTGAGGATTTGGCAATCTTTGGCAAAACCCAAAATGCCAGGCACAGTGCATTTGACTCTGTGTAGAAGGACCTGCAGGGTATTTTGTGCCCCTTCAACCCCAGGCCTTGTGTGAGAGAATTGAGGAACAGGGACAATTTTTTGCCACCGAGCCCAGGGCCCGGTGGCTTCATCTCACTCCCTCGAGAGCAGCCCTGAAGAGGGGAAATTGTGACACCTGTGCCAGGTTTGTGGCAGGCTAGCCTGCCCCCAAGCAGACAGCTGCGTGGGGGGGCCAGTTTGGCCCAAGTGCTGCTTAGTCAGGCTTTAACACCGAGCCAAGTTGCAGATGTGCCCAGACCTGCCGCCACCAGGTGTCTGTCTCTGGGCCGGGAGGTGATGGCACAAATGTGACTCTTGCCTCCTGCTGTTTCCTGACACCTCAGAGGAATGTGGAGGACTCAGGAGAAGACACTGCAGAAGGCCACTGACAGGGCCACTGCTCTTGCCCACCCTGCTATTTCAAAAGCCTTTACCTGCCCTGCCCCTTTGGCCCTCACCCTGTTTTTCTGCCAACAGCCCCAGGGCTGGCTCCTCCTCCAGGCCGCTGGTGGGCTCAAGTGAGAGGCGGCTACCTCCTCAGGCAGATTACCTGCTTGCCTGACCTGCTGTAGTATCAAGATGTTCCCATTGTTAGTGCCCAAACCTCCATAGCTAAAAGGTGTGTTTTTCTAATATGATTTCCATGATTAAAAATATTCTTTAAAATTTTTTTCAAGCTCATCTGTCCTACTGGGGAAAAACTTCTTGTGAGAATTAGTTTCTTAAGAAGAGGCTATTCTGTATTTAACAGAATTATTTATCGACAACTGGAGGGGGTCTTCTATGGTGTAAATACATTAGAAAGGTTTACCTGCCCGTTCGTGGACTTCAGATCCAACACAAAAAGGTTGTCTAATCTCAGAGTGTTTTTCGAGAATTTCATTTAAAACTTAGGGAGGTTATAAGCTGTTCTCCATCAGGAGTGATGTTCATGCTACAAATATTTATTGCACATCTATTATGTGCTACAATCCCAGGCCTCAAGAAGACATCACTATATAGCAGAGTATGGAAATGAATAGCACATTGGCCAGATTCAGCTCGCAAACATTTTCTTTGACTCATACCATATTTATCAAAAATGTGAATTAGTTGCCAACTTTTAAACATCAGAACATTTACAGCTTCTCTTGAAAACTCAAGAAATTGGGCAAAACTGAGCCCACGTTCCTGGCTGATGACAAGTAGAGTAACTACTGCCCACTTCAGATGGCACCGTGCTGGGTTCTCATGGCCCCACCTCTCTGCTTTCCCCTGACTCAGCCTGCCCAGCCTCAGCATTTGTCACTGATTCTCAGGATGGGGACTGACAACACATTCACCCTGGGAAATGCCTCAGTCAGAGACACAACAACAACCAAGCCCTGCATCTCAGAAGAGCTGATTCTTACTTCCTTATCATCAGGTCACAAAGATTTCATTATTTTGTATCTTCTCAATCTCCCAATTTTTAATAAAGTTTCTTTTAGTCCTTGATAATGTAAAGTTAGGGAAGACAATCTGTTTTTATCACTTGCCAAGACAAGGAACTTACAAAAGAAAATGACAAGGTTGAAACATAGAAACAAAACGCAAAACGTGAGGACTTTGCAAGAGCAGGATGGGCTCTCAGAAATGCTCTCATTTGCCAGATGAAAAAGCTGAGGTCTACAGGAGGGACCCACTGGTAACCGGGAGGAAAATAGGAAGATGGTCTGGGTAGTCTTTACCCAGCGAGTACCACACTCCTGTCTACAGGCACAGGTGGTTTCTCTGTTCCTGTTTCTACTTACATTTCCAAGGAATGGCAGAGAAGCCCATCAGACCTGAGAAACAAATTTGAGGACTGATTTCAGAGCTCATGGTACTATCAGGTACATGATTTAAAATGAACCTGCAAAAGATTAATTAGTAATTTTTATCTAGACCTACTGATTCTCTCTATATGGGTCCAAATCATCATATTTGAAAAAAGTGTATCTGTCCGTCCCAATGGTACATGTTGGAAGAGGCAGCTTGTTTTCATGTTTTCAAATTATATACTGCCAAATTCCTTCTTGTGTTTGTAGCTAGGAACAGAGTTGATCCTGATATTTGTTGCTAGCAGAAAGTTTTACTAAAACACATATAATTGCAATAATAAAACACATATAATTTAGTTGCAATTAATACAAAGATAATGATCAAAACCTTCAACTGGACAGATTAAAGTTATTTAAGTGGACCACCGCCTGGGACATAGACATTGTGATATGTTTATAATAAGCATAGGTGGCATTTAGTAATATTGTAATCAAGGATCTCTCTTGGTTACAATATTATTGTAGGTAAGAAATTTAAGTTAATCCAAAAATTGGTTTTAGATGCAGCAGAAAGGAAAGGGGGAGAAGGTCTGCAGAACAGAGACTGTTTTATTTAGTCCTACCAGTCTGGCCTGAGACAGGCTTTCATATCTGCTTTTATAGATGAGGAAAGCGGGGCCAAGAAAGCTGACTTTCTCAGCCAATTTCCAGTTGCTAGGAATGAGCTATCCCCGGGTCACTCTGACTTCAAAACCAGAGGTTTGTCTGCTACCGTATCTCATAGCACAGAAGCCACTAAGATGAGTAATGACCAAAGGAGTTAAGACAAGCACACAACACAACTAGGCTACGGAATGCAACAGGCACGATGAAAGAGGCAAAAAAAAAGTGTTTGGGGGTCACAACAGCGCAAAGCACATCGCACATCGAGTGGAGGCTTGGTGGATAGGGAAGGTTTTTGAGATGTGGTGACATTCCAGAAAGTCCTTGAAAGATGCACTGTGTTACAACAAACAGAGAAGGAGGCGCTAGAAGAAAGGCATAAATACCGGGGCATGGAGGAATGAGAGGTAAGCAGCTTAGATGCGGAATCAATCAAGCAAAGCTATATCATGAAGTCAGCTACATGAAAAAAACAAAACGGATCTCCCCAGGGCAAGGTCCATCACGTGAGGCCAGGAGACATCATGCCTGGTACAACGCCAGGCCCAGGACACTCGCCTGCGTGTCCACCCAGGAGAGGCAGTAGGACCCGCTGGACCCCAGGACGCCCAGACACCCACATTTTCTTCGTGTCGTGCACCCTGTTCCCTCCTTTCCCTCTGGGTCCTCTTTCCTCAGAGCTACCTGTGCCTTCCATAGCCACAACCAGGCACACTCTGGGTGGCTGAGGGCAACTCACTTCATCTTCCTTTTCCTCTCAGAGAGGGAAGGAAGAGCTTTGTTTCCTTTTCAAGGATCCCCACCAGCAGCAAGGCAGGTGGAAGAAACTGGGGGAAGAGGAAGCAGGACCCCGACCCCCTCCCAGTCTAGCCTTTAGAGACTCCTTTTAAGTAGCAGAAGAGGCTGGGAGGCCTGCCCTGCCCTGGGGCAGCAGAAACCAGACGCAGCTGCCCAGCTTGTAGGCGATCTCCGTCAGCTCCTGGGCTCCAGGATCCTGCGGCCTCAGCCCCTCCGCCTCTGCTCTCGGAGACCCACCACCACCACTCGTTAATCTCTCCAGGGTACTTCATTTCATTCCGTCCCTAGCATCCAATAAGACGCGAAAAACTTAATCCCCATATTACAACTGAAGCCACTGAGGCCCAGAGGCAAAGCCATTTGTCCTGGGAAAGTGGTCAAGCTGGACTTTTCTCTTTAGACCACCCAAGGGAAGGTGTGTGTGTGAGGGGCTGGGGGGAGGGCTTGTTTGAGTTCTTAAGAAAACCTGGCGACCCCAGCACCACCTCCGGGACACTAGTCCACACTTTCTCGAGATAGGGTTTCTGCAGGCGAGGGCGGCGCTGCCTTCTTCCTGCGACGGCAGTGAGACCCGAGTAGCCCAGGGTGGGAGGGAGGCCGAGATCATCTGAAGCCAGGCTTCAGGCGTTTAGCCCAGCCTTCCCGGAGGCAAACACCGACCGTCTGTCTTTGCACAAGTGCCTTCAAGCCGGCGGGGCGGTACCCAGCGCCGGCTGGAGTCTCGGTCTCTTGGGGAGCCCGCGGCCCTCGCCTCAGCTACGCTGATTTGGGGCGTTATCAGGTCCCAGGGCGGGAGGCGTCCTCCAGGCGGCGCAGCAGGGCCCACAGCGTGGGGCGACGGGCTGATGAGCGGAGGGAGGGCGAGGGGCGTCCCGGGGCGCAGGGGCGGCGTGCGGGCACGGTGCAGCGGCGGGCGGCCACCGTGCAGGCGCCGGGCCGCCCACTTCGCCGGGTCGGGCCCCGACAGCCGGAGGCGTGGATCTTGGCGTGGCCACGCCGAGCGGGGGCCGGGCGGGGCCGGCCGGGCGGGGAGGCGCGCGAGGCAGCACATAGCGGTGCGGGGTGGCCGGCGAGTAGCGAGCCCTCTCGGCAGCGGGGGACTCTCTTGGCGGGGCAGAAGCGGCCGGGGCCGCCCTGGGCTCCGGCTCTTGTGGGTACCCGAGGGCCACCTCCCGAGGGCCGGCTGGCCTGCACGGCGGCGGCTGAGGCGCGGCGGGAGGGACCGTGGTCTCCGGCCGGGAGGGTGGGGGGTCGCTGGGACCCGTCCCCGCCCGACATCCCGAACCCGACAAGCGGTCACCGGTGCGGAAGGCGCGGGGATGCCGGAGGAGGTGCCTTGGGAGCCTGTGAAGCTGGCGGCAGCACTCTCGGTCCCTACCGCCACTCCCCGCCGCCACCCGGAGCTGGCGGAACGTTGGGACTTGCTGTTTCCCCCTGTGGGGGTCGGTTGCCTACTTTTTTTCTTTTACCTCAGAATTTGTGAAACAGCTGATATTTCACACTGGTCGTCTTTCTCCCGGGGATTATTTCTCTGGAGAACGGGCGCGCGGCAGCCTCCGGTGACTCTGAGGAGCATTGCGGGGACGGGCGGGTGGCCGTGAGAAGGCTCCCGTCCATTGCGGGACAAATCTTTTGTAGAGCAACAACAACAAAACACAAAACAAACTTCAAAAAAACCCACAAAAACAAAAAACCCACGACTGAAAATCGCTAGACAGGTCCGTTCCGAAAGCTTCCGGGACCTGGACGGCCGAGCCCCGCTGAGAAGCGTCGCGGGGCCCCGACCAGCTTCACGACCGACCCTGGAGTCCTTGCCGCGGCTCCGCGCGAGGTGGCCCGTCTTTCAGGCTGGGACGGGGCTAAGGCGCTTGGGCTCGGGGTGGAAGCCGGGCCGAGCCGCGTCGGCCGCTCTGAGGTTTCCCTGGGCGACAGGAAGTCGGCCCGGGCTGCGGAGCCGCCGCGCCCGCCGCCTCCTTCAGGGGTTTGCCTGGGGCCGGGACGGGAAGCCCCCGCCCCCAACTTGGAGCTCCCTTAACAGTCCGGCCCAGCCCGGCCTCGGGACCTGCGAGCGCCTCGCTCGCCCATCTCGGGAGCGCCCCGTCGGTTCCGTGCTGGGAGCCGGCGGCGGGGCTGGGGCTGCGGGCGGAGGAGGAGGCGGTTGCGGGGTCTCCCGCTGCTCACTTGAACGCCACTTGAACCGGGCCCGCGCCCTTACAGCTTTGCCTGAGCTCCTCAGGATTTGTCAGCCAGATGTGACAAGATTGTGGCGAGGCGAGTGAAGGAGATCTGATATTAATCAGCGCGTAGCTCCGAGCCAAACTTTCTCAAATGCGGTGTAGAAACATGTTCTTCTCATTTAAGGCATCTCTTTGTGGCTGCAGGGCTGCCACCGCTCCAAGCCTGACAGTTAAGTGGAATGCCTTCTCCCAGCCTTAATTGTGTGAGTGAAGTTGCGTGCGTTTAGGGGGTGGGAGGATCAGACGCTCGGGGGTTCGGTAAGGTCCCCTGGTTTTATGGCTGTGCTCGCCGCAGCCCTCTGAAGGCCAGGGCATTTAAATCGGCCCAGACGCCTGGTCTCAGCCAGGCCTCTGCTGTTAACACTTAAGGGGTCTAAAAGAGGCCCCACCGGTGTCCTGGGAATCCCTGTCAGAGAGAAAGAGAGAGAGAGAGTGTGTGTGTGTGTGTGTGTGTGTGTGTGTGTGTGTGCGCGCGTGAGAGAGAACATGTGTTGCTGCATAGGACCACAGAGCAGATGTAGCAACAATTTTTTAAAAAATATATTCTTTTCATCAAAGCGACAAGATTTCTGCTTGACAGTAAGTGAACTGAAAAAAAGCATTTGGCAGATTTTTTCTTCATTCGCTGTTTATTGTTTTAATTTGCTATTCGATTTTATGGGATCTCTTCATAAAATTCTAAGAGTCTTCGACCCTGAGTTTGCAAATACTTGTTTAGGTATTGAAACTTTTGTTCAGTGATAGATACACTGACTCTCTTTTCAATGATCCCTTCCCAAATTCGTTGATACACATTATTAAAACCTTGTTAAAATAGTTTATGTCAAAATAAAATTTTGTACATCCTATAAAAGAACATTACTTCAGATGTTACAAATTGTACTGGATTTGATTTGCTCTTTAAAGAGGTGTGAAAAGCTAGCTTCCCCTTTTGTGATGATGAATTTTGAGAAATAACTATTCTTTTTGGCATAATCAGATGGTTAAAACGAGTAAGATACGAGTCATCATTTTATTTCTCATCTAATAAGTTTGCTAACTAATTTCACCAAGAAACTATTACTATTTCTAGTCAACTGTTGGTTGAACATGTTCCTGTTGTAGTTAAATGCTGAGATGAGGTGGTGAAATCTTCACCTAGCACACATGCTGCTCACACTTTGGAAACTTGTAATTATGTTCAGGCGTCTGCATAATTTAATTTAAATATCATCTGTACCTATAGTGTCCCTTCAGACTAGTAAGGATTTAGGGACCTTCTCCTCCTTCAGAAGGTGGTTAAAGTTGTTCTTTGGCCGTTGATATCTACCAAAATGTGAAACAGTGATCTTTTTGCTGTGGTTATAATTCACATTAGAAATATTGACTAAGATGAAGTAGTTGCCTTGGAAGCGTGAGATTTACTAGAGGGCTATTCTATTTTTTTACTGCATCTCCCACATGTAGCAGTTAGGCCTGCATCCCAGGCCCATGCCCACTTTCTGTACCTCAAGATCATCAGAGTGGAAAGGTGATCCAACCCGACAGATGAGAGAGAAAAGCCATACAGGTTTCCCTGTGTAACAAAATAATTGTCCCTAAGCACACATTTGTCATTTATGAATGCCTAGGGATAAGTATAAACAGGGGAGCATTTTAAAAGTTCAGTTTGTCAGTAAAATTAAACTGCAGCTTAAGGAGGGGGGGACAGAAGTGTCTTTTAGCTTCTGTATGTGGCTTTAGAAGTAATTTTGACATGGCCATTAAAAGGGATGCCCTGAAGGTTCCACAGAGTAAATTACTTACAGGAGTGTTCTTCACCTCAGGGTGAATTTTCTCTACAGATGTCATTTAGAGTGGGTTACTTTTGTCAGAAACTGTCCTTTTTAGAAAGAACTGAAAATACCCTAGCTAAGGTAAAATCTCGATGAGCCACCCATCTTTTTGGTATCTAAAATGAAGATTTACGGAGTTGGTACTTCTTTAAAAATTACCTAATTACAAGTATTCTGCAGAGTTTTTGTTTCTTTATTTTTGATGACTCCTCTGAGAGATGTTAAAGATAACTGGATTCTGCTCAAAAGAAGCATCTGGAAAGCGTTTCTTTTTCCTTTTAAACTGGTTTCCACCTGAAAACCTTATTTCTGCATATCTTGTCATTCTTTGAAGTCCTTTTCCTAATTCTGGAAATTCCAGGATTCCAATGTGGCACCATTTCTCCGCACAGACACATGCCTATTTTAGCCAAAGAGGGTGGGTATAAACAGAGAACAGACTTGCTTCTCCAGGGTCCAATTTGAGGCTTTCTCAAACCTCACATAGTTAGTTATAGGCAAACAGACTGTCACTCTTGCCGTCCACACATGGACTCATTATTATAAACCAGCCTAACAAATCACAGGAGGACTCTGCCTTGGGGAAATGATAATTTCATTCGACTAATGTGAAACAAAAGAGAGATGGAGAAATAAAATGTGAGGGTCAGGTCCAAACAGCCCTGTCCATAGGGAAATAGTTGCCTTAGGTAAACTAATTCAGGGTTCTAACATTTTTTCATATAGTTAGATTAGTTTAGTTGTCTTCTCTTACAGATTATTTGTGTGATCTTACCAAATACTCAAACCTCAGTTTTTTTTCTAGCTGTACATCAGCTTCCAGAAGTGTTGTCCTTGTTCTGTAGTTCTCTTATTGTTTCTTGCATTATTCATTATGAAGGTAAAATTTTTATACTGTCAACTCTTAACATTTCATGATACTTCATGCTGAATTTGAAGAAAGTGATCGGGATGACATAATTAACTAAGTTTGATCTTTTCTTTTTAAAAACTTAGTTCCGAAAACCTAGTTCTCGTTAAGTCCCCAAAAGAAATGTTTTACAAAATTTTACTTAGAAATGTTCACGATTTCGTCTTTATTTTGTATCAGCAGCAGTAGTGAAGTTGCATTGCTCATGTAACTTAAGTAAAACTACGCTAAAATGTAAGTGTTTTGCTCTGTATTTTTTTTCCCTCAGGCTGATTCAACTATGTTCAGAAAGTTCCCTTTACATGCAATTAATATCTTTTGGTTTTTTGTTACCAAGGGTTTCTAAAGATTACCTGTGAGGTTTCCCAAATTTAGGTTATAAAGGAAAAAATATATCCATATAATTTACATTTCTGTACAGTTCTTAAATTTTTTTAAAGAAATATTTGGCTTGGCTTTTAAGGTAATATTTGCATGTTTTTCAGCTATTTTATATATTTTCAGTTTTTAAAACTAATAATTTTAAGAAAAAAAGCTCATACATTAAATTATTTTGGCACAGAGTTTATACTTTGATTCATAGACATCAAAAGAACCAGTATTTTCCCCATCACTGTCTTTGAACTAAGCAGCAAGAGAACACTACAGATGTGTCATGCATACTTTAAACTCACAGGTAGACTCAGCCCAGTATCTGTCACTTGAAGGAGCTCTACCTCCCACCTGCCCTTTCTCTGCCAGACCCTCCTCCATGCCTTCGGTCTTCTTTGTTTTCTTATTTCATCCTCATACTTGCAGTGAGAAGTCAGATTTTGTCCATTCTCCTTTAGTGTTGTATTTATATTGCAAATGCTGTCGGGCTCCCCACATCCCCTTTCAAACATGCTTGTGGTAAACAGTGCCTCCCCATTGTTTAAAAAGCTAATGGTCCTATGAACCCAATAAAGAGACTCTTGGCTGCCCATCTGGACAGCCCAGGCCCACCTTATGTTGTCTTTCAAGGTAGGTCTCACTGCCCATAACAGACCTGTGCTCTGTGGCCCAGGCTCCTTGGCCTGACACATACGTACATGGTAAGCTTTACTTGGTACCTAGGCTTGTGGTATTTCCTACATGCACTCACTGATGAGAGTATGCCTTCTTCCTGGAGGAAGCCCTCTCTGGCCTCCCTGTACAACCTTGACTTCTCCATTTCTCCTATCTCACTCAGACTATTTAATTTGGGGGAGAGTAGGAATTTGACTTATTTTATTTTTTTCACTTTTTATTTTAGAATTATTTCAAACAATCAAAATTAGAATTGCTTAATGAAACTTGGTGATATGTGCTTGGGGATTCAACAGTTACCAACTTTGGGCCAGTCTCATTTCATCTATATTTCCTACCCATTCTCCCCATTGTAACCAACACTGGATTACTTTAAAGCAAATCCTAGGCATTGTATAATTTCATTCATATATATTGTAATATGAAGCTCTAAAATGCAAAGGCTCTTTTTTAAAAAACCAGAGCAATATACCATAGAGCACCTAAAACATTAACAATAACTATAATGTCATTTAATTTCCAATTAGTATTCAAATTTCCTTGATTACCTGCTAACTTTATATTACAGTTAGTTTCTTCAAATCAGGATTCAAGTAAGGTCCATACATTGTCTTTTTTAATATATAGGTTCATACTTTACTTTTTTCCTTATAATTTATTTGTTGAAAAAGCTGGATCATTTGTCCTGTAGAGTGCTCCCTGGTCCGAATTTCAATGATTATTTCCTTGTAGTATCATTTAAACATTACTCTATCTCCTGTATGTTCTTCAGTTGGAGTTGAGTAAGAGGCTTGATCCAATTCAGGTTTGAACTTTTTTGTCGGGAACACCAGATGTGTGGTGGGATGTATCCTTCAGTCCAGAGGCAAATGGCCTGGTTGTCATATTTTTCATTAGGAGTTGTGGAATGGTGATACTCTAGTTCTTCATTTATTTGATTCACATTCAGAGAGAATCTTTGTCTCATCAATGATTTTTTTATCCTGAAATACGGGTTATATAGCAAAGGATACATACTTGATTCTTTTCCTTTGTTTACCAGTTTTCAGAATATTAGTTGGTTTCCTAGCATTTTCTAAAGGTGGCCAATGAGTTTTGTTTGTTTTGCATATATTTTGAATTCCTAGATTTTAACACAGTGAATGACTCATGCTAATTTTTGACAAATCATATTCTCTACTCTGCTGTTTTTGACCAACCCAGTTGTGTGACTTTTCTTGCAGTCATGAAAGTCTTCCTAGAGTCAGACACTGGGAGTTACTCATCTTTATATCTCCATGAAGCTCCCTATGGTTACCAAGTACATGGTAGATACTTTTGAAACAAATAAAAACTTTGTTAAATAAATGATTATCATTTGGTGAAACTATTAATGTAAGATGATGGCATGACGTGTTGAGTGTCTGCCCCATGTGTGTTTCTCAAGGTCAGCTAAAGTCTGACACTGTCGTCTGCAGATAAGCTGCCTCACATTAAAGGACTTGATGGGTTTCCCCTCTCTTCTTCCCGGTTGTCCTTATTACCTATTTGGCAAAGGGTGATACTATTTTTCAGAATCCTAGTTGTACCTCTATGGGTTTGCATATGTAAGAAAAACAATGGGAAACTTAAAAAGTGAAAGAAGTGAGTGAGAAGTAAGAGATGGGAAGGTAAGGAGAAAAAAAAAATCCAGTTCTAATAAGGAAAGTGAGAAGTGCAGAGGCAGAGCAGTCCAAAGAGCAGTGGGTTAGAGAACTAACTCCCACCTTTGAATGATGCAGTTTCCTAAACCAGGAAGGCTAGCTCTGCAGCCACAGAAAGAGTAAGAATGACAATTTCATAACAGGCTAAGTGAAGCCAGGCTCTCCACCTAGACACCAAAAAGGTGGCCCAGCTGCTTTAAAAGATGTCTTGTTTTATGTGTCCTGATTGGCAGTTTTCGATATGCATGTTAGCAACAATTATCTATATTCAACATTTAAAAAGTACTACTTAGAAAAAACTGGCCAGGTGTGGTGGCTCACGCCTGTAATCCTAGCACTTTGGGAGGCCGAAGTGGGTGGATCATGAGATCAGGAGACAGAGACCATCTTGACTAACATGGTTGAAACCCCGTCTCTACTGAAAATACAGAAAATTAGGCGGGTATGGTGGCATGCGCCTGTAGTCCCAGCTACTCAGGAGGCTGAGGCAGGAGAATTACTTGAACCCAGGAGGCAGAGGTTGTAGTGAGCCAAGATCGCACCACGGCACTCCAGCCTGGGCGATAGAGCGAGACTTTACCTCCAAAAAAAGATTAAAAAGAAAAAACTGAATCAGGAGTTCAAGACCAGCCTAAGCAACATAGTGAGACCCCCGTCTCTACGAAAAACATTTTTTTTTTAAATTAGCTGGTTATGGTGGCATGTGCCTATGTGGGGTTTAGGAGGGTGTCTAAAGTGGGAGGATCCCTTGAGCCCGGGAAGTAGAGACTGCTGTGAACAGTGATCACTGTCCTCCAGCCTGGGTGACAGAACAAGACCCTGTCTCAAGAAAATCCTGAAGCATTTTAATTATAAAGCTTGGTGGCTTTTAAAAAGTGATTTGTGGTTTGCCAGACTGGGTTCTTTAATTTCAAGTTGAAGAGTTACAATTTTTTCCACTGAGAATCTGGCATAGCCTTAGAATCTCACACATAAGAGAGGACCACAGACTCTAAACTTAATTTCGGTAATCTCTGCTAGTGAGTCATTTTCCACACGGTTTTTACATGACCCTCTCCACAGTCAACAGGAAGATCAGTGTGTAAACTAGGAACTGCAATTGGCTGCAAATTAAAAGAATTCCCAAATAATAGTTGCTACCCTTTCTTCTCAGCCATTCTTAGGGCGTGACCTCGGTGTTGCCTCATAGTCACAAAATGCTGTCTGAGCGCCTGCCATCAGGTTCTTGTTCGAAGAAAGAAGAAGAGGGAAAGGCAGACAGGTTTTACAGTAGAGTCAGCTGCTATTTATGAGGAGTTTTCTGTAATACTTCACCCAACAATTTGTATTGTATACCATTGGTCAGTACTTAAGTCACTTGACCACCAACTGAGACTTGGAAGTTAAAGTTCTTTTCACTAAGGCATATGGGGAAAAAGATAACTGGGGGAAAAAGATTAATAATCAGTAAGCATAGTACAGTTCTCTCATAGATTTGTTCAATCATTCATTTACTTTCTCAAATAGTATCAATGGAGGGCTTACCAAGTATCAGGCTCAGTGCTAGGTGTTGGTTTGGAGTTCTAGTTGTTTCATTGCCTCTTCTAGGAATGATTCATTGTGAAGCACCTTTTATAGGGGCTTTTACCTAGATATTTTTGGTAGCTCTGTGCAGAGGCGGACCACCAGAGCCCAGAAGACCGAAGAACTTACTTGTTGTGGGTCTTCACTGTTTTGATTGATCGCTTCAGCTCACCATCTGTATATCCTCCTTAATATGGCTAACAGGCCTTTGAGGTAGGCATGAGCAGGTTTCCAGCCCATGGTATAGCCAAAGGCACCAAGGCATGGAGCTGAAGTTTTTACATGGCTTAACTGGAAGTAAGACATAGGTTGAGGCCAATCCTAGGTTTTACTACCTCTCAGTGAAAGGTGTCCAGTGAGGTAAAGGGGAAGGAGCTCAGGGTCCCCAGCCCTGCAACCAGAGGTATCTTTTTAACAGGGAGATTATATTCATTTCATACCTTAAAGGGGAAGGAGCTCAGACTCCCCAGCCCTGCAACCAGAGGTATCTTTTTAACAGGGAGATTATATTCATTTCATACCTTAAAAAAAAAAAAAAGCTTACTGTTAAAATCCAGACTCCTTCACCTGCCCCACAAGGTCCTATGCAGAGTGGTCTCTGTCACCTCTCTTATTCCCATTTTTTGCTAATAACCTCACCAACTTCACTCCAGCTACATTGGCCCCTTAACTGTTCCTTGAACACCCCAGTCTCTTGCGCCTCAGAGCCTTTGCACTTGCCATGCCTTCTCCCTTAAATACTTCCTCTCTCTCCAGTCTGCACATGACCAACTTGTTGGCATCCCTTGAGACTCAATTCACATGTTACCTCCTCAAAGGCTCTTGGTGATGACTCAATCTTAAAGATTCTTACTCCTGTCCCTATCCCTCCATGCCATCCAGTTATCACTAGCATAGCTTTCTTCTTAGTTCTTTTTTCTTTTTTATTTTTTGAGATGGAGTCTCTGTCACCCAGACTGGAGTGCAGTGGCACAATCTCGTCTCACTGCAACCTCCGCCTCCTGGGTTCAAGCGATTCTCCTGCCTCAGCCTCCCAAGTAGCTGGGATTACAGGCATGCGCCACCATGCCTGGCTAATTTTTGTGTTTTTAGTAGAGATGGGGTTTCGCCATGTTGGCCAATCTGGTCCTGAACCCCTGACTTCAGTTGATCCACCTGCCTCAGCCTCCCAAAGTGCTGAGATTACAGGCGTGAGCCACTGTGCCCAGCGTCTTCTTAGTTCTTTCATAACACTTGCTTTACTCTGAAATGATATTGTTTGTTGTTCATTTCTTGTCTCTTCGCTCTAGAATATAAGCTCCTTGAAGGTAGGGACCTTATCAGTTTTGTTCAACATTTTAGTCTCTAGAATTTAGAACAATGCCTGGCTCATAAATGCACAGTAAATACTTATTCAATGAATGAAATTTCTTTACTGTGTGGAACTTTTAATGTCCTCATCTGCAGAATGTGTATGATAATACCTAACTCTGAAAGTGGTTGCAGGAATTAAGTGAAACCATAAATATAACTGTAGTTAGCACCAAATACTGGTATTTCAAGGTGTAATCCTCCCCTGATATCCAAATTAGAGACCATCCCAGTAGCCTGTAAGTTCTTCACCTTCCTCATCTATAAAATGGGGATAGTAATACCTAACCTCCCTGGGTAGTTGTGAGAAAGAAATGAAATGATACATGTACACTGATTAGTACAGTGTGTCTCACACGTAATAAATAAATGCTCAATAAGGCTCACCAACTGTGTGACCCTGGGCATGTTACAAATCTTCCATAAATTTAAGTTTCTGAGAATAATTCTCTCCTCACAGCACTGTAGTGAGGTTTAAAATAGATTACATGTTAAACATGAACTTTACCATGTCAAAAAGCAGATGCTGGAAGGTTGGCTAACCATTGGACTCAGCCTTGTCCAATAGAGCTTTCTGTGGTGATGGAAATGTTGTATATCTCCACTGTCCAATAGAGTGGCCACTACCTACACGTTGCTCCTATGCACCTGAAATGTGGCTGGTGTGACCAAGGAACGGAATTTTACATTTTATTTATTTATTTATTTTCAGACGGAGTCTCGCTCTGTCACCCAGGCTGGAGTGCAGTTGCGCAATCTCAGCTCACTGCAAGCTCCGCCTCCTGGGTTCATGCCATTCTCCTGCCTCGGCCTTCCCAGTAGTTGGGACTACAGGTGTCTGCCACTATGCCTGGCTAATTTTTTGGGGTTTCACCGTGTTAGCCAGGATGATCTCGATCTCCTGACCTTGTGGTCTGTCCGCCTTGGCCTCCCAAAGTGCTGGGATTACAGATGTGAGCCACTGTGCCCGGCCATTTTATTTGATTTTAATTAACACAAATGATTCCCCTCAAAGGGCCAGTGCTGTGAATCTGGGAACCCCAAAATTCCCTCTTCCCCTTACCAGTTACTGCCCCAGGAATATCCCCCTAGATTTATCTTCAGTGAAATGAAAGTATATGCACATACTAGAGATGAAAACAGCTTTGAACTAAACAGTTTTTATTCTGAGCTCAATAATTCAAATCCCATGAGAGGCCTACTCTATCCAGCACTGAGTATCTGTGTATATACCCAACTATGTGCCTAGCCTGACCGCTTCCAGGAATTCAACTCAGCATCTCCTGACAAGAGGCCTGTGGTAGCATCTCCTCAAGCCAAAGGTAGAACAGGGTGTCTGAGAGACGAAGTGGGTCCAGGAGCCTGCCTAAAAGCTAGGTCGTAACTTTCTATCCCAAGACTGCAAAACCCAATCTTCCACCACATACTAGGTGTGTCAGTAGTTTTTAGATGAATGAGAAAATGATAGTTACAAAAAAGCAAGCCAGGATTTTGAATGTTGATTTGTAGCACAAAAATGACTAATAACAATTCTGAAATAGTCTGATTAAGATGAGTGTGTTAAAAAGCAATAATCATGTCTTGATGAGTTCAGAATGTTGTAAACTTCTGCTTTATGTTTCTGAAGAATGGAACTAGAATGGATTCCAAAGGATATACATTTAAGAGTTTTCCGTTTTGATTTACATGAGTGCTTTTTGTCCTGTAATTAGAATATTTTCGTTTAATTTCATTTTAGAAGTTTTCATTTATCTTTAGATAATGGTGCTGTAATTTTACTATGTTGCGGAGTTCTAAGATGGGTGGAAAAACCCAAGGGCCTTGATATTGGAAGTTTTCTTAGACACTATAATTAGCTTTTTTAGTTCATAAATAATTCCTCTGAGATTTATTTCCATAGATGTTTAATGAGCTTTGTTAAGCCTTATTCAAATGGGTTCATGGAGAACCACAAGAATATTTCTCATAAAGCTGCATTCATTCATTGAATTATAGACAAAATTATTTAAAATTGTCCTGAAATGAAAGCTAAAATTGTCCCCAAACTAAAACTATAGGCCCCAAATGCCCATGAGGGTGGTATAGGCCCCCCCAAGGGCATTTGGCAGTGTCTGGAGACATTTTTGGTGGTCACAACTGGAGGGTAGGGTGTAACTGGCATATGGTTTGTAGCAGTCAGGGATGCTGACTAGACGTCATACATTGCACAGAATAGCCCCCCCACCACAAAGCATTATCTAGCCAAAATGTCAGTAGTTCCAAAGTTGAGAAAACCTGACCTAGGTGACAAGAGATGCAAAATATAAGTTTCAGTATTGATCTATGAAATGTGCTTGGAATTGTTCCCTTTGTGGTTTTGCTGTGCTGAACCTGAGATAGTCACCTAGCTTCCTGGGTTGCATGAGCCTTTTGAGCAGAGTCTTCAGGGAGTAGAGGAAGCATGTGCTTAAGGACATCTCTACTTCTGGTTAAAGCAGGTTTTATTTTTCCAAATAAGCAAAATGTGAATTTACTCATACAGTTCCAGCATCTTGTTTTTAAAGAGTGAATGGGGTCTGGTGCACTGGCTCACACCTATAATTCCAGCACTTTGGGAGGCAGAGGCAGGTGGATCATCTAAGGTCAGGAGTTAGAGACCAGCCTGGCCAACATGGCGAAACCTGTCTCTACTAAAAAATACAAAAAAAAAAAAAAAAGCCAGATGTGGTGGTGCATGCCTGTAATACCAACTACTCAGGAGGCTGAGGCACAAGAATCACTTGAACCTGGGAGGCAGAGGTTGCAGTGAGCCGAGATTGTGCCACTTCACTCCAGCCTGGACAATAGAGTGAGACTCTGTCTCAAAATAAATAAATAAATAAATAAATAAATAAATAAATAAAAATTTTAACAAAAGGAATGGCATTTTGAGGGGTATAATCCAAAATAAGAACCTTTCTCCCTTTTAAAAATTTTCTGTAAAATGATATTTATAGAATCAAGATTGCAAAATATTTCACAGGTTTAATACTGGTGCTGTTGGGAATGTAGCAATAATTGGTTCATCCGTGAGCTGATGTTCAGAGGGTTGCAGCCAAATTTGAGATGCTGGACAACATTTTAGGTGTACTACAAACTAAGTTAATGGTGCCTTTTAGAATTTTGTTTTGACAATGTGTAATGTAAATTCAACCATCACTCACTTTTATCCTTTAACTTACATTCAAGGTAACTATATAATTATGTATATAGGTATACTTATATAAACTGTTCATGTATTTAATACATTTGTATATGTATATACAAGTAGAAACTCTGTAACCAAAAAGTAAAATAATTTCTGTCATTAGAACAGTGTTTCTTGATTTTTTTTCCATTAACCTCCACACCTAAGGAGATTTTAGGCATTGTTTCTTAATTGTGCCTCTCCAATGAAATTTTAGTATCACACCATTGCGATATAGGTTTGTGTATGTATGTACATCTGTATTTATACATAGAGTAATTCTTTCACCCCCCAAGACCAATTTTTATTCGTTTGGGGATGATAGCATCACCCTCGAGAATGCATGCATTATTAAAGTGAGACAGTGTAATCACATGGAGTTCTTTTTATTATACTGTACAGTTTACAAGAGCAAAACCTTTTCTCCCACATCTCCTGTTTTTTGGTAGCCTCTTGAATGGATTAGATAATGCTGTTGCTATTTACTGTACACCTCAGTTATGAACAGCCCTATTCCACATCCCCTGAAAATGCCTAGCTGCAGCTGTGTTCAAACCCGTTCTAGTCCAAAATAAATGGTAGAATACAATCAAATCATGAAAAATTTAACCTGTGTTTAAGCAGGGTCACTCATTTTTTTGTTTTGTTTTTTGAGGCAGAGTCTTGCTCCGTTTCCCAGGCTGCAACCCCTACCTCCCAGGTTCAAGTGATTCTCCTGCCTCAGCCTCCTGAGTAGCTGGGACTACAGGTGCATGCCAACACACCTGGCTAATTGTTGTATTTTTGGTAGAGACAGGGTTTCACAATGTTGGCCAGGCTGGTCTTGAACTCCTGACCTCAGGTGATCCGCCCACCTCGGCCTCCCAGAATGCTAGGATTATAGGCATGAGCCACTGCGCCCGGTCTGTGTTTTAGTAACATTTTTATTGAGATGTAATTGACATACCATAAAATTAACTTATAGATTGTACAGTCAAGTGGCTTTTAGTATATTCACAGAGTTGTGCAGCTATCAGTACTATCTAATTTTAGAACATTTTCATCACTTCAAAAAGAAACCGAGGTCAAAATTTGAAACTTCTGTGCTTCAAGGGATACCATCGAGAAAGCGAAGATAACCCAAGGATGGGAGAAAGTGTATGCAAATCATGTATCTGGTAATGCACGTGTATCTAAAATATGTAAAGGTCTTGTATAACTCAATATGAAAAAGGCAAACAACCCAATTTAAAAATAGGCAAAAGATCTGAAGAGACATGTCTCCAGGGAAGTCATACAAATGGACAATAAACACATGAAAAGATGCTGAGCACCATTCGCCATCAGGGGAATGCAAATCAAAACCATAATGAGATCCCACCCACAGTCACTAGGATGGCTCTAATCAAAAAGACAGACAATAACAAGTGTTGAGGATGTGGAGAAATTGGAATCCTCATATGTTGCTGGTGAGAATGTAAAATGATACAGCTGCTTTGGAAAAGTTTGGCAGTTTGTTAAAAAGTTAAACAAGAGTTACTGTGCAATCCAGTAGTTCTCTTCTTAGGACTATACCCAAGAGAAATGAAAACATGTGTCTACCATATTCTTGTACATGTTCCTTTTGGGGAAGATGAAAATGTTCCAAAATTAGATTGTGATGATGGTTGTATAACTCTGTTAATATGCTAAAAATCGTTGAATTGTACACTTTTAACAGGTGAGTTATATATGTGTGAATTGTATCTCAATAAAGCTGTTTTTCTCAAAGATGGAAACAAACCAAACAAGAACACACTCTCTCCTACTACCCACTAGCAGTCACTTGTTATCCATACCCCACTCTCCACAGTCCCAGGTAACTACTAATCAGTTTCTGCCTTTATCAATTGGACTGTTCTTGACATTTCATGTAAATGGAATCATACAATCCATGACTTTGGTGCCTGACTTCTCTCACTTAGCACATATATTTTCAAAGTTCATCCATGTTGCACCGTGTATTAGTATTTCATTACTTTTTATTGTTCAATAGTACCCAATTGTGAGTGGATATATCACATTTTGTTTATCTGTTCATCAGTTGATGGATGTTGGGGTTGTTTCTACTTTTTGGCTATTGTGAATAATGCTGCTATGAACATTCATATACAAGTTTTTGTGGACATATGTTTTTGGTTATTTTGGGTATATACCTAGGAGTGAATTTCTGGGTCATATAGTAACTCTATGTTTAACTTTTTGAGGAACTGCCAGAATGTTTTCCAAAGTGGCTGTACCATTTTACAATCCCACCAGCAACCAATTTTTAAGTGCAGACTGATCATATACTCCTTAAAATGAATTTCCCAAGTCTTCAGCTAGATTCTCCCTTCCCTCTCCCCAATGCAGGCCACATAGTCCATTGATTGGCAGATTAGAGGTTTAAACCCTTAATTGTAAGGCTTTTTTATCCCTCCTCCAGATGCTCTTGCGCGCGCGTGCGTGCACACACACACACACACATACTTCCCAGTTTCAAGACTCTCGTGAATCATACAAATTCTACCCAGCAGGTCTTCCCAGAAACCTCACTGACAAAGCTGCTTCGAGGGCTTTTTCTGTTTAATAATAGATTATATTCTTCAGGACTGTATCTCCTTTGAGGAACTCATCTTAAAAATGTATGTGAAGCTTTGTGGGTGTTGTTGTTGTTGTTGTTGTTGTTGTTGTTTTGAGAGGGAGTCTCGCTCTGTCGCCCAGGCCAGAGTGCAGTGGCATGATCTCAGCTCACTGCAACCTCGGCCTCCTGGGTTTAAGTGATTCTTCTGCCTCAGCCTCCCGAGTAGCTGGGACTACAGGCATGCGCCACCACACCCGGCTAAGTTTTGTATTTTTGGTAGAGACAGGGTTTCACCATACTGGCCAGGCTGGCCTTGAACTCCTGACCTCATGATCCACCCACCTCGGCCTCCCAAAGTGCTGGGATTAGAGGCATGAGCCACCACGCCCAGACGAAGCTTTGTTTTTAGTACTAGAACTTTGTTAGACATGTACCTCTCTACATTTTTGTACACTCTGTACCCCCACATAAAACATGGCACCATAACATGCAAGGGGCGTTGATGCAAGGCTTGTTCAGCCTGTGTTTGTCTCTGACAGTCACGTAGTTCAGTGAGTGATGTCAGGGAATCATCTTCAGTATAGTCAGCTATTACATGTTCTCAAATCTTATTTGTATTTTCAGCTTCTACCATATCTGTGGGTGGGGGAAAATAAATTTTATATGTAGATTATTCTCAGTTCAGGTCATTCTCCCTTTTACTTGTTCCAAGACAGCTTCTGTATACTTTCCAGGGTTGCTGCTTTGGTCAACTTAGAAATTTGGTGAAAATATGTTTACCCTTTCTATGACCTTAATAACAGTGCAGGATAATTCACTCTAAACCATAATCTTTTCTTAGAAAAAGTTCTGATGTTTAAGCTCATTCTTGAATGTGGAATATCTGTGTAATGTGTTCACGGTCTCCAAGTGCAGGGCTGGCTGCTCATCTTTCCAGAGTACAATGTACACCTCTGGGCCTGGCACACGGTGGGCACATATTGCTCAATAAATGCTGCCGAATGGAGGCATATGTTTTGTTTGAAATACGATGAATGTTTCACGCATCACTTATATGCTCCACATACCTGTGTTCTTCTCTTTTTCAGGCTATCAGCTGTACTCTGAACTGTAGTTGCCAAAGTTTCAAACCCGGGAAAATAAACCACCGTCAGTGTGACCAATGCAAGCATGGATGGGTGGCCCACGGTAACTTTATTTTTCACCCTCTCTTGGCCTGTAGTGTTATAGAGTTATTCAGGAACTGATTTCATATCTTAAGAATGACAACTAACTAGTAAACTAGTAAGTTACTAGCATGTCCCAGGTAACAGGCTAAGATTCAAAGAGTCTTGAACCTTAACTACTCTATATGGGAAGTGTCTTATTAACCTCAATCTAAAGATGTAGAAACTAGTGCTTCAGTGCTATCATTCTGTAATGATAGAAATGTTCTGTTCTATCAAATACAGCCTCTAGGCTAGGGTTGCCAGATAAAATACAGAATGCTCAGTTAAATTTAAATTTCAGATAAACGACGATCATATTTTAACCTAGGTATATTCCAATGAATATTTTTAGTATATGTATATCCCACCCATTCATTGTTTATCTCAAATTTACATTTGGATTTAACTGGGCATCTTGTTTTATTTGCCAAATCTGACAACTCTACAGTAGTCACTTGTGGCTACTGAGTACTTGAAATGCGACTAGTGTAACTGGGGAATGGAGTTTTAAATTTTATTTAATTTTAATTTAATCTAAATGTAAATAGCCATATGTGAATGATGGCTATTACACTGGACAGCGTGACCTTCAGGAAGTTAATTTGTCAAGCCCCACAACTGGAAAATATAAAGCCCCACAACTAATACTCAAACCCAGATCTCTCAGATTCCCAAACCCAGATTCTTTATCCCCAGACTCTATGCTTCCTGATTATCCATCCTCTTGATTATGCACCTGCCACCTCAGTTTTTACCCCTTTTCCTTATTCCTTCCTTGTTGGTGACTATTTCTCTCCTTAGCAAGGCCACAAGAAAGGGAGAAAAGTCCCAAGCTAGTTCATTTATTTTAGAAGTTCCTGTAAATAATTTGAAGCTTCATAGCTATTAAGGTATTTAATCATTTGTATATTCATGTATTTTCTGTGGAACTAATAACCGAGAATTAGTCCTAACCTACTTTTTTTGCAGTGTTTCTCTTACAATTAGAACTTTTCTAAATGACATTTCCTCAATTTGATCTTTCAGCTCTAAGTAAGCTCAGGATCCCCTCCATGTATCCAACAAGCCAGGTGGAGATTGTCCAGTCCAATGTGGTGTTTGATATTAGCAGCCTCATGCTCTATGGGACTCAGGCCATCCCCGTTCGCCTAAAAATCCTGCTGGACCGGCTCTTCAGTGTGTTGAAGCAAGATGAGGTTCTCCAGATCCTCCATGCCTTGGACTGGACACTTCAGGATTACATCCGTGGATACGTGCTGCAGGTACAGTAACCATGACCATTGTCCTCCTACGGTGTTTTCTGTGCCCATATAACTGACGTAACCCAGTTACCTCCCAATGCTACAGCCCTTGGTGACCATCTTTCCCTTTAATACTTCTTTTCTAATGGCCTAAGCCCCTACCTCATGTTCTTGGGGGAAGTCCAAGGTATCTGTGAAGCCTTAGGAGCATTACATATTCTCTGATTTGGCTTTTACTAAACTACCTTTTCAACAATAAACCATTTGCCCCATTTCAGGTGCTGCCTCCATGTCTTTCATTAGTCCCAAACTAGTTACTGACACAAGATGCTGTCTGTATCAGATTTTACTGAGAGTTTGGAATTGAGAAAGGGAACTTACAGAATCACAAAGCAAACAACTTATAATTTCATAGCACACCTTCCTGTGCTTTAAAGCCTTCTGCCATCTCACTGATGTTCTTCCTTCCTAGGCTCTATTTTTTATGGTATTTCTGTGTTCATGTATGCATTTGCTCATTCTCAATCTCTCTCTCTCTATATATATATACATATATGTGTGTGTGTGTGTGTGTGTATATATATATATACACACACACATCTCCTTCCCTCCTTCCTTCCTTCCCTCCCCACACCCCAGTTTTCTTTTGGCATCTTCATACATTCTCTTCTTTTCTCCAACATTCCAAGCCCTTCATCCTCTCCATTCTCTTTATTTTGCAGAGTAGTTTACCTCTGTTCCCAGATCATGCTGAGTGTGTAGGCTTCATGTTTCATTTCCAAAGAGGCTGTCAAGGTGTTTTTAGAAGCAAAGAACATGTTTCCTGAGATGAAGCATCATTCCTTTAAGATATGAAACAGCTACAGCATTGTATTTTCTTGCCATTACACTAGAAAATGTTAAAGTTTGGTAAAGATTTCAATGAAATGGGAGGCGAACATATTTCCAAGACCAGCATAGATGTCAGTCTTACTAAGGTAGGCCATGTAATTAAAATTAACACTAAAAACAATTTTATAGACCTAGATCCTTTCCCAATAATCTTAAGCGTTAGGCATATTATCCCCATTTTCCAGTCAAAAAACTAGAGGCTCAGAGTGCCTCAAAATCATCCTGAAAGTCATTTCACTAGTATGTGGCAGACCCAGAATTTGTACTCACTTCTTTTTAACTCAAACGACCATAATCTTTCCCTGTAAAAACGTTTGCTCACCTCTAGTGCAGGACCCCCAGCAGACTAGAAACAACCGTTTATGTAGAGTAGCATTATGATCTTATGTTATGACATAGATCAATATTTAATCATCCTAATAATCTTGCTTTCTAGTGTTAAGATTAAAAATATGGAATCAATTACCTTGAACCTCTAGTGCATGAAAAATTTATGATGTTACATTCTTTATCATCTTCAAAACTCTTACATGCACTGTGAAAAATCTCAGTAGGCCATCAAATACATGTTCTGTGATAAAATATTTATTGTAGTTTTGGGGAAAGTTAGGCCTTGCTAGAGTTTGAAAGATCTCCAACACTCCAGTGTAATTACAGCTGTGCTTTGTGAACGTGCGCAATAGATCAATACAAGTTCATTTGTTTTCTGATGTTAGTTGCTTAGGAAGATTATTAAACTTGCAGCAAATGAATACTTGAGCTGTATCTCGGCCTGATTGTTCCATCTATCCTCTTTAGATAAAGAAGTTACTATTGTTCAAATGATACCTATTTTAATTTTAGTAGGGAAAATTATTACATCTAATGCAAAACAAGCAATTGGTCTGAAATGAGGTGAAAAATAATCACTACATTTCCCTGACTTCAGCTTGAGTAATGTGATTTTTATTTGTCTCTTTTGCACCAATTGTAGGAGTACTGCTAATATTTGTGCAGCTTATGGTCTGCACAAAGCTTCTGACCTGGGAGAGTAGGGTAAGCAGGGACTAAATTCCCCAAAGCCATGTGTTCATCTTTTCCTTATATGCACAAAAGTATCCTATAGTCTAGTGGACTACATTTTTAGAGGAAAGGGTAAAGAGTTGTAAATTAATCACATTTCTAACATCTGGTTTGGGTTTAGGATGCATCAGGAAAGGTGTTGGATCACTGGAGCATCATGACCAGTGAGGAAGAAGTGGCCACCTTGCAGCAGTTCCTTCGTTTTGGAGAGACTAAATCTATAGTTGAACTCATGGCAATTCAAGAGAAAGAAGAGCAATCCATTATCATACCACCTTCCACAGCAAACGTAGATATCAGGGCTTTCATTGAGAGCTGCAGCCACAGGAATTCTAGCCTCCCCACTCCTGTGGACAAAGGAAACCCCAGCAGTATACACCCCTTTGAGAACCTCATAAGCAACATGACTTTCATGCTGCCTTTCCAGTTCTTCAACCCTCTGCCTCCTGCACTGATAGGGTCACTGCCCGAACAATATATGTTGGAGCAGGGTCATGACCAAAGTCAGGACCCCAGACAGGAAGTCCATGGGCCCTTCCCTAACAGCAGCTTCTTAACTTCCAGTTCCACACCATTTCAGGTTGAAAAAGATCAGTGTTTAAACTGTCCAGATGCTATTACTAAAAAAGAAGACAGCACCCATTTAAGTGACTCCAGATCATATAACATTGTCACTAAGTTTGAAAGGACACAGTTATCCCCTGAGGCCAAAGTGAAGCCTGAGAGGAATAGCCTTGGTACAAAGAAGGGCCGAGTGTTCTGCACCGCATGTGAGAAGACATTCTATGACAAAGGCACCCTCAAAATCCACTACAATGCCGTCCACCTGAAGATCAAGCATAAGTGCACCATCGAAGGGTGTAACATGGTGTTCAGCTCCCTAAGGAGCCGGAATCGCCATAGCGCCAACCCTAACCCTCGGCTGCACATGCCAATGAACAGAAATAACCGGGACAAAGACCTCAGGAACAGCCTGAACCTGGCCAGCTCTGAGAACTACAAGTGCCCAGGTTTCACAGTGACATCCCCAGACTGTAGGCCTCCTCCCAGCTACCCTGGTTCAGGAGAGGATTCCAAAGGCCAGCCAGCCTACCCAAACATTGGGCAAAATGGTGTGCTTTTTCCCAACCTAAAGACAGTCCAGCCAGTCCTTCCTTTCTACCGCAGTCCAGCCACACCTGCCGAGGTAGCAAACACGCCTGGGATACTGCCTTCCCTCCCGCTGTTGTCCTCTTCAATCCCAGAACAGCTCGTTTCAAATGAAATGCCATTTGATGCCCTTCCCAAGAAGAAATCCAGGAAGTCCAGTATGCCTATCAAAATAGAGAAAGAAGCTGTGGAAATAGCTAATGAGAAAAGACATAACCTCAGCTCAGATGAAGACATGCCCCTACAGGTGGTCAGTGAAGATGAGCAGGAGGCCTGCAGTCCTCAGTCACACAGAGTATCTGAGGAGCAGCACGTACAGTCAGGAAGCTTAGGGAAGCCTCTCCCTGAAGGAGAGAGGCCCTGCCATCGTGAATCAGTGATTGAGTCCAGTGGAGCCATCAGCCGAACCCCTGAGCAGGCCACACACAATTCAGAGAGGGAGACTGAGCAGACACCAGCGTTGATCATGGTGCCAAGGGAGGTCGAGGATGGTGGCCATGAACACTACTTCACACCTGGGATGGAGCCCCAAGTTCCTTTTCCTGACTACATGGAACTGCAGCAGCGCCTGCTGACTGGGGGACTCTTCAGTGCTTTGTCCAACAGGGGAATGACTTTTCCTTGTCTTGAAGATTCTAAAGAACTGGAGCACATGGGTCAACATGCATTAGCAAGGCAGATAGAAGAAAATCGCTTCCAGTGTGACATCTGCAAGAAGACCTTTAAAAATGCTTGCAGTGTGAAAATGCATCATAAGAATATGCATGTCAAAGAAATGCACACATGCACAGTGGAAGGCTGTAATGCTACCTTTCCCTCCCGCAGGAGCAGAGACAGGTAAGGCATCTGTAGGCAATCATGTTTTCTAAGGCAGTGGCTCTTAAAGTTTAACATGCATCAGAATCACCTGGAGAATTGTTAAAACACAGACTTATGGGCCCCACCCTAGAATTTCCACTTCATTAGGTCTAGGGTGAGGCCTGAGAGTTGGCATTTTTAACAAGTCCCCAGGTGATGCTGATGTTACTATTCTGGGGGCCACAGTTTGAGAAACAGTGTTGTATGAATTTTCATATTTCAACATTCATGAATACAAGTTCCCAGATGATGCTGGTGTTACTATTCTGGGGGCTACAGTTTGATAAACTGTTCTACGAATTTTCATATTTCAACATACATGAATTTTGACTTCCAAAAACCTAACCTAATTTGCTGCAAAACCTGACCTGGAGTGATGTGAGGTTATTTGTAATCTTCTTTAATCTCCTTTTGTGTGGATTTATAAATATATATATATATATATATATAGTACAGATAGTAATGGATTTATTATAAGGCATTAACAGTGTTTCGTTTCATTATATGCATCATTCTGCCTGTCTGAAGTCTGAGAAATTCTGAACTCAGAAACACATCCGGCCCCAAGGGTGTGGGATAAGAAATAGTGAACTACAGCCGGGCGCAGTGGCTCATGCCTATAATCCCAGCACTTTAGGAGGCCAAGGCAGGCAGATCATGAGGTCAAGAGATCGAGACCATCCTGGCCAACATGGTGAAACCCCATCTCTACTAAAAAATACAAAAATTAGCCGGGTGTGGTGGTGTGTTCCTGTAGTCATGTTCCAGCCACTGGGAGGCTGAGGCAGGAGAATCACTTGAACCCAAGAGGCGGAGATTGCAGTGAGCTGAGATCGCGCCACTGCACTCCAGCCTAGTGATAGAGCGAGACTGCATCTCAAACAAGAAAAAAAAGAAAAAAATCATGAACTAGTTGTCACATTAGCAGGTTGAGTAAAGCGTAAATAACTACTTGAATAAGAGTGAGAAGGGAGCTTTTTAAATTACCATGATAGCGTCCCAAAACTTGACTCATTTTCATTTGATAATATGAAATCCATAGAATAAAATATTTTCCTTTATTTCTAGTTACCGAGCTACATTTGAAAGGAAGAATCACTGCTTGATCGAAAGTTTTTTAATTATTAAGATAAAAGAATAAAGGTAGTTGGCAGGTTGTTTCAGAGACTGTGATTTCTGGTTGAAAGATCCTGAGTTTTCATGACACACATAGAGGCAAACTGTTTACAAAGACCCCCGGTATAGAGCGTATCTCATCACTGTGGGGATAGCACTGGTGTTACTGTCTTGCTTGTGCTTTTCTTCATGAACTTCAGTCACTTAACCACTCTTCAGGTCACCTTCTTCCCCAGCCTATAAATTGGAAGAGCAAGCATACCAAAAGATGGCCCCAGGAGGCTTATGGAAAAGATCAGCTGCCTATCGATGAAATGGAATATGATAAATGCTAAATGGTACACTGAATATTAAAATGCTACATTTGCAGAAACAAGCTTGACTTGAAGCTGTTCAGCACCACCACTTGGTCCAAGTTGTAATGCCTAATTTGTTAAGAGGGTGAAAATGTACAGACTCCCACACACATTCCTGGACAGGTCTCATAAGAACATACTCATTGTCTTTAGCAAAGAGGATAGAGCACAGGAGATATTAGTTAAATGTTTATATTAAATCAGTGTTTCTACAGATAGGATGTTGAACCAAACCACCAAGGTACCCTAATTAGTGAACCAGTCCTTCTCCTTCAGCCTCCAAGAGGAGGAGTGTTTGTTCGTGAATAAGCTGTTGTTATAAAGAGACAATCATGTTGGTCATATTATCTTTGATATTTATGATACTGTTCTATCCTACAATATCTACTAAATTAGAAGGCATATTGGATTCAAGATACTTTTTCATTTGATACTTATTTTTTCATAGATTTAATATTTCCTTATGTTCTGACCTATTTGTACTAATAGATCCAAGCCTTCCCCCACCACAACAGGAAAGCATCTTGCATTATAAATTAAAACCACGAATTAGTCTAGAGCTTGAAATGCATTTTACCTAGAATCTATGATTTAAGTTACAGTTATTTAAATTTGACTTTGTGGGCAGGTCCAGACCTAACACCATTTCTCTCAGTCAGAGATTGAGAACCACATTCCTGTAGGGACACCTAAGTTCTCTTTGAGCCACTGCTACTGCCAGCAACAGTTACCAAGACCCATCAGGAAGAGACTGGGACAGCACCCTGGATGCCTATTTACCCAGTGAATATTAAGAAATGTCTATGTTAGGTGTTGGGGACATAATCCCTGCCCACAGAGGCCTTCTGTAGTGGAGGAGACAGACCAGAAACAGGTAATTACAGTTGAATGTGATTACTTCTGCAGTGAGTGAAGGAAATGTAGGCTGTTGTGGGCACATGGGAGGGCACCTTGAAAAGTTAAGGAAAGCTTCCTGGAAGAAGGGATATGTCTACACCAGTAACTAAAACGTTTTGGTCTTATAACGCCTTTACAAATACTTAAAACCTAAGGTTACTCAAGAGCTTTTCTTTATTTGGGTTATATCTATCAAAATTTATCATATTAGAAATTAAAAATTTTTTAATTGTAAAACTTTATATATTAACATGTTTATGAAAAAAAAACTACATTTTCCAAAGCAAAAATTTAGTAAGATGAGTGACTTTGTTTTACATTTTTGTAAATCTCATTAATGTCTGACTTCATAGAAGACAGCTAGATTCTCATATCTGCTTCTGCATATGTTCTGTTGCAAAATCATGCCACGTAGCCTCTGAAAAACTCCACTGTGCACTCATGAGACAAGGTGAAAATGGCAAATAATATCTTAGTATTATGAAACTCTGACTTCAGGAACCCCCCGAAAAGACCTCAGGATCACTAGGGATGCTCAGAACACATTTTGAGAATCACTGGTCTGAACTAATCAAAATAGAAGCCAAGAGGAAGAGTTGGAGGAGAGATGTAGAGGTTGTAGGGTTGAAGGGAAGAGATGGAGACATGGGCAGTGAGTGCAGGATTAGCAGAGTCCTAGAAACCAAAGCCTGGTACATGATCCAGAGGGTTTTTACAGTTGTTGTAGTTACTCGTCTCAGGGTACATGGCACCTCAGGAAATGTATCTAACCCACTAAGGCTTGAGAGGAGTGAGAGAGCCCACAAGTTAGCCATTAGTGTGCATGGAATACTCAGGAGTTGAGTATGAGGCCCAGAGGTTTGCTTTGTTCCGGTCGGGACCTTTCTTTACAAGGTTCCAATAAAAGTGATTGTCTTCCTTTTTAACCACTTGTATTTACTGGAACCTGTATATCAACCCAGTGTCTGGTTTTCTGCCGACACGTACCAGCCTCTTCAACCCAGAATGCTGACATAATCACAGGGCAGAGTTGGAGTTAAGAAGGGCTGCTTGCAAAGTGGGTGATCTGGGAGTATAATTCTGATTATGTCCAGAAAATATGTGTAAGGAAATAGAAGATGGAAGTTGAACAGTAGATTTTGTACATTTTATAAAGCTTCCCACACACATGTCTTCGGGGATTTAGAAAGTTCAATTCTTAGTTATTTTGGTGAAGGTGTTTTCCCAACTTGACTCTGCCATAAATTCTGATATGTATTGGGGGAGTATTTTCTCTATTTGGAATAATTCTCTCATCACCTTTAAGATTGTAACCCCCTTGGTAAGGACTGTTTTTGCTTGTCAAAAGTTAGCAGAGGATTTCTGAGGAAGACCAACATTGATTTACAAGTTACTTCCAAATGATAACATGACTAAAAGGTATGTGTCATAATGGATACTCATTATCTGTCCTTCGAGAGTAATCATTGGGTAGAAGATTGGTGGTATGCTTATTCTGCTGCATTTGCAAAACTTCTGTCTGGTATAGGATAGTGAAACATTACAAATATGAACTAAACTACATACACACACAATTATAGCCAATCGGATTCTCACCCACACTTGTAGAACTTTTGGGATGAAGTGTATGTCAGTGCTCTAGACGAGTGCTATCCAATAGAAATATGATGCAAGCTTCATGTGAAATTTTAAATATTCTAATAGCCACTGTAAAAAAGTAAAAAACCAGATGCAATAAAATTTAATAACATTTAACTTCAGTATATTCAAAATATCCTTTCAACATACGGTACTAGCCATTTTTCAGGTGTTCAGTATCCATATATGGCTAGTGGCTATCATTGGACAGTGCAGCCCCAGAAGGTAATATTTCCTGATTTCATTGAAATAAAGTCCTCTTCTTAGTTCCTTATAGTTTGTGACCAGTTTTCTCCTGGGATCTCCTGGTTCCCGTGTCCCTGTTAAACTGATCTAGTTGATGTAGTCTAGCCATTCTGGGAGACAGACCAGAAACAGGCAATTACAGTTGAATGTGATGACTTCTACAATGAGAGAAGTGCTGCTGTGGGCACATGGGAGGGCACCATGAGAAGTTAAGGAAAGCTTCCTGGAAGAAGGGGTATGTCAAACCAGCAGCTCTGAAACAGTGAGCTCATGTATAGAAAGTACATAAGGTACAGAAAGTATATCAAACAGATAGTGGAAATCAGGACTACATATTCTCAGTTTCCAGACTGTCGACTTTCTTGGTGAACACTAACTTCTGACAAGCAGTGAACAACAGTGGGCCTGTATCCACTAGACAGGTGTTACATCCCATGGGGGCCTACCCCCTTATCATCGGTGCTCCCACACCACACGTTTTTCCTGGTATCTACCAAGTCTCTCCACTCAGAATGATGGCTGTTTCTAAAACAACCCAACCCATTACTAACCATCTTTTCACTCTTGTAGACACAGCTCAAACCTAAACCTCCACCAAAAAGCGTTGAGCCAAGAAACATTGGAGAGCAGTGAAGATCATTTCCGTACAGCTTACCTTCTGAAAGATGTGGCTAAGGAAGCCTATCAGGATGTGGCTTTTACACAGCAAGCCTCCCAGACATCTGTCATCTTCAAAGGAGCAAGTCGAATGGGCAGTCTGGTTTACCCAATAACCCAAGTCCACAGTGCCAACCTGGAGAGCTACAGCTCTGGCCCCTTGAGCGAGGGCACCATCCTGGATTTGAGCACTACCTCAAGCATGAAGTCAGAGAGTAGCAGCCATTCTTCCTGGGACTCTGACGGGGTGAGTGAGGAAGGCACTGTGCTTATGGAGGACAGTGATGGGAACTGTGAAGGGTCAAGCCTTGTCCCTGGGGAAGATGAGTACCCCATCTGTGTCCTGATGGAGAAGGCTGACCAGAGCCTTGCTAGCTTGCCTTCTGGGTTGCCCATAACCTGTCATCTCTGCCAAAAGACCTACAGTAACAAAGGGACCTTTAGGGCCCACTACAAAACTGTGCACCTCCGGCAGCTCCACAAATGCAAAGTACCAGGCTGCAACACCATGTTTTCGTCTGTTCGCAGTCGAAACAGACACAGCCAGAATCCCAACCTGCACAAAAGCCTGGCCTCATCTCCAAGTCACCTCCAGTAACAAGATGGCAAACTAAGTATGCTCAGATAAGCTTTTTTCATAATTCAGGAATAAGGTAGTCCATAGAAATGTTTCTCTTCAATATCATTTGGGGTGAGTCAGGCAAAATTATTTGATTTGACTTTATAGTTTTCCACAGCAGAATGAGCAAAAGACAAACCTTGTGGGAAGATGACACTGGGGCAGCCCTTCCTATCATTTTTCTTAGTCCAAGAGGTCTTTCACTGATGATACAAGGAAAACTTGCAGAAATGCAGTTTTTCCCAGATTTGTTTACATGTTCCCTGGGACAGATCCAGGTCTGCATATTGACACCAGTGGGCCCAGGACCTGGGGGTGGCTTTAAATGAGGCTTGCAGTGTTAAGGGTCTTGGATAAGAAGTGTCCTGGGGAGGAAGACTCACCAGTCCCAAAGATAGCATTTTCAGTTCCTTCTTCAATTAGTTTGAAATCCAGACCTGAGTTTGGAAGACTGACTTTTTGAGACCATCCCTGTATTTGGAGTGGATAATTGTCCCTCCCCTCAGCCCTGCGCCAAAGGTCTCATATGTTACCCCAGGGAGTTCTCAGAGGATTGGGTTGGCCTCTAACATGTTCCTTGTTAATTCTTGTTCTGTAACATGCATTCAAGAAGCTAAGGGGAAAATATCTCATGCACTCAAATAATGGTCTTCAATTTAATTTAAAAATATTTTGATAATATTTAATTTGTGCTTATGTGGTGTTTGGTGTGAGTGCAGATATTGCACTGTGTCACCTCTGGATCTCTGCTCAGAAGCAGAACAAGTGATGACCTAAATGTCAAAATCACCGCTCATTTTCATTTGGTGAACTTCAAAGTCTGTTATTTTTGGTCACCTGTGGAATGAATGCAAGCATGATTTTGGCAGGAACATTTGTACATATTCTGCCATAGATAATGTGGTTCTGATGGTTGTTGTGTATTTTCCATATCACTGGATCCCTCAGTCTTCACCCTTTTATAAATGTTTAAGATTAGGATGAACTTTTGAATTTACTTGGTAGGAAAAAAAGTAGGACATTATTGCCATATTGTATGTCTTAATATTTAACTTATTCTGAAATATATTCCACACTGTTATATACATTTTCCATTGTAGAAAGGAAGTTTAATCAGTCCTGTGGAATGAAACCATCTCCTGAAATTCAGCATTTACAGTATTCTAAAAGCCTGTGTAGTTACAAGGACGTTGATTTTGTATTCAGAATTCAAGTTAACTATCTTTTAAATTCGTGGTTGATGTAAGTAATAAAAAACATTCTTAAAGTTGAGGCTTATAAGACATATTATTTCTGTGGTCTAAAGGTTTAAAAAAAGTCAACAACCTGTTACCAATTATTTCAACTTTTTTTGTTTTAATAAATGTGACAACTTAAAACTTGTTTCTATTTAAAGTGAGATGTATCTTTCAACTGTTTTGTTACCCAGCTGTTTAATATTCCAGTTTTTCCAAAGTGAAAAAATTTGTATACAAATGTTTCTATGATTTAATAAAAATATATGACACACCTTTTGTTTTAAAAGGCAAACATTTGTAAAAATGGTTTTGTCATATGGGCTGCATTTTGTACAAGTGTATATCCTTATGCACACACACAGAGATGCATTATGAATTTGACAGAGCTGAAAACCCTGGAGGGTGGGGGAGAGTCTGGTGGACAGAGAAGAGTGTCAGTAACTACTGACGCATCAAACAAAAATTGCAGAAATTAATGAGTTCAAAAAGAAACGAAGTGGTTACTTCATTGGGAGGAGGATTTGGGTGTGCTGATCTTTTATCAAGAAAAATATAGCCTGGGCCCGGTGGCTCACGCCTGTAATCCCAGCACTTCGGGAGGCCAAGGTGGGCAGATTACCTGAGGTCAGGAGTTCGAGACCAGCCTGGCCAACATGGCGAAGCCCAGCCCTGTCTCTACTAAATATACAAAAAATTAGACAGGCATAATGGTGCGTTCCTGTAATCCCAGCTACTTGGGAGGCTGAGGCATGAGAATCACTTGAATCTGGGAGGCAGAGGTTGCAGTGAGCCGAGTTCATGCCACTGCACTTCAGTCTGGCGACAGAGCAAGACTCCATCTCAAAAAAAAAAAAAAAGATTTCTTTTAAAAAATGCACTAAAGAGAAGTCTCCAAATGCCCCAAATAGAATTCAGTAAAAAAATGTAAGCCTGTTCTTAAAAATGCAGGCTTTTTTAAAAAACAAATTTTTATAACTTAATTTTTTCACCTTTTTTCCTACCCTTCCAATATATAAATAAGGGTATGATCCTATCTACCCATCCAGCCACTCTCTCAGTTGATGTTCTTGCTTCATATTTCACTGGGAGAAAAGTTACCAGAGGGAAACTTAACACATCTACCATCATCTGTACTGTTCTCACCCTACTCTAAGCCCTGTCTCCTTTCTGAATGATTGCAGTTGCCTCTTAACTGATCTGTTGTTTCCATCCATACATTGTACAATGGCCAAAATGGTCCTTCTAAGATGTACATCAGATGATGTAGTGCCTCATCTCAAAACCATCTGGTGGTTTCCCTTAACAGTATAAAATTCAGTCTCCCAAGGCCTACAGCTTTGTCATTTGGAAGCTTCCCACCCCTGCTACTTCGCCATCTCCTTTTCCCACTAGTCTTACGTTTTAGCTGTTACCAGCTTTATCTTCCTTCTCCCACTGTTCTTCTGAAACCACTTTGCAGGATCCCACCCCACCAACTCTCCATATTCACAGTAGCTGGCTTCACATCCTACTCTTGGATAATTGGGAGATAACCCCTCCCCCATTGCCCACCACATCCTTTTCAGTTTGTGTATAATCACACCCATCTTCATGTGGTCACATCTGCCTCAACCTCCTGAAAATCCACCTCATGCCCGGTGGGCTGTCACAGTAAGCTGCAAACATCTCTATGAGAAAGTTACCAGGATCCCACCACCACCCATTTTGCTGTCACATTCAGACCCATCATGATCTCCCTGGGCTCAACACCTGTCATTGAGAGATGTGAAATTCCCTGGCTCAGCCTTTCTGGTTTTATCCACTTGCACCTATAGGGGGCTGTGTTTGGGTCCTCCATGATGCCCACGCCAACAGGGCTAAATGTGCATGGATTTTATTAAGATAAATTACTTTGAGATAAAATAGCCAGGCTGGGTGCAGTGGCTCACACCTGTAATCCCAGCACTTTGGGAGGCCGAGGCAGGCGAATCACG
This sequence comes from Papio anubis, assembly GCF_008728515.1. Taxonomy (NCBI): domain Eukaryota; kingdom Metazoa; phylum Chordata; class Mammalia; order Primates; family Cercopithecidae; genus Papio; species Papio anubis. Next base: position 105,311,927 of record NC_044982.1, on the reverse strand, counting down.
AAGTCAGGAGATGAGACCATCCTGACTAACATGGTGAAACCGCATCTCTACTAAAAATACAAAAAATCAACAGGATGTGGTGGTGGGCACCTGTAGTCCCAGCTACCCGGGAGGCTGAGCCAGGAGAATGGCATGAACCCGGGAGGCAGACACAGAGTGAGAATCTGTCCAAATATATGTATATATATATCATTACATAATACATATAATTATATATAATTAATATACATATAATTCATATATATTATATATAACATATACATATTAGAGAGAGAGAGAGTGCCAAGCAAAGCCGGGAGAGCCAGCCTGTGCAACACAGGTTTGGCTCTCAGTGAAGGGGAGAGGGAGGGAAGGTCAGGTGAAAGTATCCAAAGCTGACACAGCCTGAGGGAAGTTCAGGAAGGCCATAATGAGCCCTTGAGCCAAGGTCAACAATCAGAGCAGTCCTGCGTCTCTGGGGAATGGGTTCCCTGCAATTATATTCCTGCCATGATCAGACATTGGCTTTGAGCAGCCCATGGGAAGAGTGCTGCAGAGCAAATGTTAACAGTGGATTTCAGAGTATAGTAGGGGGAGCCCTTGGCCAAATCTTAACCTTTCTAAAGCCCCTATGTGCTGTTCAAGGTGCATTCAAACCTATACTTAACTTTTCTCTGGACTCAAAAGAAGTCCCTATTCTTTCTGAAGCCTGATGCCCTCACTTCACCCCTTTAGCTGCCTCAAGGGTGTGGTGCCAACCCTTCTTTCCCATTCATTATCAAACTCATCCTTTCCGGTGGCTCCATCTCTCTAGCCTATGACATTTACAGATCTTTCTCATCTTAATGTATTAAAAGAAAAAGACAGCCTTCTGGACCCTGATCACAGATCCCTTCCAGTGATATCATATCCTCCTTCTACAGCCGAGGACCTTAGAATAGCAGATTTTGCCTCTCCCCTAATCACTGCACTCTTGTTTCTTCCCCTTACCCTTTAGGGCTCCTTACCATTTAGGAAACTAAGGTTCCCAGTGACTTCCTGATGGCCATATCCAAAAGGACACATTTGCTTCTTCAGTGTCCCGTAGTCTTGTTCTTGACCTTTTCCTCTCCTCACTCTCATGCTTTCTCCTAGCTTGTCTCATTCATTCCCATGACGTTACTGTCTGTAGGCTGGTGCCTCCTAAGTCTACCCCTCCAACAGAGTCCTTCCAGAGCTGCACTCCTGACTAGCAAACACCTACTGGATATCACAGAATAATCCACAGCATCTCCAGCCCAACTTGTCCCAAACTCAGTTTGTCATTTCACCACCAATCAACCATTTTCCTCCTCCTGTTTCCTTGGATTGAAGAATGGTGCCACCACCCACCAGCCAACCCAAACTAAAAACCCAGGGTCAATACCAGGTACAGTTAAGAGCATGGCTCTTCAGGTCCAACCCTCCCCAACACTGGGGTCAAACCTTGGCTACTCCACATACTAAATGAGTGGCCTTGTCCAAGTCACAGCTTTTTGAGTTTCAGTTTCTTCGTCTGTATAATAAGGAAAAAAAACAACACCTGTAATCCCAGCACTTTGGGATGTGGAGGCAGGTGGAACGTTTGAGGCCAGCCTGGCCAACATAGTGAAACCCTGTCTCTACTGAAAATACAAAAATTAGCTGTGTGTGGTGGTGCATGCCTGTAGTCCCAGCTACTCAGGAGGCTGAGGCACAAGAATCGCTTGAACCCCAGAGGCGGAGGCTGCAGTGAGTCGAGGTCACACTGCTGCACTCCAGCCTGGACAACAGTGTGAGATTCTGTCTCAAAAAACAAAGAAACAAACAAAAACAGTCTCACCCCTCTCCCAAAAATGAAAGGTATTGATCAGAATTAAAACACCCATACAACAATAACAAAATAGTCTATACTTTAGTGGTTCATGATGAGGCTCAAATGACAAGGTGTATATGAAGCACTTAATGCCTGGAACATAAGCACTCAACAGATGTTAACTACAAGCATCTTCATCATCATCATCTTCATCATCATCATCATTATCATCATCATCATCACTATCCTAGGCTTCTTTTATTTCATTTCCAATAGCCAGCAGTTGCCAAATCCCAACAAGTCTACCTACCAAAAAACACTAAAATTTTACCCCTTTTCATGTGCGTAATCAACATTAGTTCAACAAGACGATCCTCTCCTTTCTCTTCCTTCTCTAAGACTATCTCAGCAGTCTTTTGACTTACTCTCAAATCCATCCTTCGGATGACATCCCCAGGGGGTTCTACAGTAACACAGACCAGGCTATGTCTCCGCTCCTCCAGTTGCTTCTCACTGCCGTCAGGGTAGAACTGCCAACAAGGCCAGACCTGTCCTTCATGACCGTGCCTGGCCTCGGCGGGCTGACCCCAGCCCTTGCTCAACAGTCCCAGAGCTGGTCAGCTGCCTATGGCCATGCGTGTATTGCTGGCTCTGTGGGAGCTGCCTTTCCAGTCTCTGACCCACTAACCTTTGAGCCTCCCCTTGAGCCTCCGCTCAGGTATCATCATTTCCAGGAAGCCTCTTTTCACTCCTTCCTCCACAGTGCTGGGCCAGCCTATGGCACCATGTGGTCGAGGTTTGCTTACAGACTTGCTTTACCACTGCCCCCCAACCTCATTTGCAGTCCTACTGTCAGCACTACCCCGTCAACAAAAGGCTTTACCCGTGGCCTCCAGTTTTCAATCAACAGATCTATTGAGAACCCACCTACTATGTGCCTAGCACTGTTGAATCTATGGTGGTAAGTATAATACACACTGTCCCTGCCCTTGTCCACAGGGCTCTGAAAATGTATTTACATCCTACCCTAGCAAGGGTCCAAGAATATATGGGCACAGATATGGCAGATTGTCTATTTTAGGTTATCTTTTTCCTGAGTGACCTAATTCACTCACATCCTGATTTTGCCTGATTTCTTAAAATCTATCTCTATTAGGAAAGTTTATAAACCATTGATTCTTTTTTCCTTTATGATAAAATTTGCATAACATAAAATTTACCATTTTAACTATTTTAAAGTGTACAGTTCAGTGGCATTTAGTCCATTCACAATGTTGTGCAACCATCGCCTCTATCTAGTTAAAAAATATTCCATCACCCCAAAATAAAACCCTGTACCCATTAAGCAGTTTTCCCTTCACAGCAGCCCCTAGCAACCACTAATCTACTTTCTGCCTCTATGGATTTGCTTATTCTTGATATTTCCTGTAAGTGGAATCATACAATAGCCTTTTGCAACTGGCTTCTTTTACTTAGTATAATGTTTTCTTTTTTTTTGAGACGGAGTCTAGCTCTGTCGCCCAGGGTGGAGTGCAGTGGCCAGATCTCGGCTCACTGCAAGCTCCGCCTCCCGGGTCCACGCCATTCTCCTGCCTCAGCCTCCGGAGTAGCTGGGACTACAGGCGCCCGCCACCACGCCCGGCTAGTTTTTTGTATCTTTTAGTAGAGACGGGGTTTCATCCTGTTAGCCAGGATGGTCTCGATCTCCTGACCTCGTGATCCGCCCGTCTCGGCCTCCCAAAGTGCTGGGATTACAGGCTTGAGCCACCGCGCCCGGCCAGTATAATGTTTTCAAGCTTCATTCCAGTTGTAAATGTATCATTCCTTCTTATTGCTAAATAGTATTTCATTGTGTGGATATGACATATCCATTTTAATTTGTTTATCCATTCATCAGCCAATGGACATTGAATTGTTTCCATTTTTTGGCTATTATGAATAATGCTGCTATGAACATTCATGTACAAGTTTTTGTGTGGACATATGTTTTCAATTCACTTGGGTATATACCTAGGTATGGAATTGCTGGATCATATGTTAACTGTGTATTTAACTTTTTGAGAAACTGCCAGACTGTTTTCCTAAGGTCACTGATTCTTAAACATAGCTATACATTGGAATCACCTGGACAACTTTTAGAAAGTGCTGTTTCTTAGGTCCCACCCTCGGAGGTTCCGATGTAATTGGTCTATTCTGTGGCCTGGGCAGCAGGAGTTTCAAAGTTCCCCAGGTGATTCTCCCCAGCCTGGGTTGAGAATTTCTGATACAGATGAAAGGGACTCAGAGGTGTTGTATTCATCAGTAACTCTTGAATCTGCCCTTTGAAGTCAGTGTTTTTAGATCTGTTTGATTGTGAGAATTTTCTGGGACACTTAATAAAAATACATATTCTGGGCAGGTGCAGTGGCTCATGCATGTAATCCCAGCACATTGGGAGGCCAAGGCTGGAGGATTGCTTGAGCCCAGGAGTCTGAGACCACCCCGGGCAACATAGCAAGACCTCATCTCTACGAATAATAAACAAAATTAGCTGGGCATGGTGGCACATGCCCGTAGTCCCAGCCACTCAGGAGGCTGAGGTAGGAGAATCACTTGAGCCTGGGAGGTTAAGGGTGCAGTGAGCCATGATCACACCACTGCACTCCAGCCTGGGCAACAGAGTGAGACCCTGACTCGGAAAAAAATAAAAAATCCTAGGCCCATCTTCTGGAAATGTCCTATCTAGAGGGTCTCAGAAGGGGACTGGGAATCTGAAGGTTCAACATACACTTCAGGTGTATTTTATGATCTGGCAAATTTCGAAGCAGTATCTTAGATCCTTCTTGTGTCTTAAAATGTGGGCCCTGAACATCCCTCCAGTTGAACAGTATCATCAGTATCACCTGGAGCTTGTAAGCAATGCAAATTCTAACAACGACTAAATCAGAACCTGCATTTTAACAATTCTGCAGTGACTGTAAGCACATTAATAACTTAGAAGTACAGTGTTAGACTACCAGCCTCAAGCAGTATAGTCCCCAAACAAGCGGTTGCCATACTTGAGCGTGCCTTAGATTCTCTGAAACGCTCATTAAAACACAAGTTGCTCCCAGAGCTTCTGATTAAGAAGGTCTAGGTGGGGCCCAAGAATTTCCATCTGTAATAAGTCCCTGGTGGTGATGATGTGCCATACTGGGGACTACGCTTTGAGAATTTCTGGTCCCCGGTCTGAACCACAGTTTCTCAAACTTGGCACTATTGACATTTTGGACCAGATCGTTCTTTCTTCTAGGGAATTGTCCTGTGTTTTGTAAGATGTTCAGCTGTTTCCCTGGTCACTCACTACCCACTAAATGTCATAGCACCCCCAAAATTATGACAACCAAAAATGTCTCCACGCATTGTCAAATATTCCTTGCTGGGAGTGGGTGACAAAATAGCCCCCAGTTGAGAATCACTGGTCTAGACTATTCTTAAAAGGGAAAAGTCCTGCTACTCATTCTGTTCATGGGGAGAAAAGACTCAGTCCCTGACTTGGGCAGCGTCTCTCAGCCTCTCCTCCCACCTCCTCAGATGCTGGGGCATCTACAGAGGTGCTTGAGACCCCTGGGGGAAAACCCCTTTGGACCAGAATTTCCACATCTGGGGAAATGAGAACCTGTTCTTAGCTCCCTGGCAATCGTGGGGCTAGAAGAGAAGTGTCTGACTGAGTCTCTGGACACCAGCTGTGCATTCCTGAGCAAGTAGCCCAGCCTGTCACCCCCTTCTCACCCACAACTCTTTTTTTTTCTTTGTTGGTTCACAATGCGTCCACGTTTATCTGTTGAAATATGTGGCTTGGTTCACTGTCCCTAAGCTTCTATCTACTTATTGAAATGTATGCATGTTGGTTCACAGTGTCTCAAAATCTGCATATTTATTGAAATGTGTGGTTGGCTCAGTGTGCTTCAACGTCTTTTGCTCTTTCTTCTGCAAGATATGCTCTGGCTGATCATTAAAGCCAGATTAGTCAAGAAACTTTAAAAACAGCCACAGGCAAACTGTTTAAAGAACAGGATGCCTATTGGTCACCTGATTCTTTTAAAACTACACCCTAGAAATCTGTGTGATTGGGAATTTTAATTTGTCTGAATTGCCCTACTTATGTTCTTTGCAGAGAACTAAGACTACTGAAAAAAAAAATTTTTTTTTAAAGGAGCTTCCTAGACTTACAATCTTAATGCTGGTTAGCATTTCAGATTGTTAGGAAGTAGTACCCTCTGCTGGAATTACTTGGTTATTGCAATAGGCATTGTGCGCTACTTCTGAGTCCTATTAGACCTCCAAAATGTATTATATTTGTAAAGTCCCCATGTACGTCTTCCAGTTCCAAGGCTAACTGAAAAGAGGACATATTTTCTGAATGGTCTTAATCCTGCTTCCAGGAATTGAGTGCCTCAGCCTAGGACATTGGTTTGGAGTAGGTTTCCCACGGGCCTCCACGGCAACTCCCGAGTTTGGCATTTGCCTTCCCGGAAAAGAAGCTAAATTCAGAGCCCCCCTGGGTCACCAGCCACCCTACACGCGGAGGACTGATGTGGTGGAAAGAACACGTTTGGGGACTCCAAGGTCCTGGTTTCAGCTTCCACCTCTGCACATCCCTAGCTGTGGGGCCTTAAACATCTCTAATGCTGGAGCCCTCATTTCTCCATCTGTAAAATTGCCCTTTCAGACTCTACTTTGACGGGTTCTAGGGAACCTTACAGGTGCCTCACAGGCCGTCCTGGAGAGAGAGCTAAAGAGGAGATAAGAAGTAGCTGAGTGGACAACTCCCAAGCACCACACGAGCTCATTCCACTTGTATCTGGTTTCATGTACTTTTAATATTTTGTTTTGTGTTCTGCTGCTAAAAAAGACAGACTTTCCTTTTGAAAACCATGCAGTAAGTGACCTCTAAAATTCTTCCAGCACTTTTCTCTGATTCCTACCCTGAGTGTTTCTGTGAGGAGGTGTGTCTGCGTGTTAAGTTGCTCTAACCTGCACCACCCTGCCCTGCTTTTTGAGCCAAATTAAGGAGAATGGTAAGGGCTGAGGGTGTTCTCTGTCTTCTTCTTCCTGAAGAGCATCCAGCCCAAAGTAAATGTTCAGTGAGTGTGATAAAAATGGCTGTTTCAAATTTATAGCCCTAAATGTCCACAGCAAAAAGTTAGAAAAATCTCAAATTAACAACCTGACATCACAACTGAAAGAACTAGAGAAGCGAGAGCAAACCAACCTCAGAGCTAGCAGAAGACAAGAAATAACCAAAATCAGAGCTGAACTGAAGGAGACTGAGACATGAAAAACCATTCAAAAGATCAACGAATCCAGGAGCTAGTTTTTTGAAAAAATTAATATGGTAGACTGTTAGCTAGACTAAGAAAGAAGAAAAGAAAGAAGAACCAAGTAAACTTTGTCATTTACAGAAATACAAATAACCATCAGAGACTACTATGAACACCTCAATGCAAACAAACTAGAAAAATCTAGAAGTAATGGATAAATTCCTGGACATATACACTCTCCATAGCTGAACCAGGAAGAAATTGAATCCCTGAATAGACCAATAACAAGCTCCAAAATTGAATCAGTAACAGGTAGCCTGCCAACCAAAAAAACCCCAGGGCTAGACAGATTCACAGCTGTATTCTACTAGATGCACAAAAAAGAGCTGGTGCCATTCCTGCTGAAACTATTCCAAAAAGTTGAGGAGGAGGGACTCTTCCCTAATTCATTCTGTGAGGCCAGAATCATCCTGATACCCAAACCTTGTAGACACAACAAAAAAGAAAACTTCAGGCCAATATCCTTGATGAACATTGATGCAAAAATCATCAACAAAATACTAGCAAACCAAATCCGGCAGCACATCAAAAAGCTTATCCACCACAATCAAGTAGGTTTTATCCCTGGGATGCAAGTTTGGTTCAAAATATGCAAATCAATAAATATGATTCATCACATAAACAGAACTAAAGACAAAAACCACATGATTGTCTCAATAAATGCAGAAAAGCCTCAATAAAATTCAACATGCCTTCATGTTAAAAACTCTCAATAAACTAGATATTGAAGAAACATACCTCAAAATAGTAAGAGTCATCTATGACAAACCCACAGCCAACATCACACTGAATGGGCAAAAGCTGGAAGCATTCATCTTGAAAACTGGCTCAAGACAAGGATGCCTTCTCTTTGCACTCCTATTCAACATAATATTGAAAGTCCTGGCCAGAGCAATCGGGCAAGAGAAAGAAATAAAGGGCATCCAGATAGCAAGAGATGAAGTCAAACTATCCCTATTTGCGGACAACATGATTCTATATCTAGAAAACCCCACTTAGCCCAAAAGCTCCTTGAGCTGATAAACAACTTCAGCAAAGTCTCAGGATACAAAATCAATGTGCAAAAGTCACCAGCATTCCTATAAACCAGTAACAGTCAAGCTGAGAGCCAAATCAGAAACACAATCCCATTCACAATTGCCACTAAAAGAACAAAATACCTAGGAATACAGCTACCAGGGAGGTAAAAGATCTCTACAAAGGGAATTCTAAAACACTGCTCAAAGAAATCAGAGATGACACAAACAAATGGAAAAAATTCCATGCTTGTGGACAGGAAGAATCAATATAATTAAAATGGCTATACTGCCCAAGGCAATTTACAGATTCAGTGCTATCCCTATCAAACTACCAATGATATTCTTCACACAACTAGAAAAAACTATTTTAAAATTCATGTGCAACCAAAACAGACCCTGAATTGCCAAGGCAATCCTAAGCAAAAAGAACAAAGCTGTAGGCATCACACTACCCAACTTCAAACTACATTACAGGGCTACAGTAACCAAAACAGCATGGTATTGGCAAAACAAGACACATAAGACCAATGCAATAGAATAGAGAGCTCATAAATAAGACCACACACCTACAACCATCTGATCCTCAACAAAACTGATAAAAACAAGCAATGAGGAAGATTCCTTATTCAACAAATGGTGCTGGGAGAACTGCTAGCCATAAGCAGAAGATTGAAACTGAACCCCTTTCTTATACCATATACAAAATCAACTCAAGATTGATTAAAGACTTAAATGTAAAACCTAAAACTATCAAAACCCTAGAAGACAACCTAGGCAATACTATTCTGGACATAGAAACCGGCAAAGATTTCATAACAAACATGCTAAAACAAACTGCAATAAAAGCAAAAATTGACAAGTGGGATCTAATTAAGCTAAGGAGTTTCTTCACAGCAAAAGAAACTATCAACAGAGTAAGCAGACAACCTACAGAATGGGAAAACATATTTGCAAACTATGCCTCTGACAAAGGTCTAATATCCAGCTCTATAATGAGCTTAAACAAATTTACAAGAGAAAACAATCCCATTAAAAAGTGGACAAAGGACACGAACAGGCACTTCTCAAAAGAAGACATACATGTGGCTGACAAGCATATGACAAAAAGTTCACCATCACTGATCATTAGAGAAATACAAATCAAAACCACAAGGAGATACCATCTCACGCCAGTCAGAATGGCTATTTTTAAAAAGTCAAAAAATAACAGATGCTGGCAAGATTGCAGAGAAAAGAGAATGCTTATACACTGTTAGTGAGAGTATAAATTAGTTCAACCATTGTGGAAAGCAGTGCAGCAATTCCTCAAAGAGCTAAAAACAGAACTACCATTTGACACAGCAATTATATTACTGGGTATATACTCAAAGGAATATAAATCGTTCTGTCATAAAGACACATGCACGCATATGTTCATTGCAGCACTAGTCACCATAGCAAAGACATGGAATCAACCTAAATGCCCATCAATGGTAGACTGGATAAAGAAAATATGGTACCTATACACCATGGAATACTATGCAGCCATAAAAAACAAGGAGATCATGTCCTTTGCAGCAACATGGATGGAGCTAGAGGCCATTATCCTTAGCAAACCAACACAGAAACAGAAAACCAAATACCACATGTTCTCACTCATAAGTGGAAGCTAAATGATAAGAACATGTGGCCACAAAGAGGGGAAAAACAACAGACATGAGTCCTATCTGAGGGTGGAGGTTGGGAGGAGGAAGAGAATCAGAAAAGAATAACTATTGAGTACTAGGCTTAATACCTCTAGCTAACTTTATTAGAAGAATACAATGTCTAATACATGTAACATACAAAATATGTGTTTATCAACTGTTTATGTTATCTGTAAGTCCTCTGATCAATTGTAGGCCATTAGTAGTTAAGTTCTGGGGAAGTCAGAAGTTACACGTGAATTTTCCATGGTGTGGAAAGGGTCAGTGCCCCAACCCCTGTGTTGTTTAAGGGTCAGCTCTACTTCTTGTTGCTTAATCTTCCATTCTAGACATTACCTTTTTCTCCCTACTTTAAAAAATGAGGATTTAAGTCTGCTGGGTTTATAAACAATAACTTTTTAGAAAGTTATCACTATGCCTATTGAAATTTTTGTTTTGTTTTGTTTTGTTTTGTTTTGAGAGGGAGTCTGGCTCAGTTGCCCAGGCTGGAGGGCAGTGGCGTGATCTCGGCTCACTGCAAGCTCCACCTCCCGGGTTCACGCCATTCTCCTGCCTCAGCCTCCCGAGTAGCTGGGACTACAGGTGCCCACCACCGTGCCCGGCTAGATTTTTGTATTTTTTTGGTAGTAGAGATGGGGTTTCACCGTGGTCTCGATCTCCTGACCTCATGATCCACCCGCCTCGGCTCCCAAAGTGCTGGGATTACAGGTGTGAGCCACCACGCCTGGCCTGAAATTCTTTAATTGAATCGATAGTAGCTGCTGGGAAAAATCCAATTGTCTTAGTTACGAAAGACCCAAACCTCAATGTTAAATACCTGAGAGGCTTCCAAGCAAAAAGTTCAGGGATAAACTGAGCCAACCCCACTGTTTCATTATTAATAATAAACTATATCGATTAATAAGTCCTTGTAGTCTTGAAAAGCACCATATGGTTTATATACAGTTCAGTTAATGGAGTTAATTTTCACATCAGCCCTGCAAGGGCAGCTCTATTTTACACGTCAGGAAGGAACATACATGGGGAGAGTTCCCAGACTTAGTGTTTCTCCCGCTATACCACATGACCTCTGGGCTCAGAAAAAAAGGACACACAGGAAGTGAGAACCCTCAGCTGTCTGCTCTCTCAGCTTTCAGAACCAGTCTCTACTGTCCTTTCCTCCTTCACTCTCCACTCTCCCTCTTCCTGAGCTGGGTCAATGAACCAAAACGTGGAGGCTTGCCTGAGTTTCTGGGTGAGCAGTTCTCCTTGGCTGGTTGGTCATGGGTATTCAACCCAGCCAGGTGCTCTAACTCAGATTCACTTTCATTGCCTACAGCTCAGACCCCACTCAATTCTTCCAAAGCTAGTCAATTGAGGACTCTGCTGTCCGCTGACAGGGACCACCTGAGGTCAGGATGTGCAGTAGGGTGTAGCCTGAACAGCTTCCTGAAGGACAGGGAGAAAAAGCTATTGCACAATGCTTGGATAAAAAAATAAACATGTAGGATAGTATGACTTTTGTTAATGAAGGAAGGAGCTTCTCTGACCCAATATCCAAGCCACCGGAGTACAGATCTAAGGATATGAAGAAGCGTTAGCTTTTCCTAAATATTGGGAATTTTTTCCTGAATGCAAAAGTAATACAAACTAATTGGAGGTACAGAGGGGGGATGTGCATGGAAACAGTAAAAGACAAGGATAAAAAAAAAAAAGATCACTCTAAACTACCACCTGCCAGCATCCTACCATCTTCTTCCTTTCTTTTGTTAAAAGAAAAAAAAGTGTTTGTTTAATCATCTACTTTTCATTTTTTTATCTAAGTAATATATGCATATAATTTTTAAAGTCAACTAGCACCAAAAAGCTTTTACAATAATTGGAATTCCCGGTCAGGCGCGGTGGCTCACGCCTGTAATCCCAGCACTTTGGGAAGCCGAGGCGGGCGGATCACGAGGTCAGGAAATCGAGGCCAGCCTGGCTAACATATGGTGAAACCCTGTCTCTACTAAAAATACAAAAACTTAGCTGGGCATGGTGATGGGTGCCTGTAGTCCCAGCTACTCGGGAGGCTGAGGCAGGAGAATGGCGGGAACCTGGGAGGCAGAGCTTGCAGTGAGCAAGATCGCACCACAGTGCCAGACTCCGTCTCAAAAAAAAAAAAAAAAAATGGAATTCCCTGACCCCACTGCCTCCCTACCCCAGTATAAATTAAGTTTATAATTGTATACATTTATAGGGAACAAAGTGATATTGTGATTTATGAATACAAAGTGGAAAAATTAAATAAGGCTAATTAACATATTCATCACCTAAAATACTTACAATGTTTTATAGTGAGAACATTTGAAATTTGCTCTCCTAGCAATTTTGAAACGTACAAAACACTATTATTAGCTATATTCACCATGCTATGCAATAAATCTCAAAGAAAATACTTCATTCCTCATGTCTAATTGAGATTTCGTTCCCTTTGACCATCATTTCTCCATTTTCCCCTTACCCCACTACTTGGAGTTATGCTTGATTCCATAGCTTGGCCATTGTGGACAGTGCTGCAATGACAATGGAAGTCCAGACATCTCTTCAACAAACTGATTTCAAGTCTTTTACGTAAATACCATAAGCAGGATTGCTGGATCATATAGTAATTCCATTTTTAGTTTTTTGAAGAACATCTATATAGTTTTCCATAATGGCTGTACTAATTTATATCCCCGCCAACAATGTACAAGAGTCCCTTTTCTCCAAATTCTCACCAACACTTGTTATCTTTTGTCTTTTTGGTAATAGTCATTCTGACAGGTGTGAAATATCACATTGTGGTTTTAATTTGCATTTCCCTAGTGATTAGCAATATCAAGCATTTTTTCATATACTGTTGGGCATTTGTATGCCTTCTTTCGAGAAATGTCTGTTTAAGTCCCTTGCCCATTTTTATATTATTTTGTTTGCTTGTTTTCTTGCTATTGAGTTGTTTGAGTCCCTTATATATTTTGTATATTAACCCCTTATCAGATATGTGGTTTGAAAATATTTTCTCCCACTTCATAGGTTGTCTCTTCACACTGTCAATTGTTTCCTTAGCTGTGCAGAAGCTTCTTAATTTGATATAATCCCATTATCTATTTGTGCTTTTGTTGCCTGCCCTTTTGAGGCCAAATTCAAAATATCACTGGCCAAAACAATGTTGTATAGTTTTCCCTCTGTTTTCTTTCAGTAGTTTTACAGTTTCTGATCTTATGTTTCAATCTTTATTCCATTTTGAGTTGATTTTCATATATGGTGTGAGATAAGGATCCAATTTCATTCTTCTGCATGTGGATTTCAAGTTTTCTAAAACCATTTATTGAAGACTATCCTTTTCCAGTTGTGCATTCTTGCCAACTCTATACAAAAGCAATTGACTATACATGCATGAGTTCATTTCTGGGCTCTTTATTCTATTGCATTGGTTGATATGCCTTTTTTTTTTTTTTTTTTTTTTTTTGCCAGTACCATACTGTTTTAATTGCTATGGCTCTGTAGTATAGTTTTCTTTTTTTTCTTTTTCTTTTTTTTTTGAGACAGTCTCACTCTGTGGCCCAGGCTGGAGTGCAGTGGCCGGATCTCAGCTCACTGCAAGCTCCGCCTCCTGGGTTTACGCCATTCTCCCACCTCAGCCTCTCCAGTAGCTGGGACCACAGGCACTCATCATCACACCTGGCTAATTTTTGTATTTTTAGTAGAGACAGGGTTTCACCTTGTTAGCCAGGATGCCTCGATCTCCTGACCTTGTGATCCGCAGCATTGTTCTTTTTGTGTATGATTTTGTTGACTATTCAGGGGGTTTTGTGGTCCCATATGAATTTTAGGACTTTTTTGTTTGTTTGTATCTATGAAAACTGACATTGGAATGTTGATAGAAATTGAATTGAATCTGTAGATTCCTTTGGGTAGCACGGATATTTGAACAATATTAATTCTTCCACTCAATGAACACAGGATATCTTTCTATTTAGGTATACTTCAATTTCTTTCTTTTTTTTCTTTTTTTTTTTTTTTTTTTTTTTGAGACAGAGTCCCACTCTGTCCCCAGGCTGGAGTGCAGTGGTGCAGTCTTGGCTCACTTCAACCTCTGCCTGCTGGGTTCAAGCGATTCTCCTGCCTCAGCCTCCCCAGTGGCTGGGACTACAGGCATGCGCCACCACGCCCAGCTGATTTTTTGTATTTTCAGTAGAGATGGAGTTTCAGCATGTTGGCCAGGATGGTCTCTATCTCTTGACCTCGTGATTCGCCTGCCTTGGCCTCTCAAAGTGCTGGGATGACAGGTGTGACCCACGGCACCCAGACTCTTTAATGTCTTTCTCTTTTTTAAAATTTTTCTTTCTTTTTTTTTTTTTTGAGACAGAATCTCGCTCTGTCACCCAGGCTGGAGTGCAGTGGCATAGTCTTGGCTGTCTGCAGGTTCCGCCTCCTGGGTTCACGCCATTCTCCTGCCTCACCCTCCCAAGTAGCTGGGACTACAGGCGCCCCCCACCATGCCCAGCTAATTTTTTTTTTTTCGTATTTTTAATTGAGCGGAGTTTCACCGTTTTAGCCAAGATGGTCTCGATCTCCTGTCCTGATGATCAGCCCGCCTCGGCCTCCCAAAATGCTGGGATTTACAGGCGTGAGCCACTGCACCTGGCCTCAATTTCTTTCTTTTTTTTTTGAGACGGAGTCTCCCTCTGTCGCCCAGGCTGTAGTGCAGTGGCCGTGATCTTGGCTCACTGCAAGCTCCGCCTCCCGGGTTCACGCCATTCTCCTGCCTCCACCTCCCTAGTAGCTGGGACTACAGGCACCCGCCACCACGCCAGACTAATTTTTTTTTTTTTTTTTTTTTTGGTATTTTTAGTAGAGACGGGGTTTCACCATGTTGGCCAGTATGGTCTCCTTCTCCTGACCTCCTGATCTGCCCTCCTCGGCCTCCCAAAGTGCTGGGATTACGGGCGTGAGCCTCTGCACCCGGCCCAATTTCTTTTACAGTTTTTTGTATATAGGTTTTTCACCTTCTTGGTAAATTTATTCCTAAGCATTTTATTTATTTTTATAACTATTTAAGTGAAATTATTCTATTTCTTTTTGGATAGTTCATTATTAGCGTATGGAAATGCTACTGATTCTTTTTTTCTTTTTTTCTTTTTTTTTTTTTTGAGACAGAGTCTCACTCTATCACTCAGGCTGGAGTGCAGTGGTGCGATCTCGGCTCACTGCAACCTCTGCCTCCTGGGGTCAAGCAATTCTCCTGCCTCAGCCTCCCAAGTAGCTGGGATTATAGGCGCCTACCATCACGCCTGGCTAATATTTGTATTTTTAGTAGAGATGGGGTTTCACCATGTTGGCCAGGCTGGTCTCCAATTCCTGATCTCAGGTGATCCACCCACCTCAGCCTCCCAAAGTGCTGGGATTACAGGCGTGAGCCACCACGTCCGGACTGACAATTTCACTTCTTCCATTGCTATTTGGATGCCTTTCATTTCTTTCTCTTGCCTAATTGCTCTGTCAAGGACTTATAATACTATGTTGAATAGGAAAGGCAGGAGTGTGGCCGGTCGCGGTGTCTCAAATCTGTAATCCCAGCACTTTGGGAGGCCGAGACGGTCGGATCACGAGGTCAGGAGATCGAGACCATCCTGGCTAACCCGGTGAAAACGCGTCTCTACTAAAAAATACAAAAAACTGGCCAGGCGAGGTGGCAGGCGCCTGTGGTCCCAGCTACTTGGGAGGCCGAGGCAGGAGAATGGCTTAAATCCGGGAGGTGGAGCTTGCAGTGAGCGGAGATCCGGCCACTGCACTCCAGTCTGGGTGACAGAGCGAGACTCCGTCTCAAACAAAAAAAAGAAAGGCAGGAGTGGACATCCTTGTCTCATTCCACGTTTTAGAGGAGAGCCTCTCAATTTTTCCCCATTGAGTATAAAGTTAGATGTGGGCTTCTTGTACATGGCTTTTATTGTGTTGAAGTACATTCCTCTATACCTAATTTAATGAGAGTGTTTATCCATGAAAAGATGTTGAATTTTGCTAAGCCTTTTTCTGCATCTAAGAGACGATCATATAGTTTTTGTTCTTCATCCTGTTAGTGTGATGTACCACATTTGTTAATTTGCATATATTGAACCAATCTTGCATCCCAGGAATAAATTCCATTTGATCATTGTGGATGATCCTTTTAACGTGTTATTGAATACGGTTTGCTAGTGTTTTGCTGAGAATTTTTGCATCTGTCTTCATCAAGAATGAACGAGGATGTATTTCTTTCTTCTGCTACCTTTGGGCTTGGTTTGTTCTTTTTCTAGTTCCTTAACATTAAATTATTTGAGGTTTTTTTTTTTTTGATGTAGGCATTTATTGCTATTAACTTTCCTTAGAACTGCTTTTGCTGCATCCCATAAGCTTTTGGTATGGTGTCTTTTTATTGCTATCTCAAGATATTTTAAGTTTTCTCTTGTAATTTCTTTATTGACCCATTGGTTGTTCAGGAGCATGTTTAATTTCCATGTATTTGTGAATTTTCCAAAATTCCTCCTGTTATTGATTTCTAGTTTCATATGATTGTGGTTAGAAAATATTCTTTATATGATTTCTATCTTCTTAAATTTTCTAAGGCTTGTTTTGTGCCCTAACATGTGATCTAGCCTAGAGAACGTTCCATGTGTGCTTAAGAAGAATGTATAATCTGTTGCTATTTGGTGGAGTGTTCTGTTATGTCTGTTAGGTTCATTTGGTCTAAAGTGATGTCAAGTCCAATATTTTCTGTCTGGATGATCTGTCTATTGTTGAAGGTGAGATATTAAAGTCCCCTACTATTATTGGATTGCAATCTATCTCTCCCTTCAGATCTTTTAGAGGTATCCAATCTTTTGGCTTCTCTGGGCTACATTGGAAGAAGAATTGTCTTGGGCCACATAAAATACACTAACACTAATGCTAGCTGATGAGGAAAAAAAATCACGAAAAAAATATCATAATGTTTTAAGAAAGTTTACAAATTTGTGTTGGGCAGCATTTAGCATTCAAAGCTGTCTTGAGCCACATGTTGCCTACAGGCTGTGGGTTAGACAAATTTGAATTTTTTTTTTTTTTTTTTTTTTGAGACAGTCTCTCTCTATCGCCTAGGCTGGAGTGCAGTGGCATGATCTCGGCTCACTGCAACCTCCACCTCCCGAGCTCAGCGGCCTCTTCTGCCTCAGCCTCCTGGAGTAGCTGGGATTACAGGCACCAGCCACCTTCAAACCTGCTAAGATAGATAGATAGATAGATGTAGATATTGTGATAGATGGAGATATAGTAGATAGATAGATATAGTATTTTTAGTAGAGACAGGTTTTCTCCATGTTGGCCTAGCTGGTTTTGAACTCCTGACCTCAAATGACCCACCCACCTCTCAAAGGCTCCCACAGTTAGATTGAGCAGGCAGAGCCTACTCACACACAGCCAAGTTTGCTTTAATTTTTTAAAATATATTTAGGTACTCTGATGTTGTCTGCATATACATTTGTAATTGTTATATCCTGCTGATGAATTGACCCTTTATTATATATAATGTTGTTCCATATCTCTTTTACAAATTGTTTACTTTTTTTTTTTTTTGAGACGGAGTCTCTGCCGCCCAGGCTGAGTGCAGGGCGTGATCTCGCCTACTGCAAGCTCCACCTCCTGGCTCACCATTCTCCCGCCCTTCAAGCCCTCCCGGTAGCTGGGACTACAGGCGCCCGGCCACCACGCCCGCTGTTTTTGTTTTTAGGTGAGACGGGGTTTCACCATGTTAGCCAGGATGGCTTCGATCTCCGGATTCCTGTGATCCACCTGCCCGGCCTCCCAAAGTGCTGGGATTACAGGTTGAGCCATCAGCCTCGCACAAATTGTTTACTTAAAGCCTATTTTATCTGATGAAAGTATAGTTGCCTCCCTCCTTTCGGTTTTTCTTTTTTTTTTGGGGATGACATCTCGGCTTGTCGCTTCAGAACCGAAAGTGCAGTGGTGTGCGATCTCGCTCTCACGTAAGCCTCGGCCCTGTTAATTCTCCCTCGGCCTCCCGAGGTTGGACTATAGGCTACACTCACGCCAGGCTAATTTTTTGTATTTTAGTATAGAGACTGTGTTTCACCATGTTAGCCACAGATGGGTTCTATCTCCTGATTCTGTGGGCCACTCCACCTTGAGGCCCCAAAGTGTTGGGATTACAGGCTTGAGAGCCATCACACCGGCCTCTTTATTTTCATTTGAATATTTTTTCCATACCTTTACTTTCAGTCTATGTATGTCCTTAAAAGTGAAGTATTTTTAATACTTATAAGTATTAAATAATTAATACTTTAATACTATAATAATAAATATAAGTATCACATAGTTGGGTCTTGTTTTTACATCTGTTCAGTCATTGGGTGTCTTTTTATTGGAGAATTTAATTCATTTACATTCAAAGTAATTATTGATAAGAAAGGACTTCCTAGTGCCATTTTGTTAATTGTTTTCAGGTTGTTTTCTGGATGCTTTCTTTCTTCCTCCCTTGCTGTTTTCTTTGTTGTTTGATGGTTTTCTTTAGTTATATGCTTTGAATCCTTTCCGATTTGTTTTGTGCTTCTAAAGATTTTTTTTTGTGGTTAGCATGAGGCTTACATAGCACATCTTATAACAGCCTATTTCAAGCTTATAACAACTTAACTTTGATTACATATAATAACTCTACACTTTTACTCCCATACAAACACATTTTGTTTTCAATGTCAGAATTTACATCATTTTGTAATTTGTATCCCTTGACAATTTATAGGTCTAGTAGTGATGAACTCTCTTAGATTTTGTTTGTCTGGGAAAGTTTTTATTTCTCCCTTTCTGAAAGACACATTTGCTGAGTAAAGTATTCTTGGTTGCCATTTTTCTTTCCTTTGATATTTTCAGTATATCATCCCACTCTTCCCTGACCTGCAAGATTTCTGCTGAGAAATCAAATGATAGTTGTTTTGGCATTTCTCCGTGATGTGTTTGTTATCTCTTCCTGCTCTCAGTATTTTTTCTTTGCCATTGATTGTTGGTAGTTTGATTATTATATGTCTTGATGAACTCCTCTTTGGTTTGAAATAGATGGGAGACCTCTGTGCTTCCAGTACCTATATGTTGGCATCTATCCCTAGATTAGGGAAGTTTTTAGCTATTATTTCTTTAAATATGCTTTCTAACCCTTTTTCTCTTTCTTCTACTTCTACAATTCCTATTATGTAAAGGTTTGGTCTCTTGATGGTGTCCCATAATTCTCATAGATTTTCTTCATTTTTTAAAATCTTTTGTCTTTTGCAGCTCTAATGGGATAATTTTAAATGCTGTGTCTTCCAGCACACTGATTTTTTCATTTGCTTGATTGAGTCTGCTGTTGTAGCTTTCTGTTGAGTTTTTCAGTGCTTCATCTCCAGGATTTCTATTTGACTAATTTTCATTGTTTTTATTGGTTAAACTCCTCACTTTGTTCATGTATTATTTTCCAAATGTTATTTAATTTTCTATCTAAATATTCTTGTAGTTCACTGAACTTCTTTAAGAGGATTATTCTGAATTCTTTTTCAGTCATTTCATATATCTCCATTTCTTTAATGTCCATAATTGGAGCTTCATTTATTTCTTTTTTGTTGATACATAATTTTGAACATATTATGGGGTACATGTGATATTTGGTTATATGCATAGACTGTGTAATGATCAAGTCATGGTATTTAGGACGTCCATTACTTTGAGTGTTTATTATTTCTATGTGTTGTGAACATTTCAAGTCCTCTTTTCCAGCACTTTCAGAGTGTCATTCCTCTCTCCTGGCTACAAGATTTCTGTTGAGAAATCTACTGATAGTCTTATGGAGTTCCCTTGTATGTGATGAGTCACTTTTGCTGCTTTCAAAATTATTGCTTTGTCTTTGACTTTTAACAGTTTAATTATAATGTGGTAAAATATCATGTGTCTTAGTGTAGACCTCTTTATGTTTAACTTTTTTGTGGTCCTAAGGGTTTCATGAATCTGAATGCCCATTTCCTTCCCCAGATTTGAGAAGTTTTCAGTTACAATTTTTCAAATAAGCTTTCTACCCCTGTCTTCTCTCTCTTTGCCTTCTAGGACTCCCATAATGCATATATTGGTTTGTGTGCTGGACTCCCATCGATCTTGTGGGCTTTCTTCATTTTTTATTATTTTTTCTCCTGTGACTGCATAATTTCAAGTGATGTGTGCATTTGAAGACAGTCACCTCTTCCAGCCTTTGTGGATTGGCTTCAGTAATAAAAGACCTTCAATTTCAGGAGAAGGTTTATAGGGGTGCCAACTGGGGGTGGAGGCACTGGAGCATGCTGTGGTATCAGATCTAATGACACAGGACACCAAATATGGGAGGGTGTGGCAGTTCCAAGTCCAAGGGTATGTGATGATGCATCAGCTCAGGCAGCTGGGTCTGTGACTTCAGCAATTGCATGGTCTATGGTGGGTCCATGGTGACTGTGAAGGGTCTTAGGGTCCTTAGCAGCACCTCTGAGTCTAGCAACGAGTACTGCTCAGTAGGCATGGCTGAGGCAGGCAGTGATGGCAGCCAGGGCCAGCACTAAGCATGTATGTCAGAGGCCAGCTGAGGGTACACACGAGGCAGTGGGGGCCAGCAATGAGGTATGGGACTGGCTACAGGTACACATGCACATGCAGTAGCCGTGCTGGGCCCTGGGGCTAGGATGCCTGTGGTAGCACTGACTGGGTTGGCTCCATTTGTGGCAGAGGGCAGCTGCTGAGGCAGCTGGGGTCCACAAATGCAAAAAAATCTGCAAGGCTCTCAGCAGCAGCAAAAGCTGGGGGGAATGGGGGATCCATTGTAGCTGTACTGGCTGTTGGTCCTCATTGGCAAAAGCTGCTGGGGTCCTCTGTGGACCAGGCACTGGGCTCTGTAATGGCAAACACTGCAGGGTCCTCGGCAGTAAAAGCTATAAGGTCCTTGGTGGCCACAAGGGCTGTTGAGGTCCTCAGCACTGAAGTCATCTGGGCTCCTCTGCAGAGCAGGCTATTAGGGACTACAGTGGCACTCATCAGTATCATGGTTGGTACCTTTCTTCTTTGTTCCTAGCTGTCTCCAGATGTCTTGGCTATGCCAATCTCCCCGGCAATCTGGATTGGGTGAAACCAAAGCAGGTCCTTCAGGCAGTGCCACAAAATGCTGAGGAAGCTGGATGCTCACCCTGTTCTCCCTTTCCTCCATGAGCTGTGCCAGCCTAGGGGGTGGGATGAAGTAGGCAAAATGAAACTGTCCTTTCTACCTTTCTCCCTTTCTGTGTGATTATTCTCAGAGTTGTTGTGTTTTCTTTCTCCACTGTGTTGCTGCAGCTTTTATACTGCACTCCTGAGTTCTCCCAGATCTATTTCCATTCATGCAGAGCTACTTGTTGTTTTATGTGGCAGAATGAAGGCTGAGATCTCCTACTCCACAGTCTTGCTAACATCCTTTACTATCTAGTTTTAAAAGCCATCCAGTACAAAGTGAACAAAGAATTTACAAAAATTCCTGCCAAAGCAAAACAAACAAGAAACCTGTGGAATGAAGATAATAATAAGCATATGCAAACAAAACAATAAAGCAATGACAGACATAACAATTCTTTTACTGGTAGAAATGAACTTTTATGAACCACATTACAAAGTGTATATAACAAATTATTACAACGATCTAAACAGATCTACTAAAAACTCAGTCCCAAGAAAGTCAGATTTTATCAGGAAAAGTATTTGAAATCCAGTATCAGTAAAGTTGTGCTGTGAATAAATACAATAAAAATTATTTGGTCTTAAATGTTGTATAGTCCATTTCTATCTCATCAGTTTATATTTTTCTATTTTTTTTTTTTTTTTTTTTTTTTGAGACAGAGTCTCACTCTGTTGCCCAGGCTGGAGTGCAGTGGCAAAATCTTGGCTCACTGCAAGATCCACCTCCCGGGTTCACACCATTCTCCTGCCTCAGCCTCCTGAGTAGCTGGGACCACAGGCACCTGCCACCATGCCCGTCTAATTTTTTGTATTTTTAGTAGAGATGGGGTTTCACTGTGTTAATCAGGATGGTCTCGATCTCCTGACCTCGTGGAGCATCATTTTTAAAAGCCAGTTGGCAGCTGGGCACAGTGGCTCACACCTGTAATCCCAGCACTTTGGGAGGCCAAGGCAGGCAGATCACCTGAGGTCGGGAGTTCAAGACAAGCCTGGCCAACATGGCGAGACTCTGTCTCTACTAAATATACAAAAAATAGCCAGGCATGGTGGCGGGCGCCAGTAATCCCAGTTACTCGGGAGGCTAAGGCAGGAGAATCTCTTGAGCCAAGGAGGCAGACGTTGCAGTGAGCCAAGATCACACCACTGCACTCCAGCATGGACAACAGAGCAAGACTTTGTAAAAAAAAAAAAAAAAAAAAAGCCAGTTGGTGAGAGAATCTAGGAAATCTAGTTTGCAGAGACTAGCCCCAGTATCACACAGCAAAGCATAGAGAGGGGAATTTTACGCTAAAAAACAATAGGTAAATAACTGGAACAGTTCTCTACTAGAATTCATGTACACTCCTCTGCTCATACTTTAAATTTCCAAGAAAAATGACAACTCCGTGCCTCCACCTATCAAGACACAACCAAAGAACAACAAGAACAACAAAGAAGTTCTCATCCTCTTCCCTGAAAAAGTAATATGCAAACTCATTACAGTCCCCATATCCATCTCTGTGTGATGCTACTTTCTCTTCTAGTTTAGTTGGAATCCCATGAGAATCATTTGGGACCTAATGACTAACAGTAACCCTTATCTAAAATAACAAGGGAGAAGTAGGGAGGAAAAATAATATATACAGATGTATATGTATATATCAAGAAAGGAAAAAATATACATAGCTGCCTCACCCCATTTCTGTACATGGTGCTGAAGCTGTAGTTGTTATATAGAGCTTCCTATCTCACTGTACATTTCAGCCCCCTTTATCCTCAGCTAGTATCTCAACTGACCCAGATTCTTTGTAGTAGCCCAAACCTTCATTCCTGAAAGGTCTGATCCCCATTTGTCTTCATTTAGTTTTTCATTAGCTTTTTTTCTACTAGACATGGTACTAAGAGGTACCCTAGAGAATCTACTGAGCTTTATTATGTCTGAGCAACTAAATTGCCCTATGTAATTGGGATGACTCCAGCCAATACAATAACCTCCTTTGCCTGTTAGTTGAGAGACATACAAAGTCCAAAATGGCCAATGGTAGTCCCAACTTATAAATAAAAAATGTAAATCAATTATGTCCCCTCATGGAAGCATTCCTCCCTGGAGAACTAAGACTTCTAAGCCAGCAGAACCTTATCAAAGATAGGAAACAAAAATTCTGTGAGTGGGGCGTTAGGATATGCTCCCACTTCCATATCTTCATCCCCAGACTTGAGTATTCTGGCTGCAGAAAAAATAGCACATATATTGATAACTGGCTACACACACACACACACACACATCCTGTAGAATATACCCCAACCTTTAGAGTGTTGTTTTCTGATTTATACTGTAATTGTCTTTGGTAGGCTGTTTCACTGTTCTCTTAGGCCATTTGTTTCTGGGTGTTTGGATATGTGGTACAACCAGTAAATGACATGGGCATGAGCCCCTGTGACTCTTCTATTTCTGTAAAATGAATTATTTAGTCAAAAGTGATGCATGAAATACTCTGGTGACGACTAAAGCATTCCATAAGTCTAGGGAGGATGGTACTATCAGAAGCATTGCAGAGAGAAAAGATAAGTCCATGTCCATATAATAATTGATTATTCAATGGGAACAAATTATCACCCACACCACATTGGGGATCAGCACTGGTCTGTGCTGCTGGGAGGTTAGACATGTAGCAATGGTTGCTGGATCACCTTTGGTGAGGGTAGTCTATGCTGTTAAGTCCATCCCTGCCATTATGGCCACTTTGAACATGAGCAATTGAGCAAACATTGGGTGGGAAAGGGGCTGGCTAACCTCCTCAGAGCATGTCTTTCTGTCTACATGATTATTCTATAGTAGGTGCCTTTGGTGAGCATCCACATTGGACACAAATATTCTTACACTCTGTGCACTTTTAAATAGGTCCATTCTCATATCTCTTCCCTAGATCTCTTCTCACTGATTTGCAGATCTTATTTTTTCCAATGTCCCTGACCAACTGGCCAATTCTTTAACCCCTGCCCATGGGCCAGTACAGATTCTCTCCTCTGAGTATTTCACATTGACCCAGTTGCCAGTGAAATGGACTGCTGGAAGTTCTGCTAGGTGAGATAATTTCTCTTCAACACTGTCTTTCAGGAATCCTTCTGAGGTTGTAATGCTACAGCAGTCTACTTCCTGTTTGTATAAGTATCATTATGTTTGAGTTTTTCTTCCTAAGCCAATTGGTAATAAGGAATTCAACAGTAAATTATAGGGTTACATAGAGGGAGAGGAACAGTGAAGCAGGAGTAGGTGTCATATGTAATTTCTTTGTGCCCTCACGGTTTCCTTAATTTTGATCCCTATTACACAATTTCTATTTAATTAATAATTGCTGCTGTGAATGCTCACCTTTATTGCTTAATGAATCAGATAACACCTAGTTCATAAGAGGAAACTAAGATTACATGGTCAACTTGATGTTCCATGGTTAAACAATCAAGCTCTACAGGAACCCAGTAAGAGCTAGTTCTCAATTGGAGAATGGGGCATGACTTTGCTTTCAAATCCTAGAGACCTGCTCTGTGATCTTCCTTCAGGGATTTTCAGAAGGCCTCACTGAACATCTCTTTGTGCCATAAACCTATCAAGTACATCTGGCACATAAGGTTCAAGTTGCAAAACAGCTTGTTACTACAGCTTGGACCTGATGCAGAGACTTTTAGTGTTCGGAGCCCCCTTCAAAACTGTCAAGGTACTGAGTTGGAGCACACTCAAATATACCATACATTGACCTCCAGAAGCAAGTCAAGCATTAAAAAGGAAACCTCTTTTTTAATGGTAGAAAGTGCAGGCCGGGCGCGGTGGCTCAAGCCTGTAATCCCAGCACTTTGGGAGGCCGAGACGGGCGGATCATGAGGTCAGGAGATCGAGATCATCCTGGTTAACACGGTGAAACCCCGCCTCTACTAAAAATACAAAACCTATAGTCACAGGTGGCAGGCTTCGTAGTCCCAGCTACTGGAGGCTGAGGCAGGAGAATGGCGAACCCGGCATGGAGCTTGCAGTGAGCTGAGATCCGCCATTGCACTCCAGCCTGGGTGATGAGCGACACTGGCCAAAAAAAAAAAAAAAAAAAAAAAAAAAAAAAAAAAAAAAAAAGAAAGTGCAATTACAGTACTATGTCAATCCTTTTGGAAGAGATATTCCAACATGCTTTAGGCCCATGAACTTCCAAAAACCTCTCTAAGTCCCTGAATTTGTGTGGTTTTTATCTCCCACCTTTTGGCACACATGTGTCTTAATATGACAACCAAGATACTTGCTACTTCCTTGTCATCAGAACCAGTCATCATTGTATCATTGATGTAGTCGGCTATTTTTTTTTTTTTTTTTTTTTTGAGACAGAAACTCGCTCTGTCACCCAGGCTGGAGTGCAGTGGCGTGATCTCGGCTCACCACAACCTCCACCTCCTGGGTTCAAGTAATTCTCCTGCCTCAGCCTCCCGAGTAGCTGGGATTATAGACATATGCCACCATGCCCAGCTAATTTTTGTATTTTTAGTAGAGACGGGGTTTTACCGTGTTGGTCAGACTGGTCTCAACTCCTGACCTCAGGTGATCCACCCGCCTCAGCCTCCCAAAGTGCCGGGATTACAGGTGTGAGCCACCGGGCCTGGCCAGGATTGTATTCTTTATGTTGTCATTTGCCTACTATGTCTGTGCCCATACTTTGACTGTCAACCTTTCAGAGACATTTTATTTTAGACACGAGTTGTGTTTTGTTCAATAACACATTCTGAAATTAACAGAAAATTAGGTTATTTACACAATTCTTGAATGTATAATTGAAATAGGCCTATTCAGCAACTGTAAGAATCCCTACATTGGCCCTCTGATCTACTGAGTGAGGACTATTTTGACAGGAAGAGCCAACTGGAAGAGGACCTTGGAACTTTCCTTCCCTACCAGGATGTAAACCAAAAGCATCTCTGGAAGAATTTCAGAGGTCAGGGCCATCATCAAAGATTTAAAAGATATTGCATCCCCATTTACCTTGCTGGTTTGGCCTGCAAGAGAAGGTGGTTTGATCTTGGAAAAAAATACTCGATTCTCACATGCTTAATCTGGTGAAGTTGCCAATTGCTGTTCCAGATCTAATATCCTTCCTGGAGCAAATCAGCTCAGCTTCTCATACTTAGTATTAATATAACATATGCTCTTATTTCTTCTTCTTCTTTTTTTTTTTTTTATTTTGAGACGGAGTCTTGCTCTGTTGCCCAGGCTGGAGTGCAGTGGCGGGATCTCAGCTCACTGCAAGCCCCGCCTCCCGGGTTTACACCATTCTCCTGCCTCAGCCTCCCGAGTAGCTGGGACTACAGGCACCCGCCACCTTGCCCAGCTAGTTTTTTGTAATTTTTAGTAGAGACGGGGTTTCACTGTGTTAGCCAGGATGGTCTCAATCTCCTGACCTCATGATTCACCCATCTTGGCCTCCCAAAGTGCTGGGATTACAGGCTTGAGCCACCGCGCCCGGCCAACATATGCTTTTATTTCGATAAAAAGTTACTTGGGAGGCTGAGGCAGGAGAATCGCTTGAACCTGGGAGGTGGATGTTGCAGCAAGCCGAGATCGCGCCACTGCACTCCGGCCTGGATGACAGAGCAAAATTCGGTCTCAAAAAAAAAAAAAAAAAAAAGAAAGAAAGAAAGAATACAATCCTTAGTTCCCAGATTGTGATCTCTATATACCTTTACCCACTAAAAAGAATCAGGGCTTCTAGGATAAATGACTGATTCCACATCTGGGACAAGAAAATTAAAAGATGCTGTAATCCCAGCACTTTGGGAGGTCGAGACGGGCGGATCACGAGGTCAGGAGATCGAGACCATCCTGGCTAACACGGTGAAACCCCGTCTCTACTAAAAAATACAAAAAACTAGCCGGGCGAGGTGGCGGGCACCTGTAGTCCCAGCTACTCGGGAGGCCGAGGCGGTAGAATGGCGTGAACCTGGAAGGCGGAGCTTGCAGTGAGCTGAGATTCGGCCACTGCACTCCAGCCCGGGCGGCAGAGACTCCGTCTCAAAAAAAAAAAAAAAAAAAGAAAATTAAAAGATGAATCTGAAACATCTGGTACTAGAAAGCAAAGAATGTCCAAAGACTACTATGATTGTCATGTCAAAAAGACTCAAAAAGATGTAACTTGAAAGAGCACCCAAAGACCAAATATGGGACAATTTTGGTAGCAATTTAAAATGATGATTTTCACTTGTTGATTAATGGGCATTTGGGTTGGTTCCACAATTTTGGAATTGCAAATTTTGCTGCTATAAGCATACGTGTGCAAGTATGTTTTTTGAATAATGGCTTCTTTTCCTCTGGGTAGATACCCAGTAGTGGGATTGCTGGATCAAATGGTAGTTCTACTTTCAGTTCTTTTAGGAATCTCTACACTGTTTTCCATAGTGGTTGTACTAGTTTACATTCCCACCAGCAGTGTAGAAGTGTTCCCTGATCACTGCATTCACACCAACACCTACCGTTTTTTGATTTTTTTCAATTATGACCATTCTTGGAGGAGTTAAGTGGTATTGCATTATGGTTTGATTTGCCTTTCCCTGATCATTAGTGATGTTGAGGATTTTTTCATATGTTTGTTGGCCATTTGTATATCTTCTTTTGAGAATTATCTATTCGTGTCCTTAGTCCAATTTTTGATGGAACTGTTTATTTTTTTTCTTACTGATTTGTTTGAGTTCCTTGTAGATTCTGGACATTAGTCCTTTGTCAGATGTATAGATTGTGAAGATTTTCTCCCACTCTGTGGGTTGTCTGTTTACCCTGCTGACTGTTCCTTTTGCCATGCAAACGCTCTTTAGTTTAATTAAGTCCCAACTATTTATCTTTGTTTTTATTGCATTTGCTTTTGGGTTCTTGGTCATAAAATCCTTGCCTAAGCCTGTGGTGTATATACACATATACAATGGAATACTACTCAGTCATAAAAAGGAATGAATTAATGGCATTTGCAGCAACCTGAATGAGATTGGAGACTATTATTCTAAGTGAAGTAACTAAAGAATAGAAAACCAAACATCGTATGTTCTCACTGATATGTGGGAGCTAAGCTATAGGACGCAAAGCATAAGAATGATACAATGGACTTTGGAAACTTGGGGAGAAGGGTGAAGGGGCAAGGGATAAAGTACTACAAATAGGGTGCAGTGTACACTGCTCAGATGAACCAAAATCTTACAAACCATCACTAAAGAACTTACTCATGTAACCAAATACCACCTGCATCCCAATAACTGACATAAAAAAATGGCTCAAAAAGTAATTCATTCTGATAAAAAATAAATAAATAAAAATGATGTTTTCAATGGACTGAAATACAGCAAACATTCTAAATCCATGAGTTCCTGTAATAACACAACAAAAGAAAAAGAGAAAAATTAGTAGTCATCTTTGGTGAATACTAGAGAATCAACTCATTATTTCGCAATTATTTTTTTTTTGAAATGGAGTTTTACTCTTGTTGCCCAGGCTGGAGTGCAATGGCTTGATCTCGACTCACTGCAAACCCTGCCTCCTGAGTTCAAGTGATTCTCCTGCCTCAGCCTCCCAAGTAGCTGGGATTACAGGCATGTGCCACCAGCCCAGCTAGTTTTGTATTTTTAGAGACAGGGTTTCACTACGTTGGCCAGGCTGGTCTTGAACTCCTGACCTCATATGATCCACCTGCTTCAGCCTCCCAAAGTGCTGGGATTACAGGCGTGAGCCACCACGCCCAGCCTGCCATTTTAAATAAATGGAAAAAATCAACCATTTATTCTGACTTTCCTATATGAACGGCACCTTGGGGTAACCAAATAGTTGATTAGGAGGTTTTTTTCTTATAGCAGTATCTCAGTTTACAAATGAAGAAGTAATTATAGGATATAATAGGGTATATTTTGTAACCCATAATGAATTAATGGATCTATTAAAATGAGGTAGTATTAAACATCAAAAATATGATAAGCAGACATTTTATGCTGATTGATGGAAGTACATAACACCACCTATGAAGTATTCTTGCCAAAATGTGAGACTTGAGTCTGATCAAGTTTCTGTAGCTCTAAATACTAAATGCAAGGGATTGGGGAACACATTAAAGAACACCACGGATATGAACTCTTCAAAATCAAGGCAATGGGAAACTGCAGAGAAATAATCTGATCTCCTTGACAAATGCATTGCAAGGAAAAGAAATCAATGAAGTGGAAAGCCTATAATTTAAATGATATAATTACTAGATATGGACCTTATCTGGTTCATGATTTGGATGAAAAGACCATTAACAAATTTATAAAATAATTAGGTGAATTTGAACTCTGACTATTTTACTGAATGGTATTAGGGAATTATTGTCAATTTTAAGGATGATAATGGTATTGTAGTTATTGTTAAGGGTCTTTATCTTTTAGAGATACACGCTGAAATATTTACAGATGAAATTATATAATATCAGAGATTTGCTTCAAAGTAACCTAGGTATAAAGGATGTGTTCAGAATACAAACAAGATTGGCCAACAGTTGATATTTGCTAAAACTGGATAATACAATGTATATCCATTATACTGATTTCTTTTCATATTTTTGCACGTTTGACAATTTCTATAATAAAAATCTTTAAAAACTTAGCCAAAAGAATACAAGGATAGTAATATTAAAATTGGGTAAAGTTAAATTAAATTTTAAAAGTAGTTTGCAAAATAGAGAGAGACTTTAAAATGTTAAAGGGAACAATCCACAGTGAAGTAATAGCAGTCATGAATCTTTCTACAACAAATAAAATTCATAAGACAAAACTGCAGAAAATAATAAGAAGAAATTGCCAAAAACATAATAACAGTAAGAGACTGTAATTCATTTATTCTGCACATGACAGACACAATAGACAAAAAATAAGTAGGCCTATAAAGACTCTGAATTATATAATCAATAAGGTTGAATTCTATATCCCGAGCACAGCGAATACTTTCAAGTACCAACACATTTATAAAAATCAATCTTTTGTAAGGCCATAAAGAAAACCTACATAAATTCCAAAATATAGAATAAAATCAGACTCCACTGTGTTTTAATAATACAGTAAAACTAAAAAGTAGAATCCAAAACAATCTTACACATTGCTGGTAGGAATATAAAATGATTACAGTAACTGTGCAATATATAGCTTGGCAGTTTTTTTTTTTTTTTTTTTTTTTTTGAGACAGAGTCTTGCTCTGTCGCCTAGGCTGGAGTGCAGTGGTGCAATCTTGGCTCACTGCAACCTCTGCCTCCTGGGTTCAAGCGATTCTCTTACCTCAGCCGCCCGAGTAGCTGGGACTACAGGTGCGTGCCACCACACCCAGCTAATTTTTATATTTTTAGTAGAGACGGGGTTTCACCGGGTTAGCCAGGATGGTCTCTATCTCCTGACCTCGTGATCCACCCACCTTGGCCTCCCAAAGTGCTGGGATTAAAGGCATGAGCCATGGTGCCCAGCCAGCTTGGCAGTTCTTAATAAGGTAAGTATATATCTATCACATGACCCAAACATTTCACTTCTAGGGATCTGCCAAATAGAAAAGAAAGCACATGTCCATGCAAAGATTTATACAGAAATATTTATAGCAGCTTTATTTGTAATAGCCAAAAACTACATACCACCCTAAGTCCTTCAGCAGCTGAATAGATAAATTGTGGCATATTTGTACAATGGAATACAGCTCAGCAATGAAAAAAATGAATGATGGATACACAGAACAACATGAATGAATCTCAAAATAATTATGTCGAGTAAAAAGCCAGACAAAAAGGGTACACATTGTATGATTCCATTTACATGAAATTCTAAAAAATGCAAACTAATCTATAGTGACAGAGAGTAGATCAGTGTTTGCCTGGGGAACTGATGATTACAAAGGAGTATTAGAAACTTTTGTGTATTATGAATATATCCACCATCCTGACTATGCTGGTGCTTTCATAGTTATATACATCTGTCAAAACTTATCAAATTCTATACCTTAAATTTGATATAGTTATACCCAGTTTTTAAAAATCCTAGGAATAAAATGAATATATAGGACCTACATAAGCTAAGCATATATCATATGGATGTAAATAAATAAAATCTTTAAAACCTATCAAAAGAACAGCATAAAATATGGCAAGGCATGTGGTGGCTCATGCCTGTAATCCCAGTACTTTGGGAGGCCGAGGTGGGCAGATCACTTGAGGCCAGGAGTTGGAGACTAGCCTGGCCAACATGGCAAAACTCTGTCTCTACTAAAAATAGAGAAATTAGCCAGGCATGGTGGTGGGCGCCTGTAATTCCAGCTACTGAGGAAGTTGAGGTGGGAGGATTGCTTGAGCCCAAGAGGCGGAGGTTACAGTGAACTGAGATCACGTCACTGCACTCCAGCCTGGGCGACAGAGTGAGACTTCGTCTCAAAAAAAAAAAAAAAGAAAGAAAGAAAGAAAAGAAAAAATAAAATAAAATAGACTTGAACCAATACAAAGACAGATTTAATCTTAGATAGAGATTATCAATTTCATAAATTTGGTGTACTAAAAAATCAATGAATGTTGATTCACTTTTTAATTTGAAGTTGAAAATGATTCCAAAATTATTCTTAAAAAAAAAAAAACACATGAAAATGTCCCAGATATCCAGAAATAGAAGAGTAACATTGGTACAGGAATAGATAAATCAATGGAGGAGAATCAAGAGTACAGAAATAAACCCAAGAATAGACAGGAGTCTCAGATACAATAAACATAGTATTTCAGATCAGTGGGGCGATGACTTAATTATTGAAATTGTATAATGGTCTAACTATTGGAAAGTAGAGGAATTATATCCATGCACTCTCACCACCAAAAAACAATTCTAAAGAAATCAAAACTTGTATTTAAAAATGAAACTATCAAAGTACTAAAACTAAACGTGGAGCAGGGGAGGTTCCAAGATGGCTGAATAGGAACAGATCCAGTCTGTAGCTCCCAGCATGAGTGACGCAGAAGACGAGTGATTCCTGCATTTCCAACTGAAGTACTGGGTTCATCTCACTGGGGCTTGTCAGACAGTGGTGCAGCTGACAGAGCAGGGTGGGGCATCACCTCACCCGGGAAGCACAAGGGGTTGGGGAATTCCCTTTCCTAGCAAACGGAAGACATGACAAACCATACCTGGAAAATTGGGACACTCCCACCCTAATACTGTGCTTTTCCAAAGGCCTTAGTAAATGGCACACCAGGAGATTATATCCCGTGCCTGGCTCAGAGGGTCCCACACCCATGGAGCCTCGCTCACTGCTAGCACAGCAGTCTGAGATTGAATTGCAAGGTGGCAGAGAGGCTGGGGGAGGGGCATCTGCCATTGCTGGGGCTTGAGTAGGTAAACAAAGCGGCAATGAACTGGGTGGAGCCCACCGCAGCTTAAGGAAGCCTGGCTGCCTCTGTACACTCCACCTCTGGGGGCAGGGCATAGCTGAACAAAAGGCAGCAGAAACTTCTGCAGACTTAAATGTCCCTGATTGACAGCTTTGAAGAGAGTAGTGGTTCTCCCAGCATGGAGTTTGAGATCTGAGAACGGACAGACTGCCTCCTCAAGTGGGTCCCTGACCCCCAAGTAGCCTAACTGGAAGACACCTCCCAGCTGGGGCCAACTGACACCTCATATAGCCAGGTGCTCCTCTCAGATGAAGCTTCCAGAGGAAGGGTCAGACAGCAAAATTTGCTGTTCTGCAATATTTGCTGTTCTGCAGCCTCCACTGGTGATACCCAGGCAAACAGGGTCTGGAGTGGACCTCCAGCAGACTCCAACAGACCTGCAGATGAGGGTCCTGACTGTTAGAAAGAAAACTAAGAAACAGAAAGGACATCCACACCAAAACCCCACCTGTATATCACCATCATCAAAGATCAAAGGTAGATAAAACCACAAAAATGGGGAGAAACCAGAGCAGAAGAGCTGAAAATTCTAAAAATCAGAGCGCCTCTTCTCTTCCAAAGGAATGCAGCTCCTCGCCAGCAATGGAACAAAGCTGGACGGAGCATGACTTTGACGAGTTGAGAGAAGGCTTCAGACGATCAGTAATAACAAACTTCTCCAAGCTAAAGGAGGATGTTCGAACACATCGCAAAGAAGCTACACACCTTTAAAAAAGATGACACGAACGGCTAACTAGAATAAACAGTGTAGAGAAGTCCTTTTTTTTTTTTTTTTTTTTTTTTTTGAGATGGAGTCTCACTCTTTTGCCCAGGCTGGAGTGCAGTGGCATGATGTTGGCTTACTGCAAGCTCCACCTCCCGGGTTCACGTCATTCTCCTGCCTCAGCCTCCTGAGTAGCTGGGACTATAGGTGCCCGCCACTGCACCCAGCTAATTTTTGTGTTTTTAGTAGAGACGGGGTTTCATCGTGTTAGCCAGGATGGTCTTGATCTCCTGACCTCATGATCTGCCCGCCTTGGCCTCCCAAAGTGCTGGGATTACAGGCGTGAGCCACCGTGCCCAGCCTCAACATTCTTAAAGAAAATAATTTTCAACCCAGAATTTCTTTTTTTTTTTTTTTTTTGAGACAGAGTCTCGCTCTGTCGCCCAGGCTGGAGTGCAGTGGTGCGATCTCGGCTCACTGCAAGCTCCGCCTCCCGGGTTCACGCCATTCTCCTGCCTCGGCCTCCCGAGTAGCTGGGACCACAGGCGCCCACCACTGCGGCCGGCTAATGTTTTGCATTTTCAGTAGAGACGGGGTTTCACTGTGGTCTCGATCTCCTGACCTTGTGATCCGCCCACCTCGGCCTCCCTAAGTGCTGGGATTACAGGCGTGAGCCACCACGCCCAGCCCTCAAACCAGAATTTCATATCCAGCCAAACTAAGCTTCATAAGTGAAGGAGAAATAAAGTCCTTTACCGACAAACAAATGCTGAGAGATTTTGTCACCACCAGGCCTGCCTTACGAGAGCTCCTGAAGGAAGCACTGAACATGGAAAGGAACAACCAGTACCAGCCACTGCAAAAACATGCCAAATTGTAAAGACCATTGAGGCTAGGAAGAACCCTGAGTCAACTAAAAAGCAAAATAACCACCTAACATCACAATGACAGGATCAAATTCACACATAACAATATTAACCTTAAACGTAAATGGGCTAAATGCTCCAATTAAAAGACACAGACGGGCAAATTGAATAAAGAGTCAAGACCCATCAGTGTGCTGTATTCAGGAGACCCATCTCATGGGCAGAGACACACACAGGCTCATAATAAAGGGATGGAGGAAGATCTACCAAGCAAATGGAAAACAAAACAAAACAAAAAGCAGGGGTTGCAATCCTAGTCTCTGATTAAAACAGACTTTAAACCAACAAAGATCAAAAGAGACAAGGGCATTACATAGTGGTAAAGGGATCAATTCAACAAGAAGAGCTAACTATCCTAAATATATATGCACCCAATACAGGAGCACCCAGATTCATAAAGCAAGTCCTTAGAGACCTACAAAGAGACTTAGACTCCCACACAATAAAAATGGGAGAATTTAACACTCCACTGTCAACATTAGACAGATCAATGAGACAGAAAGTTAACAAGGATATCCAGGAATTGAACTCAGCTCTGCACCAAGCAGACCTAATAGACAACTACAGAACTCTCCACCCCAAATCAACAGAATATGCATTCTTCTCAGTACCACATCGCACTTATTCCAAAACTGACCACGTAGTTGGAAGTAAAGCACTCCTGAGCAAATGTAAAAGAACAGAAATTATAACAAACTGTCTCTCAGACCACAGTGCAATCAAACTAGAACTCAGGATTAAGAAACTCACTCAAAATCAATCAACTACATGGAAACTGAACAACCTGCTCCTGAATGACTACTGGGTACATAACAAAATGAAGGCAGAAATAAAGATGTTCTTTGAAAGCAATGAGAATAAAGACACAACATACCAGAATCTCTGGGACACATTTAAAGCAGTGTGTGAGGGAAATTTATAGCACTAAATGCCCATAAGAGAAAGCAGGAAAGATCTAAAATTGACACCCTAACATCACAATTAAAAGAGCTAGAGAAGCAAGAGCAAACACATTCAAAAGCCAGCAGAAGGCAAGAAATAACTAAGATCTGAGCAGAACTGAGGGAGATAGAGACACAAAAATACCCTTCAAAAATTCAATGAATCCAGGAGTTGTTTTTTTTGAAAAGAGCAACAAAATTGATAGACCGCTAGCAAGACTAATAAAGAAGAAAAGAGAGAAGAATCAAATAGACACAATAAAAACTGACAAAGGGGATATGACCACTGATCGCACAGAAATACAAACTACCATCAGAGAATACTATAAACACCTCTATGCAAATAAACTAGAAAATCTAGAAGAAATGGATAAATTCCTGGACACATACACCCTCCCAAGACTAAATCAGGAAGAAGTTGAATCCCTGAATAGACCAATAACAGGCTCTGAAATTGAGGCAATAATTAATAGCCTACCAACCAAAAAAAGTACAGGACCAGACGGACTCACAGCTGAATTCTACCAGAGGTGCAAAGAGGAGCTGGTACCATTCCTTCTGAAACTATTCAATCAATAGAAAAAGAGGGAATCCTCCCTAATTCATTTTATGAGGCCAACATCATCCTGATACCAAAGACTGGAAGAAACACACACACACAAAAAGAGAATTTTAGACCAATATCCCTGGTAAACATCAATGCAAAAATCCTCAATAAAATACTGGCAAACCAAATCCAGCAGCACATCAAAAAGCTTATCCACCAGGATCAAGTGGGCTTCATCCCTGGGATGCAAGGCTGGTTCAACATATGCAAATCAATAAATGTAATCCATCATATAAACAGAACCAAAGACAAAAACCGTATGATTATCTCAATAGATGCAGAAAAGGCCTTCGACAAAATTCAACAGACCTTCATGCTAAAAACTCAATAAACTAGGTATTGATGGAATGTATCTCAAAATAAAAGCTATTTATGACAAACCCACAGCCAATATCATACTGAATGGGCAAAAACTGGAAGCATTCCCTTTGAAAACTGGCACAAGACAGGGATGCCCTCTCTCACCACTCCCATTCAACATAGTGTTGGAAGTTCTGGCTAGGGCAATCAGGCAAGAGAAAGAAATAAAGGGTATTTAATTAGGAAAAGAGGAAGTCAAATTGTCCCTGTTTGCAGATGACATGATTGCATATTTAGAAAACCCCATCGTCTCAGCCCAAAATCTCCTTAAGCTGTTAAGCAACTTCAGCAAAGTCCCAGGATACAAAATCAATGGGCAAAAATCACAAGCATTCCTATACACCAATATCGGACAAACAGAGAGCCAAATCATGAGTGAACTCCCATTCACAATTGCTTCAAATAGAATAAAATACCTAGGAATCCAACTTACAAGGGATGTGAAGGACCTCTTCAAGGAGAACTACAAAACACTGCTCAATGAAATAAAAGAGGACACAAACAAATGGAAGAACATACCATGCTCATGGATAGGAACAATCAATATTGTGAAAATGGCCATACTGCCCAAGGTAATTTATAGATTCAATGCCATCCCCATCAAGCTACCAATGACTTTCTTCACAGAATTGGAAAAAACTTTAAAGTTCACATGGAATCAAAAAAGAGCCCACATTGCCAAGACAACCCTAAGCCAAAAGAACAAAGCTGGAGGCATCACACTACCTGACTTCAAACTATACTACAAGGCTATAGTAACCAAAACAGCATGTTACTGGTACCAAAACAGAGATAGAGACCAATGGAACAGAGTAGAGCCCCCGGAAATAATACCACACATCTACAACCATCTAATCTTTGACAAACCTGACAAAAACAAGAAATGGGGAAAGGATTCCCTATTTAATAAATTGTGCTGGGAAAACTGGCTAGCCATATGTAGAAAGCTGAAACTGGATCCCTTCCTTAAACCTTACGCAAAAATCAATTCAAGATGGATTAGAGACTTAAATGTTAGACCTAAATCCATAAAAATCCGAGAAGAAAACCTAGGCAATACCATTCAGGCCATAGGCATGGGCAAAGTCTTCATGACTAAAACACCAAAAGCAATGGCAACAAAAGCCAAAATTGACAAATACGATCTAATTAAACTAAAGAGCTTCTGCACAGCAAAAGAAACTACCATCAGAGTGAACAGGCAACCTACAAAATGGGAGAAAATATTACAATCTAGCCATCTGACAAAGGGCTAATATCCGGAATCTACAAAGAACTTAAGCAAATTTACAAGAAAAAATCAACCCCATCAAAAAGTGGTCAATGGATATGAACAGACACTTCTCAAGAGAAGATATGTATGCAGCCAACAGACACATGAAAAAATGCTCATCATCACTGGCCATCAGAGAAGTGCAAATCAAAACCACAATGAGATACCATCTCACACCAGTTAGAATGGCATTCATTAAAAAATCAGGAAACAACAGGTGCTAGAGAGGATGTGGAGAAATAGGAACGCTTTTATACTGTTGGTGGGACTGTAAACTAGTTCGATCATTGTGGAAGACAGTGTGGCGATGCCTCAAGGATCTAGAACTAGAAATACCATTTGACCCAGCCATCCCATTACTGGGCATATACCCAAAGGATTATAAATCATGCTGCTACGAAGACGCATGCACACGTATGTTTATTGCGGCACTATTCACAATAGCAAAGACTTGGAACCAACCCAAATCTCCATCAAAATGTTGTCAAGATTTTGACTGGATTAAGAAAATGTGGCGCATATACACCATGGAATGCTATACAACCATAAAAAAGGATGAGTTCATGTCCTTTGTAGGGACATGGATGAAGCTGGAAACCATCATTCTGAGCAAACTATCACAAGGACAGAAAATCAAACACTGCACGTTCTCACTCGTAGGTGGGAATTGAACAATGAGAACACTTGGACACAGGGTGGGGAACATCACACACTGGAGCCTGTCGTGGGATGGGGGGAATGGGGAGGGATAGCATTAGGAGATATACCTAATGTAAATGATGAGTTAATGGGTGCAGCACACCAACATGGCACATGTATACATAGGTAACAAACCTGCACGTTGTGCACATGTACCCTAGAACTTCAAGTATAATAATAAAAATTTAAAAATAAAAAAAAACAACTAAACATGGATAGACATTTTTACAACTGTGGAATGAGAAAAGCCTTTATGTTTGGAGCAAAATCTAGCATGTGTAACGGGAAAAATTGATTAATTTAACCACAGTAAATGTTTAAAACTTCTGTAATAAAAAATATTCAAAAAATTATAAACGGTGAAAAACATGCGCAATACATATAGCCAAAAAAGCTAATTTCCTTGGTTTACAAAGAGCTCTTTATATATCAGTAAGATGAAGATAAATGATCCAATAAACATGAACAAAATAAATGAGCAAGTCAAAGAAAAAAGAGATACAAATAACCATCAAGCATGCAAAAAGGTAACACATCTTATTAAAATTAAAGCAAATGTGGCCAGGCACAGTGGCTCAAGCCTGTAATCCCAGCACTTTGGGAGGCCAAGATGGGTGGATCACAAGGTCAGCAGATCGAGACCATCCTGGCTAACACAGTGAAACCCCGTCTCTACTTAAAAAAAAATACAAAAAACTAGCCGGGCAAGGTGGTGGGCGCCTGTAGTCCCAGCTACTCAGGAGGCTGAGGCAGGAGAATGGCGTAAACCCAGGAGGCGGAGCTTGCAGTGAGCTGAGATCTGGCCACTACACTCCAGCCTGGGCAACAGAGCGAGACTCTGTCTCAAAAAAAAAAAAAAAAAAATTAAAGCAAATGTAAATTACAGCATTATTTTAGTTATCTATTGCTGAATGATAAGTCATTCCAAAGCTTAGCACCTTAAAAGAATAATAAACATTTATTATCTCTAGTTTTTGTAGGGTGGGAATTCAGAAGTTGCTAAGCTTCTGGTTTGGAGTCTTTCGTGAGGTTGTTGTCAAGATTTTGACTGGGGCTGCAGCCATCTGTAGGCTTGACAGGAGGTGAAGGATCTATTTCCAAGGGGGCTCACTCATATGACTTGCGAGCTGGTGCTGGGGCGTTGGCAAAAAGGCTTCAATTCCTCACCAAATGGGACTTTCCACAGGGCTGTTTGGGCATCCTCACAACATGGTGACTGACTTCCTCACAGCAGGCAATCCAAGAGAGCAAGACAGAAGCTATAATGACTCTATGATCTAACCTTGGCAGACACACGTGGCATGTCCACCATTCTCTATTGGTCACACAGGGCCAGCTTCGTGAGCATGCAACTTGTGCAGTCACAGAGGGCCCTGTACTCAGGAGAGCCCGGTGCTTGGTTTAGAGCTCTGCTATTGCCATACCGATATTCTTTAAAATTTTATCTTTGATTTTTTTTTTTTTTTCTTGAGGCAGAGACTCGCTCTGTTGCCCAGACTGGAGTGCAGTGGCACGGTCTTGGCTCACTGCAACCTCCACCTCCCAGGTTCAAGCAATTCTCTGCCTCAGCCTCCCAAGTAGCTGAGCTTACAGGTGCCCACCACTACACCCGGCTAATATTTTTGTATTTTTAGTAGAGATGGGTTTCACCATCTTGACCAGGCTGTTCTTGAACTCCTGTCCTCATGATCCACTCGCCTCAGCCTCCCAAAGTGCTGGGATTACAGGTGTGAGACACCGTGCCTGGCCTTATCTTTGAATTTTAATTTTGCAAGTGAAATGGGACAATGGGGTACATTTTTGAGCAGAGGAGATACACACAATATGTGTGTCCACCACTCTTCCTTGCCACCTCATTTGCATATAGCATTAGCAATGCACAGTATTCTGTTGGGAGTTCAGTGAGACTCAAAGCAAAGACAAGGTGAGCAGGTAGAATGTGTAGGTAGAATGTGCAAATATCAAGAAGTGAAATAGGTCATGCGCGGTGGCTCATGCCTGTAATCCCAGCACTTTGGGAGGCCAAGGCAGGTGGATCGCTTGAGCTCATGAGTTCAAGACTAACCTGGGCAACCTGGTGAAACCCCTTTTCTATAAGAAACACAAAAATTAAGTTGGGCCTGGTGGCACACACCTGTAGTCCCAGCTACTCGGGAGGCTGAGGTGGGAGGATGGCTTGAAACAAGCAGGCTGAGGTTGCAGTGAGCGAAGACTGTGCCACTGCACTCCAGCCTCGGCAACAGAACCAGATTTTGTAGCAAAAAAAAAAAAAAAAAAAAAAAAGACGTAAAATAAGAAGAGTTATGTGGTGGCTCACTCCTGTAATCCCAGCACTTTGGAAGGCCAAGGTGGGTGGATCACCTGAGGTCAGGAGTTCGAGACCAGCCTGACTAACATGGTGAAACCCTGTCTCTACTATAAATACAAAAAAAATTAGCCAGGCCTAGGGGCAGCCACCTGTAATCCCAGCTACTCGGGAGGCTGAGGCAGAATCAGTGAGGCAGAGGCTGCAGTGAGCTGAGATTGCACCATTGCACTCCAGCCTGGGCAACAGAGACTCCATCTCAAATAAATAAATAAATAAATAAAGTTATTAAATAATTTTGTGCTTCATTTTGTTCCAGTAAGATCAAAATACATGTACATGTACAAGCCACAAAATATGAATTGTGTAATTTTGGTGATTCCATATGAGTTAAATGCTCTTATATTTGCATTTAAAACTGGCATGGCACAATATAAAGACGAATGTAAATTTTGTGCTAAAATTTCAACATTTTAATTTTTCTTTACCTGGGATAACACTAGGTAGCTAATAAAAAATACTATGACAAGTTTAATGAGAGACTACAGGAGAAAAGGAAACCTTTTTATTACCTTTATTAGCACATTTTCCTGCTTTTACACTAAGTCCTGCAAATTATGTAGCCTCTGTGTTCACACAGACCAGCTCTGATTTGATGTGAGAGAAGACTCATGGGGTGTGAATGCCAGGAGACTGGGATCATTGGAGACTGTCTTGGAGCCTGGCTGCCACAAACATCAATTGGTTCATTTATCACCTCTAAAGTTGAAAAAGGGTCAAAGATAAGTGTTGATGAGGATGTTGAAAAACAGGTGTAAGCCGAGCATGGTGGCTCACGCCTGTAATCCCAGCACTTTGAGAGGCCAAGGCAGGAGGATTGCTTGAGGTCAAGAGTTCAAGACAAGCCTGGGCAACATAGCAAGTCCTCATCTCTACAAAAAAATTAAAAAGAAAAACTAGCAGGGCATGGTAGCACACCTGTAGTCCCTGCTACTTGGGAGGCTGAGGCAGGAAGATCGCTTGAGCCTAGGAGTTCGAGGCTACTGTGAACTATGATTACATCACTGCAATCCAGCCTGGGTGACACAGTGGGTTCCTGCCTCAAAAAAGGAAGGAAAGAAACAAAAGAAAGAAATGAAGAAGCGAGGGAGGAAGGGAAGAGGGAGGGAGGGCGTAAGGTAAGAAGGGAGGAAGGGAGGGAGGGAAGGGAAGTGAAGGAAAGAAAGAAAGAGAGAAATAAAGAAGAGGAAAGAAAAACAGGAGTATTGTAGTTGGGAGGGTCCACTGGTAAATTTTTGGAGGCAATATTGGTGAAAAGTTCAAATGCAAATACAAAGAAGGGAACAACAGAGACCAGGGTCTAGTTGAGGGAGGAGGGTGCAGATCTTAAAGCTACCTATCGGGTACTATGCTTATTACCTGAGTGATGAATAATTTGTAAACCAACCCCCATGACATGCAATTTCCCTATATAGCAAACCTGCATATGTGCCCCTGAACCTAAAAGAGTTTTTATTTTTTAAAGTAAAGAAAGAAAAAATAGTGGTAGCTCACAAGCTGCCAGGTACCAGAGAGAAGTAGTTTTTTTCTCTCCAAACAGACAAACTGATGAGGGTTTCTGCATGTTTTTCTAGCGAGTCACCTTTGCACACCTGGCATTAGTTATTCCTCTCAACAATACTATGAGGTAGGTTTTAGGTTCCCCATTTTACAGATGAGGAAACGAAGCCTTTGAAAAGTTAAGTGGCAGAACCTGCATGTCAATCCAAAGACTGTAACTCCCAGCCCAGCCCTCTTTCCACAGTTGCTCCTCAATTAGACGAACCAGGTGTTGGTCCCTACCCACAGGGGAAAACTCAAGGATTCTGAACACTTGTAGAAGCAGCATTCCAGTTAGAAATACAAAAGCCCATGGGGCTGCTCCAGATTACAGCGTGAGGTGAAGTCATCTCCCTCTTCTTCACGTCATGTAGGTCTTACCCAAATCACTCTTTAGCTCCTTCTTCTATCCCTCTCTCTCCTGCAGTCTTTTTGCCTCTCTCCTAATCGTTAGCTTGCCCTCTCCTGGTAGGGGAGTCCGGTAGGGTAGTCAGGAGTCCAGGTACTAGGATTGAGGTGTGGATCACTTTCACTTTCAGGGCTATTGTTCTTGCTTCCTTTTGGATGATGCGGTATTTTCTGTTATTCAATTTATGTTTGCTTACTGTCTGAATCCATGTCAATTTATAGGCCCTTGGCTTTAAATCATTGTTTATGTATTTTTGTGTTGTTAATATTTTTAACTGGCTTTTCTTTTTTTTTAAAGTAAATGTACTCTGTGTTTGGCAGACCAACCAAGTGAAATGTAAAAAGACTACATTTTTACAAGTAACCATATAAGGTGAAACTTCTCTTTTTGTGTGGGTCCATGCGTATGTGCAGATTGCAGGTTTTATCAGACACATATTTATTAATAGTTATCATCACAGGCCGGGCGCAGTGGCTCACGCCTATAATCCCAGCACTTTAGGAGGCCAAGGCAGGTGGATCATGAGGTCAGGAGTTCAAGACCAGCCTGGCCAACATGGTAAAACCCTGTCTTTACTAAAAATACAAAAATGAGCCGGGTGTGGTGCTGGCGCCTGCGGTTTCAG
This sequence comes from Papio anubis, assembly GCF_008728515.1. NCBI lineage: Eukaryota > Metazoa > Chordata > Mammalia > Primates > Cercopithecidae > Papio > Papio anubis. Next base: position 105,268,993 of record NC_044982.1, on the reverse strand, counting down.
CTACTCGGGAGGCTGAGACAGGAGAATCCCTTGAACCAGGGAGGTGGAGGTAGCAGTGAGCCAAGATTGCATCACTGCACTCCAGCCTGGGCGACAGAGTGAGACTCCATCTCAAAAAAACAAAAAAGATTATTCTTCAGTCAGGTCTACCTTATTGTTTTGACATTAAAGCATATCAGTGTCTTTGTAAGAGTTTCTGCATTTAAAAATTGGATATACCATGTCTTCAGCATTCTCCTAAGAACAGGTTTAACACACCTATCTAAAAAGAAAGTAATAATGACCCTCTTGTTTTCTTTTGAAGTGATCACAAACCATTTCCAGTTGGTATTTCCCTGCTAAGCACCAAAGCCTTGCTTCTAATAGTCAGGCGGGGTCTGCCCAGCTCAGGTGACTAACAAAATGCAAACTAGCACCCTGAGAGCCACATCCAGCTCATGTGTATGTTTTGTTTTTCCCACATAGTGGTTTTTAATTTTTGAATTGGTTGTCAAATTTAAAAACGGTAATATTTCAGACAAGATTCCAAAGTTCGACTGGGCATGGTGGCTCACACCTGTAATCCCAGCACTTTGAGAGGCTGAGGCTGGCGGATCACCTGAGGTCAGGAGTTTGAGACCAGCCTGGCTAACATGGCAAAACCACGTCTCTACTAAAAATACAAAAAGTAGCCAGGCATGGTGGTGCGTGCCTGTAATCCCAGCTACTTGGGGGACTGAGGTGGGAGGATCACTTGAACCTGAGAGGTGGAGGTTGCAGTGAGCTGGGATTGTGCGCCAGTGTACTCCAGCCTGGGCGATAGAGTGAGACTCCGTCACACACACACACACACACACAAAGGAAGAATTATTAGGTTGGTGCAAAAGTAATTATTGTTTTTGCCATTAAAAATAATGAACTTCTATGAAGCCACAGAACTACCTGGACCTCATTCCAGTATGGTAACAAGCAGCTGGAGCTAAGCACGCTGAGCATGCTGCCCTCTTCGCTCAGGGCATTAGCTCCCCAGTTTGCCACAGCCCCCAACACTCCCAATCTTACAACAACCTTGTTTCAACCACTTACATTTCTTGCCTAGCTCTACAGTCATTTCATTATAACCAGTTTATTAAGAAACCCTTATTTTATTATTTTATATTTATTTAACAAAATTGACTATTTGCCAGGCATGCTTCTAAGTGTTTTACAGTCACTCATTCAATCCTCAAAATAACCGAATAGAATTGATACTATTCGCATTTTACAGATCAGGTAACTGAGACCCAGAAAAATTAAGTAACATATCAAAAGTCACTCAGCTAATAAGAGAACTCAACATTTCTGTGCAGGTACTCCACCTCAAATATCCATGCTTTTAACCACCACTATGAAATAGTTTTATTTCTTCTTCTCTAGAAAAACCCCTTTCCTACTGGGTGGAAGGCTCTCTTAACTTCTCAGACTACCTTCCTAAATCCCATCACCTTTTTATTTAAGATTCAGATTACAGCTCATGCCTGTAATTCTGCACCTTGTGGGGACAAGCTGGGCAGATTGCCTGAGCTCAAGAGTTTGAGACCAGCCTGGGCTGGTCTCAAACACAGTGAAACCCCGTCTCTACTAAAATACGAAAAATTAGTGAGGGGTGGTGATGGGCCCCTGTAGTCCCAGCTACTCAGGAGGCTGAGGCAGGAGAATTGCTTGAACCTGGGAGGTGGAGGTTGCAGTGAGCTGAGATCTGGCCACTGCGCTCCAGCCTGGGCAAGAGAGAGAGACTCTGTCTCAAAATAAATAAATAAATAAAGCTTCAGTCCAGTTCACTTTAAATGCACCAATTGCAAATGTGATTTAAATCTCCCTCTCTTCCTCACCTGCCATGACTACAGTAGAGTCATAGAATGGGAACAGAAGGACACATCTGCTCCATGTCCTCATCTTCCTGGTATTGTCTCCTCTCTCCAGGGCAGGAGGAAGGATAGAAAAATAGAGTCTTCCATGTTACAAGCCTCTCTTAGCTCCTTGTCTGTTGGCTTAGTGTGAACAATGGTGGCTTTAACTGGCCCAGTTGGTGAGGGGCCAGCACTGGTGTGGTCAGAAGACTTGGTCACATCTTCACATGGATCTCCAGCTGGTAGCATTATGTTGCATTCCTAAGATGTTTGTGCCTCTTCATTCTCCACTGTGATGGTTCCTGCAAGACTCAAGCTCCCTTATGTCATCTGCTCTCTGTGGCAACCCATGGACCTTGGGTATATGTGGGATCTCTCTTCCATATGTTTGGCTACTGGGAAGTAGGGCAAGTGGTCCAGGGCCTGTCTCTGTCTGACCATCCCACACATGCTTCTCCAGTGCTTTTTTCCCCTTGCTCTTGTAGCTCAGGGAAAGATCAGCAAGTCAAGTGAGTAAGCAGGCACACAATCAGAGATACAATGTCAGCCTCAGGCCCACAGCGGTGACTCATGCCTGTAATCCCAGCACTTTCGGAGGCTGAGGTGGGTGGATCGCTTGAGGTCAGGAGATAAAGACCAGCCTGGCCAACATAGTGAAACTCCATCTCTACTAAAAATACAAAAATTAGCTGGGTGTGGTGGCGCATGCCTGTAGTCCCAGCTACTCTGGAGGCTGAGGGAGGAGAATCGCTTGAACCTGGGAGGCGGAGGTTGCAGTGAGTTGAGATTGCACCACTGCACTCCAGTCTGGGTGACAGAGCAAGACTGCATCGCAACAACAACAAAAAAGTCAGCCTCCCTTTGTCACAGTCTGTCTCAAATTCTAGGAGCGATTCTCTAGGGGCCTTCTGACTTGCCTTTGAAGGAAAGCCTCTTCACAAATACTGCATGGCCCTGCAGAGTAGCTTTTCCTTTCCAGTCCTTTGTGGAGTAGAAAGCATATACCCTAAACTACAGCAGCCTTTCCTAAACTCTGCTTCCTGGAACACCAGTCCTGTGAGATGTTCTAATAATAAAGGCTCCTGCAGGTGAATTCATTTGGAATGAGTTACATACTCTCTCTTTGAAGACTCAAATTTATTACATTTGTCCCCCTTTTGTTAGATTCTCTAACATAGTAGAGTCTCAAATAATTCCTGTAGTAAAGATAGCATTTCCCAAACTTGTTTGACCATGAAATTCATTTTACCCTACACTTATTGCTGTACCAGTCACAGACCCAGGCAAGAAGGATCCTTGCCCTGGGCCCCACGTGTAAGAAACACTGTTCAGGACCCAGAGGAAAGCTGTTCTGCAATGCCTTCCCTGCATCCTCAAAACCAAAGTGACTGTATCAAAACACAGTGAAGGTTTGTGGGTGCCTCTGCTGCTGGTATGGATGATCAGCGCGGGTTCGGAGTCTGGAAGAGACTTGAGTGGAAGAAGTGCTTAGGTAAGAGAAAAGAAAAATCAACATGTCAAAATCCTTCTCAGATCGCATGAAAACAATATATTTTGGTATAACAAAATATCTTTTCTTTATAGAACTAAGCTTCGTTTTTTTTTTTTTTTTTTTTTGAGACGGAGTCTCGCTCTGTCACCCAGGCTGGAGTGCTGTGGCCGGATCTCAGCTCACTGCAAGCTCCGCCTCCCGGGTTTACGCCATTCTCCTGCCTCAGCCTCCCGAGTAGCTGGGACTACAGGCGCCCGCCACCACGCCCGGCTAATTTTTTGTATTTTTAGTAGAGACGGGGTTTCACCGTGTTAGCCCGGATGGTCTTGATCTCCTGACCTCGTGATCCACCCGTCTCGGCCTCCCAAAGTGCTGGGATTACAGGCTTGAGCCACCGCGCCCGGCCTAAGCTTCGTTTTTTTCCTTTTCTTAGATTCATGGGTTTGGCATGAATTGGCCAAGTACCTGCCAACAGTTACACAGGGTAGCTGAAGAACATTTTGCAATACTAAACAACTAAAACTTATTTTTGTGTGCATATATATGTATATATGCATATACATACATACGAATGTATATATGCATTTGTCTAGATGTGCAATGGACTATACGATACCAATTCTTTACATTGGTAACTAGATGGACTAGTAGGTGGGTAGAAGCCATTTAATCTTATGCTTAAAGGGCAAATACTTTTATTTTCATGACAATATTTAATACAGTTTAAAGTTACAATTAAAACATTTTCATTTTATATAAATAATATAAGGAATGTCAAAGATTGTTGAGGGCCCTAACATAGTTAATAAAAGGGTGCATAAGCCAGAATTCTGCTGTCAAATCCAGAGCATTCTTTGTGTCATGTATGTCAAATTGTTTGAATTTGATGTTAGAAGATGTGGCCTCAGCTATTCTGATAGAGACATTCTTTGAAGTGGTTTTAAAAGATTATATATTATATTTTCTAGGTCTCCCCAAAGATGGAACAATCTTGAGAAAAACATACTGAATTTGATATTACAACCATCCTAGGACGCTAATTAGTAATCCAACTGAATGTTGTTCAAGAAATTAGATTTAATTTAGGCAAGATATGAAATGTCCAAAAGGAGTTCAGTGAAACAATAGAAGAACCTCAAATTAAAAGTGTATTATGGTATTTGTTGAAAAATGAAATGAAAAATGAAATGAAAAAAATTGAAGTTGCACTGTTCATCGTTATTTGGTATAAACTATTGCTTGCTACTAAAATTCTTAGCAAAACCTCATTTTATAGAATGACTTCACTATTAACATGATTAAATTCTTTTTTAATTTTAGAGAAAATTGTTTTTCTAAAAAACAAAAAGAAACCTCATGTGAAATACGTGACAAAGAGGCCGGGCGCGGTGGCTCACACCTGTAATCCCAGCACTTTGGGAGGCCGAGGTGGGTGGATCACGAGGTCAGGAGATCGAGACTATCCTGGCTAACACAGTGAAACCCCATCTCTACTAAAAATACAAAAAATTACCCAGGCGTAGTGGCGGGCGCCTGTAGTCCTAGCTACTTGGGAGGCTGAGGCAGGAGAATGGCGTGAACCCAGGAGGCGGAGCTTGCAGTGAGCCGAGATAACGCCACTGCACTCCAGCCTGGGCGACAGAGCGAGACTCCGTCTCGAAAAAAAGAAAAGAAAAGAAATATGTGACAAAGCATGGTATTTCAATAAAATATTAGGATATCAGAACATGAAAACAAAGGAATCTGCATGACTCTCAAGGAGATTTACCTACAAATGATCCTGAAACGAATTTCTATGGAAACCACTTTCTGGTCAAAGTATATCAGGATGTGGTCTCTAAAAGAGAAATTTAAACCAATCAAGTATGATATTTCTGTTTTTGATTTTCTTTAGAATATCCCAACAATGAAAAATGTTTTTGAAAGAATTTAAGAAATACTATTTGAATCCAGATAAGATGGTTTTAAAAAGCATGATGTAAGTATTAATATATAAAATTAAATATTTTTGTAATATATTCTTTGATAATGATCATTTATATATGCAACACCATTGTAATGATATACATGATATGTAAAATTCCTGGTTTCCAAATCTAGGTGTTACTTTGAGAATATTATTGGCAATTACAGTTGACGCTGCCCCAGCAGAGCAACATTTCTCCAAATGGAAATAATTTTTTAAACCATTCAGAAACTACAGTTATATATTACAGACATTGGTTATATCTAGTTGACATTATTGTCAAAAAAAGTATCTTATATAAATCTTGATTTTGATGAAATGAAGGCAAGGGAGTAAATGCTATAGAATAAATACAAAATAACTGAACAATCATGTATGCCTTTATGTTATTACTCACCCAAACATCACTGGACCATCAACAGAACCACCAAACATGCACAATAATAATTAAATTCATCCTTGATTTTTGCCACCTTTCAATCATGTAAAGACCATAGCTATTTACAAATTTTTCAATTTTATCATTTTGAAGGTATTTTTGTCAAAGTAGGTGGCTAGAAGACATTTTATCTAACAGTATGTTAGCTTGATTTATAAACTTTTCAATGTTTTCATATGATATGCAGCTTCAATTTATTCTCTTCAATTTATACTCGGGTCTCAAAAATACCGGGAGTAGGCCTGTTTATAAATGTCTGGAAGAGCAGTTTCCCATGGAACATCTGTCTGGGAAAAGATGCTACCATAGAAATTGGAGGTCAAAGTATTGTTTTGGATTATCTTTCCATTTCACATTGACTTCCTACCAACACTCTTGACTATTAATTTTCTTTCCATCAAACCTGACTTCCTTTACAGTAATTAACAGACCGATTCATTGGCTTTTCTGTCATATCATCCATTATTAGCTTAAAATCCTTCTGGTCCTATGATGAGTTCCTAGGCAAACAATGCTCTTAATTCAGTGCCCCACATCATCAGCCAAGATCCCATGGTCGTGAAATCTTTAGGCCTCAGATGGCGAGTATGTGTTGCATGTGCTACCATTTTGTCTTTGGCACCCATGGCAGACATTGCTAACTAATCATAGAATCTTTCCCACTGATCCCTGGATGCAGTTTCAGAATGCATTCTCCTCTACAGGGTTCCAGATCACTATTACTAATAGTCTGGAATTGGCAGAGTTAATGAAACCTATTTGCCATTCCTGGTCTAAAGCTGGGTCAGTTTTTGTGATAAGTATTAGGCACATGTGAGTGAATAAAATAGCCTCTCCTCTAGAGAAGTTCAAATTTTATTGGTATGTGGCCTTTAATGATCTGGATGATATTCAATGCATCTTCTAAGAAGTATCTCCCATTCCTGAAGTCACTCTGAAAGCCAGAAATCTCCTTCATCCTTTAGGAATTTATTCAAGGAAAGAAACATTAGACATAAAAGCACTTAAATGGTATTGATTTCAAAATTTTTAAGCCATAGTCCAAAACATATTTTTATTTTGAAATAAACTTTATTCAAGTATAACAATTATAAAGATGTGAAAAAAATCTTATGTGCAGCTTGATGAATTAAAGTGAACACACCTGTGTAAAACACTCCCCAAATGGAGAAATAGAGCACTACCAGCATCTAAAGGTCCCCTGTGCCCTTTCTCAATTATCTCCATCTTCCTTACTATAGGTAACCACTTCCTGACTTCTAATACCATAGATAAATTTTGAACTTTTTGTAAGTGGTGTCACACAAAATTTATTCTTTTATGTGCCTGGCTTCTTTTGCCCAACATTATAGTTATAAGATTAATCCTGGCCAGGCACGGTGGCTCACGCCTGTAATCCCAACACTTTGGGAGGCCGAGGCGGGTGGATCACGAGGTCAGGAGATCGAGACCATCCTGGCTAACACTATGAAACCCCATCTCTACTAAAAATACAAAACATTAGCCGGGTGTGGTGGCGGGCGCCTCTAGTCCCAGCTACTCGGGAGGCTGAGGCAGGAGAATGGCGTGAACCTGGGAGGTGGAGCTTGCAGTGAGCCAAGATCACGCCACTGCACTCCAGCCTGGGCGACAGAGCGAGACTCTGTCTCAAAAAAAAAAAAAAAAAAAAAAGATTAATCCATGTTATTGCATTTGGTAGTAGTTTACCTATTTTTGTTCCCACAAAATATTCTATTATGTGACTATCCACAATATATTTATCCATTCTAGTGTTGATGAACATCTGGATTGTTTCCAGGTTTTGACTATTGTGAATAATGCTTCTAAGAAAACCCTTCTACATGATTTTGGTGCACATATTTCATTTTACGTACCTAAGTGGTAAATCATTTTATCTTCAGCCTTGGTGGATAGTATCTTCAACTTTAGTAAATAATGACATTATTTTCCAAATTGGTTGTACCAATTTACACTTTCACCAGCAGTGTAAATTTACACTTCCACCAGCAATGGTTGAGAGTTTCAGTTGCTCCGTATCCTTACCAATAGTTGGTACTGTTACTACTTTTAATTTTAGTCATTCTAGTAAGTGTATAGCAGTAACTTGACTGTAATTCTAATTTGCATTTCCTTGACAACTTCTGATCTCAGAACATTTCCATTTGTTTCTTTGCCATATGTCTAACGTTTTTTACGAAGTACCCATTCAAGGTTTTTGCCCATCTTTCTTTTGGGTTGTTTTTCTTATTGATTTGTAAGAATTATTTCTATTGAATATATCTTGCAAATATTCTCTTATACTCGTGGTTTGTCTTTTTACTCATACAATGTTGTCTGAATCCCTAATTTTAGTGTACTTCAATTTATCAATCCTTTCCTTTGTAGTCAGTGGTGGGGATTTAGGGGAAGGGGTTGGATATCTTATTTAAGAAAGTTTTGCCTTCCCCAAATTCCTCATGAACTTGTTCTACTTTTCTATTTAAAATCATACTCTAACTGGACCTAATTTTTGCCTATGAGCTAAAAATCAAAATTCAGGAGGGGGCTGGGTGCGGTGGCTCACGCCTGTAATCCCAGCACTGTGGGAGGCCGAGACAGGCAGATCACCTGAGGTCAGGAGTTCAAGACGAGCCTGGCCAACATGGTGAAACCCTGTCTCTATTAAATAATATAAAAATCAGCCAGGTGTGGTGGCGGGTACGCCTGTAGTCCCAGCTACTTGGGAGGCTAAGGCAGGGAGAATTGCTTGAACCCGGGAGGCAGAGGTTGCAGTGAGCCAAGATTGCACCATTGCACTCCAGCCTCAGCCACAGAGCAAGACTCTGTCTCAAAAAAAAAAAAAAAAAAAAAGAGACAGGACTTTTCCTAAAGCGCTATCTTTGCCATAAGTCAAATATCCATATATGTGTGAATTGGTTTCTGATCTTACAATTCTGTCTGTTTATTTGTCTATCTTTATGTTAAATCTTCACTGTTTTCACCATTGTATTTTGACAAACATTGATATCTGGTAGAGTGAATCCTCCAACTTCGTTCTTCTTTAATAGTGTCTTAGCTATTCTTGGCCCTTTGCATTTCACGTAAGTTTGAGAATCAGCTTGTCAATTTCTACACCAAAAAAAAAGTTGTTGGGACTTGAATTTGGTTTAACTGAAATCCACAGATCAGCTTGGGGAGGAATAACATATTTATAATATTGAGTCTTCCAATCTACGAAAATGATATATCTCTTATTTATTTAGGTCATCTTTAGTTTCTCCAAATAATATTTTATAGTTTCCTGTGTAAAGTTCTACAATCTTTCATTAGATTTATTCCTAGGTAGTTGATTTTTTTGATACTATTGTAAATGGTACCATTTCTAAAATTTCACTTTCTAACTGTTTGTTGTTGGTATACAGGAATACAATTGATTTTTTTATACTGACCTTTCGGCCTGTGAACTTGCTGAATTTACCTGTTGATTCTAATAGCTTATCTAAAGTCATTTAGTCTTATATACATATTTATGTCATCTGTAAATAATGGTATACTTGTTATTTTCCAATCTGAATACTTTTTTCTTACCTTATTTTCCAGGCTAAGAACTCTAATACAATCTTGAATAGAAGAGGTGATAGCAGATATCCTTGTCTTGTTCACAAGCCTAGAGAAATGTTTCAGCATTTCACCATTAAGTATGATGTTTTTGTAGATATCCTTTATTTTATTAAGAAAATTCCCATCTATTCCTAGTTTACTGGGTTTTTTTTAATGTATGTTTCATTTTATCACTTTTCCTTAATCTCTAATCATGAAATTTTTCTCCTTTTATCTATTAAATGTGGTAAAACACTGATTGTTTCCTAAATGTTAACTTCTAGATTATATTCAATTTTTCCATCTGTATTATCTTTTTTATGTATGCCAGAATTTGGCTCGCTTATATTTTGGTTGAGATTTTTAAAATCTATGTTATGAGAGAGATTGGTATTTTCTCTTCTTGTGTTTTACTTGTCATGTTTTAGTATTAAGATTGTGCTAGCCTCATAAAACAAGTCAGGGAGTATTCCCTCTTTTTCTAGTCTCTTGAGTTTGTGTGATATTGGCATTATTATGATTTACTAGTGAAGCAATCTGGGCCTGGAATTTTCTTTGGGAGAATTTTTTTTTTTTTTTTTTTTTGAGACGGAGTCTCGCTCTGTTGCCCAGGTTGGAGTGCAGTGGTGCAATCTCCACTCACTGAAAGCTCCACCTCCGGGGTTCACGCCATTCTCCTGCCACAGCCTCCCCAGTAGCTGGGACTACAGGCGCCCGCCACCGTGCCTGGCTAATTTTTGTATTTTTAGTAGAGACGGGGTTTCACAGGATGATCTCGATCTCCTGACCTCGTGATCTACCCCCTCGGCCTCCCAAAGTGCTGGTATTACAGGTGTGAGCCACCATGCCCGGCCGGGAAAATATTTTTTTATTATGGATGAAATTTCTTTCTTTCTTTTTTAAGAGAACAGATCTCACTCACTGCAGCCTCCAACTCCTGAGCTCAAGTGATCCTTCTGCCTCAGTTTCCCAAGTAGCTGTGAACACAGGCATACACCACCACACCTGGTTTATTTTATTTTTTTTGTAGAGACAGGGTCTCACTATGTTGCCCAGGATGTTCTCAAACTCCTAGGCTCAAGCGATCCTCCCACCTTGGCCTCCCAGGGTGCTGGGACTATAGATGTGAGCCACTGCACCCAGCTGAAATCTATCTCTTTAGAAGCTTTAGGACTGTTTACATTTCTCTTTCTTCTTGTGTCAGTTAAGATGTGTTTTCTTGGGATATTGTCCATTTCATGTATATTTTCAAATGAAACTTAAGATTTTTAATGAAACTCAAAACTTAAAATTATCCACAATAGCCTTTTTGTTATTTTAAATATCTGTAAGATTTGAAACGATGTGCCCTTTTTCACCCTTCATATTTGTTATGTGTGCTTTCTGTACTTCTTTTGATCAGACTTGACAGAGGCTTGTCCAGTTTATTATTTTTTAATAAACCAACTTTGGGTATTTTTTATTCTCTCTAAAATATTTTTATTGTTTATTAATTTCTGCTCTTCATTCTTTCCTTCTCCTTTGTGAGGTTTAACTTTCTGTTCTTCATCTTTTTTCTCTAATATATGTATTTATCATTCCCTAAACAGCTTTAGCTCATCCCCTGTTCAGATACATTGTGATCCAAATATTATTCATTTTTTAAAACCACACACAAATTGTATTTAAGATCAATTTATTATGTTTTCCTTTTTTTAATTTTAGTTTTAGGGGTACCTGGGCAGGTTTTTTTACATGGATATGTTGTATGATTCTGAAGTTTGGGATTCAATTGAACCTGATACCCACATAGTGAACATAGTACCCAATAGGTAGTTTTTCAACCCTTGCCCTGTTCCCTCCCTTCCCCCTTTTTCAGTCCCCAGTGTCTATTGTTCCCATCTTTATGCCTTGTGTGTACCCAGTGTTTAGCTCCTACTTATAAGTGAGAATTTATGGTATTTTATTTTCTGTTCATGCATTAATTCACTTAGGATAACGGACTCCAGCTACATTCATGTTGCTGTAAAGGACATAATTTTGTTCTTTTTTATGGCTCCATAGTATTCTGTGTATATGTACCATATTTTCTTTATCCAGTCTACTGTTGATGGTGACCTAGGTTGATTCTATGCCTTTACTGTTGTGTATACTGCTGTGATAAACATGAGAGTGCAGGTATCCTTTTGGTAGAATGATTTATTTTCCTTTGGGTATATACTCAGTGAAGAGATTGCTGAAGTAAATGGTAGTTCTATTTTTAGTTATTTGAGGAATCTCCAAATTGCTTTCCACAGGGGATGGACTAATTTACAGTCCCACCAGCAGTGTATAAGCATTCTCTTTTCTCTGCAACATTGCCAATATCTATTATTTTTTGACTTTTTAATAATAGCCAGTCTGACTGGTGTGATATGGTGTCTCACTGTGGTTTTGGTTTGCATTTCTCTGATGATTAGTGATGATAAGCATTGTTTCATATGTTTCTGGCCTCATGTCTTTTCTTGAGACATGTCCTTTGCCCATTTTTTAATGGGTTTTTTTTTTTCTTGTTGAATTGTTTAAGTTCCCTATAGATTCTGGATATTAGACCTTTGTCAGATGCATAGTTCATGAATATTTTCTCCATTCTATAGGTGTCTGTTTACTCTGTTGATAGCTTATCTTCCTGTGCAGAAGCTCTTTAGTTTAATTAGGTCCTACTTGTCAAAATTTTTGTTTTTACTGCTTTTGAGGACTTAGTTATAAATTATTTGCCAAGGTCAATGTCCAGAATGGTAGTTCCTAGGTTTTCTTCTAGGATTTTTATAGTTTTAGGTCTTATTTAAGTCTTTAATCCATCTTGAATTAATTTTTGTATGTAGTGAGAGGGAGGGGTCGAGTTTCATTCTTCTGCATATGGTTAGCCAGTTTCCCCAGTACCATTTATTGAATAGGGTGTCCTTTCCCCATTGTTTATTTTTGTTAACTTTGTCAAAGATCAGTTGGTTGTAGGTGTGTGGCCTTACTTCTATGTTCTCTGTTCTGTTCCACTGGGGTATGTGTCTATTTTTGTACCAGCACCATGCTGCTTTGTTTACTGTAGACTTGTAGCATTGTTTGAAGTCAGGTAATGTGATGCCTCTGGCTTTGTTCTTTTTCTTTTCTTTTCTTTTCTTTTGGTCACCAGGCTGGAGTGCAGTGGCACAATCTCAGCTCACTGCAACCTCCGCCTCCTGAGTTCAAGCGATTCTCCTGCCTCTGCCTCCCGAGTAGCTGGGACTACGGGCGCACACCACCATGCCCGGCTAATTTTTTTTGTATTTTTAGTAGAGACGAGGTTTCACCGTGTTAGCCAGGATGGTCTCAAACTCCTGTCCTTGTAATCTGCCCACGTCAGCCTAGCAAAGTTCTGGGATTACAGGTGTGAGCCACCATGCCCGGCCTTGTTCTTTTTTCTTAGGATTGCTTTGGCTGCAATATTATTTAATTCAAAATATATTTTAATTCCCATTGTGATTTCTTCCTTGACTCATAGGTTATCTTAAGTTAGGCAATAAATATATTGTTTAATTTCCAAATATTTGGGAATTTCCTAGTTTTCTTTTTTCTTTCTATTTATCTTATTTACTTATTTATTTTGAGAGATGGAGTCTCGCTCTGCTGCCCAGGCTGGAGTGCAGTGGCACGATCTCAGTTCACTGCAACCTCCGCCTCCTGGATTCTCCTGCCTCAACCTCCTGAGTTAGCTAGGATTATAAGCACACGCCACCATGCCTGGCTAATTTTTGTAGTTTTAGTAGAAACGGGGTTACACCATGTTGGCCAAGCTGGTCACAAACTCCTGACCTAAAGTGATCTGTTTGCCTTGGTCTCCCAAAGGGCTGGGATTACAGGCATGAGCCACCGCGCCAGGCCCTGGTTTTCTTTTTGTTATTGATTTTTAGCTTGATTCCACTGTGGTCAGATAATATACTATGTCTAATTTTAATAATTTGGAAGCTACTAGGACTTACTCTATGGCCCAGCATATGGTCAATTTTGGTAAATGTTCCATGTGTATTTGAAAATAATGTGTATTCTGTAGATGTTTAGTACTTTATTCTAAATATATGGATAAGATTGTATTTATTATTTGTGTTGAGTCATCTATATTCTTACCGATTTTTTTTGTCTACTTGTTCTATCAGTTCCTGAGAGAACTGTATTGAAACCTCCCGCCATAATTGTGAATTTTTCTGTTCCCCTTTTAATTCTGTCAGGTTTTTTGCTTTATATATTTTAAGACAATGTTATTAGTGTATATAAATTATTTTATTTTTTCTGGTGAATTGACCCTTTTATTTTTATGTAGTGTTTCTTCATCTATAGCAGCAATTCTCAACTGTGCACTATTGACATTTAAGACATGGGCAGGAGAATTCTTTGTTGGGTGGGAGGTGTTGTCCTGTGCAGTGCAGAATGTTTAGCAGCATTTTTGTCCTCTACCCATTAGATGGTAGTAGCATCATCACCCCAAGTCATGACAATCAAAAATATCTCTAGATATTGCCAAATGTCCATTGGGGGGCAAAATCGCTGCTGGTTGCGAACCACTGATTTATAGTAATGCTTTATACCATAAAGTCTGCTTTATCTGATTTAGCAGAGCCACTTTCTATTGGTATTTCCAAAGTTCTTCTTTTTCCATCATTTTACTTTCAACCTTTCAATATTGTTACTCAAGATATGTCTCTTATAAACAGTATAAAGTTAATTGTCTTTTTAATCAGCCTGACAATCTTTTAATTGTAATTGGATTATATGTTCCTTTTACCTATAATGTAGCCACTGATTTATCTGGGTTTAACCTTATCATGTGACTATTTCACATTTAATTAATTATTCCATGTTCTTTCTTCTCCCCTTTCATGCCACTTTTGATTATGTGTTTTTTTCTTATTTTGTTATCAATCCATTAGTTGAGCATTCTTTTATTATTCTTTCACTAGTTATCTTAGAGACCACAACATACATCTTTAACTTATTAAAATGTAATATTCAGTAACCAAAATATCATGGTACTGGCACAAAAACAGACGCATACACGAATGGAATGGGATAGAAAATCCATAAATAAAGCTGCACACCTATTAATACAACCATCTGATCTTTGACGAAGTCAACAATAACAATAACAAGCAATGGGGAAAGGACATTCTAATCAATAAACGGTGCTGGAATAACTGGCTAACCACATGCAGAAGACTGAAACAACCCATTCCTTTTGCCATATAACTTTTATAAGTTTTAGATCCTTTTGCCATATACAAAACCCAAGAGTTAGTTTTGTCTATGGCAAAAGGATCTAAAACTTATAAAAATCCTAGGAAAAAACCTAGGAACCTAAATGTAAGACCTAAAACTATAAAAATCCTAAAAGAAAACCTGGGAAGTACCATTCTAGACATTGGCCTACGCAAATAATTTATGACTAAGTCCTCAAAAACAACTGCAATAAAAACAAAAATTGACAAATGAGACCTAATTAAACTAAACAGCTTCTGCACAGCAAAAGAAACTATCCACAGAGTAAGTAGACATCCTACAGAATGGAGAAAATACTCACAAACTATGCATCTGACAGAGGTCTAATATCAGAATCTATATGGAACTTAATTCAACAAGAAAAAACAACAACCCCATTAAAAAATGTGCCAAAGACATGAACAGACACTTCTCAAAAGAAGACATACATGTGGCCAACAAAAATATTTTAAAATGTTCAATATCACTAATCATCAGAGAAATGCAAATCAAAACCACAATGAGATATCATCTCACACCAGTCAAAACGGCTATTACTAAATGGTCAAAAAACAATAGACGTTGGCAATGTTGAAGAGAAAAGGGAATGCATATACACTGTAGGGAGGAATGTAAATTAGTTCAGTTTGGGGATTTCTCAAATAATTTAGAACTACCACTCAACCCAGCAATCCCCTTACTGGATATATACCCAAAGAAAAATAATTTGTTCTACCAGAAAGACAAATGTACTGGTATGTTCATTGCATCACTGTTCACAATAATGAAGACAGAGAATCAACTTAGATATCCAGCAGTGGTGGACTGGATAAAGAAAATGTGGCACCTATATACCATGGAATACTATGCAGCCATAAAAAAGAACAAAATCATGTCCTTCCAGCAACATGAATGCCACTGTGGACCATTATCCTAAGCAAATTAACACAGAAACAGAAACAGAAAACCAAATACTGCATGTTCTCACTTATAAGAGGGAGTTAAACACTGAGTACATGTGGATACAAAGATGGGAACAATAGACACTGGGACTCCAAAAGAGAAGGGGGAAGGAAGTGGTGATGGCTGAAAACTACCTACCATGTACTATAGTCACTACTTGGGTGACGAGATCATTCACACATCAAACTTTAGCAACACACAATTTACCCATGTAACCAACCCACACATAAAAACTCTGAACCTAAAACAAAAGTTGAAAATAATAAAAACTAAAATGTAGTATGTTCATATTTTTGTCACTTTCTGTATTATTCTGGGACCTTAGACCTTTTTATTTCACTTACCTCAATCTCACTACTTGAGCCGGGACAGCCTGTAATCCCAGCATTTGGGAGGCCAAGGTGGGCGGATCACCTGAGGTCAGGAGTTCGAGACCGCCCTGGCCAACATGGCGAAATCCCATCTCTACTAAAAATACAAAAATTAGCTGGGCATGGTGGCATGTGCCTGTATTGCCAGCTACTCGGGAGGCTGAGGCAGGAGAATTGCTTGAATCCAGGAGGCAGAGGTTGCAGTGAGTCAAGATGATGCCACTGCACTCCAGCCTGGGTGACAGAGTGAGACTCTGTCTCAAACAACAACAACAACAACAACAACATCCACCCTATTTGTGAATTTTTAATTCCCCATATATATAACTGAAGTAAGTGATCATTATGTAATTTTATAGTTTATTTTTCTTTAGATTTTCTCAAATATTTATTCTATTGTTCTTCATTTTGACCTGCATCTTGCTGTTTTTCTGGGATCATTTTCTTCCCACCTAACTAGTTCCTTTCAGTATTTCATTTAGTGCAAGTCTGTTGCTGATAAATTCTCTAGGTTTATATTTGTCTAAAAATTCTTTCTCTTTTATTTGAAAGATAGTTTGCTTTTGAATTTTAGGTTGCTAGTTATTTTCTTTCTGTTGATTAATCAGCTATCATTCTTTTTGCTGCACCTTTGAAGATAATGTGTTTTTTGCCTTCGTCTTCTTTTTATATATTCTCATTGTTTATGGGTTTCAACAATTTTACTATTATGGCTGCTGGGTTTTTTTGTTTTTTTTTTTTTGTTTTTTTTTGAGACAGGGTCTCACTCTGTCACCTAAGCTGAAGTGCAGTAGCACAATCACAGCTCACTGCAGCCTCAACCTCCCAGGCTGAAGTGATCCTCCTACCTGAGCCTCCCAAGTAGCTGGGACTACAGGTGCATGCCACCACTCCTGGCTTTTTTGTTGTTGTTGTTAGAGACAGGGGCTCATTATGTTGCCCAGGCTGGTCTCAAACTCCTGGGTTCAAGTGATCTTCCTGCCTTGGCCTCCCAAAATGCTGGGATTATATGCATGAGCCACCACATCCAGCCTCCTATTATTTTCTTAGGAGTGGTTTTTAAAAATATATCATGATTGATCTTCAAAATACTATTTAATCTATGGCTTGATATGTCTCACTTAATTTGGTTTGCTATAACGAAAATACCATAGACTGGGTGGTTTAAACAGGCATTTATTTCTAACAGTTCTGGAAGCTGGGAAATCCAAGATCAATGCACCAGCAGAGCTGGTGTCTGGTGAGGGCACATTTCCTGGTTTGCACCATCTTCTCACTGTATCCTCATAAGGTAGAAGCAGAGAAAAGAAGCAAGCTCTTGGCCTGGCACAGTGACTCATGCCTGTAATCCCAGCACTTTGGGAGGCCAAGGTGGGTGGATCACCTGAGGTCAGGAGTTCTAGATCAGCCTGGCCAACAAGGTGAAACCTCGTCTCTACTAAAAATACAAAATTAGCTGGGCGTGGTGGTGCGCGCCTGTAATCCCATCTACTCAGGAGGCTGAGGCAGGAGAATCACTTGAACCCAGGAGGCAGAGTTTGCAATGAGCCAAGATCATGCCATTGCTCTCTAGCCTGGGCAAAAAGAGTGAAACTCCATCTAACAAAAAAAAAAAGAAAAAGAAAAAGAAAAAAAAAGAAAGAAAAGAAAAGAAGCAAGCTCTTTTGTATCTCTTCTTATAAAGGCACTAACCTCATCATGAGAACTCTATTTTCATGACTTAATTACCTCCCAAAGGCCCCACCTCCAAATACCATCACATTGGGGATTAGAGTTTCAATGAATGAATTGGGGGTGGGAGGATACAAACATTCAATCTATAGCTGTATTGTTAATCAGTTTTGGCAAATTCTTGACCATCATTGCTTCAAATACTGCTTCTATTCCATTCTCTCCCTCTCATCATCATTTGGGACTTCGTATTAGATTTTTCACCATATCTCACAGAAAAATAATACTAACTTACAAATACTAGCTAATAGAAAGTTGGTGTGAGTATACTGTTCTTTTCTGGTTTTTCCTCCCTTTTTTTCCTCTGAGCTTCTGTCTGAGTATTTTTCCTTTTGATCCATCTTCCAGGTCACTGGCTCACTTCAGCTGTATCTAATCTGCTATTAAACCCTGCTTCTGTTATTTGTTTCTACGTAACAAAACAGACCCAAATTTTGTGGCTTAAAACAGCTGCCATTATTTACTTGCTCATGGTCTGTGATTTGGGTAAGGCTCAATGATGATAGTTTGTCTCTGCCACATAGTGTTGGCCAGGATAGCTTAACTGAGGTTGGAGGATCCAACATGGTTTTGCTCACAAGTCTGGCTTCCAGTCAACAAAGAGACTGGAAGAGTCGGGGACTGGTTGGGCCTCTTTCTCCTCTCTTTCATTTTTCATTCTCCAGGACCTACCTCTCTCCATGTGCCCCACTCCTTCTCCATACTAGCAAGGTATTTATGATTCTCTCCATGGTAGGTCAGCACTTCGAGAGCGTGAAATTAAAGCTACTAGGCCTCTTCATGTCTAGGCCTCGAGCTATCAAAATATCATGTCTCCCACATTCTTCACTCTATATGGTGGCCCTTCAGATGGTTAGATATAGATACCCCAGCCTCCTGTAACACTACTTCATTTGGCATAGTTTTGATTCCTTCATTATTCCCTATGGGTCCTAGATCTAGAACAATGATGATACATAACAGTACTCAACAAATATTTATTTAATAAATGAATGAATGCTAATGAATGATATAATTGTAATCTAATGCTCCCTTCAGCAGCATATACACTACTACTGAAACAATACTAGCACAAATGGTAGGCAAACTTGCAAAAATCTTCAAACCTTTAATATCTTCCACATCTTGAACCCCTTCTCTCCAATTAGCTAGTAACTCAGTCAAATCACCCAGTTTGCTCCTCAGCCTGCCACACAACAGTGAAGAGGTAAGAATGAAAACAACCTCAATGAAATAGTCCTTAGGCTCACAGTCTCAGAACTCCTAGGACCTAAAGCAATCCCTTTTTCAATCCCCAAATAAGGTCCCAGGTAGCTCAAGCAGTGCCTTCCAAGACCATTAATATTTCTGGGGTTATGATTGAGGTGCCATCTGTATCTCTACTTAGTAGCCTAAATGCAGTTGCTGCTGTTACCCATCCCTACTCAGGCAATTCTGGCTGACCCCAACATTTAACCCCAGCCCTCTCCCTTCATGGCCCATATTGACTCTACGGTGCCTTTTATCAACTTAGAACTGCCCCTGATGCTCACACCAACATGGGAGTTGTCTCTGTCACTACAAGTAGTATATTACAGTTCTTTTATTTGACTCTCAAGAGTTAGTATCTTACAGCCCTTTCTCTTTCAAGGAATGTGAGACCAGTCCCCTGGGATTGGGTTAAAAGACATTTAAGAGATACCTCTAGTGGCAAAAGTAATGGAAATGGACTCTGATGCAAGGCCCAGGGAGCTCTCTTCTAACATGGTGAGTGAGTGTGTGTGTGTGTGTGTGTAACACTAAATTTTCCTGAATCCCTTTCCACAGTTCTTTTCACCACACCATGTAAGTAACAAAGATAACAATATCAAGTAACATTTAGTGAGCATTTACTATGTGCCAGACACTGTTCTAAGTATCTTATATGTATCACCTCATACATAACTTGGACAAAGGAATAGATTTGAGGCAATTGAAGCATTATGGAATGGGTGAATTTGGGGGCAAGATTTGAAGGAACTGTTAGAGTTTTACTAGGAAGCTAAGTGAAGATATGAAAGGAGAGTGACAACAGGATCACATCAACAATATACATATATGTGTATGATTGAGAAGAGGATGGCAAAAATAGATCAAGAAGCCAAAGGCAGGGACAAGTACTAGCCCACAGGGATTTGAGGATGCTGAAATAAAAAGTGATCAAAGAAAGTTGATATTATCACCATTTGTGAATGGATTTCCTTCTATGTTTCAGAAGTAAAATTAATGTATGCTATTTTGACATAGCAAATAGAGCAGCTCCTGGGGCCACACTGACTAAAATAAATCAGACTCTTTTAATGGTCCTAATCATATCTTTAAAGAGTTACATATTATCTGTTAAATATTTGAATAGAGCATTGTTCTGGAATAGCCACAGCTTAGTCCTTTCCATAAAGTGGAAGAACCAGTCTGAAAGCTCTGTCTGCAGTGAAAGCCACAGGGCAATGCTTCATCCCCAGTAGCAATGTGTTGACAAGGTGGTCTGCATCCATCCTGACTGCAGAGACAGATGGGCTCTTAGCCAAGAGCATTAGGAGATTCCTGATGACCAGCCAGAGGGAGACCATGTGGGTGTATTATTAAGTCTGACTTGGTTAGATGAGAGATTGAGAGTCAGGCAAATGACGTGTGCTGAGCAAACCTGAAACCAAAGCCTAGATTGGGAGAAATTTTCACCTTCTCAAAATTACCAAACTCCATCAATTATGCACTCTACTGGCTGCTTCTCCTCATTACAAACTAAAATTTCTCCTAGCCTCCACATTTTCACCTCTTACTCACATCTCAATCCACCACTCTTTGGTGTCTTCCCAATACCATTCAGTGAAACAGTTCCCAACTGTTTCATCAGTGATTTCTCAATCACCAGGTTCAACATACTTATCTCCTTCCGTATCACACCTGACCTCCTTGTGGCATCTACCCAGACATTTCCTTCCTTCTGGAAATTCTTTTACTCCTTGGCTCCTATGACACTACATTCTTCTTTTACCTGACCCTTAGATGTTGGTGTTACCTGGTTCCAAACTTGGGCACTGCTTTTCTCAAATTCTACAGTTTCCAGGGCATCCTCCGTTATGGTTTCAGTGACCACTTATATACTGATATCACTCAAAAGTCTATATTCTGTCTTGACCACTTTCTCTAAGCCGTGTATTTAGCTGCCCACTAACTATCTCTCTGGATGGCCCATGGAAATCTCAACACATCCCAAACCACTCAAGATCTCATCTCCAAACTTGCTCATTCTTCATGGATTTCTGCACCCTGGTGAGTGTCAAAACTAATCATCCTGCTGCTCCAGCCAGAAACCAGGGAATCAGTTTCTACCCTTCCTCCTTCCTACCCACCTGCCACCCAAAGAATCAGCGAGCTTTATCTCAGCCCTTGTTTTATCTCTCCTGGTGAGAGAAAATCAGTGGAGGTCCTGCTCCCAGCCTCTCACCCTCAAGTCTAGTCCCATGCTGGCCACCAAAGTGATGTCTAAACCTGAACTGTGATCATGTCCCTCTATTGCTTATTGCCCTCCTCTGGTTGGCTTCCAACTGACAGCCTTTCCCCTCTCATTTCTCTCCTCTTCCCTACATCCACCCCGTGCCCACAGGGAGGCTGGACTATAGATGCAAGCAGGCAACAGCTAGGGCTTTGGCGGCTAGTCAGAGGGATCTGAGTTTCATATATGAGGATACAGAAATCATTCTACAGCTTCATGAGCAATGTGTGACATTATGGCAGCTGCATATGGTAGGTTCTAGAAGAGAGATGTTAGCAGATTATTACAACTGAGGCAAAGAGGACCTAGACTCATCTTCCACAGTGAGAAAAGAGGAAAAAAATGAATCTGTAGGACAGGTAAGTACAGGTCAATACAAAAAAAAGAAAAACAAAAAAAAAAAAGGAAAATCATGAGATGCAAGTAGCAAGGAAACGCATTGGTAAAGTAATGTAAAAGCACTACTCACAAAGTAAACAATCCACAGGAAATCTAGAGACTTTAAAGCCCCATCATAGGAAGCCCAGCACCACAGAAGAAGAGCAGGGGTTAAAACACACACACCATTCTACAGGGCCAGCGAGGGAGGCCAATGGTGGGGAAAACTCTAGCTTCTGTAAAAAGGAGAGAGGATAGACACAACTAGCAGAGAATACAGACACAAAAAGTCAGCAGCATTTAGGAGGTATGCCAGCTGACCCCTTAAAGAAGGTGGGCTACAGCATGATTAAAGCAGCAGCATTCATTCATTGGGCAGACTCTAAACGACTTATTCATTCTACTTACTCCTCACAAAGAAGGTGTTAGGAAGATTCTTACTCTCAAAATGTCTTTGAAAGCGCCCAGCTAGGAACTTTAGAGTAAAATAGTGGTAAATGAACATGTTGTTCTAGAGCTAATTAACTGTATACGTACATAAATCTTCAGAAAGGGATGCTAATTTCAAAAACGTTGTCCAAAAGGTTGCCAGGATTGGAAACAAGTGATGGGCCAAAGCAAGTCCTTTTCACAAACACTGCAGGCCTATGAAACGCACAGAGAGAGAAACATAACCGCTTATGGACTTTGGACTCATGTAGTTCCAGGTTCGAATCCCGTCTGTGCCATTCAGCAAATCAGAAAACCTCCCAGGACTCCAATTAAATAGCTTGCCCTAGGTGGGTCACACTGCATTGTTAAGGGCAGACCTGGGGCGAGAACCCAACAAGGTCGCTGACTCCGGAGCGGTGCTCTTTCCGGCAGCTTGGTGCCCAGCAGAGGGTCCCCCGGGCCTGGAGCGCCTTTGTCCCCCACTCACCAGAGAGCACCCGCGGAAGTGGCTGACTGGGGGTAGCCAGGCAGGGGTCGAGTCAGCGGGAGGTGTGCGTGGGACCCGGGGGCGCGAGTGGGGAGAACCCCCAGAGTGGCGCGGACGGGAGGGGAAGGGGGCGGCCGGGTGGTGATTGGCTGGGCTGCGGCAGGCAGCTCCCGGCCAAGAACAAAAGAGAGCAGGCGGCTGGCGTCCTCCGGAGTAGGCGCTCCCGCCCGCCCGCCCGGCGCGGGCTTCCGTGCTAGGGAAGGACGCGCCCACCGCCCGCCTGCCGAGCAGCCGGGCTGGCGCGCTCGGTTTCTCCGCGAAAGCCGGCCGTGTACCTAGGAATTAACCGGCCGGCGCAGGAGGGGAGGGGAGCGGGAAGCGGGGGGGGGGGGGGGATGCTGAGCGCGCGCGAGAACAATAATAAGATCGTGTTTGCGGTCGCTGCCCGAGGAGGAATTCGGAGCAGACGCGAGGCCCGGCGCTCGCGCTGCGCCCGGGAGCCCGGGAGGGAGGCCGGCGGCGGCGGCATGAGGCAGGCGACGCGGCGCTGGTAAGCAGCGCGCGCGGCGGCGGCGGCGGCGGCGGCGGCGGCGGGGACCTTGGCGCGGCCGGACGCGGGCGAGCGCCGAACGGCCGGGGGCTCCCCTCCCCCGCTGCCGGGCCGTGATTTGCCGGGCCTGCTGCGCCCCCCGCCCACCCCTTGCCTCAGCCGCCGCCTCGCTGCTTCCCCTCGTCGGAGCGGCCGCTCGTCCGCCCGGCTTGAGGCCCGCGGGGAGTGCGGCGCAGTCCGTCGGCCCGCGGGGGGGCGGCCTCCCGGCATCTTCGCGGCGACCAAGGACTACCAGGAAGGGGAGCGGCTGGGATGGCGCGTCCGCGGCCCCGCGAGTACAAAGCGGGCGACCTGGTCTTCGCCAAGATGAAGGGCTACCCGCACTGGCCGGCCCGGGTGAGTACCGCGGCCGCGCGCGGGCCCGCCCGCCCACCATTTTCCCCTTCATGATGGCGCGCCCACCCCCTTTCCCCATCGCCTCAGCCCCGAGCCCGTAGCTCGCGGCCGGCCGTGGTGAGGGCTGAGAGCGGCGCGGCACCGAGAAGACGGGGCCGGGGCTGAGGCAAGGGCTCCCGGCCGCGCCCGCACTCCGCCAGGGCGGCCATCCTTCCGCCCACTTTCGAAGGCGGGTCCGGCCCCCGCAGGCCCGACGCTGCCTTCCTCCTGGAAAGCCGGTGCCGACCGGGAAGCCACGCCGCCGGGCAGCGGGCCTGGGATGGAGGCTTCGGTTTCGGACAGGGTCGTTAGTGGATACCCTGGGTTCCGGGCGAACGTCGGGGCAGATACGGCAGCGGGGTGGGTGAACGGCTGTCCGCGAGCCGGCGAGTGCCGGCGGGCAGTAAATCCTGGAAAGGGGTAGTGGTCATCCAGAGGCCAGCAGGAGCCTCTTGGCAGTTATTCATCCATCTCTTTGCTTTCCAGACTTGTTGAGTTTTCCCTGAGCGTGATTCCCGGTGCCCCGCCTGCCCTATCATTGTCCCGGGGTACGTGCCTCTCTGGTGCCTATCGTTCTTTTAAGCCGACCTCTGATAGCCGAGAGCTAGCAGCCTAGCTCTGACTGGTGGGTCCAGCAAGCTTCTTGTGCCTTTCCACCTCCATATTTGTTTTAGGTAGACTCTCAAACCTTATTCTTGGCCTCCTACTACAGTCCACAATAGCTCTCTCTTCCTACATAACAAGGTTGTCGTTGGGCTGTTTTTCTAGAAAGCATCTGCATGTAATACATAGCATTCACAATTTTTATTGAGCCCTTTGAGGAAGACACGCAACACTGCCATGTATGCTTTGTGTTTTAGAATAAATCCCTTTTATTTTTATTTTTGTATGGTTGGCAGTTGATTGCTTGAAATAAATCTTGTGAAAAAGAAGGTCAAGGCATTCTAGAGATTATATTGGTATCCTTTAGGAACGGAAACAGGCATGGAGAAAATTGGCATAAATATAGAGTGTGAGCTCTAAGATGTTATATTGTAGTCAAGTGAAGATAGCAAGACCAAGGAAAAAAAAATACACCCATTCACAAAAGGAAGTGACATCACGAGTGGCCAGACTGAAATTTAGTGAAGTTGAAGTAATGGATGGACATAATCACTTTTTAAATATTTGGTTTGGCACGGTTGTCAGATGGAAAGAACACTAGGCCAGGAATTGGGGGACCTGGTGTCTGGTTCATACTCTGTTATGGACTAATCATTTCAACTGTCTGCATATCTATTTCTGCAACTGTAAAATCATCTCTAGGATCCTTTCCAACACCAACAACCTCAGATATCAAGAGGAAAAAACAGTCTTATTCAGGTTCCAGTAGACTGAAAATAACTTCACATCTGAACTGTAGGTTGTCCTTAAAATAAGACAAAGTTTTTAAGGTAGAATAGCTGGTTATTTTTTATGCTGTAATACAGTATTGCTTAGAGAGGCAAGATTTGTGACTTTAGGAGTCCCTGAATATATTTGTGACTTTAGAAAATCCCGGAATCTATTTGCCAAGTAAGAAATGTATAGCTTTAGGGCGTATGTGTATAAACACAGCCAAAGCCAATTAAAGGTTACCATTACCAGTTGGTCATTTCCTAGTAACATAATGGCTTTTTGAATTTTTCCTTTGAAAAATATCTTCTGAGAGTCAAAAAGAAAATAGACTTAAAATTTCATTAACATGTCGCTTGCACAGGTTGGCCACCTGTAGTAATTTGTGAAACAGAAAAATCCTACAGAAGTGGTCCTAGTTGTATATCTAATTGTACATAAAATCCCTCTAAGTGATAATTCCAAATCAAGGCCAAATGGAAAATAAAATGAGGAAACAAAATTTTTAGATAAAATAAGTACACAAAAGAAAAATCTGTATCCATTCACATTTAACGAGCTCTTCAAGAAACAACCTAAGACTCAAAAAAAAAAAAAAAAAAAGTGTTTTCTCGTGAGTGGCATGCTGCAATTTCCAAAGAAAGGTAAAGGTTAGAAAAAGAAAAAGATTTGAGTCCCCTTTTTTACAGTGCATATACTTCACATATGTTTTCATTTTTTTATCCCAATTCTATGAGGCATTATTCCCATTTTACACCTAGTTATAGCTGTGGAGGTGATAATGTTATAAAATACTAACGGGGAAAAAAAAGTCTTGCTTATTGAAATTTCAAATTCTATCACTTGATATGAAGGCCAGTTATGTGGGAATTAGATACTCTGGGGCCCCAAGGACTCAAACTTAGGAGGAAAACCAGGAGGAGACAAATTTCAGAGTACAGGTTGTAGGAAGGAACTTTGTGTTAGAGCTGGTTCATGCAGGAATGGAGAAGCAACTTCCCTGCTCTAGGGAAGATGTTTGGTCCTAGGCAGCCCGTTGTGAGGAATGTAGGTCAAGAGGATTCAGAATTCCTACAAGTTGGATTCAGCTCTTGGCTCGGCTTCACACTGTGACCTTGTGCATGTTCTGTAATCTTTCTAACTTTCCATTTACTCGTCTGTAAAATAAGGATAATTCTCACCTCACAAATACAGAGTATCTAAAAGCACCAAGTGATGGTACTTGTGTGTTCCTACCTTTTCCCTTTTTGAATTTCTAACTTTCCCTTGTATCACTACACTATTTTAAATTATTATTTGTCAACTTTCTTTTTTTTTTTTTTTTTTGAGACGGAGTCTCACTCTGTCACCCACGCTGGAGTGCAGTGGCTGGATGCCAGCTCACTGCAAGCTCCACCTCCTGGGTTTACGCCATTCTCCTGCCTCAGCCTCCCAAGTAGCTGCAACTACAGGCGCCCGCCACCTCACCCGGCTAGTTTTTTGTATGTTTTTTAGTAGAGACGGGGTTCCACCGTGTTAGCCAGGATGGTCTCGATCTCCTGACCTTGTGATCCACCCGTCTCGGCCTCCCAAAGTGCTGGGATTACAGACTTAAGCCACCGCGCCCGGGCTATTTGTCAACTTTCAACTCAGATTTATTTTTTCCAATTTTTATTCTGAAAAATTTCAAATACATAGATAAGTTTAAAAAATTATACTGTGAAGACCCATTTATCTACCACCTAGATTCTACAATTAAATTTCATTCTACTTGCTCTTTCATGCATCTGTTTGTATATTCATCCCTCTATCTACATAATAGTTCCTCTTATTTTAATGCATTTCAAGGTAAGTTGCAGACATCACCATAATTTACTCCTAGGCACGTGCATACTGTTACCTAGTGGTTAATACTTTGAATGGATCCTTTTCTGTTTTGATGTAAAATTTACATAGAATGGAATGTAATTACCATTCGATGAATTTGACAAACGTGTACATTGGTATAATATAAATATACCTCTGTATATAATATGTGTCTGATATGTGTAAGTATATGTGATACATGTCATATGTAATATAAATACATGTAGATATACATTGGCATAATACCTACCAAGATATAGAATAGTACCTACGAAAGTACTCTCATGCCTCTTTCTAGTAGATTCCTGTCCTCCTCCTTCCTTCTCCCTCACTGTTCAGATGTATTATTGTAACATTAAATAGCAGCTGGGCTGTTTCTCATTTAGTATGCCTAATTTTGTATGGCTTTAAAAATTAGAAGTTCCTCTGTTATGGATTAGCTAGCTTTATACTAAAAAATGCTGAGACTAAAACAAGAGTCTCTGAACTCTTCTGTTTGTGTACCCTGTTGGTAAAATAATTTGAGCATACATCCCTAATATATGTAAATTTTCTTTATATATACATGTACTTTCTGTTACTACTATATACAGCATAAAATAAACGCAAACTAAAAGGGATGACTTGATGAAAACGATGTTTTAAAATTTTCATTGCACAATATCGTTAACAGTAATAATACTTACTACTTATAGGTTAAATTCATATTTTTTAAAGTCTTAATTTTTGAAATATTTTCCACCTGCTTCTTGTGAGATTTGACTAGATGGATGGTCATAGTTCTTAACTTCTGAAGAGATTTTCTAGAATGGAAGTGTCAGTTTAGACATTTCCTTGTTGTTTGCTTGTATCTACGTTACTAATATTATTTTTGTGTAGGAATCTTTCTTTTTTTTTAGCCACCTGTTCCTTTGGTGAGAGCTAGTTCAGATAGAAGTAGATATTCCATAATCCTACTCACACCAAATGGCAGTAAATCACAGTATACCCAATGTGAATAAACATAACCATCTGAATAAGAATACTATTAGTAGTGTCAACTTGCATAAAAAATATTAGTAAAATTTACTTTTTAGCTAAAAGAGTAAGAAACTGAAATCGAAATTCTATTTTCTTCCCATACCCCGCCCAAACCATTCCCTGAGATGTGAGCGCTCTGTTTATGTTACCCCCTACTCTAAAAGGTCAGAAAACAATATAAACAAAAAGCCTCAAAATTCTTGTGCCTCAACTAAAGCACTTTTTTACATTTAAAACATATGAGAATTCTCAAACATTGCTAGTAGAGTGTATTGATACAGTTACTTTAGAAAACTGACTTAATCTACATATGCTTACCTTGTGACATAGCAGTCTGTTCTAGGCATATACCCAAGAGAAATGAGTGTTTATATTCACCAAACTACTGTATAAGAATGTTCATACATAACAACTTTCTTCATAATAGAACAGGAAACAACCCAAATGTCCATCAACAGGAGAATGAGTAAACAAATTTGTAGTGTAATTCACACAGTGGAGTACTATTTGACCATTAACAGGAATAAATATACAGTGGTCACTGGTTTGCGGTGGGTAGAAAGGAGTTATTGAACAGGAGAAGGCACTGGAAATGTTCACTGTCTTGATCTGCATGGTGTTACATGGGTGTATGTATGTCAAAATGTATCAAGCTGTACATTTAAGATTTGTGCACTATACTGTATGAAAGTTATACCTCAATTTAAAAAACACATTTTAGATGAGTTAGGGAGAAAGGAGAACTAATACTTTTACATGGATTAAATTTCACTATTTTTAGCTTTCAGTGAGTTTTTTTTTTTTCCTTTGAGTCCTCACTCCTACCAAGTGGCATCTTCCTATTCCCTTTTGACTTATTATAGAAACTTCATTTTCTACTTTAGAGTGTTCTCTTTAGACTTTCTTTGAGTTCTGGTTTCAGCCTGTCTGATTTGTTTACCTGCATCAGTGTCTTTCTCTTCCTTTAATACTAAATGACTGCTTAACATGTTTTTGATCTAGCTTTCTTCAGCCTCTCACTTTGTAAAACATGAGAATAAAACATTTGACCTTCCTATTTATACAGCTTCAAGAGCTGAACTCTTATTGAACTTTTGTTGAGCACCTACTCTGTGTGAGGCATAGGGATATAGTTTTTTCATATCTCTAGCAATAGATTAAATTTGCAGCAATTCTAAAACATGATTATGAAGTGTTTCCATACCCTTTATTAATATAAATATTTGTTGGGAATTCGGTTTCTGATCCATAGCACTTTCAGGTTTTTTGCATTTGACAATGATCTGTTAGAAGATGATAAATTTATTTCTGGAGACCAGGCCACATTATTTTCAGAGAATCATTTGGGACTTAAGTTCTTTTTAATCTCAACATAAAGTAAGGTGTTTATAAATCTTCATTACTTTGGCCTAAGAAGTACCTCAGTGGTTCAGTCCTGGCACAAGCTCACTCAGTCTTTTTCCCAGGGACTACTTTCACTTTGCCAAGGAATTGGCAAATTGTCTCATTTTCTCCCTTAATCTGGGAAGTAATAGGAACTTTAAACTTTTGATACCAATATGTACATTTTCCAATGCTCCTGTTTTAACCAGATGAGTCTCTATTCCTGGCACATCCCCTTTGGAATGCTCTAATGACTACTGTTCCTCCATAATTTGGAAAATAATATTAATTCTCTGAAGTCAGGTTTCTACTATTAGAGATTGTATTTGATTCTTTTGGAAAATAACTGATGGTTTAAAATTATGTACAACTTCATTGAAAAGCCTGTTCGCATTAGAAAAGCATTATAGGCTAGTAAGTACAATAAATATAATAGAAGTATAGAAAAGCATTATAGGCTAGTAAGTATAATAAATATAATATTATATAATTAAATTACATAATAAATATAGTTTGAGCTAGTCAAATATCTTTATTTATTGGAGAAAGTTTTCTATTTCAGAAGTCTCAGATGTTAGATCAGAATCCAACCCACTTGATGTAGTTATTCGTCCACTACAAAAAGATGTCCTAATCACTTGCAGTGCTACTGAAAGCATGTCCTGTGAATGTTACTTGTCAGTGACAAAATAGGTACAGAAACTGAAATAAGAGTTTGAAATTTTTTAGAGCAGTTTGATGGAGTAGCTTTGTTTGTGACTCTAATAATTGAGGCTTACATTTTGAATGTCTTTTTATTTTTCTCATAATTTATTTTTATTTTATAAACATGTCCGTTTGCAACTCATTAGAACTTTAAAAAAGAAAAAAACAACAACTAGTCATTCACTACAGGTAGAGTGGAAGCACTGACTATAAAGGATCTTTAAAGGTCAATAGTGGTCCTAGTACCTAAAACAATTTGCTCGTATGGTGTATTTAAACTATTGGCAACTATGTAAAAGGGGGAATGGGTAGACCTTCATGTTATAAATATTAATTTCTCCTGCATAAAAATACCCTCGTTAAAATAGAAGATAGAGATTGTAAATTATTTTTTTCTGTCTTCTTTTTACCTAGATAAGAATTTACCACAATTAGTCTGGTAAATAACCATCTGTATGGTCACAGAGAGCCACACAGAAGTGAAAAAAAAAAAAAATAGAATAAAGTAATCTAATGATTGGTGAGCACAAGCCTTCAGAATGACATCCTCCAAATTTCTGAGGAAGCCCTGCAATGAAGAGAAAGAGAAGCAGACCAGGGGTTAAAAGACAAGTACTTCATTCCACCACTATCTTGGTTTGTTAGGCTGGGCATCTTTTATATTGTGAACCTCTTTGTACAATAGGATGGATAATTCTTACTCTTTCCCTTCTTTTTCCTAAGGATCAAATGTTAAAATGTATATGAAAGAACTGTTTGCTAATTAAGTTCCAATTAAGTTGCTAAATAATTATCTCTCAAGAACACAAAGCTTCTTATTTATACAGTGAGGGAACGTAGTCAAGTCTCAGTAACTGCTTCTGTGACTTGGTATGTTTTTCAGGAGCTGCTTTGTGGCTTTGTAATAGTGAGTTGGCTGTAGACTCTGGGAATTTGGGGACTTCCCATTGTTACCCATCCTATAGATTCCTGAATATGATAGGCCATTCCTTTTTTTTCTTTTTTTTTTTTCTTGAGATGGAGTCTCGCTCTGTCACCGAGACTGGAGTGCAGTGGCGCAATCTCCGCTCATTTTAACCTCCGCCTCCCGGGTTCCTGCCTTAGCCTCCCAAGTAGCTGGGACTACAGGTGCCTGCCACCACACCAGGCTAATTTTTTTGTGTTTTTTTTAGTAGAAACAGGGTTTCACTGTGTTAGCCAGGATGGTCTCCATCTCCTGACCTCATGATCTGCCCACCTTGGCCTCCCCAAGTGCTGGGATTACAGGCATGAGCCACCACACCTGGCTTTTTTTTTTTTTTTTTAGACGGAGTTTCGCTCTGTTGCCCAGGCTGGAGTACAGTGGGGCGACCTCAACTCACTGCATCCTCTGTCTCCTGGGTTTAAGCAGTTCTCTGCCTCAGCCTCCCAAGTAGCTGGGATTATAGGTGCCCACCACCATGCCTAGCAAATTTTTTTTTTTTTTTTTTTTTTTTAGTAGAGACTAGGTTTTACTATCTTGGCCAGGCTGATCTTGAACTCCTGACCTCATGATCTACCCGCCTCGGCCTCCCAAAGTGCTAGGATTACAGGTGTGAGCCCCTGCACCCGGCCTGTGATAGGCCATTTCTAGAAGTTCCACAGGGCTTCAGGATTTGGGGGCAAGATAAATTGGACCACATTAACATAGAAAAAGGGTCTGAGAATAAGCTATTCTTCTCATCCGATCATTGAAACTCATATTCTGAGTAGATTCTCTTAAGTCTGAATATAGAGTCTATACAGCTACCCAGAAGTAGAGGTGTCAGTGTAGGGGAGTCAGTGATAGCTGCCAGGTTGCCTGTATGGGGACTGGAAAATTTCTGATCATATAGTAGTGACTTCTCAGTTTCTATTGCAAAATACGAGATGAGAGTGGTTTTAAGTGATAGTTTCAGTAGTGGTTAGCACACATAAAAATAAGTTTCACAGAAGATTAAGGACTTTTTATGATGTAGACAGATCAGAAAATAAACTCAACTTCAGATCTCTATTTCCTTTTCCTTTGACACTGAAGTAGTACTTTAGTATTAATGACATGTTTGATTTTGGAGGAAATGCTTGTTCAGAGGGAGTAGTATAAATTCTCAGTTAGATTTTAGCGTTATATGTTGAATGGTTTGAAAATTAATTCACTCTAGACCACTATTTGACGTTCAAAATGAAACCAACTATTTTATTTTATTTTATTTATTTATTTTTTGAGACGGAGTCTCGTTCTGTCGCCCAGGTTGGAGTGCAGTGGCCAGATTTCAGCTCACTGCAAGCTCCACCTCCCGGGTTCACGCCATTCTCCTGCCTCAGCCTCCCAAGTAGCTGGGACTACAGGCGCCCGCTACCTCGCCCGGCTAGTGTTTTGTATTTTTAGTAGAGACAGGGTTTCACCGTGTTGGCCAGGATGGTCTCGATTTCCTGTCCTCGTGATCCGCCCGTCTCGGCCTCCCAAAGTGCTGGGATTACAGGCTTGAGCCACCACGCCCGGCCCGAAACCAACTATTTTAAAACAAGTTGTAACTTTTCTTATCTCCTTCACTGGACTATTACATGATGATGAAGTCAGTAATTTTGAAAAAAATATTTAGACTTTGGAAATGAGTTGTTGCTGATTGATTGCAGTCTAATGGCTTTCAGGTTTTTTGACTATAACCTACAGTGAGAAATAAATATTAATTCCCATCCCAGTATGTGCACATGCATGCACACACACACTCTGCTGAGATTTTTATATGATTCATTTGTCCTCACCAAAACTCATGTTGAAATTTTATCCCCAGTGTGGCGGTGTTGGCAGGTGGGGCCTAGCGAGAGGTGTCTGGGTACTGTTGCTGGTCCTGTGGTAGTGAGTTCTTCCTCTCTGAAGACTAGATTAGTTCTCTGGGAATAGATTAGTTCTTGCAAGAGTGAGTTATAAAGCAAGTTTTTTCCTCCTGTTTGGTTGCTTTTCATGTGTCCACTTTCCCTTTGACCTTCTTTGCCATGTTTTGACTTAGCATGTGGCCCTTACCAGAAGCTGAGCAGATGCTGGCACCATGCTTAGACTTTCCAGCCTGCAGAACCATGAGCTAAATACGAGTTTTTTTAGCTCATGTAAAGAAAACTCATGGTAGAGTGATGAAAATGATGAAAACTCATGTGATGCATTCTGATATTTTTGTATTTCATTTTATGTAAAGTCAGGTTGCAACCTACTAGATCAGTTTCATTACCTACAATTTGAAAAACACTGGTCTGGTCAGTAGGCCAAAGGGAAAGTAATCTGTGTGAGTTGTATGCGTTTATATAGAACACAAGTTGGATTTTTGAGA
Source organism: Papio anubis (assembly GCF_008728515.1). Lineage (NCBI taxonomy): Eukaryota > Metazoa > Chordata > Mammalia > Primates > Cercopithecidae > Papio > Papio anubis. Next base: position 105,235,894 of record NC_044982.1, on the reverse strand, counting down.
TGATGATTTGTTAACAGTCCTGAGCTTTTTACTCTGCTGTAGCCACAGTCTTACATGAAGGTCACGCGAACATAAATTAAAGCAATAGTGTATTGGGTCATTGAACTATCCAGGCCAGTATTTCCTCTGATCCCAAAAACTTATATAGATTTTCATTCTCATCTTCCTTTTAATCTTTGAACTGCGGATGTATCAACAACTATATATAAAATTAATTGGCTTTTTTTTTTTTTTGAGACGGAGTCTCTCTCACCCCAGGCTGGAGTGCAGCAGTGTGTTCTTGGCTCAGTGCAAGCTCTGCCACCCTCCTCACCCCCACCGACCCCCACCCCACAGGTTCTCCTGCCTCAGCCTCCCAAGTAACTGGGATTACGGGTGCCCGCCACCATGCCTGGCTAATTTTTTATATGTTTAGTAGAGATGGGGTTTTGCCATGTTGGGCAGGCTGGTCTCAAACTTCTGACCGCAGGTGATCCACCCTCTTTGGCCTCCCAGAGTGCTGGGATTACAGGCGTGAGCCACTGCACCCGGCCTATAATTGACTACTTAAAGGTAGTAAGTTCCACACATTTGCTGACTACCCAGTTATATACACTGTTTGACAAACTAGTGTTCCCTGGCTGATGATATTGAGGCTGTGGGGTTTTCCTGGTTTGTGGGACTAGACAGTGGAGGTATCAAGCTATCTATGACTGAAGATGATGAGCTTTTATGAAGGTCAGAAACTTGAAGATAGGACAGGTTTGTGGTACCCTTTAAAGTGGATGTGAAGTTTTTACGATTAACGCATTTCTAACGGTTTTGTATTTCCTTTTTAATTATTTTGTCCCATCAGAAAGAGATTTCCTTGCTACTATGAGATACAGCAATCTGAGTAGAGAGAACCTAGTATTGATGATAGGAAGGCATTCTTCGATTTTTTAAAATATACATTTCTGAAAAGTTACTGTAAGCACAGTTTTATGTCTTACATCTGGCTTACTGACTCATGTAAAATATGTAAAATTTTATTAGAAAACAGACCCACTGTACTATTATAAATGAAAATATTTTGAGGTAAAAGAAATAAGATTAGATTAAATTTTATGATACGCCAGGTGTTCAAGAACTCTGGCTGTTCTCCAGCTCAGCACTGACCCTATCTTGTGCTATGTGTGGTGTCAGGGGAAGGACAAAGCCTTTGGTAGTTATGAAATATCATGGTCTCCATTCTTCCTTTTGAGTAAGCTCCTGGGACAAAGATTTATTTAACTACAAAGGATCAGGTAACCCAGAACAAGTGTGTCCCTTATTTTTATATTGTAAAAGCAAATGACAAAAGTAGTGCAGCTTAACAAGAGTGGGCATGCCCTAGGTCAGTTCCTTGTACATCTTCCTCAGATGTTAGTAGATACATTTACTATTCTTTTTCAGCCTTTTCCTCTCATTTTCAGCAAATTGTTTTACCTTCATACTTCACAGAGAAGATAGATGCCAACAGGCTTGAACTACACCTTCCTATCCTTTGCTTATAAATGAAAATCACCTCTCTCTAACCCTCCCTCCCTCCCCTCCCCTTTCTCTTTCTCTGCTTCTTTTCTTTTTCTCTGGCTGTAGATCACATTTGTACCCCTCTTCTGGAAGACAGTAAGGTAGGGGAACAAAAGCCTTGTGGGCGGATGAAGCCATTTCTGCATATTGCCTCTACCCCTCAGCAGATGAGTGACCTTGGTCAGATTACCTAATCTCTTAGTCTCTGTGGACTTACCTGTAAAATGGAGACAATAATGCCTTCCTTTCAGGATCTTTTCGAGAATTATGAAGATAAAGAGCCTGGAGATAGACAGTTGATCAGATGTTAGTTTTCCTCCCCTTTACCCCTTTCCTATCCTCCTTACTGAAACCCTCTTCCTGTTGTTTGATGCCACCCTTTTCCTTCTTTTATTCAACATTTTATGAATATTTTTTGAATGTTTGATATGTTCCAAGCACTCTAATAGGTGTTGGGGTAGAAAAGTGACTCAAAGTCTGTTCTCATATAATTTAAGCCTCTTCCCCTCTACTAGCTCTTTCTCTTCAGACTGGAAATAATTTATCTCCTCTTTCAGGCACTGCTCTCTCTGCTTCCCTTGATAGCGAAGCTTCATAAAGGACTGGCCTTACTGTCTATTTCTCACCCCTCTCCCAGAGGTCATCATGACCTGCCAAGCCAAATAACACATTTCATTCATTTTTGCCTGTGTGGAATTTAGTACCCTGTTAAAAAAATTCTCTTCCTTTGGCTTCCCTCATGTGTTTCTTTTTTTAATGAAAAGATTATTCCATTTCTCTGATGGTGCTTTTGCAGGTTCTTTGGCTTCTGCCACCACTCTTTAGGATGGTATCTTTCCAGATCTGTGTTTCTGGCCCAGACTTGCAATTTTTGAGCTTCAGATCCGTGATTTCTTGCAATAGACAGTTCCATCCAGCTGTCCTTCAGGTATCCCAAGTTTATTGTCAAAAGTAATCTAACTGCCCCTCCCCACCCAAGTATTCCTGCTTTAAAAGATAACTATCTAACCAGTCACTCTAAAAAATAAACACCTTAAATCATCCTAGATGTTCCTTTTACTATACCTCCCATATTGTATTGACTACCTAATGATCTCATGATTCCCATACCCTTGGAGGCCTAGTGGTAGTTCTGGTGGAGAAAAGTGGTGTGAGGTTTGTTTTATTGTATAGCTCAGGACAGCGTAAGGATGCTAAACTCAAAAGAACCTGAGGCATATTTATATTTTAAACAATATAATTTCAGAAGAACAAAGTTAAATTAATAGTATTAATTTGAATTTTATTGGTGTTATAATTTTGTTTCTATTTAATAATTTAGATTTTTGTCTTGGTTTTATAGTGTGTGGTTATAATATTAGGTTAGTGCAAAGTAATTGCACTGTAACATAAGTTTACATCTTTTGTTATATTTGTGCATATTTTCGAACATTATGGAACTTGTATATATCACATACCACATTTTGTTTATCCTTTTATCAGTTGATAGGTATTTGAGTTGTTTCTGCTTTGTCATTATTTGGTTGAATAATGCTGCAGTGAACATTCATGTATAACTTTTTATGTAGACTTAGGTTTTCAGTTCTTTGGGTATACACCTAAGAATAGAATTGCTGGATTATATGATAACTCTGTGTTTAACTGGTTGGGGACTTGCCTGACTCTTTCCCAAAGTGGCTACACCATTTTATCTTCCCAACAGCCTAATTGCCCTGGGTGGAACCACCAGTACAATGTTGAATACAAGTGATAAGAGTAGGTATCTTTGTCTTGTTCTTATCTTAAGGGAAAACTTTCAGTTTTCACCATTAAATACGATGTTTTCACCATTAAATATGATGTTAGCTGTGAGTTTTACATAAATGTCTTTTATCAGTTTGAGGATATTTTATTTTATTCCTCGTTTGTTGAGTTTTTTTTTTTAAATCATGAAAGGGCATTTGTTATTATTAAATGTTTTCCTACATCTATTGAGATGATTAGTTTTTGTCCTTTGTCCTGTTAATATGGCATATTGCATTGATTGATTTTCATATGTTAAACCAACTTATATTCCTGGGATAAAACGTCTTGGTCATTGTGTATAATCCTTTTTCTGTGTTGCTGGATTTAGTTTGCTTGTATTATTTTGGAGATTTTACATCTATAGTCATAAAGGTTATTGGTCTATATTTTTCTTACGATGTCTTAGTATCTGATTTTGGTAATAGGGTAATACTGACTTGAAAAAATGAGTTGGGGAATGTTTCTTCCTCTTCCATTTTTGGAAAGAATTTGTGAAAGACTGGTTTTAATTCTTCTTTAAGTATTTGGTATAATTCACCAAGGAAGCCATCTGGTCCTGGGCTTTTCTTCATGGGTAGTTTTTTGATTACTTGTGGTAAGTTTTTTGATTACTAATTCTCTCTCTGTACTTGTTGTAGTTCTTCGGATTTTCTCTTTCTTCAGTCAGTTTCAGTAGTGTGTGCCTTTCTAGGAATTTGTTCATTTCATTTAGGTTACCTAATAGTTTGGCATACAGTTGTTCATAGTATTCCTTTATAACCTTTATTTCTGAAAGATTGGTAATGATGTTTCCCACTCTGATTCCTGATTTTTGTTTATTTGAATCTTCTCTTTCTCTCTTTTTTTTTTTTATATTTTTTTATTTTTTTTGGCGAGAGGGGATCAGTCTAGCTCAAGGTTTGTCAATTTTGCTGATCTTTTCAAAAAAACTTTTGATCTTGTTTATTTCCTCTACTTTTCTGTTTTATTTATTTCCATTCTAATCTTTATTCTTTTGTTCCTTCTACTTGTTTTAAGTTAGTTTGATCTTTCTCTAGTTTCTTAAGGTAGAAGATTAGGTTATTGATTTGTGATCTTTCTTCTTTTTAAGTATCAGTGTTTCCAACCATAACTTAAGCACCTCTATAAGCACCTCTTTCACCACATCCCATAAGTTTTGGTAAGTTGTGTTTTAGTTTTCATCACCTAGAAATATTTTCCAGTTTCCCTTATGATTTCTTCCTGTCAGCGGTTGTTTAGAAGCATGCTGTTTAATTTCTACATATTTAACTTTCCCAAATTTCTTTCCATTGTATTGATTTCAAATTTGATTCTGTTGTGGTCAGAGAACATACTTTAAATTTATTGAAACATGTTTTATGACCTAACGTATAGTCTCTCCTGGAGATTATTCCATCCTGCACTTGACAAGAATGTGTATTCTGTTGGGTGGAGTGTTCTATAGATTTTATTTGTTAGATCTCTTAGGTTTGTAGTGTTTGTCTTATGTTTGTTTGTTTTTTGTTTTGATCTTCTGTCTAGCTGTTCTATTCATTATTTAAAATGAGTTATTGAAGTCTTCACCTATTATTGAATTGTCTATTCTCTCTTCAGTTCTATCACTTAAGGTAACTCTTTTTGTTTGATTTTGTTGTTGCAGCTTTGGTAAGCTTTCCAATTTTTAAATGCTCTAAAATGGTTAATATGTAGCAAGCAGTTATCAATGACTTCAAAGTTTAAGAACTCACTTTGAAACCACTTTAGGCCTGGGAACTTTTTGAGATTGCCTTGGGTATCCTTCCAATTAATTTCATGACTGTTGCCCTGTTCACATTTCATTCTTCTTAGATCAATTCTAACCATTTTCATTTTCCTAGAAAAGTGTTTATTTCATGTGCATTGTAAAACATCTAGCATAGAGTAAATACACTATTCTAATTTTTAAGCCTCAATAATCATACAGCTTTTCAGTACTAATTTTCTATGTATTTCTGTTTTTCTATTTAATTCGATTTGCCAAAGGTTTGTCAACTTTAATGGTATTTTTTTCTCCAAAATTATAGCTCTTGGATTTTTGTTTCCCCCTTTTTTGTTAATCAATTCTTTTTTTTCTCTAAATCATTACTTTCTGACCTCATCTTCACTACCTTTCCCCAAGTATATTTTTCTTTTCTTCTATTTCAAGCATAGTGAAATAAAGTCTTACTTAATTTCTTTGAAATCTTTTTGAAAATGAAAACTTTTAAAGGTAGTTTTCCTCAGGTCGTATTTGGCTTCATGATGTAGATTTGAATAATTGGTGTTTTATAGTCATTTTCAAAATAGGTTTTGTGATTTTCATTTCTAAGTTGGCCCAAGAAATGTTTAGGAGAGAATTTTAGGAATTATAACTGGCTAAAGAGTTTTTATGTAATGCTTTATTGTTTTTTAATATGGTTACCTTGTCAGATTATGTATCTTTTTAAACTATTTTTTAATTCATTTAGTTTCTTTTCATATATGATCAACTTTTAAAAAATGGTTTTTGTATTCCTGAAAAGGTTTACAAAAGCTGCTTTAGGAGTCAATAAGTATATTGACTTAATAAATAAGTCAATAAATATAATGGACAAATATAAATATATTTATATTTACTAACATATTTAAAAAATTTTTTAATGTTTATTTTTTGTCAACTACTCTCTAAAATGAAGAGGTATATAAATCTAACATAGCTATTATATTTCTACATATCTGTCCCCTTTTTTAACTGTTTATTTAATAAATGTCAGGGCTTTATTTGGCACATAAATGTGTGTAACTTGTAACTTCAGGATGGAGTCAAAATATAGTGATCTGCTATTTCATACTTTCTAGCACATAAGTTATAGTACTTTGTTGGATCTTAGTCTTGTAACCTGTTTTCTTTTTTGTTTATATTTCACTAATACATCTTTATCCAGCATTTTACTCATAACTTTTCTGTTTTGTTTTAAAATATAAGTATATATAACTTAATTTTTTTAACCATTCCTAGGAGATTTTTTTCTCTTTTTTCATTCTTTGCCAAATTTTGTAAGAACCTGGTTTTAAGCAGGTTAATTTCTGTCATTGAAACTTTTACTTTTTGAATTTTCAGTTATTTCCATGTGATGGTAGAGCTGTGTGAATTGGGTAACATTAATGTTCTACCATTATAATCTCATTAGGTATTTATTGAGTATCTCTTCTGGGTTAGTAACTGTGATAGACTTAGCATTATAAAAATTAATAAGACATGATTTTACCATTAAAGAGCTTGAGATAGATTAAGGAACAGAAACATGTACCTAGAGGAATAAAAGTGCAATATATGTAGATCTTGATGACAATATTTTTATTTTTCTTTTTTTAAAAAGGCATTCAGCATCATGATCAGACTATTACATTTAACAATCAACAGCATGGGTGCAAAAAAAAAAAAAAGTTGTCTACATTAAAAACCCTTTGTTGGAATGTTTTACACTTTCCACAGAACAGAAATGAAAATAACCTGTTATACATTAGTCACAAATACAGTCAAGTTTTTTGCCCAGTATTTGTCTGAAACATGATGACAAGATTTTTCTATCTTTGCAATTAGACTAAATGAACAAGAATGAACTAAACTGACTAAGAAAGAACATGGAAAAGAGAATACATGGAGACATTTTTAATTGGCAATTTATTACAGAAAGACTGGGTTTCAGCTTTTTTTGGTCATAAGACATTGAAATGTAGTTTTTAGAACTGTCTACATTATTTGTAATACAACTATATAGTCTTACCATTAGAAAGAGATAACACTGCATCCTGAATGAACCCTCCTTTACATTTTGTTCTGTTGCTTTTTGCTTCCCTGCAGACAATTTCAAAAGTCTTCAATGAAAATTTAAATGTTAGTACCTTCTGAGACATAAGATGTAAGATGATTTTCATTGTTGTTATTTTGGAAGGGATGAGAAAGCTAAAATGCATTAATCTCTTTTACCTACTGACTTGCTCAGTTACAGAGCAAGTAAGTGGAAGGGAACTGCACTAAAATTCATTGGCGTCTGCACCCACCTCCATAGGATGCCAGGAGGAAGTAAAAGGAAAATAAGGAATTCACGCTAACCAGTTGGACAATTAGGCAGAAACCCTGAATTTATTTTAGGTAAAGAAAGGGTGAAAACCAGACTTGGAATAAGCTTTTTGTGTGCTTGTTGTAATTTTTAAAAAAATGTTTAATTGTGGTAAAAATACATAGAATGTAATTTATACCATCTTAATAATCATTTTAAGTGTATAGTTTAGTGTAATATTAAGTACATTGTTTTATAACCATCACCACTCTCTATGTCCCGAACTCTTTTCATCTTGCAAAACAGACTATACCCATTAAAAAATAACTGTCCATTCCCTGCCTCCTAGTCCCTGGCAATCACCACTCCACCTTCTGTCTCTATGAATGTACTACTCTGCGTACCTCATATAAATAGAATTATACGGTATGTGTTTTTCTGTGACTGGCTTATTTCACTTAGCATAATATCCTCGAGGTTCATGTATGTCCAAATTTTCTTCCTTTTTGAGACTGAATAATATCCCATTGTGTATATATAAAACATTTTGTTTATTCATCCTTTGATGGACACATGAGTTTTTTTCACCTTTTGGTTATTGTGAATGATGCTGTTATGAACATGAATGTACAACTATCTCTTCAAGACCCTACCTTCTGTTCTTTAAGGTATGTAGCCAGAAGTGGAATTACTGGTTCATATTGATACAGGACAGGTGAGTCCCCAAATTGGGGCTTAGCTTGGGAGGGTTCTTGGCTTTGCCCAGGAAAGAATTCATGGGTGGGGTGGTGGTGGTGTGAGTCAGCAGTTTTTATTAACATGGCAGTGTTTAGCAGCAGCAGAGGTACTGCCCCTTGCAGAGTGCAGCTACCCTATAGGCAGTGTACCCAGAGTAGCAGCTCAGGGGCAGTTCTGCAGTCATATTTATATCCACTTTTAATTACATGGAAATTAAGGGACAGATTATGCAGAAATTCCTAGAAAAAGGATTGTAACTTCTGGGTCATTGCGTCGTTGCCATGGAAAGGGGCAATAACTTCCAGATGTTGTGCTGGCAATGGTAAATTGACATGGCACTGGTAGGTGTGTCCTACGGAGAGTTGCTTTCGTATTTTTCCTGTTTCTGCTAGTCTTCAATCTGGTCCAGGGTCCAAGCCCTGCCTTCTACTTCAATATGGTAATTATGTTTTTAATATTTTGAGGAAACGCCATACTGTTTTCCATAGGGACTGCACCATTTTACATCCTCACCAGCAATGCACAAGGGTTCCAATTGCTTTACTTCCTCACCAATGCTTATTTTCTGTTTTTTTCAACAGTAGGAATCCTAATGGGTGTGAGGTGGTGTCTCATGGTTTTGACTTGCATTTCCTTAATGAGCAGTAATGTTGAACATCTTTTCGTGTGCTTATTGGTCATTCATATATCTTCTTTGGAATAATGTATATTGTCCTTTCCCATTTTTTAATCAGCAAAAAAATGGTGGTGGTTGTTGAGTTGTAGGACTTAGTCATATGTTTTGGATGTTAGCTTCTTATGATATCTATGATTTGCAAATAATTTTCTCCATTGCACAGATTGCGTTTTTTCACTCTTGATTTTTGTGCTTATTGTAATTTATTTAAGCAAAGAACGGGACTCTGGGAGATGTCCCAGGATAGTGAGTTTTTATGGAAGTCCATATGTGGTAAAGGCAGGAGCAGTGAATTAAGGTCCTGTGGGTACATTGTGATACATGGAATAGAACAAGAGGGGAAGTTACTGGAAGATAAAGAGCTAAGACTGAAGACAAACCTCAGAAGTTTGCCCAGGCCTGTCCTTAAATGAGGCAGCTGGTTGGAATTGAGAACAAGGAAAGTAAGATAGTGTTCAGAAAATGCCTGTGTTTGATTATTTAAATGATTGAATCAGTTGTTGTACATATGAGGTGGTCAGATGGATTGGTTGAGCTACCACTTTTATTTAAAACAGGCATATCTTAAGACTCCAAAGACCCAAAACTTAAGATTTTGTTTTATGCCTAGAATTTTTCAAATTTTCCTGTGATGAATTTTGTCCCTGAGACATAAACTGAAGGAGATTATTTCAGAAAAACTTATCCAAAAATTGCTGTCTTTTCTGGACATTTTTGTTCCCAAAACCAAGTCTTAACCTGTACTTATGGAAATATTACAATTTGCTCATTCATTGTGCCTGTTTTCTTATTTTATTGGGAACTACATTGACTCATCAAAAATTAATATTAGCTTCCTAATCAAAATACTCACCATGTCTGCTCTCTTAACGGTGGCATATTTTTGGTGTTTTCTTCCTGCTGTTTACTTTCCATTATTTAATGTTTGTTTAGCAACCCTGTCAGGAGTGCATGTCTATCAAAATTTGTTTTGTTTTGGTTTTTATTTTGTTTATTTTTAGATTGGAACTTTTGGCAGACAGACAAAACTATCTTCATATCTGTATCCTTAGGAAGAGATAAGTTACAGGCCAGACACTGTGGCTCATGCCTGTAATCCCAGCACTTTGGGAGGCTGAGGCAGGTGGATCACCTGAGGTCAAGGAGGTTGAGACCAGCCTGGCCAACATGGTGAAACCCCGCCTCTACAAAAATACAAAAAATTAGCTGGGCATGGTGGCAGGCACCTCTGAGCCCAGGTACTTGGGAGACTGAGGCAGGAGAATGCTTGAACCTGGGAGGCAGAGGTTGCATTGAGCCAGGATCGCACTATTGCATTCCAGCCTGGGTGACAAGAGCGAAACTCTGTCTCAAAAAAAAAAAAAGAGAGAGAGAGAGATAAGTTACAATAGGATGCATTTAACAGATGGTTCTAAATCCTTACAGTGTTATTAATGCTACCATATGTTAAGTTTTTGAGATATTTGATGGATTATCGTACTTGTGCTTTGATTCGGTGATTTTTGCCTTTTGTCTGGTATCAGTCTAGGGTATACATCCAAGGGTAACAAGCAGAAGAATCGATGTTACTGAAAATAAATTAGCCAAATAAGTGACAGACTTTGAGGAACATTCCAGAGTATAATAAAAGAAAGTTTTCCTCACCTTAATAACAGACATAGTTGGAAATTGACAAGGCTTATAACATGTTAGATTCCAAGACATACTTTGGTTAAAGTTTTAAACTTACAATTTTATATGTTTCCAACCAAAAATTGAGACAAACAGAATTAGCTTGTTGAGATTCACAATTAACTGTTGGAATTTGGATTATATCTTTGGATTAGTATGGGAAGAATTGACATCTTACAATATTGAGGCTTCTAATCCATAACTGTGGCTTATTTTTATATTTATTTAGGCCTTCTTAAATGTTTTAAAATTGTTTTGTAATTTTCTGTACATATATTTTAGATATATTCTTAGGTATCTTTTAGTCCTTGCTGATTTTATAAATGTGTGTTTAATTATCTTTTCTTTTTATTTCTGTTCTTTCAAATGCATGTGTAAAGACAGCCAAAACAAGACATTTCTGAACAAGGAGAATAAGGTGGTGAGACTTGTCCTATCAGTTATCAAAACACAGAATTGTTCAAATAGTAATTAACAGTAAATTAAGACCGCTTTTGGCTCAGGGAGAGATGTATTAACCAGCAGAATGGAAAGTGAATTCAGAAACCGGCCCACAGATAGATGGAATTCCTGATAGGGAATTCAAGATCAAGGGGAGGAAAGGAGAAACTTTTTAAAAAACACTGGTATGATTAGTTATCCATATAGGTTAAATATTCATATGGGTTAACTTTCATAGTGTCCATATGAAATTAGATCCCTAATTCACACCATGTACAAAAATCATTTCTACATAGATAAAAGTGTGGAAAGCTTTTAGGGCCTGTGGGAAAATGTCATTGTGTCCCTGGAGTAAGGAAGAATTTCCTGACAAGACATAGAAAGAACTAGCCATAAAAGGAAAGATTAATAAAATTGTGCACATTAAAATCAAGTGCTTTTGTTCACTGACAAACTCTATAATGAAATTGAAAAGATAAGCCACAAAATGGGAGAAGATACTTACCATACATAGAACCAATAAAGCTTTAGTATACAGAATGAATCAGTAAGAAAAAACAAAAGCTCAGTAGGAAAATGGGCAAAAGACATCAACAGCCATTTCATAGAAAAAATACATAAGGCCTATAAATATATGAAAGGATGTGCCACCTCATAAGTAATCAGGAAATACAAAGTAAGATCAATATAAGACTGCCAGTAATTAAAAGGTTTGCCAGTATCATATGTTGAAGAGGATATGGGTGAACAGAAACTCTTATACAATACTGAAGGAGTATATATTGGTCCAACGCCTTTGGAAAACAATTTCACTTTATGTTGTAAAGTTGAATTTTGCATACTTTCTGACTTAGCATCTCTAATCCTAGTTGTACACTCTAGAGAAATATATATAGCAGAAGATATGTACAAGAATTTTATAACAACAGGATTCATAATGGTGAACAAAATTGGGAAATGACCCAAGTTTTTCTTTTTTTTTTTGAGACAGGGTACAGTTCTGTTGCCCAGGCTGGAGTATAGTGGCACAATCATGGCTCACTGCAGCCTCAAACTCCCAAGCTCAAGCAATCCTCTTACCTCAGACTCCTGTTCCTAAATAGCTGGGACTACAGGCACACACCACCACACCCAGCTAATTTTTCTGTTTTGTAGAGATGAGGTCTTACTATGTTGCCCAGGCTCGTCTCGAACTCCTGGGCTCAAGCAATCATCCCACATTGGCCTTCCAAAGTGCTGGAATCATAGAACCCAAGCTTTTTGATGGAGGATAAAAAGTTAAATTGTAGTGTATTGACATAACAGGATATTATACTGCATTAAATATGAATGAGCTACAGCTATACATTGGTTGCTTTCAGTGTAGTTAGAGAACCTTTGCAATTATCAGTGTCAAAAAATAATAAAGCAATATTTACCTATTATTAAAAAAAAATTATTGAATTCCCGCTGTAGGCCAGATTACTGTTCTGAGTGCCAGGGATTTAACAGTGAACAAGATGGACACATCTTCTGTCTTCATGAAGCTTACATTTTAGTTTAGAGGGGGAGATATGAATTAGTAAGCAAGCAGAGTAATACGTAATTTTAATGTAGCCAGGAGAGGTATGGAAAAAGATGAAGCAGAGTAAGAGGCTAGCATATATGTGAGTGTGTATGTTTCTGTATAATAAAGGAAGACTTTTGTGAAAATGTGACACTTAGCAGAGTTGGATGTTCTGAGGGAAAAGTAGGAATGAGCTCAGCATAATCAAGGAAGAGCAAGAAGGCAAATAAGGCTCAGAGAGAGTGAGCTAGGACCTGGGGGAGAAGGACAGAAGATGAATTCAGGGAGGTAGACAAAGCCATATCATGTAAGGCCTTATAGTTTAGTAACAAGTTTAGAATTTTTAAAGTGTGATGAAAAGTCATAGGAGAGTTTTAAGCAGGGGAATTACATGATCTGATTTATATTCAGGGACTGAAGAATTGATTGTTGGGGGCAAAGGGAGGGGTGGGATAGGGGAAGGTAGATTCAGAGGTCCCAGTTGGGAGGTTTTCATAGAAGTTTGGATGATAGTGGAATAGACAGGGATGGGGTAGAGTAGCAGTGGATGTAGAAAGAAGTGGTTAGTTTGGTGACATGTGTTGGGGTATAACTGAAGGACTTAGTGATGAATGAGATATGTCTGTGAGGGGGAAGAATAAATCAATAATGACTTCCAGGTTCTGATAAGGGCAGCTGGATGGATGGTGATGCCCTTTACTCACATGGAGAATCTTGAAAGATAAGTAGATTAGACCACAAGATATTAAGAGTCCATTTTAGAAATGCCAATGAGACACCCAATGTGTGAGTCTGAAGCTCATACGAGAGGTCTGGAATTTGAAGATAGAAATATGAGACTCATCAACATACAGGTGGCATTTAAAACCATAGAACCAGATGAAATCACCAAGGGAGTAAGTGTAGGTAGGTAGAGAAGAGAAGAGGGGCTATGAAAGGAGACTCATAAGAATTGGATGGTAAGATAGGGAAAAAAATATATTAGGAGAGTATGGCATCCTGGAACTCGAGAAGAAAATGTGTCAGTGAATACATTACATAAAGAATAAATATGTATGCAGTGGAAATTGTACATATCAGATGAGTGTATTATAAATTAATAGTTGTTTTTAAAAAATATTGTGATGCCAGCATTTTGGGAGGCCAAGGCAGGCGAATCATCTGAGGTCGGGAGTTCAACCTGGACAACAATGGTGAAACCCCATCTCTACCAAAACATACAAAAATGAGCTGGGCATAGTGTTGCACACCTGTAGTCCCAGCTAGTCAGGAGGCTGAGGCACGAGAATTGCTTGAACCAGCAGGTAGAGGTTGCAGTGCGCTGAGATCACCACTGCCCTCCAGCCTGGGTGACAGAATGAAAACCTGTCTCAAAAAATAAAAATAAAAATAAATAACCCTCTAGGGAAGTACAAAAATGATATTAATAGGCAGTTTACTGAAAGTCCAATCTTAATGGCCAGTAAACTCATGAAAAGATGCTTAACCTCACCATTAATCTGGGAAATGCAAATTTAAAAGACCAATAATGTCTAATGCTGTCAAAGATTGGAAGGGAAGTCATTTTCATACTTTGGTTGAAATGTAAATTATGATAGCCTTTTAAAAATGTACTCTGGTAATATCTGCTAAAATGGAAAATACCTCTAATCTGTGATCCAACAGTCTCCTAAAAGTCTATCTCATGTAAATAGAAGCACCAGTGCATAAAAATGTAAGTGTGTTTATTGCAGCCTTTTCTTTTCTTTTCTTTTTTGAGATGGACTTTCGCTCTTGTTGCCCAGGCCAGAGTGCAATGGCACATCTTGGCTCACCGCAACCTCCGCCTCCCAGGTTCAAGCAATTCTCCTGCCTCAGCCTCCTGAGTAGCTGGAATTACAGGCATGCGCCACCATGCCCAGCTAATTTTGTATTTTTATTAGAGACAGGGTTTCTCCATGTTGGTCAGGCTGGTCTCGAACCCCTGACCTTATGTGATCTGCCCACCTCAGTCTCCCAAAGTGCTGGGATTACAGGTGTGAGCCACTGTGCCCGGCCACTGCAGCCTTTTTCTAACGAGAAAAGCACTGAAAACAAGGTAAATGCCCATCCCTGGGGAAAGGTTAAATAAATTATAGGTTATCCAACCACTGTATTAAAAACAAATTAATTAAATTTATGGCAGTTGACTCCAAGGACTTTTCATGATGCAGAGAATTTTATAAAGTATGATTCCTGTGTGTATATTTGTAGTGGTGTGTGTGTGAGAGAGAGACACACACAGAGAGTAGTCCTCCCCCCCACAAAAAAAAAAAAAAAACTGTGCCAGTGTAACATCTGTATATGATTATGTATGTGAACATACAGAAAAGCATACTTTGTTTTATAACAAAGTAGTGATTACCTGGGGAAGAGTAAGTCTGGGGGAAGATATAGAGGTAAGCCTCCACTTACTCAATTAACAAACAAACAATGTCTGTGTTTAAAAAAAAAAAAAAAAACAATTTCCAAGATAAGTAGCTTCTGTGACATAAAGCCCGTTTATGTAAAATATATGTATGTATATATATGACATGAAAAGATAGTCACCAAAATGAGAATCCTAAAGTATAATTTTTAAAAGTAAAATGCTAAATTGGGATATACATATCACCATTTTTTTTTCTCCTTTCAATGCTGGTTCAGATGGAGAATGCTAATAATGATCAGATAAATCCAATTTACAGATAGAATAAAGATAATTTTGTTTTTAAAAAGTGTATTTATTTACTTACTTTTCAGTAGCTTTATGGGGTACAAGTGGTTGTTGGTTACATGGGTGCATTATATTGTGGTAAAGTCTAGGATTTTAGTATACCATCGCCTGAGTATGCATTGTACCCAGTAGGTGGTTTTTCATCCCTCACCCCCCTTCCACTCTCTTCCCTTCTGAACCTCCAGTGTCCATTATACCACTCTGTATGCCTTTGTATACCCATAGTTTAGCTTTCACTCATAAGTAAGAACATGTAGTATTTGGTTTTTGATTCTTGAGTTACTTCACTTAAAATAATAGCCTTCAATTTCATCCAGGTTGCTGTAGAAGATAGTATTTCAGAATACAGAAAATTTTGAAATAAACATACAGGATTACTATTTTATGGTCTTCATTAACTTCTATTTGGACATCTATGTTCTTTTGCTGTCTTAACTTTTCATCTTTACCAATAGTTTGAGTATAAACTAAATGAGACTTAGAATGGAAATTAGAATAGGTTAATATCAAATCCATAAGCAACTACTAGTAGTGTTCAGTTGAGTGATAATCTTAACTGAATATCTGAATCATGAACACACTTGTCTGGTATCTACTGCTTTCTTCATGAACTCTTTTTTTTTTTTTTTTTTTTTTTGAGACGGAGTCTCGCTCTGTCGCCCAGGCTGGAGTGCAGTGGCCGAATCTCAGCTCACTGCAAGCTCCGCCTCCCAGGTTCACGCCATTCTCCTGCCTCAGCCTCCCGAGTAGCTGGGACTACAGGCGCCCGCCACCTCGCCCGGCTAGTTTTTTGTATTTTTTAGTGGAGACGGGGTTTCACCATGTTAGCCCATGTTGGGATGGTCTCGATCTCCTGACCTCGTGATCCGCCCGTCTCGGCCTCCCAAAGTGCTGGGATTACAGGCTTGAGCCACCGCGCCCGGCTATGAACTCTTTTTGTAATTTCTTCAGAGCTACTCCATATTAATTATATTTTGCTATATAACATGTTGCTCTAAAACTTAATGGCTTAAAACAATACACATTTAGTCAACGATTTCTGTGGTTCTGGAATCCAGGCATGGCCAACCTGGATCCACTGACTCTGGGTCTCCCACAAGGGCATTCATCTTAAGGCTTGACTAGAGGGTAGATCCACCTCCAAGCTCACTTAAGTAGTTGTTGATGGGATTCAGTTCCTCATAGGTTGTTGGCTTAAGGGCCTCATTTCTTCATGAGATGTTGGCCAGAGTCTACCTTAGGCTCCTTGCCATGTAGGCTTCATAGAATAACTGACAACATGGCAGCTGGCTTCCTCAGAGCAAACAAGCAAGAGAGCAAGAGTCAGCAAGATAGAAGTCATAGTTTTTGTAACCTAATCTTAGAAGTGGCATCTAATCCCCTTTGCCACATTCTATTCATTATAAGTAAGTAACTAGATCCAGCACATACTCAGGGAGAGGGGATTTTATGGAAGGACATGAATATCAAGAGTGAGGATCACTGGGAGCCATTTTAGAAACAACCTGCCACCTCCATCGCCAGTGTTCCTGGGATTATCTCATCTTCACTTTTCAATACAGGCAAATGCATCTCTCTTGAAGTGGTCACTTATAACTCCCTCTTCCCAGGACATCTCATGGTATTTTTTCTGCTATGGTCCCCTCACCTCCAGGTGGCCTCTTCGACAGGATTTAAGATAACTTCACACTGTCTCTAGCTGATGGTCTGTGAAAAACTTACATTCTTTACCACAAGAAACTCTCAAAGTGCAGGCCAATCCCAGTGCAGTCACCCATTTCACTCTGCCATCAGACCAACTAACCAGAAAGTTCTGTGCTCTTAAGATTTCTTGGGCTTGAGTCAGACACCAGCATTCTATGACTTCTAGGCTCTTGAAGACTTATCTTAAGCTCTCCAAGCAGTTTTCTTAAACCTTCTAGGCCAGGCGCACTTTTGGAGGCTGAGGCGGGCAGATTGCCTGAGGTTAGGAGTTTGAGACCAGCCTGACCAACATGGTGAAACCCTGTTTCTACTAAAAATACAAAAATTAGCTGGGCATGGTGGTGGGCGCCTGTAATCCCAGCTACTTAGGAGGCTGAGGCAGGAGAATTGTTCGAACCCGGGAGGCAGAGGTTGCAGTGAGCCGAGATCGTGCCACTGCACTCCAGCCTGGGCGACAGAGTGAGACTCTGTCTCAAAAAAAAATTTTAAAAAGGGTGCTGAGACCCACAGCGTACACATAGCTTTTTCCAGAAATTATTTCCTAATAACCTCCAACTCTCCTCTTACCTTCTCCGAAACCCTTTGTTGTTGTTGTATGAGAGTGAAAGTTTACAAGGGTCTTGACCACATTCTTTGCAAGTCTGGCAATGGTTACCCACCTCTTTTTTTTTTTTTTTTTTTTTTTTGGAGACGGAGTCTCGCTCTGTTGCCCAGGCTGGACTGCAGTGGCGTGATCTCAGCTCACTGCAAGCCCTGCCTCCCGGGTTCACGCCATTCTCCTGCCTCAGCCTCCCAAGTAGCTGGGACTACAGACGCCCGCCACCTCACCCGGCTAGTTTTTTGTATTTTTTAGTAGAGACGGGGTTTCACTGTGTTAGCCAGGATGGTCTCGATCTCCTGACCTCATGATCCGCCCGTCTCGGCCTCCCAAAGCGCTGGGATTACAGGCTTGAGCCACCGCGCCCGGCCGGTTACCCACCTCTTATTGGAAATGTATTATCTGTTGTCTTGGATTTTCCCCTGCAACTGATGCTCGAGTAGTTCCAAATTGACATCCCATTTCATCTGCCATTTGCCTTCTTCCTGCTCTTTTTTTTGAAGACATCTGTCCTGGGTAGTCTCCTGAAGTTACTGTAGCAATAAAAGTGATTACAGGCCGGGCACGGTGGCTCACGCCTGTAATCCCAGCACTTTGGGAGGCTGAGGCGGGCGGATCACGAGGTCAGGAGATCGAGACCATCCTGGCTAACACGGTGAAACCCCATCTCTACTAAAAATACAAAAAATTAGCCAGGCATGGTGGCAGGCGCCTGTAGTCCCAGCTACTCAGGAAGCTGAGGCAGGAGAATGGCGTGAACACGGGAGACCGAGCTTGCAGTGAGCCGGTGACACTGCACTCCAGCCTGGGTGACAGAGCGAGACTCCATCTCAAAAAAAAAAAAAAAAGTGATTACAGCACTACCTAATTTATTACACAAAACAGTGGAACCTAGTAGAGAAGATGGAGGAAAGATTTATAAAGAATGGGAAAGGGAAGGGAAGAGAGGAAAGCACTGAGTACCTTATTTCAGATTGGAATAGATAAAATATTTTATAATAGTAATTATATTAATATTGATTATATTGTATAGGTTGTTATAATAGTGTTCTTGAAATATCTAATGATAGAATTAAGAATGAGGTGTCTGAATACCTTATTCATAGAATAAATATAAACATGAAGAGAAAAAACAAGCATAAAAAGACATCATAGTACAAGCATAAATGGATTCCATTTGGACTGATAAATAAAATCCAACAATATGTTGCTTATAAAACACTGACTTAACACAGATAGTAGAAGGCAAAAATTACCTCCACATTGGAAAGCCCTATTTATCAGTCTTGAATAAAACAAAGAGTTGAATAAAACAAAAAGTATTTATGTAAGAGAAAACAGAATTCAAGGGTAAAAAAGTTGATATTGCATATCATTTTTGTGTTAACAACTTAAAGCTCTCTGAAATTGACACCAAAAATAAAAGATGTGCCCAAATTGGCACAACTGTTATGAACTGGATTTACATGTATCTGAATTTAGCTTTCTGTACATGATTATCTTTCTTTAAATTTTTTGGTGGGAGAGGCAAGGCTTGGAAGATCTGAGTAAAGCAGTGAATTCTTTTCCCATTAAAATGAAATATATAAAATCTTGCATACAACTAGGGAAATTTTGCTGGAGGAGGGCCAGCTAAGAGTCATTATTGGGGAGATGGCAAAGGTAAGGTTAAAGTTCTGCAAATAAAGGTTCCTAGAAATTTAAACCAAGTTTAGAACTGGAAACCCCTAGTGAACTCCCTTTGCAGTGGGAAGGGGTACTTTTTTTTTTTTTTGAGATGGAGTCTCACTATGTCACCCAAGCTGGAGTGCACTGGTGTGATCTCTCCTGACTGCAACCTCTGCCTCCTGGGTTCAGGCAGTTCTCCTGTCTCAACCTCTGGTTATAGGTGCATGCCACCACGACCAGCTGATTTTTGTATTTTTAGTGGAGATGAGGTTTCACCATGTTGGCCAGGCTGTTCTCGAACTCCTGACCTCTAGTGATCCGCCTGTCTTGGCCTCCCGAAGTGCTGGGATTACAGGCATGAGCCACCATGCCCAGCCAAGGTGCTCTTTATATTCAATCAGACAAGGTTCTCATTTGTTCAGTTTTTTGAGGGCCTGTTTAAAGGAGAAGTTGTAGACAGCAGTGCACAATAAATTTAATTGTCCAATTATTTAACAAGAATTTCACTCTACAATTTTTGTTTTTGAATGACACTTTTTCGGGGGCAAGCCTTATGTATGTATATTATTGGTTTCTTTTTAATGATTTTTATTTTTATTTTTAATTTCAGAAGAAAATGTAGTTTTATAACACTACCATTTATCTCCACTGTGGTAACTGGTATTAATAATCTGGTGTGTACCCTTCCTGTTTTTCTATGCTTGTATAAACATCCATACATACATACACGGTTTTATGGAATTACCATTTTTTATTCTGCTGTTTGCTGTTTTTACTTGTCCTTGATTTTTTTTTATTATGATTATTACTATTTTGAGATGGAGTTTGCCCTTTTTGCCCAGGCTAGAATGCAGTGGTGCGATCTTGCCTTACTGCAACCTCTGCCTCCCAGGTTCAAGCAGTTCTCCTGCCTCAGCCTCCTGAGTAGCTGGGATTACACCACGCCTGGCTAATTTTGTATTTTTAGTAGAGACAGGGTTTCACCATGTTGGACAGGCTTGTCTCCAACCCCTGACCTCAGGTGATCCACCTGCCTCAGCCTCCCAAAGTGCTGAGATTACAGGCCTGAGGCACTGCGCCCGGCCTGTCCTTGATATATTACTAGCTTTCCATGTCAATACATACAGATTTTGGCTGTGTGATATGCCATAGTATGCACCATAATTTAGTTAACCATTTCTACACTGATGGCCCTTGGGTTGTTTCTTCTTTTGTCAAGAGAGCTTCAGTGAACATCTTGGTTTGTTTATCTTTATATAGTCATGCTTTTATGCAGGATAGATTTTTCCCCTAGAAATATAATTATTAGGCCCTGTGGCATGTATGTTTCAAATTGTTTAATATATGCAGTCATATCAACTTCTTAAATGTTTATGGCAATTTACCAGTAATCATTTATGTGGGTGCCCATTTCCCTCCACCCATTATTAGACACATTTATATCTTAAGAATTTATTAAAACCACAGATGCTAAGAAAGATGTGGGAGAAGTATTTGGTAATCTTGGAATAGGAAAGGTTTTTTAAAGCAAGATACAAACCTGTAAGCCACAAAGGGGAAAAATTGCTGTTATAACTTTACAGACAAAACAATTTCTGCTGACCAAAAATTTACAAATGAAGTCAAGATAAATAAAAAACATTTGTACCATATGGAAAAAGGGCTGATCTATCTATATATATATGTGTGTGTGTGTGTGTGTGTGTGTATACATATATGAGTGTGTGTATGTGTATGCTTTTTCCAGACACATAAAAGACCACAACCCAGTAGAAAAATGGATATTGGATGTGAAAAAGCAGTTTATAGAAAACAATACAAATAACTTATTAACGTATGAAAAGATGTTCAATATCTATAATTAAGAAATTATAAATTAAAACATTTTTCACATAGTGAAGTTAGATAAGATTTTCAAAATTAGGCCAGGCGTAGGAGCTCACACCTGTAATCCCAGCACTTTGGGAGGCCAAGAGGCAGGTGGATCATTTGAGCCCTGGAGTTTGAGACCAGCCTGGGCAACATGATGAAACCCTGTCTCTATAAAAAATGCAAAAATTAGCTGGGCATGGTGGCATGTGCCTCTAGTCCTGGCTGCTCTGGAGGCTGGAGCCTGAGAGAATTGCTGGAACCCAAGAGATTGAAGATGTAGTGAGCTGTGATCATGCCACTGCACTCCATCCTGGGTAGAGTGAGACCCTGTCTCAAAAAAAAAAAAAAAAAAAAAAGCTGCTGTGGCTATAGTTCTAGCGACTCAGGAGGCTGAGGCAGGAGGATCCGTTGACCTGAGGAGTTTGAGGCGGCTGCACTGAGCTGTAATCGCACCACTCTACTGCAGCCTAGGCAACAGAGCAAGACCCTGCCTCTAAGTAAAAAATTAATAAAAAGATGTTATGAGTTAAGATATAGGAAGATAGGGATTCACACATTATGTTTTGGAGTATAATTGGTGCATTCCCAGTAATTGGCAATTTGACAGTTTAAAAAAATTTTTTAACATTTAGATTCAGGGTACACGTGCAGGTTGGTTACATGGATAAATTGCATGTCATGGGGGTTTGGTGTACAGATTGTTTTGTCACCCAGATAATAAACATAGTACCCAGTAGCTACTGTGGTTTCAATCTGTACAGGGTTTTAAAAATCAACCTCAGCTTATAATGAAGCATAATAGTCTCCTGTCTCATATTGATTTATTGACTAGATGATATCTGTTGACTTTACATTTTAAGAGAAAAGGATATAGCCAATTCGTTACACTACTCTAATCTTCTCTTCCCTATTTGTATCAACATATTATTTTGAAAATAAATATGCACAAAAGTTGAATATGACGGTGAACACCCATACACCCAAGACCTAGATTCTATAGTTAGCATTTTGCTAAATTTGTTTTATCACATTTCTGTCCATCTAACAATCTCTGTTCATCCAACAAGCTATCTGATTTTTTGTGTATTTTAAAGTGTAAATGTGGCGTACATTAATTTACTTCATCCCTAAATACTTCAACGTGCGTATAATTAACTAGAGTTTAATATTTATTTAAACTTTTGAGGTAAAATTTACATACAGTGAATGCACAGATCTTAAGTGTTAAATTTCATGAGACCTGTATAAAATGTTACCATTACCCCAGAAAATTCTCTAATACCCTTTCTAATCTCCAGAGGTAATCATATTCAGATTTTTTTCACCATAGATTTGCTTTTCCTTTTCTAGAACTTAATATAAGTGGAATCATCCAATATGTACTCTTGTGTAAGGCTTCTTTCATTTAGCTTAGTGTTTTAAAGATTCATTCATGTTATTGTATATATTAGTAGTATTCCGTTGTATGAATATGCCATAGTTGATTTGGCCACTTTCATTAGGACACCTGGTCTATTTCCAGATTTAGGCTATTATGAATAAAGTTGTTATGAACATCCTTGTACAAATCTTTGTGTGGACACACCCTTTCATTTATTTTGAGTAAATACATAAAGCATTGTAACACTTTAGTTTGTTAAAAGATATCCACAGAAGATACTACTTCACACCTACAAGAATGACTAAAATTTAAGACTGGCCATAAAAAGCCATAAAAAGGCTGTGAGAAATGGGAAATAATCTGGTAGAGAGTACAGGGAAACTGTCTGAGATGACTTAAATGTTCTGTACTTGATTAGGTATTGGTTATATAGGTATATGCATTTATCACATTACCAAATAATGAAATATACATTTAAGATCAGTGTATTTTACTGCATTTAAGTTTTACCTCAACAAAAGTAAAAGTAAACCTTAAAAGCAAGTGTGTTTTATTTTATGCCTGTTCAAAATAGAATCTAGGTGGACAATTGCTTTGAAGACCAAGGGGGATTGTGGAGGAGGGGGAGTGCAGCATTGGGAGAATAAGCCAGATCAGACAACTCAATTTAAAATGCGACTCTAAGCGCCGGGCATGGTGGCTTATGCCTGTAATCCCAGTACTTCAGGAGACTGAAGCAGGCAGATCAGTTGGGGTCAGGCGTTCAAGACCAGCCTGGCCAACATGGTGAAACCCTGTCTCTACTAAAGATACAAAAATTAGCTGGGCGTGGTGGCGCATGTCTGTAATCCCAGCTACTCAGAAGGCTGAGGCAGGAGAATCACTTGAACCCGGGAGGCGGAGGCTGCAGTAAGCCAAGATCGCACCACTGCACTCCAGCCTGGGCAACAGAGTGAGACTCCATCTCAAAAAAAAAATGACTACAAGAATTAAAAAAAGAAAAATTATAAACCCTGGAGGTTTAAATGAAGATCATAAATCAAAATGCCTCACTTTTAACTATTTGAGCTGTGTTTTTTCAGTTGTCAGAGACCACACCTCTCCCCAGGTATACTATGAGACGGAGTTAATGCCCCACATATATTCTTCCTCCAGAGTCAGCAATGTAACATGCTAATGAGAGACCTCAATAAATCATCTGGCCCATCCCCTTTATACAGCCTGCATACCTCCCCTGTACATCCCCTATATACAACTTAGTTAAAAGCACTAAGTTCTAAGTATATTGTGACCTCTCAAAATTATTTATAGTTATTTTAAAGATTAAAATGACAATGTTTTTCAAGGTTTTACTGAGTGAAAAAATGTCTGTAGCTATAAAATTGTTCTATCACTAGTAAATGGTCGTTTTTATATATTTGAAGATAACTCAGCCTGATATTTCATACATTTTTTCAAACTAGTATTTTGGAAGGTGTTTCCATATCATCATGATTGCAGTTCTTTTAACAGTGTTCTTTTCAAATATTAAATTGCCGGGCGTGGTGATTCATGCCTGTAATCCCAGCACTCTGGGAGACCGAGGTGGGTGGATCACTTGAGGTCAGGAGTTCAAGACTAGCCTAGCCAACATGGCAAAACCCTGTCTGTACTAAAATTAGCCAGGCATGGTGGTGTGCACCTGTAGGCCCAGCTACTCAGGAGGTTAAAGCGGGAGAATCGCTTGAACCTGGGAAGTAGAGGTTGCAGTGAGCTGAGACCGTGCCACTCCATTCCAGCCTGGGCAGCAGAATAGGACCCCATCTCAAAAAAAAAAAAAAAAAAATATTTGATATGTTTCATGTTTATTAAACCAAACAGACTCATATTTTTTTAAATTCTTTCCCCTTTCTCCTGTGTGCATTTCCTTTTTCATACTGTGCTTTCCCCTTCTGCCCCTATGGTAAATTTGTTGACTGATTTGAAGACTTCTCTTCATCCGAGTCCATTTTTATAACAACATCACAAGTTTGGGGTTTTTTCCCCTTTTGTGATTTACCACACCTCATAAACTTTTCAATAGCTAAAATGCTTTTTCTCTGCATTTTTTGTCAGCTAGCCCAAAAAATTCTTCTCATTGGCATGCTCAGAGACAAGTTTGCTTGCCCTTCTCATACTCTTTTCTTATGCATAGAGACTCCTTTATTCTATAACCTCATAATAATTTCTTAGTAATTTGTTATTGAACGTTATTCCACAACTCTCCTTTCTATTCCCCACCACAGCAGGGATTATGGATTCCCTCTATGTGTAAATGTGGGCATCGTCATATCCAGAGGCAGTCAGGACACTTTGGTCTTCCTTACTTTTTTTTTCTCCTTTTCCACTACTGAATCCTGAAACAAATTCCTGAGGCTAGGTTTGGCATCTACTGTTTCAACTGTAGTCTTGAATTTCCACCCACCACCTCCCTCTGCCCCCTGCCACACACACCCCAAGTGACAGTCCTTATGCTTCACTACTTAGTTTCTCCCTTTCTCTGTTTTCCTTCACACACAAAGAGTTGGCCAGGTCCATAAGACTAGACTTATAATACCATGCATTCAAGAAATATTATGCACCTACCATTTTGTAAGGTACTGCTTTAGGCAGTAGTGCTACAGTGATGAACAAAGCAAGTCTTCCCCTCATGGAGATTACTCTAATGTCAAGAGACAAACATATACTGAATGTTAGAGAAATGCTAAAAATAAAAATCCATCAGAATAAGGGAATAGTGAATAATAGGGGAAGAGGTGCTACTTCAAGTTAGGTTATAAAGGAAGTCTCTGATGAGATGATATTTAAGCAGAGATTTGATTGGACTAAGGAAGTAGGCCATGAACGCTTTTGAGAGAAGAGGCTTTGCCTATGGAGAACCTTGGTATCCTTGCCTAGCCCTCTGGCTCTTAGGACTTCTCACCTCCAACTACCATCTGGACTCCTACAATGAACAAAACCACTAAACTACCACACATAGAAGTTTGAGCCATGTGGAATTTCCTTGCCTCTGTTTCCTAGATTATCGTCATGTTGGTACCTATCCGTGTTTTAATCACCACCTATTTATTAGTAAAGGAGGGATTCCCACCGTATGGTTATAGGGATGGCTGAACGCACAACACCCAACACTGGACAGATGAGACAGACAACAGTTTATTAGTTACATATACTCACAACTCGGGAGAAGAGGACACTGCATGCTACACGGGCCACATGGGAATTGCACTCCAAAACAAAATGCCCCACCAGGGGCTGTGGGAAGCAGGTTTTGTAGTGTCAAGAGGGTAGGGTACCACCTGGTTCCTACAGGAGAATGTGATTGGCTTATTTGAATAATTCTACAGGCTGGCAGGAAACTGAAGCCTGCTACTTGGGGATAAGTAGGAACTGTGCCTGTTCTCTTTGATAAGGAGGGCTTTTGGCTAGGGGTCTTTATCTATGGGAGATAGATAAGAGTAGGGAGGAGAACTTGCAAATAGGCTTCCCTAACAAGGCAACACTAATATCAAGCTTTAGGTCTTACACCACAGTCTTAAGCCTGATCCGTTTCCCAATGAATATGGTGAACTCAGTGACACTGGAAGAGTTATCAGAGAAGATTTGATCACTGATTTAAGGTAGGAGTATAGACATCTGAGAATAATAAATAATGAATTAATTGAAACAACAATATAATGTTTTAAATAGACATAGAAAATGGTAACCCAATTTTTCTCAAAGAAACCTAGCTCTGTTAGAAGTGAGGAACTTACTGTTTTACTTTTTTATTTTTTGAGACAGGGTCTCACTCTGTCACCCAGGCTGGAATGCAGTCATGGCTCACTGCAGCCTCGACCTCCTGGGTTCAAACAATTCTCTCACCAAAGCCTCCTATGTATCTGGGACCACAGGCATGCACCACCACACCTGGCTAATTTTGTTGTTGTTGTTATAGAGATGGGGTCTGCCTATGTTGCCTGGGCTAGAAGTGAGGAACTTTTGTTTATTTAAAAACAAGAGTATGATAAGAGTCAGCACAAAAGTTCAGGAGGTTATTCTAGTGAAATATATCATCTCTGCTACTTAGATTATTTAGAGGGTGAAGACTAACCCTTACTATATCTTTTTAAGATCAGACAGAATTCTCCAAGGCCAAGCTTGTATTAACAAATATTTGACATTAATAGATTCAGAAGCTTTCCCCTTTTTAATCTTATGAAGAAATTCATTAAAACTGAGCCAACTTCAGCAATGTACTATTTCATTGTGTGTTTTCGGACTGTTATTTGTAGTTATTATAGTTCAAAGCAAATAAATTTTCCTTTTCCAAACCTTCACAGCTTTCAGTATTCATCCAGGTTTTGTCCTTCATTATCCTTTTGCACATTTTGAAAGAAACCCAGATAGTTTATGAACAAAACTAATCTTTTCCCATTAATAAACAAAAATATATCCTTCATCTTGCATATGCAGTTGTACTTCTGTACCACTATTGTTTTTAATATTGTCTCAATCTTCATGTTAATTGTAATAACGAAAGCAACTAGTTTCTGTTTCACAGAGTTAAGTAACTGAGAAATTATGTCATATGAAATTGTTGCAGCAAACCAGTAAAGTTCATGGACACGCATAATACACATATTACACATCCTGTCTGTATCTTCCTAAAGTGCAAAAATAGCCACTACATAACATAAAAATTAAAAGTAGATACACACAGATGACCAATGTTTTTATATTTCTATCTTAAAACTTCAAATATGCAAAGATTATCTGTTAGTTAACATGACTTAATGTTAGTGTAGGGTCTTGAAGTTAACTAGGAATATTAGAAATTATGTTTAACAAACTACAGAACATAGTTACTGCTGAAATTTTTTAAAAGTGTGTCAGAATTCAAAGTTTATATTTTGTAATTCAAGTTTATATTTTTATTAATCATTAAATAGAAGTAATACTAGCTTAACAGTGTACCTTATATAAGAAGTTCTAAAATGTTATTTGTGTCTTTATGGGCAAACAACCCAAATCTTATTTTAAAAAATAAAACATTTGCTTATATTACACACTCCATGGCAATTAAATTCAGACAAGGACAAATAGATGTTTTAAAACCAAAAATTTATCAAACCAGTCTGATTTGTTCAAGAATTCACTTGGATTATTTGAATTTTGATTCTTATATAAAAATGCAAAATGGCTCACGCGTGTAATCCCAGCACTTTGGGAGGCCGAGGTGGATGATCACTTGAGGTCAGGAGTTCAAGACCAGCCTGGCCAATATGGTGAAACCCCATTTCTACTAAAAATACAAAAAATTAGCCAGGCATAGTGACATGTGCCTGTAATCCCAACTACACAGGTGGCTGAGGCGGGAGAATTCTTTGGACCCGGGAGCCGGAGGTTGCAGTGAGCTGAGATCACACCACTGCATACTAGCCTGGGCGACAGAGCAAGACTCTGTCTCAAAACAACAACAACAGCAACAACAACTTCTAGTAGTTTTTGTGAGAAGGGGCTTTTCTTAAAAGGAAACCACATTTAATATAGTTATCCTTTAATAAAAAATAGGAAATTTGACATTTTTTACTTTTTTTCAAGATTTGGGGAAACCAACTTGCACCGATGCATTTTTGCAGTCTCAGTGCAAAAATCCTGCTGAGTTTGAGGATATACATGTTAATTACAAGAAATGAAAGCAACCTATCCACAGGAACTCACAGCAAGAGGAATGAAACTCTTATAATATGCATCAAAATCACCTGGAGGCTCCTAAAAACACTGATTCTTCCCCAAAGTTATAAGCCTTTTTTTGGACTGAGAATAAGCACTTCTGATGAGTCTCAGTGACACTGATGGTGAAGGTCCAGGGATGAAACTCTGAGAATAAGTTTTCTGTGGAAAATGAGGCTGCCTCCCCCTGGGCCCCAGTCCATGGGGCTGCAGATTTGCAGGCTGTAAGGGAAGAGCCTAAATTTCTAATCTGTATATCCCCTTAGTGTCTCTCCAGTGAGCAAAGCAAGCAAACAACAAAAATGCCACCACATTTTAAATATTCAAAATTCAGTCTTTTATTTCCTGAGGATTCTTATATTCATTTTATGTTAGATTTCTTAAGCCTTACCAGTGTCTATAAACCAATTAAAAACAGCTTTTTTTTATTTTAAGAGATTTATATCTAATTTGTTAATACTCTTTCCAGAGGTAAGACAATGTTTCAAACTCAAAGAGGGGTGAAGGCGTTCTCAAGTACAGTCACACTGAGGCTTACCTTCAGGTGTGCAACTTCATCTACAAGTGAAAGAAAACACAGGATACACATAGCAGTCTAGATCTCAAAGGACTTTTCTTCTTTCCAGTTGTTGAAGCAAGACATATTCCTCTGCAGGCCAAAAGACTAATGTATCAGATTATTTGCCATGCTGCATCCAACAAAGATTAGGTCCCTATCATTCCATTATAGGGAATAAACTTACTGTCTTTGCAGAACCAGAATCAGAACCAAACATGACTAAGAATCTGTCTCATCTTTCCAGTGTTGGCTGTTGTGTGTTCAGCCGTGAATGTTTTAACTTTTGTTTTTGTTTGAGATGGAGTCTTGCTCTGTCGCCAGGCTGGAGTGCGGTGGCGCGATCTCGGCTCACTGCAAGCTCCACCTCCTGGGTTCACACCTTTCTCCTGCCTCAGCCTCCCGAGTAGCTGGGACTACAGGCGCCCGCCACCACGCCTGGCTAATTTTTTGTATTTTTTTAGTAGAGACGGGGTTTCACCGTGTTAGCCAGGAGGGTCTAGATCTCCTGACCTCGTGATCCGCTCACCTCGGCCTTCCAAAGTGCTGGGATTATAGGCATGAGCCACCACGCCTGGCCAGCCATGAATGTTTTGTTGCATCAGAACAAAAGTAAAAATACAAAGTCAGTAAAACAGAAATAGTAGAGAAACAAAGTCAATAAAAGTTCTGTTGCCACTTGATAATCACTCTAGAAGCCAAGAAAAACTGTGCCTGGGAGGTGCACACTTTAAGTGACTTAGGAAGTCACTTAAAGATGTAGATACTTAGGAAGATGTAGATACTTGAACATCTTGGTGTATTTCCAAAGTTGTCAAAGTAAAATTTTCAAAAAAGTTAAGACTCATAAAAATATGAAGTGAGTGCATGTCAAAACATTAAATTCATGAGAGAACCAGCGTAATGGCAAGGCTGGCTTCTGTTTTTTACAGTATTTGTTCCAGGGGGTACAAACTCAAATACTCAAAGGGGCTAAGCAAACCGTATAAATAAGGAAAGAAGACACAGTGTTACAGAGAGACTGGTAGAGAGTGGACAGACTTGAGAGCACATTCTTTGTCTAAAGTGGGCAACTGTGGTTGACCATCTTCAGCTAATTGTTACCATGTGGGAATGCAAGCTTAATGTTGCTAGATTTTTTCATTTTCATATTTTTTTCACAGAAGTCATTAAACTGGATTTTAATGTGAACCTTCTAGTTTTTAAGTGTTTGTAACTAATTCAAATGTTTAAAAACACTGTATGAGCCAAACAAAACATATTTTCAGGCCATAAATGGCTTGAGGGCCACCAGTTTGCAACCTCTGCAGTAGATATTATTAGTTACGTAACATTATAGCAGAGGAAGAGCTTAACCAAAAGTTGTTTTTGTTTGAAAGAAGTTTTAAAAGATTATTTTAAAGCTTTCATTTTGTTTCTCACAAGAGTAAAATAAGTACATGATGTGATAATGTTGTATCAACTAGTAATTCAGTGCCTATCACATAACCATGTACATTTACGTTTTATTTTTGGCCATTTAAAACGTAATCATTTTCTGGAGATCTGTTTCACAGTAATGTGAATATACTTAATACTACTAAACTATACATTTAAAAATGGTTGATACATTTTATGTCATGTGATTTTTTTACTACAATTTATATATATTCGGATTCATTTTGAGTTTTTTTTTTTTAGGGTGGTACTCAATGTAACACATACAAGGTTTTTTTTTTTTTTTTTTTTTTTTTTTTTGAGACGGAGTCTCGCTGTGTCTCCCAGGCTGGAGTGCAGTGGCGCGATCTCCACTCACTGCAAGCTCCGCCTCCCCGGGTTCACGCCATTCTCCTGCCTCAGCCTCCCGTGTGGCTGGGACTACAGGCGCCCGCCACTGCGCCCGGCTAATTTTTGTATTTTTTTTTAGTAGAGACGGGGTTTCACCGTGTTAGTCAGGATGGTCTCGATCTCCTGACCTCGTGATCCGCCCATCTCGGCCTCCCAAAGTGCTGGGATTACAGGCGTGAGCCACCGCGCCCGGCCCACATACAAGGTTTTTACAGAAGTTTTATAGTAGGTAATGGGAAATCCTGGGAACAAGGAGACAGTTTGAAAAACTGTTACAATAGCCTTGCCAAAAGATAACTTGATAGAGAACTAAATTTAGTAATGGGAATGGTGCTCACTTTGAGAGACATTTCAGGAGTTAAATTGACAGGATTCAGGGAACAGCTGAATGTGGAACTCGAGAAAATACTCAGAAGATCAGAGCATGACAATAATTAAAGTAGGAAGAAAAACAGATTCAGATGAAATTAATTCAGTTGTAGCCAAGCCATGGAATTTCAGGACTTGAAGGAAATCTAGAGGTTACCTGATCCAGCCATCTAATTTTACAGATTTGAAACTCAAGGCCCCAAGAGATTGAGTGATACCTTCAGTATCACAATTTAAATCAAAAGGAGGCTTACTTTAATAATAAGTTTCTAGACTCAAAGTCCATCTTTTCTTAGTACACCAGAGCATCTTTGCTCTGTGACAGATGGTTCATTTGGTTCAAAGATGAATTTGGGATGGTACAGTAATCCTCAGGCTGTTGCCGTATGTTACTTAAGAAGGCCTGCAGACTCAAGAGGATGGATACCAGAGCCTTTTTCTTACTGCTTAAACTGTAAGTGTAAAGGAGATGGTTTGTAGATGTTTCTCATTTCATCCCTAGAGTTCAAAGGAAAATTTGAGGCTAGAGGTAGATTTGGGAGTCCATAAAAATAATGGCAAAGTTAAAATCATTTAAGTAAATGGGGTTTCTTGGAAAGAGAACATAATTTCAGAGTAGATGAGATCCTGGAAATGAAACCTAGAGAAACATCCAAAATCACTAGATTTAGAAGGAGAAAAACCAGAGAAACATATTGGTAAAAGTAGTTAGAAAATAAGAGAACCAGACAAGAGTACAGATGTTCCTCAACTTACAAGGGATTATGTCCTGATAAACCCATCTTAAGCTGAAAATATTTTAAGTCAAAAATGCTTTTAATACATCTAAACTACCAAACTTCTTAGCTTAGCCTAGCCTGCCTTAAATGTGCTGAGAACACTTACATTAGCCTACAGCTGGGCAAAATTGTCTAACACAAAGCCTGTAACAGTGTTGAGTATCTCATGTAATTTATTGAGGCCGGGCGCGGTGGCTCAAGCCTGTAATCTTAGCACTTTGGGAGGCCGAGACGGGCGGATCACGAGGTCAGGAGATCGAGACCATCCTGGCTAACATGGTGAAACCCCCTCTCTACTGAAAAAAAAATACAAAAACTAGCCGGGCGAGGTGGCGGGCGCCTGTGGTCCCAGCTGCTCAGGAGGCTGAGGCAGGAGAATGGCGTAAACCCGGGAGGCGGAGCTTGCAGTGAGCTGAGATCCGGCCACTGCACTCCAGCCTGGGCAACAGAGCGAGACTCCATCTCAAAAAAAAAAAAAAAAAAAATTATTGAATACTGTGCTGAAAGCAAGAAATAGAATGGTCGTAAGGGTATTTGAAGTATGATTTCTACTAAATGTGTATGAATTTAGCAACATTATAAAGTTGAAAAATTTTAAGTCAAACCATTGGAAGTCAGAAACCATCTGTAGTACTGTGGAAACCAAGAGAGGAGAAAGTTGTCCAGAATGATAAGGGTTTGTTTTAGGCTGTTTTGTTTTGCCACGACAAAATATATGAAACAATACAGTTGACTCTTGAACAACGTGGGATTGAAGTTAGTGGGTCCACTTCGTGAATTTTCTTCCACCTCTGCCACTCCTGAGACAGCAAGACAACCCCTTCTTTTACTCCTCCTCCTCAGTCTACTCATTGTGAAGACTACAAAGATGAATACCTTTATGATGATCCTTTCCTGCTTGATGAAGAGTAAATATAGTTTATTTTCTTTTTTTTTTTTGAGATGGAGTCTGTTACTCTGTCACCCAGGCTGGAGTGCAGTGGTGCAATCTCAGCTCACTGCAACCTCTGCCTCTTGGGTTCAAGCGATTCTCCTGCCTCAGCCTTCTGAGTAGCTGGGATTACAGGCGTGAGTTTTTGTATTTGTATTTTTAGTAGAGACAGAGTTTCACCATGTTGGCCAGGCTGTTGTTGAGCTCCTGACCTCAGGTGGTCCACCCACCTCGGCCTCCCAAAGTGCTGGGATTACAGGCGTGAGCCACCACACCTGGCCTGTGATTTTCTTAGTAACATTTATTCTCTAGCTTACTTTACTGTAATAATATATAATACATATATAAAATATGTGTTAATATACTGTTTATGTTATTGGTAAGGCTTCGTAGGGTATTAGTAATTAAGTTTTAGGGGAGTAAAAAGTTACATATGATTTTCAGCTGTGCAAGAGGTCAGTGCCCCAATCCCTGTTGTTCAAGGATGAATTGTGAAATTTATTTCTTCACAGTGCTGGAGGCTGAGAAGTCCAAGAGGAAGGCACTGGCATCTTGTGAGGGCCTTGGTGTATCGTTACATGGCCAAAGGCAAAAGGGCAAGAGAGAACCAACTTCTGTCTGTCTCGGTCCAGCTCCTTTATTTATAAGCATTGAATTTCATTCATGACAGAGGAGCCCTCAAGGCCTAATCACCTCTGAAAAGTCCTACCTCTTAATACTATTACATTAACAACACCTGAAATTTGGAAGGAAGCCCTTCAAGCCATAGCAGAGCCATAGAGAGGGCAAGATCCTTTCCCACTTGATGAAGAGTAAATATAGTTTATTTTCTTTTTTTTTTTTGAGATGGAGTCTGTTACTCTGTCACCCAGGCTGGAGTGCAGTGGTGCAATCTCAGCTCACTGCAACCTCTGCCTCTTGGGTTCAAGCGATTCCCTCTTGGGAAGGGGAATGTTACTGGTGACCTTTGAGAGAATTACTTTAGTATTTTGGTGATAAATTTAAATTGCCATGGATGAGGAGAAAAGGGGAGATATTTAAAAAGAGGAAACCACCATGTTCATACAGTGTTCTTTTTTTCTTTTAATTTTATATTCAACTTTTATTTTGGATTCAGGGAAACGTGCAGGTTTGTTATCTGGGTGTATTGTGTTATGCTGAGGTATTAGGTATGAATGATCCCATTACCCAGGGATCCAACGGTTAGTTTTTCAACCCTTGTCACCCTCCCTCCCATCCCCTTTTGGAGTCCACAGTGTCTACTGTTCTCTTTGCATCCATGCATACTCATTACTTAGCTCCCACTTACAAGTAAGAACATGCAGTATTTTGTTTTTCGTTCCAGCATTAATTTGCTTAAGATAGTGGCCTCCAGCTGCATCCATGTTGCTGCAGAGGACATGATTTTGTTATTTTGTATGACTATGTAGTATTCCTTGGTGCATATGTACCACATTTTATTCCACCACTGATGGGCACCTAGGTTGATTCCATATCTTTACTATTATAAATAGTGCTGCTATGAACATGCAGGAGCAGGTTATCTTTTTGGTAGAACAATTTGTTTTCTTTTGGATATATACACAGTAATGGGATTGCTGGGTCAAATGGTAGTTCTATTCATAAGTTCTTTGAGAAATCTCCAAACTGCTTTCCACAGTGGCTAAACTAATGTACAGTCCCACTAACAGTGTGTAAACATTGTTTTCTACACAACCTCACCAGCATCCGTTTCGTTTTAATTTTTTAATAGTAGCCATTATGGGGTGGGGGGAGGGGGAGGTATAGCATTAGAAGATATACCTAATGTAAATGACAAGTCAATGGGTGCAGCACACCAACATGGCACATGTATACGTATACATGCACGTTCTGCACATGTACCCTAGAAGTTAAAGTATAATTTTAAAAAAAAAAATGGTAGCCATTATGACTGGTGTGAGATAGTTTCTCGTTGTGGTTTTGATTTGCATTTCTATGTTGATTAATGACGTTGAGTTTTTTCATGTTTCTTGACTTGTAAGTCTTCTTTTGAGAAGTGTTTCTTCATGTATTTTGCCCATTTTTAATGAGATTATTTGGTTTTTTGCTTGTTGAATTGTTTAATTTCCTTATAGATTCTGGATATTACAGCTTTGTTAGATGCATAGTTTGCAGATATATTCTCACATTCTGTAGGTTGTCCATTTGCTCTGTTGATAGTTTCTTTTGCTGTGCAGCTCTTTAGTTTAATTAGGTCCACTGGTCAATTTTTGTTTGTACTGCAATTGCTTTTAAGGACTTAGTCATAAATTCTTTCCCAAGGCCTATGTCCAAAATGGTGTTTCTTAGGTTTCCTTCTAGGATTCTTATAGTTTGAGGTCTTACATGTAGAACTTTAATTCATCTTGAGATATATGGTGAAAGTTACAGGTCCAGTTTCATTCTTCTGCATTTGGCTAGCCAGCTATCCCAGCACCACGTATCAGATAGGGAGTTCTTTCTCCATTGCTTATTTTTGTCCACTTTGTCAAAGATCAGATGGCTGTAGGCATATGGCTATTTCTGGGTTCTCTTTTCTATTCTATTGGTCCATGTGTCTGTTTTTGTACCAGTACCATGCTGTTTTGGTTAATGTCGCCTTATAGTATAGTTTGAAGTCAGGTAATGAGATGCCCGCAGCTTTGTTCTTTTTGCTGAGGATTGCTGTGGCTTTTTTGGTTCCATATGAATTTTAGAGTAGTTTTTTCTAGTTCTGTGAAAAATTATCTTGGTAGTTTGATAGGAACAGCATTGAATCTTTAGATTGCTTTGGGCAGTCTGGCCATTTGAACAATATTGATTATTCCAGTGCAGAAACATGGAATATTTTTCCATTTGTTTGTGTCATCTGTGATTTCTTTTAGCAGTGTTTGTAGTTCTCCTGGTAGAGATCTTTCACCTCCTTGGTTAGATGTATTCCTAGGTGTTTTATTTTTTGTGCAGCTGTTGTAAACAGGATTGCATTCTTGATTTGGCTCTCAGCTTGAATGTTATTGGTATATAGAAGTTCTACTGATTTTTGTACGTTGATTTTGTATCCAGAAACTTTACTGAAGTCACTTATCAATTACCAGGAGCCTTTTGATAGTCTTTGGGGATTTTTGTTTGTTTGTTTGTTTTGAGATGGACTCTTGCTCTGTCGCCCAGGTTGGAGTGCAGTGGTGCAATCTCGGCTCACTGCAACCTCGCCTCCCGGGCTCAAGCGATTCTCGTGTCTCAGCCTCCCAAATAGCTGGGATTACAGGCATGTGCCACCACTCCCAGCTAAATTTGGTATTTTTAGTAGAGACAGGGTTTGAGCATGTTGACCAGACTGGTCTCTAACTCCTGATCTCAAGTTACATTCCCGCCTCGGCCTCCCAAAGTGCTGGGATTACAGGTGTGAGCCTGGCCTAGGATTTTTAAGATACAGACTCTGTTGTCAGTGAAGAGAGATAATTTTGACTTCTTCTTTTCTTATTTGCCTTATTTAATTTCTTTCCTTGCCTGATTGCTCTGTCTAGCATTCCAGTACTATGTTGAATAGGAGTGGTGAAGGTGGACATCTTTGTCTTGTTCAATTCTTGAGGGGCATGCTTCCAGTTTTTACCTGTTTGGTATGATATTGGCTGTGGGTTTATCATATATGGCTCTTATTTTGAAGTATGTTCCTTCAGTACCTAGCTTCATGAGGGTTTTGATCATGAAGGGATTTTATCAGAAGTGTTTTTTGAGTCTTTTGACTTGATCATGTGGCTTTTGTTTTTAGTTCTGTTTATGTGGTGAATCACATTTATTGATTTCTATATGTTGAACCAACCTTGCATCCCAGAAATGAAACCTGCTTGATCGTGGTGGATTAACTTTTTGATGTGCTGTTGAATTCGGTTTGCTAGTATTTTGTTGAGGATTTTTGCATCTGTTTTCATCAGGGATATTGGCCTGTAGTTTTTTCCTTTTGTTGTGTCTTTGCCAGGTTTTGGTATTAGGATGATGCTGGCTTTGTACAATGAGTTGGGGAGGCATTCCTCCTCAATTTCTGTGATTAGTTTCAATAGAATTGGTACAGTTCTTTGTACATCTGGTAGAATTTGACTGTGAATCCATCTGGTCTGAGACTTTTTTGGGGTAAGTTTTTTATTGCTGATTCAACTTAAGGATTCAGTATTGGTCTGTTCAGTGTTTCAATTTCTTCCTGATTGAATCTTTCCAGGAATGTACCTGTTTCTTCTAGATTTTCTTGTTTGTGTGCATAGAGGTGCTCGTAACAGTCTGAGGATCTTTTGCATTTCTGTGGAATTGGTTATAATGTCACCTTAATTCACTTCTGATTGTGCTTATTTGGCTCTTCTCTTTTCTTTGTTAATCTTGTTAACAATCTGTGGATCTTGTTTATCCTTTCAAAGAACCATCTTTTGGTTTCATTGATCCTTGCATGGATTTTTGGAACCAATTTCGTTCAGTTCCACTCTGATTTTGTTATTTCTTTTCTTATTTTAGCTTTGGGGTTGGTTTGTTCTTGTTTTTCTAGTTCCTCTGGGGAAGGTATTAGATCATTATTTTGAGATCTTTCTAGTATTTTGAGGTTAGTGTTTTGCACTATGAACTTTCCTCTTAACACTGCTTTTGCATCATCCCTGAGATTTTGGTATGTTACATCAGTTTTTATTTATTTCAAAGAATTATTTTATTTCTGCCTTGATTTCATTGTTTACCTAAAAGTCATTCAGAAGCAAGTTGTTTAATTTCCATGTAATTTTGCGGTTTTGAGAGATCTTCTTGGTATTGATTTCTGTTTTTATTCCACTGTGGCCCGAGAGTATGGTTGGTATGATTTTTTTTTTTTGAGACAGAGTCTCGCTCTGTCGCCCAGGCTGGAGTGCAGTGGCCAGATCTCAGCTCACTGCAAGCTCCGCCTCCCGGGTTTACACCATTCTCCTGCCTCAGCCTCCCGAGTAGCTGGGACTACAGGCGCCTGCCACCTCGCCCGGCTAGTTTTTTGTATTTTTTAGTAGAGACAGGGTTTCACCTTGTTAGCCAGGATGGTCTCGATCTCCTGACCTTGTGATCTGCCCGTCTTGGCCTCCCAAAGTGCTGGGATTACAGGCTTGAGCCACTGCGCCCGGCCAGTATGATTAAAAATCACTATGTGCCAGATATTGTGCTACATAGTAGGGACAGACTTTTTAATAAGACATGGCTCCCACATTCAAGAATTTCATAGTCTAGTAAAGAAGAATAAATTGGAAATAGAGTAGCACTAGGTAAAAAGTTCAACAATAGAAGCATATACAGAATTCAGCAGTTACGGCAGTGAAACAGTAAGTTCCACAATGGGCAGTGTGATAAGGCTTCCCAAAAGAAGTGACTTTTAAAATGTGTCTGCACACAGACATGTCATGTGGCTTCACAGGGCAGACAGGAACAATGGGGGAAAGTCAGAGAAGTCAGTCGATTAGAGGCGGGCAGTGGAAGGTTTTGTAAGCCACATGGGGAGAGCTGCTCTTTCTCTAGGGGCTCTGATAGCTAATATTAACAGTTAACAACTACCTGTCATTTATTAAGCAGCTAGTATGTGCTAGAGATTCTAAACCACCATTCATTTGCTCACAGCAACCCTATATGATGAGTGGCAGTAGTTACATGTGAAGATATAAAGAAACTGCAGTTGAGTGACTGGCCCAAAATCACACAGCCAATAAGTGACAGAGTTGTACCCAGGACTTGTACATAGATCCTGCTTCGAGAGAGTGACATGCAGAGATGGATTTACCATGAAGCTAATGAAACTTAAATTTCAGGGTTCCCCAGTTGCTAGATGCCTGTGAATGCTGGGAGTTGTCATGATTGAGGTAGAGAGGGGAAGCTGGGGTATAAACCAGAAAGCATTTCTGTGTAAGCATTTCTGGAAACTTGCCTGATGACATCTCAGAAGAAAAGTTCTGGCAGTTTTTTTGTGGTTTATTTTCTTCTTGTAAATACTCACTTTTGTAATTGAACATTATATGTCTGAAAGATGAGAAGTTCAACCATCAGAGAAGGCTACATGAAAGAAAATACCATGCTTATAAACAACTCCATGCAGTTTCACACTGCCGAATCATGGCATGAGGAGAGAAAAGTGACAGGAGTTTAGACT
This sequence comes from Papio anubis, assembly GCF_008728515.1. Classification (NCBI taxonomy): domain Eukaryota; kingdom Metazoa; phylum Chordata; class Mammalia; order Primates; family Cercopithecidae; genus Papio; species Papio anubis. The sequence continues at coordinate 105,197,176 of NC_044982.1, read as the reverse complement.
GATCAAAACTGTTTCTTGAAACATTCTAAGGAATAATGTATGTGTAATTATATACTATTCTGAGGAATTTTGACTTTATCCTATCAGAGATTCTCAACCTCAGCTATAAATAAGAATTGGTATATCTGAGGAAGGGCTGAAATATCTTTATTTATTTATTTATTTATTTATTTATTTATTGAGATGGAGTCTCACTCTGTTGCCCAGGCTGGAGTGCAGTGGCACGATCTCGGCTCACTGCAGGCTCCACCTCCCGGGTTCACACCATTCTCCTGTCTCAGCCTTTCAAGTAGCTGGGACTACAGGCACTCGCCACCACGCCTGGCTAATTTTTTGTATTTTTAGTAGAGATCGGGTTTCGCTGTGTTAGCCAGAATGGTCTCGATCTCCTGACCTCGTGATCCGCCTACCTCAGTCCCCCCAAAGTGCTGGGATTACAGGCGTGAGCCACCACGCCTGGCTATATCTTTATTTTTTTAAAGCTCCATAAGTAAGTCAGATGTACAGCTAGGAATGCTGTAAGCAATGAGAAGCTATAGACAGATTTGAAGTAAGGAAGTGACATAATCAGATGTGCATTTTCAAAGGGAATTCCACTTTAAATAGGTGGGAGGAGAGACTTGTAGTCCAGGCAAGAGATGATGTCTTTTAATGACTGCATAATAGTCAAGTTAAATTTTTATAATTCTGTTATGCATTATTTACGTTTCTAGGGATGTATATGTATTCACCATTACTCAAAAGAAGTACATCTTTTGATGTTCTTTTTGTTGTTGTTACTCTAGTTTTTCACTAGGACAGATTCCCCGGAGTGATTCTGTTGAGTCAAAGGAAATGAGTAGTTTTCGTTCCTGCTTGTAAATTATTATAATGGTTGCAATCCATTCCTAGAGTTGACTTCCATGTGGTGGGCCAAATAGGAACTTTAGAATCATTTTCTAAAGTTCTAAAAAACTATTTGAGTTTTGATTGATTTTATTTTGAAATTAGCAGTAAATTATCAGAACAATGCTTACATTGTATTTATGGTAACCACTCACTCAGTAACTAAATTTGTCTTTCATAGATTGATGAACTCCCAGAGGGAGCTGTGAAGCCTCCAGCAAACAAGTATCCTATCTTCTTTTTTGGCACCCATGAAACGTAAGTTAGCAAAAATAGTTCCAACAGCTCTAACTTGACTCTGCTATGCTACATTGTTATGGATGATCTCTGACATCTTACATCTTGTTAAAATCATTATAATCAATTATATAAAATTACCAAACTTAACAATGTATTTTTCTTAATGTAAATAGTTTTCGTGATAGAAGTCTTTATGACTAAAACCATATCTTTGCTTTTGAGTATCATTTGTGTTTCTGCTTAAATGTTGGTCATCACCCAGAAGTCTCCTCTAGGACACTTTTAAGTCCTAGAATGGTTTCTATACCACTCCCAGTAATTTCTTGTGTTGCTCTTATATATTTCCCTTCCAGAGAAATTTTTTCCATTCATGTTTCAGAGAACAAAGGTTATGTTCTCTCAGGCTCTTTCACCTTGTTGGGCCCTCAAGGAAATATACCACCTTTTTTAGGTTTTCTGACTGTATTTGTTGGTGTACAGACTACACTGATGTAATAAAGGAACCTAGAAATACAATGTCTCAAATAATATAGAAGTTTATTTCTTTCTTTTGAAATAATTCAGAGGTAGGCAGGTAGATTGGGGTAGGTAGACTACTTTGCTCTAGGGACCCGAGCTGCTTCTGTTTTCCTGTCATGTCATTGAGTGCTAAAACAAACAAACAAACAAAAAAAAACTGACTCAGCAACACATGTGCATCTTGCAGGCAGTGGGAAGGAGGAAAGAGAAGAGGTGAAGAACAAGTAGTTCCTTGTAAGAAAATGACAAGGAAGTTACGTACAGTAGGTCTTCACTTAAGTGGATAGATTCCTGGAAACTGCAACTTTAAAGGAAACATCAGACAGCAGGCTGTCAACTAACATCTTTTTGTTCAGTGTTGTCACAGTTTCCAAAAACCTATCAACGTTAGGTGTGGACTTACTGTATATCATTTACGCTTGCATTCATTCTAGTGACAAGAACTTGGTCATGTGGCCACATCTAGCTACAAGGAAAGCTGAGAAATAGTCTCTAGCTGGGCAACTCTGTACCCTGCTTTATCCAGTATAGGAAAAAAGAAGAGCATGAATACTGTGGAATAGTTGGCAATCTTTGACACACTGGGAATGGATATGGTTATTTAAAACAAGAAAACAAATGGAACAGAAATTGGAAATGTGGAGAAAAGCTAAAAACTGTCACAAAATTTTAAAGTCTTCAAATTCAGGGTCATCACTTATGTTCATCTGAATGTTAGTAGAGCCTAGCATGAGCTTTCTTAGCTTGTTGTCTCTGCCACCCAACATCTTCCTCATTCTTATCTTGAAAGAGTCAGGAGAAGCCTCTCAAGACAAATTTTTTTTCATGTGAGAAATAATTGTAGTTTCTTTCAGGAAGTTTTATTTACTTTTATATTATTTTTATGTAATAGACATTATGGACTATGCAACTGATCATGTTTTCCTCCTTAGAGAGGTTTCTAGAAAGCTTAGAAATAAGTTTTACCTATAATAAATGCATAGGGCTCTATGATGCATATTTTTGCATTTTCCTTATTTCCCCCTCCCCATTTTGTTTTTGTACCATTGGTTTGATTTTTTTAGAACCCATCTCCAAGTGATCTGGTTGTACTGTAGTCCATATGTGATTTTTTGCTGGTTTGATCATCCAGAGGCAGATTTAAAAATACCTGGGGGAGAATGAACTTCAAAAAACCTGTCATAACATTGGTTCTGTTGAACTTAGTTACTAAGTATTGGGTGTCCGTAAACCTGAGATTATACTTGCCATAGCAAGTATGAATGTTCACCCTCTCCAAAGGCAGAAATTATGTCAGTGTTTCTTACTCTTACTTACACAGTGCTTAACACAGTGCCTGGCCCATAGTAGGTGTTTAAAAAATAGCTGTTGATTAAATTAAAATTAGTTAAATGATGCAGGGGAGATATGTGAAAAGTGGTGTGAGCTTAACAAGAAGGCTATGTTTGGTTCAGCTACAGGAGTACCCTAGGCAGGACCAGAATTTTCCTCAGAACATGATTTTGAATCTGTTCTTATTCTGACATAGGTGACTGGAACCCCAAGTTCTTCTGCTTCGTGTAACATAAACCCAGTAGTTTTAGTCTAGACAATTTTCAAGGAATCCTTAACATGGAAAAATATGTCATCCTCAGTGCATTTAGCTTTGAAAAAATGTATTTTCTTTTCTACGCTTAAAAAATTTTAAAACATATGCAGTTAACCAATTGAGAGAGGATTTGATTTATACAATCATCTGTAATCCAGAAAAAACAGGGTTGTTTATCAAAAAATTACAACTTGTTTTAGAATAGTTCATTCAGGCTCCCTCTTGCCAGCAGTAGCTAATATGACCAGTTGTCAGTTAAAGTCATTTCTGCGGAATGCTAGTAAAAATCTATCATTTATTCATAAAAAGAATGCTTTCTGTTCTCTGTAGCATGAAGACATCCATCTCGTACATACAAAAGTGGTATCCAAAAGTGGGACAAGATAAAAATAAAGAAGGCAAAAATTGTTAACTCTGTCGTCAAAAAATAATGACCATTAGCCCTGACTCTTGTGGCATTATTACAGTATAGGCAGCTGAGTGCAGTGGTTCATGCGTCTAATACCAGCACTTTGGGAGGCCAAGGCGGGAGGATGACTTTAGCTCAGGAGTTCGAGACTAGCCTGAGCAATATAGTGAGATCCTGTCTCTACAAAAAATAACATTAGCCAGGCGTGGTGGCTGTAGTCCTAGCTACTTAAGAGGCTGAGGTGGGAGGATCACTTGAGCCTGGAAGCCAAAGCTACAGTGAGAGACCCTTTCCCCCCTGCCCAAAAAAATAAGTATCGGCAAGCTCTGGTTAGCCTCAAGTAGCTGATGTGAATACCAGGCACCTTAGCCCACAGTTATTTCTTAAGCATAGTGTCAAAGACTGGGGAAGGTCAAAAGCTAGTGTCTAATAATTCATGACAAATTCCTCTAAAAGTGAAGTTGCCATACACAAAGTCCATTTATTGTGTTCAGTTTATCAGGCAAGACTTTGACTTTTTTTTATTAAGATGTCCAGTAATGTAACAAATTATTTCTGGGTTCAATGAGGTGGAATCATGCTGACTGAGCAATGAAAGGTGAATACTAAGGAAAAGTTTGGTGCTTCTTAAACCGCTCTGGGGTCAGCAAGCTTACCCAGGTGTTTTAATGAACTTGAAGTTTTTGATCAGCTGGACAATGCGAGGGATCAACACTGAGACCCAGGCAGAAAATGGAATTTACAGAGATCAGTAGTAAACTGTTAACCTCTCGTCTGAAAGTTTTCAGTATCTTCTCTTTACTGATAATTTCCAAATTTACATCTCTGGCTTACACCTTTCCCCTCTACTCCAGAGTCCTCTCTCCAACTGCCTGACATCTTCACTTGGATGTCTTAACTGGATTTTAAATTTTGGATTTTAAATTCAAAACTGAGTTTTTTGCCCCCAAATATTGTTCCCCCCCAAAATATTTCAATTTTGGTAAATACCAACTCCGTCTTATTTCTCAGTCTAAAACCTTGGAGATGGCTGGGCGCGGTGGCTCACGGCTGTAATGCCAGCACGTTGGGAGGCCGAGGTGGGCGGATCATGAGGTCAGGAGATCAAAACCATCCTGGCCAACATGGTGAAACCCTGTCTCTACTAAAAATACAAAACTTAGCTGGGCATGGTGACACATGCCTGTAATCCCAGCTACTCTGGAGGCTGAGGCAGAAGAATCGCTTGAACCAGGGAGTCCAAGGTTGCAGTGAGCCGAGATCGCGCCACTGCACTCCAGCCTGGCGACAAAGTGAGACTGTGTCTCAAAAAAAAAAAAAAAAAACAAAAGCAAAAAAACCTTGGAGCTATCCTCAACTCCTCCACCCTTTCTCACATATGCCATATCCAGCCCATCAACAAATCTTGATGCTCTTTCTTGAGAATGAATTCAGGATCTGACCACTTCTTACCAACAGTACTGTTTACACCCTGGTTCAAGTCACTATCATTACTTCAGAAGCCTTCTAATTAGTCTCCCTGCTTCTACTGTAGCAACTAAGTCTTCAGTCTGTTTTCAGTACAGCAGCCAAAGTTATCCTATTAAAACATAAATTGCCACGTCTCTTCTCAAAACCTTTAATGGCTTCCCATCTCACTCAAAGCCTTTATAGTGGCCCTCAAGGCCCTAAATAATCTGTGCCCCCATTCTGTTAACCTCTCTCACACTGGTCGTCCAGAAATGAGTGTGTCACTCATTTCACTCTGGCCACACTGACCTCTTCTGTTTCTCAAACTTATGAGGCACTCTTCCTCTCCCACCTCAGGGACTTTGTACTGCTCTTTCTTCAACCTGTTCTTTTCTTCTCCAGGTAACTGCATCAGTTGTTCCTTCACTTTCTTTGTTCTGTACTTAGCTGTTCCCTTTGCCTTCCTTGATCTGTGTATCTGTAATAATAAAATCCACCTCCTATTCTTCCCATCCTTCTCTGCTTTTTTTTTTTTTTAGCACACATACTATATATTTTATTTATCTTTCTATTGTCCAAGCCCCCACCCCTGCCACTATAACATATGCTCCAAGAAAACAGAGATGTTTGTCTCTTTGTTCCCTGTAGCTCCTCTGGAATAGTGCCTGACACATTGTATTAACAAATGTTCAATCAGTGTTGTCGAATGAAGGAATATGTGAATCTCAGTTTGAAAAGTAAGCTCTAGGGGTGTCAGCCAGAACTGTGGCCTAATGCTAAAGACTCTGATTTGAATGCTCAGATCTATCTATTAGACTCAGAATTTGTTCTAATTTCTTTTTTTTTTCTTCTTGGTTATGATTGATTTAGGATGTGGTTAAAATTGGATAAGAGTCTATCTGCTTTGTCACTTCTAATTTTTTCCTTACTTAGTGCCTCATTAAACACTAACATGATTTTTTAATTTATAGAAATAATAGGCCAGGCACGGTGGCTCATGCCTATAATCCCAGCACTTTGGGAGGCCAAGGCAGGCGGATCACCTGAAGTCAGGAGTTCAACATCAGCCTGACCAATGTGGCAAAACCGCGTCTCTACTAAAAATACAAAATTAGTCGGGTGTGGTGGAGCATGCCTGTAATCCCAGATTTGGAAGGCTGAGGCAGGAAAATCGGTTGAACCCGGGAGATGGAGGTTGCAGTGAGCTGAGATCACACCATTGCACTCCACCCTGGGCAACAAGAGCAAAACTCCATCTCAGAAAAAAAGAAAGAAATAATAGTGAATAAATATACTACCGTAATACAGTAGTACCTGCTTTATCTGTAGGGGATACATTCCAAGACCTCCATTGGATGCCTAAAACAATGGATAGTATGAACCCTATATATACTATGATTTTTCCATCTGATAACAGAGATAGCTACTAAGTAACTAGTGGGCAGGTAGTGCAAATATGATGGATATGCTGGACAAAGGGATGATTTATGTCCCAGGTGGGATGGAGTGGGCGTGAGATTTTATCCCACTACTCAGAGGGGTGTAATAATTAAAACTTAAGAATTGTTTATTTTCCACTGACTATATTTGGACCACAGTTGACCATGGGTAACTAAAACCACATTTTCCACTGACTATATTTGGACCACAGTTGACCATGGGTAACTAAAACCACAGAAGGCAAAACCACAGTTAAGTGGGGAAGTACTATATAGAGAGTTAAAATCTTTTTTTCATTCTAGTATTTATATTTTTACTGTGAATTTCATAAAACCCTTACCTATGGTAACATTAGCATAGATAAATCTTAGTTTAAGATGATGATTTAAGTGGCCAAAGTAGACATATTTAGTTCTAATTATGTAACTAAAAATTGGTTTTTAAATGAAGATATTGATAATTTAAAATCAAAGTAGCACAATTCAGGTGGCTGTAGGCTTAACTATCCATTTTTTCTGCCTTGAAGTATGTGTCTAAAACACCTTGTAATATGTGCCTAACTTGAAGGGTGTGTATGTACTTTACATTTGTTTGCTATGATATGCTCTGACATCTTCATTGATACTGATATTTAAAATATCTTACCTCTGAAGGTCAGTGTGTCAATTATATTTCTAATATATCTCTACAGTGCATTTCTAGGTCCCAAAGACCTTTTTCCATATAAGGAGTACAAAGACAAGTTTGGAAAGTCAAACAAACGGAAAGGATTTAATGAAGGATTGTGGGAAATAGAAAATAACCCAGGAGTAAAGTTTACTGGATACCAGGTAATGGTTTACTTCGTTGTCACTTGCTATATCTCATTTCTTTGGTTTTAATACTCTTTCAGATCTTTCTTATATGTCCTTTCTACTAATAGTAGTTACCTTGAAGTCAGAATTCTTTTTGACTCCAATAGCTTTTTGGATTAAATGTAATTCTTAATCAGAAGGGTTCAGATCAAGTGTCCATTGGAAAATTCAGTTTGACAGCCCTTTGTTTTTCACAATCTTCCAAGTAAGTGGTACCCTTTCAAATTAAAACAGAGTAGTTCTTTTCAGTGTTTGTTCTTTGCTATTTTTTCAAAAATGTAATGAGCTAATATTTTATTATTTCTTAGGCAATTCAGCAACAGAGCTCTTCAGAAACTGAGGGAGAAGGTGGAAATACTGCAGATGCAAGCAGTGAGGAAGAAGGTGATAGAGTAGAAGAAGATGGAAAAGGCAAAAGAAAGAATGAAAAAGCAGGCTCAAAACGGAAAAAGTCATATACTTCAAAGGTTACTAAGAAGCTTCCCGTTGTTATTAATGTTACATGCATTTTCATTAAACAGTTTTAGATTATTTTCCATGTGTTTATTGGGTACATAGAAAAAATACTAAATTCTATGGAGCCTCTGCCTTTAGAGACAAAATACAGCAGAGGGAAGTCAGGTAACCTTAGATATTAGAGCGATCTGACTATTGACTCTTTAGGGCTGATTTGGCCCTGAAAATACCACCTTTTTAGTTGGAGGGGGACTGTTCTTTAGTTAAGGCTATATGAGTAGCTTTGCCTCCTACAATAACCTCCGGACAAGCTCTAAAGAATTGAGAAATGTAGGAGACACAATATAATTCAAGACTATGTCTATGTACTATATGTATAAATGCATCACATGAAACTTAACTATGGGGTTCTAAGAAATGCATCATTAGGCAATTTTGTCATTGTGCAAACAATATAGAGTATACTTTCACAAACCTAGGTGGTTCAGCCTATCACACATCTAGGCTTTGTGTATGTGGTCTGTCACTGACCAAAACATTACTATGTGACATGACTAAAAAGATATATTTTTACTTGACATTCTGCTTCAAAGAATGTACTTTGGCTCTTTATTTATTCCGTTCTTTTATTTCCTGATCACCTAGTCTATTCCAGACACCAGACTAGGTATACAGTGGTGAGCAACTCCATTCCTGCCTTCACATAAATTATAGTACAATAGAGAGTGGGGGTAGCACACAGTGATCATGTAAATAATAAATTGTGAAAGGGTGTGAAGGAATTCAGTGGGAGCAGGGGGACCTAAAATAGGTCCCCTATTTTAGATAGGGTGACCAGGGCTTTCTGAAAACGTGTAGTTTATGCTAAGACCTGAAAGAAGAGAGTGGGAGAAGCAGCCATATATGGCAGAGGGAAAGGAATGTAGCAGCAAAGCTCTGAGACAGGGAAGAGTTTAGCATGTTTTTCCTGTATTGAAAGAAGGTGTGGCTGGGGAATCATGACCAAGGGGGAAAGGCTGGCAAAGGCCTAATAATGCAGACTTGTAGGCCATAATGAGAAATTTGGATTTTATTCCAAATCTAATAATACTTGAAGGTTTTAAACAGAGGAATGACATGATCCTAGATTTACAAATTGAAAGTCTAGGTTTTTTCATGTGGTAATTCAGAAATACAATTGAAAGAACTCTGAGATTGTGAAAATTATTCACCTTTTAGAAACTGAAAGCAAGATAAATGGATCCTTGAAGACCAGAGATTGGTACAGGTTTCACTATAATTGGTCTGTCATATAATTGAATACCTGGATAAATTACTTCTATTTAAATTCTGGTATTTAGTGGCTGAATATACTTAGGAAACTCTAAAAACAAGTACCTAGAGTTTATTAGACTACCAGCATTTTATTTTGGCAGTATATAAAATCTTTCCCAACTACCCAACTGGCATACAGGCAGAATTATTTCCTGTGTACCTAATGAAAAACATGTGATTGCCTTGGATGGGGATAAAGTTTGCAAATGACAACAAAGTAATTAGAATTTTCTTTGTCAGACTTTATCTTCCATTGCAATTATTTTTTAAGCTGAATTTGTTTTAGCATTTTGAACTTCATTTAAACACCTACTTGAATTGATTTTACTTAATTTACGATTGCCTGCTGAGCTTCCACCTAATGTGTTGTGCAACCCTAAATTATTTAAGCTACCTAATGTTGCCTAGGCATTTAATAGTGTGGATATGTGGCTTTTAAATGCCATTATTTTATTGCTTATTAGAAAGACCAGAAGTAATGGGGCTCCACCTGGGTGGACTTAAAATTTAAAGCAGAGAAAGGGTAAAGACACACTTAGCTTACTAATGTTTGTCTATTTTAAATTAAGGGATCGTTTCCTTTGCTTTCCTTGAAGATTACAACTTCATGATCATTGAATAGCCTTTTGGCTGGGCACAATGGCTCATACTGGTAATCCCAACACTTTGAGTGGCTGAGACAAGTGGATCTCTTGAGCCCAGGAGTTTGAGACCAGCCTGGGCAATATAGTGAGACCTTATCTCCACAAGTAATAAACAAAATTAGCCGGGAGTGATTGCTCACACCTGTAGTCCAGCTACTTGGGAGGCTGAGGTGGAAGGATCGCAGGAGTCCAGGAGGTCTAGGCGAGTAGTCAGCCATGATCATGCCACTGCCCTCCAGCCTGGGAAACAGAGTGAGACCCTGTCTCAAAAGGAAAAAAGAAGAATAGCTTTTTATTTTTAATATCAATGAAATAACCTAGCATAATGGTTCTCAAACTGTTACATGTTTTAGAATTACATGGAAGGCTTATAAAGACAAGCTGGCCGGGCGCGGTGGCTCAAGCCTGTAATCCCAGCACTTTGGGAGGTCGAGACGGGCGGATCACGAGGTCAGGAGATCGAGACCATCCTGGCTAACACAGTGAAACCCCATCTCTACTAAAAAAAAAATAAAAAAAAAAATAAAGACAAGCTTACATTGTTTGACAAGCTTGCCACTTTTAATAGTTATACTATATTTTTTAGGAGAACAAAAAGTTTTTTACTTTTACTATCATTCTTGATCTTAACTGGAAACACTCCACATTTGTATCATTAAATCCCTGTTTTCCCTTCTTGTAAAAAGTAAAAATCACCACATTTTAACGTGACATTTTAGGCTTGGTTGGTAGTTTCAGTTAAGTAAAATAGAAACATTGTGAACCCCATCCCCAGAATTTCTGTTTCAGAAGGTCTAGGGTGGGGTCTAGGAATCAAATTTCCAGGTGAGGCTGATCCTACTATCTGGGAACCACATTTAGAGAACCAGTCACCTAGCGTAACTTCATTGTTCACTTTGGCTTCCCAATTGCTTCATTTTTAAAAAACAAATACGGTGATTTTTCCTTTTTTTAATTTTTCTTTTTTTTGAGACAGGGTCTTGCTCTGTCACCCAGGCTGGAGTGCAGTGGTGCAATCTCAGCTCACTGCAACTTCTGCCCGCTGGGCTCAAGCTACCCTCCCACCTCAGCCTCCCCAGTAGCTGGGACTACAGTCGTGCACCAACCACCACACACAGCTTTTTTTTTTTTTTTTTGTTCATTTTTAGTAGCGACCAGATTTTTATCTTGTTGCCCAGGCTGGTCTCAAACTCCTGAGCTCAAACAGTCTGCCTGCCTCAACCTCCCAGAGTGCTGGGATTACAGGTGTGAGCCACTGTGCCCAGCCAGTTTTTCTTTATGTCTATTACTTAGAGTTGAATAGTCTTCATTTGCATGGAAAATTAATGGCTCTCAAACTTTTTTTTGCTACATTCCAGTTGGGTAGAAGGAAAGGCCCCACACCTGTCTCCTCTACCTCACCTAATTTCAGTTTTCTAAGGAAAACGCTCGGTAATCATAATGAAAAGTCATACTATAGCAGATTTGAGGGAGATTATATGTCTTCTCTCTTTAGCAGTAAGGCTATGGATTATTCATATTTGAGTCATAACAGATACTGGAGAATTATAGGTCAAAAATATTTTGTGTACAAATTATTTACTATATACAATAGGACTAATGAGAGGCTCACAACAAACTAAACTGGCGTTGATAAACCAGTAATTTTAGTTAAAAAAAAAAAAAAAAAGCGAAAATCAAACACACAACCAATTTAAGACCACACTGATGAAACAGAGTCCTTCTCCAAAATTACAGGAGTTTCAGTAATCTGAAGAACTTTTCAAGGTTACCGAATAGAGCTTAGCGGCCAGATTTCTTCACAGAATACTGAATGTTGTGACTCATTAATAAAACTTTAGTAATGCCCTAATTCTGTTCTGTATATCTCAAATACATGCCAAATTGTAATACTTATAAACTAATTTATAAGGTTACTCATAAAGATCCTTTATGAGCATTATAAATTTTAGGGAGTTGTTCGTTATTATAAGAACTACTGGGGGCCGGGCACAGTGGCTCACACCTGTAATCCCAGCACTTTGGGAGGCCGAGGCGTCCAGATCACAAGGTCAGGAGATGGAGACCATGCTGGCTAACACGGTGAAACCCCGTCTCTACTAAAAATACAAAAAACTTAGCCACGCATGGTGGTGGGTGCCTGTAGTCCCAGCTACTCAGGAGCCTGAGGCAGGAGAATGTTGTGAACCTGGGAGGCAGAGCTTGCAGTAAGCCGAGATAGCGCCACTGCACTCCAGCCTGGGCAACAGAGTGAGACTCCTTCTCAAAAAAAAGAACTGCCTATGGAGGACTATTATTTGAAAATTACTATGTAAAGCAGTTGCTACATTTTAACAATTATACTATAAGGAGAAAGCTTTTCACTTTTACTGTTGTCATTCTTGATCTTCACTTGAAATACTCCACATTTATATTATTAAATCCCTGTTTCCCTTCATGTAAAAAGTAAAACTCACATTTTAAACTGACATTTTGGGCTTGGCTGGTAGTTTCAGTTAAGTAAAATAGAAACAGTTTAATTATATATTCTGCCACACAGCTAGATGATGTTTTCTCTTTTTTTGTTTTTTGTTTTTTTGAAATAGTCTCACTCTGTCACCCAGGGTTGAGTGCAGTGATACAATCTCCACTCACTGCAACCTCCACCTCCCAGGTTCAAGTGATTCTCCTGCCTCAGCCTCCCAAGTAGCTGGGATTACAGGCTGCCCACCACCACACCCAGCTAATTTTGTATTTTTAGTAGAGACGGGGTTTCACCGATGTTGGCCAGGATGGTCTGAAACCCCTGACCTCAGATAATCTGCCCACCTCGGCCTCCCAAAGTGCTGAGATGAAAGGCATGAGCCACCGTGCCTGACTCCAGTTAATTTTTGTAGTTTTAGTAGAGGCAGGGTTTTGCCATGTTGGCCAGGCTGATCTCAAATTCCTGACCTTAGGTGATCCACCCACCTCAGCCTCCCAAAGTGCTGGGATTACAGGCACGAGCCACCATGTTTTCTCTTTGAAAATGGCATTTTAAAAAACTGATTATCTGAAGAAGCTTCAGTTTGCTCATTCGTTTCTGGAAGACCAGAAGTAACTTGGCAAAATCAGTTTTGCCTTACCTCTTACTTGCAATGTGCCTGAAGATTCTTAAAATGTCTCAAAGAGGAAGTGTAGAAAAACACTATATTTTACTTTCTTAAGGTGCATAATTGGGGCCAGCTTTCTATAATTTTAATGCTATGCTGCCAAGCAACTCTTGAGGCAAACTAATTGTATTTTCGTCTTCCTCTAGAGTTCATCTTGTTTTCAAATGCAAAATGACAAGGAAAAAGGACTGGTTCACCATTATAGCCTTGAGTTCTTAAATAACTCTCCATAATTGAAAAGAATAGTTTATATCAAACAGTTTTGTCAAGATGATTCTGGGTATCCCACTAGCCAAACAACTTCAAGAGGTGTTCAGCATGAATATCTGTATATTCTCTTGGATAGTTCACCTCACTTCTTTCAATTTCCACTACTATAAAATGATGGGGAGGACAAGATGACCTTTAGGGTACCTTCCAGTTCTGTAGCCTTCTTAAGGTGGTATCCTTCCAGCTGTATTTATTCATCGACAGTATTCTGGGTACATTAATCTTCATTTTCTGCTTGTAATATCACATTGCTGGAAATAACTAAGAGGTCATCTAGCCCACTTCTGCTTCCTTTCCAGCTAGTTAAACTGAGGCACAATGAGGTGAAATGATTTGTCCAGCGTCACCTAGCTGAGCCTTGGCATACTGCATGTTGTGTCAGTATATCCTCTATCTACCACTAAGACTAGATGCAAGTCAGCTATTTCTGCGTCTCTTACTTGTACATTTGGATTTCTGGGTTTGACTATAATATTTAACTTGTCTGAACATTTAGAAATCCTCTAAACAGTCCCGGAAATCTCCAGGAGATGAAGATGACAAAGACTGCAAAGAAGAGGAAAACAAAAGCAGCTCTGAGGGTGGAGATGCGGGCAATGACACAAGAAACACAACTTCAGACTTGCAGAAAACGAGTGAAGGGGTAAGGATGTGCTTATGATTTCTGTTACCTTCTATTAGAAGACATTTTGCTTCAGATTCAGCATTAATATGTCAACATTAGTAAACATTGTGTTAATAAATGGAGAAGTATTCTCAGCCTATTATATGCATCCACTCAGCTCTTTAATATAATCAATTTAATTCTTAGAGTCTGAGAACAAAAGAGCCAAGTGAGAATTACACCTGCCTGTCAATTTGGAACTCTATGAACAGGTCTATTATTCTGTATACTAATTTTAGCAACTTTAGAGTCTTTTTAAAGTACAATGTGAAATACTGAAATTATGAAATGCCACCTCAAAATTCAACAGTTGTATTTCTTTTATCACAAAATCAATGGCATGTTCAAAATAGAGTATTATGTACTGCTGCTTCTTTCCCAGAAGCAATGTGTAATTCAGTGTGCCCATGAGGACTTTAAAAATGCAAACAATGTTTGAATATTGATATTTAAAATACCCCCAGGGACAAATTTGTCTATGTTGACTCTTCATAACTTTTGTTAACCTTTGTTAACTTCAAAGCACAGGTAAGTCCACCTTTGGAAAAAACTGTTAGTGAAGGCAAATTTTGCCCCCATTGCATTTTATCCTCTATGAAGACTGGTTAGACAATGTTAAATCATTTAAAAATAATGACCTAAGAAATTTATCTGGTTTCAGCTGAGTTCTTGCCTATTCATGTCAGTCCTGTTTACCTCTCAACTCTTTTCTTCCTTCATCCCAGTTATCTATAATTACTCCCAAAGTATTATGATTCTGATTGTTCTCTTATTCCTCTCACCCAGGTCAGCCCTACTCTGTCCTCTGCTTATCTTCATCCTCTTGACTTTTCTCTAATAAGTAGTCCTCTATCACTGCTTTTGCCAGCAGCCTTCCCAGGGACATATACCTGCTAACAGTCACTGAGAACTTGAACACCTGGCTCACTTGATTTTCTCTTTATTCCACCTGCTACCTGTATGTCAGGTAGCTTCAACATGCAAATAGCAACAACTCCAACAATTTCTCTTCCCTTTACTACCAAACTTATTTCTAGATGCACTTCTCATGACAAAGGAAGAGTTGTCCTACCCCCTTAATACTCAGAGTGTGGTCAGTGAACCAGTAGCATCAACATTATGTGGGAGCTTGTTAGAAATGCAGAATCTCAGACCTGCCCCAGACTCCAGATTCTGAATCAATCTACATTTTAACTCAACCCCAAGTAATTCATATGCAAATGAAAGTCTGAGAAGCACTAATTTACATCTGTCTATTGTCATGGTTCAGAATAGTATCTCCTCCTGTTTTCTCCAAAGCACACCCAGTCATTTGTCCCCTTCTTCTGTACTACATCTTCTTTTCCACTGGCTCCTTCCCCTCTGCCTATAAACAGCCTAAGGTCTCCCTTAATCTTGACAATACCTCCCTTCAATCTTATATTCTACCCTTTTCACGTTTCCCTTCATCTCTAAACTTCGTAAAAATAATGATCTTTTCTCCCAGTCTCCATTTCCTCTCCTCCTCCTCATGACTTAACCCATTGCACTCTTATTTCTTCTTTGACCACTTCATTGAAATTCCTCTTGTAAAGGTTCCTAGTGATCCTCTTCTTGCCCAATCCAATGTCTCGTTTAGTCTTCGTTTTCACCTCTGCAAAATTTAATTCCATTAGACATTTCTCCTCCTGAATTTTCTTCCAGGTTACCAATCTCTTCTGCTTCCTCTCCCTGTTCCTTCTTAGTCTCTTTCTAGAGCTCCTTTCTTCAGTCTGACTTGGCACACTTCTACTCCACAACTTCTTGTGTTCATCTTATCCATTCACATGATTTCAACTTTACTGATGACGTTTTCATTCTGTATATCCTATGCATTGTAGATTCATTGTTCTAACCACTAATAAAACCATTTCTTTTTGAAAGCACCTTAGAACATAATAGCTGCTACTAGCTAGCACCAGTAACCTGCGTGGCACATATTGTGCGTGCTCTGCATGCATTATCTCATTTAATCCTCACACAAACTTCAGGAGGTAGATGCAGGTATTGCTTTTGCTTTTTAGTTGGGGAAACTGAGGCTGAAAGAATTGGCCTAGGATCACACAGCTAGTAAGAGCTTAAGTGGGAAGCAAGAGCCTATTTTTAATGATATATTTGTTATATACTAAATAATATATATAAATATAAGGTTATAAAGCTATAAAGTGACCCTACCGCTGAACCTAAAAACTAGAACATCACAATTAACTTGTATCTATTTATGTATTCTTTCCAGTCCCTCTTCCTACCCAGAGATGAGCACTAATGTTGTATTATTTCCTTTTCTTTTTAAAATGTTAGCCCATACCTAACATATAGGTGTATACTTAGCAGTGTATTGTTTAATTTTGCTTATTTTTAGCTTTTTAAAAACTTACGACATTCACTCAGCACTGTTTTCCTAAGATTCCTTCATGTGGTTATGTGTAGCAGTAGTCTATTTTAACTACTGTATAATATTCAGTTTTGTGGGTATACCACAACTTATTTATCCAGTCTCTTGGGTTGTTTCCAGCTTTTTGCAATTTTTTTTTCTTTTTTCAAAATGGAGTCTTGCTCTGTTGCCCAGGCTGGAGTGCAGTGGTGCGATCTTGGCTCTCTGCAAACTCTGCCTCCCAGGTTCACGCCATTCTCCTGCCTCAGCCTCCCGAGTAGCTGGGACTACAGGCGCCCGCCACCACGCCCGGCTAATATTTTTGTATTTTTAGTAGAGACGGGGTTTCACCGTGTTAGCCAGGCTGGTCTTGATCTCCTGACCTCGTGATCTGCCCGCCTCAGCCTCCCAAAGTGCTGGGATTACAGGCGTGAGCCACCATGCCCGGCCCCCGGCAGTTCTTATAATAATGAACAACTCCCTAAAATTTATAATGCTCATAAAGGATCTTTATGAGTAACCTTATAAATTAGTTGTAAGTATTACAATTTGACTTTTTGCAATTATTATGAACTGTGTGACTCTGAGCATTCTCATGCCTGTCTCCTAGTATACATGTACACGAGTTTATTTAGCGTATGTAACTAGAATTGAAAATACTGACTTGTGAGTTGATGGATTTTAACTTTACAAGATAATGCCAAATTATTTTCCTTAGTAGTTGGACATTCTTACCAGAGGTGTAGAAGAGTTCCCTGTGATTAACTTGGCATAGTCAGGCTTTTTAATTCTTGCCAATATAGTGAGTATAAAATGGTCATTATAGTGCTAAGTTATAATTCCCTGATTAATGATAAGGTTGAGCTGCCTTTCATGTTTATTGACCACCTATGTTTTCTCTTCTGTACAGTGCTTGTTTTGGGTTTTGCCCATTTTCCTATTGGATTTCATTTCTTACTGATTTGTAGGACTTCTCTACATATTCTGGCTTCTAACTAACATGGATCGTCACATTTCTTGCAGATATCCTCTCCGAGTTTATGGCTTATCTATTCAATTTCTTTCTGATTTTTTAGTGAACAGACTTTTTAAATTTTATTGTATTGTAGTCAACTTTATCAAACTTTCCTTTTTATGGCTAGCATTTTTCTGTCTTGTTTAAGCATAACCACTTGAACCAGCACCATTTATTGCATTGTCCTTCCTTTTCTCTCTGATCTGCAGTGCATCTGTCATAAATTCATAGGTCTCTCTCTGGCTTCTCTATTCTGTTCCATTGGTCAATACCACACTCTCTTAATTACAGTAGCTTTATAATGAGTCCTGATATCATGTAGGGCTAATTGCCTACTTTTAGTTTTCAAATATTTAATAGTCATGATCTGGGATAGAAGTTCAAGGAAGGTCTTTTTTTCTTGATGAGAGAATTTACATATGCTAGTAAGAGTAATCCAAGTCAGAAATGATCACAAAATGATAATGTAAGAAAGAATTGCTGAAGCAGTGTCCTTTAGAAAGCAAAAAGGTAGGGCCAGGCGCAGTGGGTCACACCTGTAATCTCAGCGCTTTAGGTGGCCGAGGCAGGTGGATCATGAGTTCAAGAGATCGAGACCATCCTGGCCAACATGGTGAAAATACACCATACTAAAAATACAAAAATTGGCTGGGTGTGGTGGTGCGCTCCTGTAGTCCCAACTATTCGGGAGGCTGAGGCACTAGAGTCGCTTGAACCCGGGAAGTAGAGGTTGCAGTGAGCCGAGGTTATGTCACTGCACTCCAGCCTGGCGACAGAGCGAGACTCTGTCTCAAAAAAAAAGAAAGAAAGAAGGCATAAGATCTGGTGCAATCTGGAGGGGTTACCTTGGTTCATCCATTAAATTGGAAGGAAAGGCAGAGTATTTGGGCACAGATACAGGTAAGTAGATACTTGGGGTGAGAGCTTGTAGAAATTCTTACCTGATTGCTTCTATTTTCTTACGGAACAAGGTTAGCATTTGAGGCTGAGAATAGGAAAAAATGTTGGAAGATTCAAGAGGAGGAAAAGGTACAAAATAGTCATTTAGAAGAATAAGAGAATGCATGAACTTGGGAAATGAAGTTGAATTGCCAGGCAATACTAAAGGCTTGCTTGAGGCCATTGGTCTTGAATTTGAAGTGAGAGCGGTCACAATGGCTGTGTTTTTCTCCAGGCATATTCAATTATGCAGTCACAGAGAGGACAGATAATTGAATTTAACTAGAATGAAGGTTTTCCCAGAGAGTAGGGTAAAGAGGATTAGAAGCCAGGGAATCAAGGATGTATACAAGGATTATAACAATGGACCATGGAATCCAACATGTGTTAAGAGGAAAGATGTAAATGAGGAAGGGATAGAGTCAACAAATTTTAAGTATGACCTGGAAATACAAATGGTGATAGAAGAGTGAGGTATTTGAATAGAATCGTGGAAAGGTTGCAGTAGTTGCCGATGACAGTGCAGGTGCTACTAGTATTTCCAGTGGGACACTTAATTCTTCGTTGTAAGAGCACTGTCTACATCACAAGACATTTAGTATCCGTGACCCCATGCATTAAATGCCAGTAGAACCCCAGATTTCTTAATAATAACCTAAAATGCCTACATAATTTTGCTTTCAAAACAGTGGCTTAGGACAGTATTTCCAGTTACTCCCAGTGGTTGTGAATCACTTGTCTTCAGAAAGAACCATGGACTCTGGGAGGCTGAGGTGGGCAGACCACCTGAGGTCAGGAGTTTGAGACCAGCCTGGCCAATATGGTGAAACCTTGTCTCTACTAAAAATGCAAAAATTAGCTGGGCATGGTGGTACACACCTGTAGTCCCAGGTACTCGGGAGGCTGAGACATGAGAATCGCTTGAACCTAGGAGGCAGAGGTTGCAGTGAGCCAAGATCGAGCCACTGTACTCCAACCTGGGCGACAGAGTGAGACTCCATCTCAAAAAAAAAAAAGAAAGAAAGAAGAAGAAAGGGAGAGAGAGAGGGAAAAAAAAGAGAAAGAAAAAAAAAGAGAAGAGAAACCATGGGAGCGAGTGACTGAGGTAGGGTCTTAGAAGACAGGACCTTTGGCAGAGAGGACACCAAGGAACTGAGATACCAGAATGTTAGAAAGATAATCTATGTGGATATTGAAATCACAGGAATTATGATGAATGACAGAGGGCCAGAAGTGAAATCTTTAAAGAGTAAGGAGAGTAATCCAGGGAGTCTATAGGTGATTGCAGTAAGGAGGGGAGTAGCTTACACTGAGATTCAAAACTGGGAGGCTTTTATTTTCAGGAAATGTGGGGCACAACGGAGAGAACGAATAGCTTATAAATAGTAAGGAGGAGCAAGAAAGACACCTTCTCCACCTCCAGGGCAAGTAGTAGTATAAGAGCTGTGGGAGAGAACAAAGCTACCATTTGAGAGGGTTAAAGGGAAAGAGGCAGCACTGCCCTTAGAAGAAAACAGGTTTAAAACAAGTTGTTGAGTGGAATATCTTGGAAATCCAAATTGGGAATATAGGAGTTTTGCTAATGGCTAACTGTGGTTTTCAGGGGGCCAAGTAGAAGAGATTAAAGAATGGGGTGGGGGGTTCTGTTAAGAAATAAGGCCATAAAAGGATCTGTGCAAAGCTGACTGGGGATATATGTCCAGGAAGTGATGGGTGCTCTGGAGCCCATCTTGTAGTATCCAAAGTAAGCGAGGATAAAGGGCATAATAATAAAAAGCCTGATGGTCTCAAAGCAGATGATGCATTGATGTTACGCGTATTGTAAAGGGAAAGAAGAGATTTTTACGAGGTCCCTTTTTGCTCCCAGAGGCTCTCTGAGTACTTCTTCCCTCCTGCCACTAGCAGCAGGAGGCAGAAAGGAGCAGGCACCCTTATCTAGAATACTTGGAGTTCCATTGATTCATATGGATAGAAGGTGGAAGTTACTCATCTGTGGCCAGGAGGACACCATGCACTGATTGGCTTACACCTGCTGTATTAGTTATCTATTGCCATGTAGCTGAAACCTAGTGACTTAAAGCAGCATTTATTATCTCATCTTTTCAAGACTCATCAAGAGTCCATGCAGGTGCAACTTGCTAAATCCTCTGTCTCTGGGTCTCTTGCAAAAGAAAGTGAGATACCAAAATGCAGTCCAGGTGTCAGCAGGGACTCAAATCATCTTAAGGCTCAACTGGGGATGGATCCTCTTCTAAGATCACTCAAATTGTTCCCGGCAGGATTCAGCTCCTCACAGTTGTTGGACTGGAGGCCTCAGTTCCTCATGAGTTATTTCCCAGGGGCCTCCTTTGATGCTTTGCCCCACGGATCTCACCATGAGGCAGCTCATAACATGGCAGCTGGCTTCATCAGAGTAAGCAGTAAAGTGTCAGCAAGAGAGAGTGCTGGCAAACAGAAGTCAGTCTTTTGTAACCTTCTTAGAAGTGACATTCCATTACTTTTGCTTCGTTCTGTTTATTACAAGCAAGTCACTAGGTCCAGCCCACACTCAAGGGGCAACGATTACACAAGAATGTGATGTAGAGATACTGGAGGCAGGAATCATTGGAGACTATATCAGAAGGCTACCCATCCCTAAACCAACTACTGATACAAGAGGATTAGAACTGGCTCACACCATTCAGGTTCTCCACACCCCTGGAGCTGGATTCAGGTCCCCAAATCACAAGACTACCACACAGCTATGGCATCCACCTGTAGTCCAAACTAGGGCTGAGGCGGGAGAATTGCTTGAGCCCAGGAGGGCTGCAGTGAAAGATACTAGTGGTGGGCAGCCTTGTCTGGTGCTGACGATTGCCTGGCAGTCAGTGGAGGGGAAAGTCTGAGAATCGTGCAGTATCCGTAAATTGAGACTTACAATTTCTAATTATTCCAATATATTTACTAGAGATTATTTGGAAAACAGACCCTCAAATGACAATAAAGTCTTAAATCATTTTTAAAAAAAGGCTCCACACAATTGGAGGGAGGGACAGAGGATAGAATAAACATTG
The DNA here is from genome assembly GCF_008728515.1 of Papio anubis. Classification (NCBI taxonomy): domain Eukaryota; kingdom Metazoa; phylum Chordata; class Mammalia; order Primates; family Cercopithecidae; genus Papio; species Papio anubis. Next base: position 105,175,914 of record NC_044982.1, on the reverse strand, counting down.
GGATGATAGCTACAATGTTTACCCTATTTACCATGTGGCCATGCCTTTGTTCTTCTGACCCTGAACCAGTTCTTTCTACAATATAGTGGCTGCCCCCTTATATCTCTTCAGTGCCCCACAAGATTAAGTCTGAGTTCCTTATTCCATCATATAATGCCTTTCACAGCTGACCCCAGTTTATCTTTGCAGTCTTACCTCTCACCGTTTACTCTCATTTATTCTTGGTCTCAGGACCTCTTTAATACCATTAAAAGTTTGTTTGTTTGTTTGAGATGGAGTCTCGCTCTGTCGCGCAGACTGGAGTGCAGTAGCACAATCTTGGCTCACTGCAACCTCCGCCTCCTGGGTTCAAGCGATCCTCCTGCCTCAGCCTCCTAAGTAGCTGGGATTATAGGCACTCACCACCACGCCCGACCAATTTTGTGTTTTCCGTAGAGTTAGGATTTTGCCACGTTGGCCAAACTGGTCTCGAACTCCAGACCTCAAGTGATCTGCCTGCCTCAGCCTCCCAAAGTGCTTGGATTACAGGCGTGAGCTACTGCACCCGGCCCCGTTTAAGGGGCCTGTAATCTCAACACTATGGGAGGCCAAGGTGGGTGGATCACCTGAGGTCAGGAGTTCAGCACCAGCCTGGCCAACATGGTGAAACCCCATCTCTACTAAAAATACAAAATTAGCTAAGCGTGGTATCATGCGCCTGTAATTCCAGCTACTCAGGAAGCTGAGGGAGGAGAATCGATTAAACCTGGGAGGCAGAGGTTGCAATGAGCTGAGATTGTGCCACTGTACTCCAGCCTGGGCTACAGAGCGAGATTCCATCTCAAAAAAAAAAAAAAGTTATTGAGGGCCCCAAAGAGCTTTGTTTTTATGTGTTATTGTTAATGATATTTATTTAATTAGAAATAAAAACAAATTTTAAAAATACTTAATTCATTTAATATAATAAATCCATCACTTAAATAGCATTTAAATAGCATTTTTATGAAAATAACATTTCACAGAAAAGTTTGCAGAATGACATTTTTACATTTTTGCAAATCTTTTTGATGTCTGATTTGATAGAAGACAACTAGATCCTCATATCTATTTCTGCATTCTCTTTATTGTAATATGTAATTGTGGTTGAAGGTATATGAAGAAAATCTGTTATTATACAGATATTTAATTGAAAAATGGAGATTTGAGTATCTTAATAGTCTTGCCCTTTTTTTTAACTTCTATTTTAGGCTCAGGGGTACATGTGCAGATTTATTATAAAGGTTAACTCATGTCATGGGTGTTTGTTGTACAGATTATTTTGTTACCCTGGGTTCTAAGCCTAGTATCTAATAGTTATTTTTTCTGATCCTCTCCCTCCTCGCCTTTACCCTCAAGTAGGCCCTAGTGTCCATTGTTCCCCTTTTTGTGTCCATGAGTTCTCATCATTTAGCTTCCACTTATAAGCAAGAACGTGCAGTATCTGGTTTTCTGTTCCTGTGTTAGTTTGTTAAGGATAATGACCTCTAGCTCTATGCATATTCCCACAAAAGACACACTGTCACTCTTTTTCATGGCTGCATAGTATTCCGTGGTATGTATGTACCACTTTTTCTTTATCCAGTCTGTCATTGATGGGCATTTAGGTTGATTCCATGTCTTTACTATTGTATAGTGAGTGCTGCAATGAACATTCGCATGCATGTGTCTTTTTTTTTTTTTTTTTTTTTTTTTTTTGAGACGGAGTCTTGCTGTGTCGCCCAGGCTGGAGTGCAGTGGCTGGATCTCAGCTCACTGCAGGCTCCGCCTCCCGGGTTTACGCCATTCTCCTGCCTCAGCCTCCTGAGTAGCTGGGACTGCAGGCGCCTGCCACCTCGCCCGGTTAGTTTTTTGTATTTTTTTTAGTAGAGATGGAGTTTCACCGTGTTAGCCAGGATAGTCTCGATCTCCTGACCTCGTGATCCTCCCGTCTTGGCCTCCCAAAGTGCTGGGATTACAGGCTTGAGCCACTGCGCCCGGCCGCATGTGTCTTTATGGTAGAATGATTTATATTCATTCGGGTATATAACCAGTAATGGGATTGCTGGGTTGAATGGTAGTTCTGTTTTTAGCTCTTTGAGGAATTGCCATACTGATTTCCACAATGGTTGAACTAATTTACACTCCCACCAACAGCATATAAGCATTCCCTTTTCTCTGCAACCTTGCCAGCATCTGTTATTTTTTGACTTTTTTTTTTTTTTTTTTGAGACGGAGTCTTGCTCTGTCTCCCAGGCTGGAATGCAGTGGCTGGATCTCAGCTCACTGCAAGCTCCACCTCCTGGATTTACACCATTCTCCTGCCTCAGCCTCCCGAGTAACTGGGACTACAGGTGCCCGCCACCTCGCCCGGCTAGTTTTTTGTATTTTTTAGTAGAGACGGGGTTTCACCGTGTTAGCCAGGATGGTCTCGATCTCCTGACCTCGTGATCCGCCCGTCTCGGCCTCCCGAAGTGCTGGGATTACAGGGTTGAGCCACCGCTCCCAGCCGACTTTTTAGTAATAGCCATTGATTTGTGTGAGATGGTATGTCACTGCCGTTTTGACGCGTTTCTCTAAGGATCAGCGATACTGAGCTTTTCTTCATATGCCTGTTTGTCTAGCACTTTGAATAGCTTTCCCCCATTTAGAAAATATAGATTCTCTGAATTACTTGGGTTTTCCAAATATTAACCCATTTCAGTACAAAATATTTTTAATCACATTTTTAATATCACTACCTATCTCATCAGAAAAGTCTTTAAGTATTGGGGCCAAGTTTGGTGGCTCACACCTGTAACCCCAGCACTTTGGTAAACTGAGGCAAGAGGATAGCTTGAGGCCAGGAGTTCAAGGCTACAGTGAGCTGTGATCACACTGCTACACCCCAGCATGGGCACCAGAGCAAGACCCTGTCTCTAAAAAAAAAAAGTCTTTAAATATTGGAAAACTATCAGTCATGGAGGATTTGAAATTCTAGTTTTCACTAAACACTCAAATTTTATCATTGGCAAAAAATAGTTGTTTTTCTGGAAGTAATAGGTTACTTATTATAACGTGCCAAATTGCTGAGTCTGCAAAGCCATATTGAATATCATCATTCCTTCATATCAAAATGTTACTCCTTGAAAAGATCCTTACGGCTTCTATCGCTTCATAACTTCTGCTTATAGTGTTCTGGGTATCCATCAGCTTTGCTACCACCCTACAGCCTCTCAGTGTGCCTCACGTTTAGATACCTCCAGAGAGAATCTGATTGGATTCTCCAGCCATTATCTAATATAGGGATGCATGGCAACCAGTGCATAAGGAACCACTTGTGGCTACTTACTCAGAGGAGACTTCAGATCTAGGAGACAGTCAGAGTACCCTGTCCAGAATGTATACCATGATGAATTAGCAAGATGTAGTTTTCAATACATGGATGCAAAGTGATTATGGTATGAGAATTTTTTAATCTCAGATTTTGTAATTTGCTTTTACAAAGCACCCATTTGACAGCACCTTGTTTAAAGACCAAAAAAAAGCATGTCCTTAAAACTGTAGTCACATTCTTGGTGCTCCCTTCACTTTGTTTGGGTATTAATACTACTCTGAGACTGCCATGGGACCACCTGTTCCAAAAATATTCTTTGATGTGGATTGAGTAGTTTTTACTGTGAGTGTTCTACCAAGATAAACATAGAATTTATTGCCTTTCACAGTAATAATAAGATAACATTGTTAAAGAAGGTTTCGGCCAGGCATGGCAGCTCATGCCTGTAATCCCAGCACTTTGAGAGGTCGAGCAAGGCGGATCACGAGGTCAGGAGTTCAAGACCAGCCTGACCAACATGGTGAAACCCCATCTCTACTAAAAATACAAAATTAGCCTGGCGTGGTGGCACACACCTGTAATCCCAGCTACTCAGCAGGCTGAGGCAGGAGAATAACTTGAAACGGGGAGGGCTCACTTGCAGTGAGCCGACATCATGCCATTGTACTCCAGCCTAGGTGACAGAGCAAGACTCTGTCTCAAAAAAAAAAAAAAACAGATTTCTTTGGTTGACTAACAGTTTTTCATTGTTCTAATGGGTGTCTTCCTCCTTCACAAGGGAGGAAGATCCTCCAAAGTTTCTGTGAGTATAATCTTATAACCGGTGTTTTTGTTAAGAAATAATTAGGAGTTACCAGGCACTCCATTGTTGAAGTTCACAAATTTTAAACATTTTTTTTTTAAGATTTACTTCCTCATTTTGGTGGGTACAGAAGGCTAAAAAGTGTATTTCTGCCATCTTAGCGGGGGGATAGAAGGTTTGGCAACTCTCTCTCCTTTGTAGGTCCTGGAATCATTTATTATAATATATACCATTTAGTATACATATTGGCTGTCTGAATGGGAACATACCCATGAGCATGCACATGTGCTTACAAACATGTTCATTCATTTAGTAAAATTAAGAATGGAAGCAGGCTGTTTTTAGAAAAAAAATATTTGAGGGCTGAGTTCCCTCTTTCATTCATCTCATGAGGGTATTACTAGGGGGTTTAATATATTTGGGTTAATGATGAGGGGAAAAAAATAGCATCCTTTTGGGGAAATAGAACCAGACACAATTTAAAGTGGGACCCAAATCGAAACATAATTCTTTTATGAAACAAATGTTTTATTTTCTGTTTGTCACATGGATGCCATCTGAATTTTAAAAGAAATCTAGGCTTCCTCTTATCCTTCATGGTTTTTTTTAAAAGCAAGAAGTCAGAGACTTTGTACATCTTGATTAACTCTTATGTTTGAGCCATGTGTCACAAGTAATTAAATTATAAATATTCTAAAGAGTAATTCGTGCACACTCTAACACTCTAAGGGCTTTTTAAATTTTACACAGCTTACCTTTCTTTCTGAAGAAAGTCCTCACAAAGATAGATTATATCAGTTTCTGCATTGATGATGTATTCCAGCAATAAACATAGTCCTAGAATTGTAGAATGTGCACTGCTGCACTCTGTCCTGACAGACAGTAGACAAGGTTTATAATTTTTTTCTATGGGGCACTAAAAATACCCTAGTATTTCCTTTAACTTTTTGCACTGACAGGTCTAAAGCAAAGCCACAGAAGCTGCTTTTGCTCAGTAAGTATTGTTAATGCTGCAGTGCATATTAAAATTTCAGAAAACCCAATTATATACTGTCTAGGTGTGGATAGCTCTCATTGTTAGTATCCTAAATCATCTAAAGGCTTGTTTTCTTTCTTTTTTTTTTTTTTTACAGACCTAACTACCATAATGAATGCTGCATATTAAGAGAAACCACAAGAAGGTTATATGTTTGGTTGTCTAATATTCTTGGATTTGATATGAACCAACACATAGTCCTTGTTGTCATTGACAGAACCCCAGTTTGTATGTACATTATTCATATTCCTCTCTGTTGTGTTTTGGGGGGAAAAGACATTTTAGCCTTTTTTAAAAGTTACTGATTTAATTTCATGTTATTTGGTTGCATGAGGTTGCCCTTAACCACTAAGGATTATCAAGATTTTTGCGCAGACTTATACATGTCTAGGATCCTTTTATCAAGGCAGTTATGATCATCATTTTCCTGCCTTGACCCCACCATCACCAAACACTCAGTTAAATATAAATTAACATTTTTTAGATGACCACTCAACATAATGCTTAAGAATGGAATTTCCTCTCTTTGACAGACCCAGGAATTAATTCCTAAATACATAATGTTGGTATATTGAAGACGAAATTAAAATTGTCCTTCAGTTTTGAGGCCATGTGTAAAGTTTAACCATATTGTAAAATATCTATTCCGTATTAGAAATAGCTAGTTGACAGCTTATACTTCTCAAAATTCATATTGTTATGTACACAAACTAAGTTTCTATATGTGAAGTTAGTGAGTCTTTTTGTGTTACTCCAAAATAAAGGCAATGATTTATTTTTTCCCAGTGCCAATACAATTTTGAGCTAAGCACTCAAGGTGGATACTTCACATTTTAAAGCTGGAATCAGCAACAGCCCTATGGGAAACCAGACAAAACATTGACTTTTAAATGTAGACTTTTAAAATAAACTGTTTTCTTTTGGAACTACAATTAGAATAGTTAATATTCATCCATAAACCATTATTATGTGTACATTATTGTTGCTATTGTGATAATAGAGAATTTTATTTATTTTTATGCCAGCTTATATTGTGAGAACACATTTAGTCAGTTTGGGTTTTATCAATCCTGTTAATGCTTGTCCTTGGAACATCTTTCGCGTATTCAAGGTTTGTAGTTGAAAAGTTTACTGTAAAAAAATCAAAAACAAAAAAATGTATTGTTTTTACAGAATAAATTTATTGGAATGTGTACTGGGAGTAAGATTTGAGGTTGTAAGCAAACTAAGTTAGTGTAATTTGGCTTCATATATGTAATGTGAGGTATTAATGTAATTCATATATTAAAGCAAAAATTGTTCACAGCAAGCTGACAATAGAATCAAGTGCAGGTGAGGGTTTTTCTTTCTTTTTTTTTTAAACACTCGCTGGGTTTTAGATTATTTGAAAACACTGTAGGGGATGAAGGGGAGATGACTACATGATTTGCTTACACATGCATATTTACCAGCCCTGTGGACCCTAGATTTTGTAACTTGATATTATCCATGCATTGATTTGTATCCCATTTTCTTTTGGTTTTCTTTGTGAGAGCTAATAAAAACATGAGAAAATGTGAGCAGACCTAAAAGCCTAGGGCCATTAATGATGATGATGATGATGGCAGCTAAGGGTATGAAAGCACCAGTCCATTGATCATTCCAGGGCACAGTGAGGAGGTGGCTGTTTGTATTTTTGGTGTGTTTCTTTCATTTAGTAAATACTGATTTTCTCTAGTATATTCAACATACAATCCCAAACATGGAAAGTTCATAAAAAGATAGTAGGGATGTCAATCTAATACTTTTTCTTTAAAAGATACTTTTTAATTTTGAATATTTGAATGTATTTTTAAATTAATGAAATTTAATTAATTCATCAAAAGGCCTCTTCATTGCTCACACTGAAACATAAGGGGAATGTAGATGACGTTTTGAATTGGAATATACAACTCACAAATTTTGTTTAAAAGCAATTTTATGTGTATATATGAAATGTTTCAAATTTAATAAGATTTGTCTTCATAAGAGGCCAAAAATAATTTTATTAAAAATATACACAGAAATACAATAGAAATATTTTCAGCCACCACTAAAACAAGTGTTCATTAAGGGTAGAGATAGTTATTGATTCCTATTTAGCTATTTAAATTCACACAAAAAAATTTAGTAAAAGTAATTTTCTTAAAACAGCAGCAAATAATGAACTTTCCTTGGGAAAACATTTTTCAAACAACATTTACAAATATTCTGATGATTTGCCTTTTATATTGAAGTTAATAATGAAGCATATTCATCTTATTTGCAAAAGTTATTTCTGCAGTCTGCATTCACTGTTTTGAATTTTTTAATATGAACAGGCCATATTCTCTATATTCTCTTTTGAATAATTTCATGCTCACTACTGTTGACACTAAATTGTAATTTTTTACACTTATAATTATTTCATATGTCAAACAGAATATTGAGATGGATGATCAAGTTTATTCACAAATGATTTTGAATATATTTCTTTAAACAGACTTTCTCAAGAATTTCCATTTTGCTTCAAAAATTTACACAGTACCATATAGCTCACACATACAGTGCAGAGCAAGAATGTACATATTTTTAAGTATTCATGTATGAGAAGAGAATGAAATGGGACATAATATCAGTACCAGTATAACAAAAGTTAGTAATTTAGAAAGGAACATGAAGTAATATTTTTATTCCACTTTTTCTTCTGCCTTTGTTTTTATGAAGAACTCTGGTTTGTAGATACAACGATAGACCAAGAGCTGAGGAAGAACTCCATATGCTATGTTTAATGCTAAAAAAAGGATTTTTGCTTCTTCGGGGACTCTGTAGACATAAGCAGTTCTAGCATGAAGAGAAGCACCAATGTGAGAAAACTGAGCCTGTTGCATAAAAAAAAAAAAATGGGGTAAGCATGAAACATGTTCAGTTGGATGCACGATGAGTTCTGAATGGTTCATTCAGGCTACGTTTCTGTGCCCTCAAAACCAGTCTCACCTGCAGGCAAAATACCTTCAAACAATCCAGAGTCTTTAATGTGAGAGTCTTTCATTAAATTTAGTCTTTGATTAAATTTAGGGCCATTCTTGATATGACTGTTCAAATAAAGTAGATATTATTTCATGTAGTTTTATCATGCCAGTTGTGTTTTTAACCATCAAGTGCGCTTTACCAAACATTAGTGGCTCAATCTAATAGAAAAATCTGAATAAAATCTCAGTTTTTTTTCTGATTTGCATTCTGGAGATCCTACATAGAGACTCAGTTGTGGTTCACAAATTGAGTTCCAATAAAAATGAGGAAAGTGCAGAGTTTTTAAAAACTAAAATATTTTTAGCATAACAAACTATTGAAAGGAAAGCACTGGGGGGACCTCAGCTTCATTTATCAGTCTTTCATCTACTCCTTGGAGCAAGAGCTTCTACCCTTTCCCTATGTGTTTTTTGTTTATTCATTTATTCATGTATTTGTTTTTTCTGCAGCTTTTAAAATATTAAGGGTTGTTTGTAAGATAAGATCGTTACCAATTTGGGTGGAGGTAGAAGTACAGTTGCTCTTTGTAAAATGGCAAATGTACATGCAGGCAACCTTTTTAAATCAAATTATAATTTATTTGGAAGTATGATTTGTCAGCATTATCTGCATTTGCAAAATGGCCTCCCTCTCTACTTATATACTTGTTCAGAAAACACATTCAGAATGTGCCAACTGGTCTTTTTTGATATTTTTTGCAAGCACAGAGGAAAACCGTATTGGAAAGGGTAAAACAGACCACAGCAGGATTAAAAGCTCCTGTCAGAAAATTTCCTCAGAAGGCTTGTATCATTACAAAATGTACCCCTGGAGTCTGCATTTTCATATCTTGCTGAAATTCAAGATATACATGAATAAAGGATTGGGAATCTAAATGTATTAAGCAGTAAATTATCAGTTCATCAGGATCAAAGAGACAAAAGACTGCACTATAGAGAAGGCATAGAAGTAACAAGAATGAAGAATTAAATAATTTGCTTTAAATACATATAAGTTATTTTATATTTCTTTCCGTATGAAACCAATGTATTCTGCCGAGTGATTCACAGATAAAGGTGTTTACTCATCACTTGACTTCACCATGGCAAGAAAAGGACAAGTTTTTTTAAGTAGCGTCTTTATGAATTTTTTATCAGTGGCAAATATTTTAATGGGCTGCATTTTTACAAATTCGTGGTATATTCTGGAGACCTGTGGTACATGTTTGCTACTCTGGAAATAGAAATTAGCATGATGTATTGCCAAGGACCAACACGTGGATTGTCTACATTGTGATCCATGAGGCACCGAGAGGACTCGGCCCTCAGATACACCTCCCCTTGGTAGATGCCCAGGCAGAACCCAGCAAATGTATTTGCATCTCTGGGCTCCAAGGGCAAAAAACCTTGAGAGTAAAGGGCGCTTTCAGGGCTGCCCTGAGGAGTTGCATTCTGGACATTCTAGGAACTCTGAGCAGGAACATGGCTCCCGTACTATTTTTCCTTAGGGCCTGTTTTGAATAATAGTGTTTTTCTGAATATATAACCAAGCATTTTCTTCTGGACTAGAAGCCAAATTCGATCCCTGGTTTTCAGAAATGTGGGTTTGGTGGTTCTATCTTTATAGATACTTATACACATCACAAAATCACCAAATTTGGGGAAATGCCAACCATACTTTAAGAGAATAAAGATGAGCAGTTGTGCCTACTTGCATAGGGAAGCCTGCATAAAAAGTCAGTGATTCCTTAGGCTCTTTTCCTGCACTAACCAGTGCAGTTAATACCTCATTTTCATGAACAGCAAACTCGTGGCAACATTAAATGAATCATGGCCAGGCACAATGGCTCATGCCTATAATCCCAGCACTCTTGGAGGCCGAGGCGGGTGGATCACCTGAGGTCAGGAGTTCAGGACCACCCTGGCCAACGTAGTGAAACCCCATCTCTACTAAAACTAAAAAAAATTAGCCGGGCATGGTGGTGGGCGCCTGTAATCTCAGCTACTCAGGAGGCTGAGGCAGGAAAATTGCTTGAACCTGGGAGTGGAGGTTGCATTGAGCCAAGATTGCACCATTGCACTCCAGCCTGGGTGACAAAGCAAGACTCTGTCTTAAAAAAAAAAAAAAAAAGATTCATGTCCTTAGATTGTAAGCCCACTGGGCAGGTACTGTGTCTAATGTTTTGTGTGGCACCTATCACATTACTAGAGCTCAATAAACGTTCAACAACAATGGACTTGTGACTGTCAAAATACATAAAGGGTCTACAAAGCTTTTCTCTATTTTTGTATGTATTTTAGTAGGCCTCTTTATTCAGAATTATTAAGGCACAAACATTTTAACATTCATAATCAAAAGAGGCATTTGTATGTGAGAGAACTCTAAGGCCAGTTGTGTGCAGCTCCCAGTACTGCTCATAGTCCTAATGGATGTACTTATGGTAGCCACACTTCTAGCTGAGTGAGTACCTGACCATAGCTTTCTCCTAAGGCATAGGATGTTAAGTGTTCAGGAGGAAGTTCAGAAAAACCTCAGTCTCACCTGAGGAGGTTTCTCTTCCCAAGCACATAGCTAATAAGGGGCTGCAGGTTGTCTCCTGGGTGTTGTTCCCAGCAGCACGAGACCTCTCATGTTAGGACCTGAAGAGCTCAGCCTGAGGCTGTGCTGGGGTCAGGTGGCTCAGTGAACTCAGTGCTGCTGAATTAACAGGAGGCCCAGGATTACAGATATGAATTGTTGATCCTAGAAATTTATCCAGAATTTAGCAATGTGAGGTTGAGTCCCTAATAATTTTTCTTCTACTTCATTCTAAATCATTTTCACCTTACAGAAATAATTAAGAGATATATCTGATTTTTTTTTAAAGGATGGAGTGGCAAATGAGACAATAAGGTGAACAAAGGTTAAATTTTAAGAGCTGTTTTCTTACATGTATAGCGACAATCTGTAAAGGATAACTAAAAAAGTTAATGCTTTTTCCAGAAAGAAGAACTGAAAGAGTGTTATATGTCCATGTGAATGTTATAGGCAGAAAACTTAGGTGACCATCGGGATGACAGCCAGGGTCTTTTGCTAATACAGTATAAATAGCTAATCCAGAACTGTATTATCTTTTCTTAGAGTTTTTTGGGCAATATAGTTTATTGGTTCACAACACTGACTTTGGAACTAGACATCCAGAGTCAAATCACAACTCCACTACAAACCAGCTGTATGGCCTTGGGTGAGGTGTGGAACCCACCTCATAGGTTGTTTTGAGGGTTCAGTGAATTGATGTTTGTGATATGCTTAGACAGTGCCAAGCACTTGGGGCTATTCTGTAGACACAAATACAAAACTGAAATACCCATTCATGATCTGGTGCTTGACTCTGTAGAAAACCTGGGCCTTTGTTTTTAGATCCTCTTGACCTTTTGACCTTTTTACTGTTAAGTGTCTCCATGAAAGGATAAGCACATAAAGATATTAAATCCAGTGTTAATTTAATACTAAATAAAGATGTTTAGCAATGAATCACACCAGAAGCAAATGAAGAAAACAAGATTTGCATTAGTATCCCAACTTAGCCGTGTTCTTCCTAAACCTTTACTTTCAGATTTTTCTTAATGTCTCCATGAGGGAAAAACCGTATGAAATTTACTTCCAGGCTGAGCATGGTGGCTCATACCTGTAATCCCAGCACTTTGGGAGGCCAAGGCAGGAGGGTCACTTGAGTCCAGAAGTTTGAGACCAACCTGGGCAACATAGCAAGACCCTGTCTCAATTTAAAAATAAAATAAAATAAATTTACTTCAGTAGAGTTAACTCTTCACAACCAAATTATTCACACATAAGCTTCCATATCTCTTTGTGAGAAAAAGACATGGCATAGCACCTACATAACCAGGGAGTTAGAGAGTCTGAGGGCCGCACCTGACTGAAGTAACTGAACCTGCTTTGCTGGCTGTGGGATGGCAGGCTCCTTACCAAGCCCATGGTGAGTCTGTCCCAAAGCTTTCCCCCAGTTTCTTTGTTTTCTTAATAATTATATACAATACACATAATTTAATTAGTTTGTCTAATTTGTAACAGGTTACAACGTAAGGCATTTCTCCAAACTCTTACTGGGAATCTTCTACTAGTAATAATAGCAACAAAGAGTTTACATAGCTGTTATGTGCCAGGCACTGTTTTAAGCCCTTTACATATATTACCTCATCCAGCCCTCACAGCAATTCCATGAGAAAGCTACCGTTATTATCCTCACTTTACAGAAGAGGAAACTGAGGATCAGAGAGGTAAAGTAGCCAAGGTCATTGTGCTCATCAGCAACAGGCTAGAGTCTGAACAAGTCCACCTCCAGAGCTTATGCTTCTAACTATATGAACTCTACTGGCTCTGACTTTTTTTCATTTTCATTGATATTTTAGCAGAGAAAATGCTTCAACTGAGGAAATGCTAATAAGTGGATCTAAGCAGCCTCTAATGCCTTTCAGATTACACTTGCAGCTTTAATCCTATAGTTAGCATTTTATATGAAAAGATAACCTGGGTTATGAGTAAGTCCCCAGTGGAACTCTTTGGTCTAAAATGTGTCCTGGTTTCATTTTATTCAATCTTCTTTTACTCTTTCCTTGATCTTTTGATTTCTTAAGGCAGCAGATTTGGCAGACTCCTACATGGTCTGAAATCAAGGCCCCAGTAACTACTCACTCTTTCTTTTTTTTGAGACAGTCTCGCTCTGTCACCCAGGCTGGAGTGCAGTGGTGTGATCTCGGCTCACTGCAACCTCCACCTTGCGGGTTCAAGCGATTCTCCTGCCTCAGCCTCCCAAGTAGCTGGGATTATAGATGCCCACCACCATGCCCAGCTAATTTTTTGTATTTTTAGTAGAGATGGGATTTTGTCATGTTGGCCAGGCTGGTCTCAAACTCCTGATCTCAGGTAATCCACCTGCCTCGTCCTCCCAGAGTGCTGGGATTATAGGTGTGAGCCACCATGCCCGGCTACTACTCAGTATTTCTTGCATTGGCCTATACTGATCAAGAATGAATTCAAAGGTGTGTTTTTTTCCTTATTAAGTTGCATAGATTCTTCAGAGTTTGCTAGATGTTTCAATAAAAGTAAGTTTTAGTAAAGTTAGTGGGATCATGAATGCATAAGGCTTCTAAATAAGAATGGCAATTTTAGCAAGCAAAGATGCTGATTAACGTTACAGAAAAATGCTTTTTTTTTTTTCTTTTTTTTTTTTTTTTGGTAGTGGTGGAGAGACAGGGTCTCTCTCTGTCGCCGCCCAGGCTGGAGAGTGCAGTGATGCAATCTCGGCTCACTGCAACCTCTGCTGCCTGGATTCAAGCGATCCTCCCACCTCAGCCTTCCTATTAGCTGGGACTACAAGCACATGCCATCATGCCAGCCTAATTTTTGTATTTTTTTGTAGAGACGGGGTTTTACCATGTTACCCAGGCTGGTTTCAAACTCCTGACTGCAAGCAATCCACCCACCTTGGGCTCCCAAAGTGCTGGGATTACAGGCGTGAGCCACCATGCCTGGCTGGAGAGTTCTTTCTGTGATGAATGTGTAAGGTACTCCCATAAGATGAGACTCCATTTCATAAGCACGTACTTTTGCTAAGTGAAAAACAAATCACATAACTAATTCATTATTCTGGTCGTATACATTGTTTTGTTGCAGCATGGTTTCTAACTTTTCCTTAGTCTACACACTATAAGTAGGTAGATATTAAAGCCCAGCCAAGAGCTATGGGAATTAGACCCATAATCCTTTACTCAATCTGTCTTCACCTGCTGGGCTGGGAGAAACATCCTGACATTTACAGGATCTGGTCCTTAGCCTTAGGCTCTGGATCTGGGTATTCACCATCAAGAGGGGCTTCAGGCTGCCTTAACAAACTGGGCAATGATGGATAAGCCCCAGGGTGCCTGATGTCTGACATGAATGGGGTAATGCCCCTGCAGCTGCTAGCTGCTCTGTAGTCCACACTGCCCTTCTCAGAACCACTTGGCTGGAGTAATAAGTGCCCATCTGCAAGCTTAGCTTCACCAACAAATTAGGGTTCGTCTTACTGCTACAGGCTCACCACACCCATTTTCCTCCAAGCTATGACCTTCCTAAGCTTCCTGACTGTTGACCCTGGCCATGTGACTAGGCTTTTGTCTAGGTTTTCCTGCCATTTCCATTTGTCTCCTGAGACTTAACCAGGTCCAACATCTGGTCTCTTTAACCAGCCTGCTGGCTGATGACACTTAGTGTTCCTGCCTCAGGGACTGGTACCAGGCTGACCAAGGCACATGGCAGGTAGAGGAGGCCTGATTGTGCAGGCAAAACACAAGGTGATAGGTGTCAAACAGAACAGCTGTCAAACTGAACAGTCTAATCCTCTAAAGAAAGGGCTGGCAAGAGTGAAGTGGGTATGCGGCCTTCTGTCCTGAAGGATACAGGAGAATAAGGCACGGGAACCAGGCCAAATAAAAGCCAAGACTTATTCTGCCATCAGACCTGGGTGTTTGCCTCAGTGTTTCCCTGGGTTATTCCCTGGAGAGGCTCAGCCTAATAAAGCCCCATTTGGCCCTCAGAGTCCAACTCAGAATGTCACTGCCTTCCACCCACAAGGTTCTCCAACACCTCATAACTACGTACAGTCTTTTGTGCTGTAGGACTCTGTGCCATAGTTCATTGTTTGCATGGGGTGGGCGAGATAACACAATAAAGAAGAATATGAGGTTTGGAGTCAGGATTTCATAACCCTATTCTGCCATTTAATAACTGTAATCTAAGGCAAATAATTTCATGTGGAGGCTCCCTCATCTTTATATTGGGATTTTTTTTTCAAAGCTATTACAAAAGATAATACGATGTGTCCATTGTGCTGTTTATTATGAGGCAGGCAGGAAGACCACAGTAACCAGCCTCCCCTGCAGTTGACCTGGTGCCAGGCCTGGACCCTGAAAATATCCCACATGATCTTTGCATAAACAGGAAATGAAATTTTACTGTGTTAAGCTACGCTGAGTATTTGTTACAGCAGCAGAGCACATAGCCTATCCTTAGACAAATAGGTAAGTAAAACTTTTAACGTGGTTTGCCTGGCACAAAGTAAGGTGATGAGAGCTCAGACTAGTGTAGGAGCAGCGGAACTGGAAAAAAAAAATGGATTGGAGAATCACTGGAGTAAAACTAACTGGACCTGGTTGGGTGTGGTGGCTCACACCTGTAATCCCACCACTTTGGGAGGCTGAGGCAGGAGGATTACTTGAAGCAGGCATTTGAGAATAACCTGGGCAACAAAATAAGATCCCATCTCTTAAAAAAATTTTAAAATCAGCTGTGTGCAGTGGTCTATGTCTGTATTCCCAGCTACTCTGGAGACTGAGGCAGGAGGATTGCTTGAGCCTAGGAGTCTGAGACTGCGGTGAGCTATGACTATGCCATCACACTGCAGCCTGGGAGATGGAGCAAGACCCTGTCTCTTTTAAAAAAACAAAAAAACAAAAAACCCGGACTTAGTGGTGGTCTAGATGTAGAGGATGAGGAGTGTAAATAATTACTCCAACTTTCTGGCTTGAGTTGCTGGATGCAATTGGGCTATTTACACAGATAATGAAAAAAATGGAAGAGAAGTTGTGAGGAGGATCCGGTCCTATTTTATATATTAAATATGAGGTGCTAGTGAGGCATGCAAGTAAAAAGACTTGAGTTTGGAATACAGGAGTCTGGGAACAGTTTGGGCTGAAGGTAGAAAATTGGAAGTCATTAGCTTATAGTTGGTATTGAAAGATACAAAGATAAAGACCTAAAATATACAAATAAAGCCCAAGGACTGAGGAATCGGGTATTTAGAGGTCTGCAAAGGAAAAACAACCAGCAAAGAGCAATAAATGTTAGTTCTCTTCCTTCTTAAGCCCCTCGAGGAAAGGACAGGAACCATTGCTTCTGGATGCTACATCAACTTTTTTGATATTACTATGCTAATTTTGTAATTAAGAATTACCTCAAACTGAAAGGATTTAATGCATTGACCCCTTAAATACTATATTTTTCAACCCTGTGAATTCTAGTATGTCTTGCAATCGTAGTTATTATACCATGCATATAATTGACTGTACAAGCCTACAGTTTCTGGATGAACCTCATTTCAGTTTGAATGATTGTCTTCCTGAATAGGAAGTTACAGCATACATCTAAAAATTCTCTTTTCTTCATTAGTAATCTCAAAAACATAATTCCTTTATGTACGATTTTTGGTTTCCTATAGCATTCTTATAACTGCTTGAAAAGAACAAGACGGAGCTAAAGTTTTTAAACAATAAGTTCATTTGTTTTATTTCTAGTAAGAAAAAACAATGAAATTAATTTTCTTCCTTGTTCAGATTGATTTGTTTTGCTAATTATCTTGTAAAAATGTGCTTTATGTTATATATGAAGTTCTCCATAGATAATTTCATTTTCAGTCAAATGCAGTAAGCATTCACTGAACACCTACTCTAGGCCAAATATTTGGCAAGGTGCCAGTGGAAAAGGAATCAACTGATAGGCCCAGAACATTTTTTAAACCACTTTCCCTGGTTCTGTATAACACAGTGTAGTGGAATTCTGAAGTCTTACATTTGGATGGACATTTTGAAGGTAACAGCTCAATCTTTTTTTAGTAGCCATGGTATTCAGAGATTGTGAAACAATCCTATAAAACAATGCTGGGTGTGTAACCTTGGGCAAATCATTTAACTTCACTGGGCCTTAGTTTCCTCATCTGTGTAACTGGGTTGGCATATCTACCATATAGTTATTGTGAGATTTAAATAAAATGTACTTGCAGAAATGTCTTCCGAAGAACTGCAAAACCAAAGGTGACATGTCTAATAGCTATCTCCTACTCTAAAACACTGAGGAGAGAAGTTTTTCATATATTCAACAATGACACCTAGACCACAAGTAAACCTTCTCAACAGAATATTAGTACCTGAGCCAGACCTCCAGCATGTATCAATGTGATGTCAGGCATCCAGGAACATCCAGGAACCACTAAGCCATACAGTGCAGTCACAAAGTAAGGAACAGAATAGAACATATATGCCAGCATCTGTATAGAACAGAGAAATAATATCAGCAAATCAGCAGTTAACTTGGCCTGACTAAAAAGTACAAAAAAATAAACATTTTCATCTTTGAAAATATTAATTCCTATTTCCTATATGGGACCCATTTTTTTTACTTTTATTTTTATTTTTTTTATTTTTATTTATTTGTATGTATTTATTTTGAGATGGAGTCTTGCTCTGTCCCCCAGGCTGGGGTGCAGTGGCGCGATCTCAGCTCACTGCAACCTCCACCTCCCAGGTTCAAGCAATTATCCTGCCTCAGCCTCCTGAGTAGCTGGGATTACAGGCGTGTGCCACCATGCCCGGATAGTTGTTTGTATTTTTTCAGTAGAGATGGGATTTCACCGTGCTGGCCAGGCTGGTTTCAAACTCCTGACCACATGGTCAACCTGCCTCAGCCTCCCAAAGTGCTGGGATTACAGGTATGAGCCACCGCACCCAGCTGGAACCCATTTTTTAAAAGAAAATTAATGTTAGAAAAATCTTAGGCCTCATAACTACTTGACCTGAATTTTAGGATAAGCAGCAGGATCCTTTAGATAAGGCTCTTGAAATTGCGTATATAATCGGCAGAGCTCAGATGGGCAATCCAAAGCAATCTAAGAACAAAAATAAACTCATTATAAAAATACAATCACATCTGGTTCTTAGGTTTGCTGATAAGGCTAAATGTGCCAGGTTTAGTCACAAGCTGCTTTGCTATTTAACAAAATGTGCATTGTAGAGACTCATCAGTGATGGAAATATTTTACACATTTGTTCTAAGGAGATTAAGCAAAGGTTAATTATGGTGCAGGAAATGGTAACTAATGCCCTATTCTTGGGTACCTTTCAGATATTCAGAGTTTTAAGTATCTAGGTTTGGCTAGCCAAAGCACAGCTTGCTAAGTTACGAGTTTCACTTTTCCTGGAAATAACTAGCCCGCTATTCCCTACAGGAAGAAAAGTATATTTCTACACCAAATTCATCTTATTATGCATTACAAGATTTGAACATAGCACCTCCTGTTTCTAGTGCCTCATAGAGTATATAGCCTTTGGAGGCAGTAAAAGATAATGATTTGAAAGCAGCGTCCTCTTGCCTGAAAGTCTCTTTGGCACCTTACTAGGTCCCCTCTGAGTCACCTTCCTCCCCTCAGGCACCATTCCTCATGTCTTTGGCCATAAATGTTGTCCCACCTAGATGACATATATGAACACAGGCCAATGGCAGAGTGGTAAAAATGGCCCCAATCCAAAAGCCCTACCCACCTTGCATACACACTCACACATGCACACATTTTTCTCATGTGCACAGGGAAGGGGATATGTCTATGCAAGAATACAGGTGGGGCCCACTTTTTTTTTGTTGTTTGAACCTACAACAAACTAACCAAAGAATGGTTTCAGTGGCCCTGTGGTCCAAGCAAAGCTATGGCCTTGCCTTCTCTTGCCCATGCCCCTCCTCCTGTTAGCCAACCCAACTCTCCTCCAGAAAGTTTCTGACATTCCACAGATAAAGATAACTCTTAAAACAGCTTCTCCCCCTGAACCCAGCCTGCTGCACAGGCCCCCAGTAGCCCAAGACCCTGAAATGATAAAAGTCACCCACATGGGCTTACACTTGCCACTCTACCCTCCAACTGTTATGCACGCCAACAGACTTCGAAGAGAAATTGTCACTGAAGCTGAATATAATTAACAATATAATTTTGATTTTCCCAAATGTATTTCTACTAAGAAGAAATCATCAAACTGGGCCATTGTGAAGGATCACTGATCAATAAAAATCCTAACAGTAATCATTTACTATGTATAAGAGCCTCTACCAAGTGTTTGGTGTACATTATTTAATCTCCAAAACAATACTGTTAAGGTAGATAGTGTTATTTTACAGAGAGGAAAACAGAGTCAAAGAGTTAAGTAGTTTTTCCAAGGCCACACAGCTAGTAAATGGCCAGGATTCTAACTCCAAAGCCTGTGAGTCTTTTTCTTAACCTCTGCAGTAAAATATTAAAAAAGAGAAGATAGAAAATACGAAATGCCCACATGCCCTTAATGTATTTCAGTCACATCAATACAATACTCCAGGCCTGAGCTGAATTTACTCAACACTATTCTTATCAGTGAGACATTCCCATAACCCTACATACACGTGAATTGTTGAGCTCGTACGCCTTCTTCAACCCCATCGCCCCTATCCCAAGAACGCAGGGATGCTCCGTGCCACAGTTGTGTTGCAGTCCTAGGGTGCCATCCAAAGATATTTACATTTAAATCCGAAACATCAAAAGAATAATAGAGAGAGACTCCAATGGCTGATTTTTTAGATGCCCTAAAATGGGGAAGAAGATGCGTCTGAGTAGAGCTTGATCTAAGGACAGGAGGAGGTGACAGCAGGAGGCTGAGGTAGGGAGCAGTAGGAAGTAGGTCCGGGGCTCCAGGCTTTGATGGGAGGAATGGTTTGTTAGTTTGCTAAGAAGTCTGATGGAAAAACAAAAACATATTTCTAAGGTTTTTCCATTTGGAAATATGAGTAGTATCACAATGTTACATTATTATTATCTGTTACGCTTACCAAGCCTCTGAACAGGCAAAATCCAGTTGCCAGGAGGAGACACACGACCAACATTAAATCAAATGGTCTTCTCAGCAGGTCTTTCGCTTGGGCTTCTTGAATAACCTAAAATAGAGTTTGTACCTAAAGAGCAGGCCCAAAGTGCCAAAGAAGAATCTGAAATCTGAAACATTAAATGTCATGATGATGGATAAGAGAATTTTGAAGATTCACAATTTATATCATAAGTCATGGGCCATGGAACTTTAGGAAAATCATTTCCTTCCTCAAGTCTCAGTTTCCTTATCTGTGAAATGAAGAATTTGGGCTAAATGATCTCTCGAAGGGCCCTTATAGCTCTATGAGTCCACATTTTTTCTTGAAATGACATTTTAATGATAAGAAATTTTAAAAGCAAACCATAAACCTGCCACATCACTATTAACCATTGGTATACTTTTCCAGTAATACATGTAGTAGATATACACACACACACACGCACGCACACACACACTACATACATATATACACACACATATATCTATATTTTTCACAAAATTAGGACTTAGTATAAACAATTCTGTATTTGTTCTTTTTGCCCTCAACATCTGCCTATATTGTAAACACTTTCTTACATGACTAAAAATATTCTAAAAGTGAATACCGTATGGAAACACCACACTTCAGCCATTCTCCCACTGTTGGATATTTAGGCATTTTTTACTGTTACACTTAATGTAATGATGAACAATTTTGTATGTAAATCTTTGGTGGTATCAGTGTGATGGTTTCCTGAGGATAGGGATCTAGGAGCAGAATTATTGGGTTCCAGAATTATTCAGGTTGATAACATTGCCAAATTGCTTTGCAGAACAATTCTGAATGTATGTTCCTGTCAGCACTGTATGACAATGCTGCTTGGCCCTGGCTGTCACTGTGTTTTCACATTAAAAATGATGATAAGCAATTCTGCATGCCTCATGGCATACCTACTCTGTTGACACACTGACATGGAAACTTTAAAAGCAGTGGAGCCGGGACTAAGCGTGGACTGACTATTTGCTTTTTCTTTTTAACAGCCACCTCTTTCCTCAGAGGGATGTAAGAGAGTACCAGCTGTCAGTGTGCCAGCCTGAGTTTACATAGCAGCTGTCTAAATGTTTACACATGAAGTATTTGTCAATTAAAATGTATTTTAATGAATTTTATTGAAAACATTTTATAAAATGAATAGTCGTATTCTGATTATCTCTAGTAATTCATATTTTCATATATCAGTTTTGCTTAAAAGATCTTGCTAAATAATCTAATGCCTAGAAAAAGGAAAGAAACAGAGAAACTAGCTTAGAAATGAAGGCCTTAACAGAGTATCTGCCAGGCCAGTGTTGTTTCACCTTGACCACCCTGGCTGTGAATGGAAGGGGAGGTGTCTCAGATGTCCTGTAGCCAGTCTCCTTGGGTCTGGATCTCTGGAGTCGAGATTGTATGGCTGTGTAGACTACCTTGAGGAGCAGTATTCCTCCAGTGTCCTCTTGGGGTAGTAAATGCATAGGTGTCACAGAGGAACCCAGGTGCTCAAAATCCAGGCCATTAACAACCCTAGATGAACCACATACTATGGACTTCACTTGACACACTAATGCAGAATCTGATGGTTAGAGGCAGTGTGACCACTGGCACAGGAAGCTCCCCAAAGTATGGCCTTGCCAACAGAAGCAGATGTATTCAGACAGAAACAGACCTTCTTGCCCACATTAACTAAGATGTAAGCTAATGCTGCATAATCAAAACAGTCACACTGTTTGGATACCCCAAATGCTCCAGTCCATAGAGGCACAGTTCAATTCAGCAGCCAGTGGATACGAATGAACCCTATGAGTTTGAGAACAGGGTACATCAAAACTTAATAAAATCACCTTTGAGGGGTAATTATAATTTTCTGATGGCTGATTATAGATTCTGAAACCAGCCCAGACAGGAAGACAAGTATATGGTATGCTTAAGAAAAAAGCAGGGCAAATTCGTGTTCCATACTTCCCTATTTAAAAGAGAGAAAGAGAAAGAAGTTACCAAAAGCATATCTAACACAAGTAATATTTAGGATACCTCCCCATCTCAGGTCATCTAAAATTTTGCTATGGGCCAGACAATATTTTTAATGAGGCCAAATTAAAAAGGTCAATTTAAAATACTAGATGTATATTAACAGGCATGTCCTGCCTACAGTAATCTGCTTGAGCCCAGGAGGTCAAGGCTGCAGTAAGCTATGGCTGTACCGCTGCAACCCAGCCTGGGCAACAGAGTGAGATCCTGTCTTAAAAAAATACGTCTAGATAGATACCTATATATGTTTGTATACAGCTATCTCCCTATATATATAATATCCTGATTTCCTGCATACATTAATAAAGTACTTATAATTTCCAAGTACATTTTTGGAGTTCTCATCATGTGTCAGGAGTTACATATTTGCACACTAAATATAGCCATAAACACCATACTCACTCCCTCGAGATCCTTCTAAAAAAATAGGAATCCCTGATACTTGACTGCCAAATTGTTCAATGCACACGTCTGGAAATTGCTCAAAAGCAGTTCTTAAAAGGTATTTCTTTTAAAGGTGAGAAAAAGGAATTACTCTGCAAAACAGGTTTTTAGTAAGCGTGGAATCACCTGGTTCTATTATAACTAAAAGAGCTTCTCTATTTAAAAACAAGCCCCATTGTTTTAGAAAAGGAAAGTGAACTTTAAGATAAAGTATCTTACCTACAATGTTTCCTGGCACAAAAACAACAACACTCATAATAATAGATCCAACCCAATATAGGCCAATGGTTCTATATGTTTCCCTGTAACAACAACAAAAAAATCTTGACTTGGTATGTTTGTCTTAGAATACTAAGCAAAAAATGATCCTCAATATTATTTTTTATTCAAACTAGTAAAGTACATGAATCAAAACATATTGAATCGAGAGGAATAAATCAAACACAGGGAGTCCTGGTTATCTAACTTCATTGCCACGTGATATACTATAGAACCTTCTTCGTGTCCTTTTAAATAGGAAATTATGCTTGCTATGTATTCTGTTAAACTACAACATGATCATCCCTGCTACAGGACTCCTGCATTTCCCTGTTGTGTGTGAAACTCAACAGCATGAAAGGAAAAAAGAAAGTTGAAAGAAGAAAGGAAATTGAATCCATATTTTTAATCATTGTAAGTATGAGTTATACTTACAATGATAATGTTAAATGGACTTTTCCTGGGGTCACAGAATATTGACCAAAGCCCCAAAGGTGAAGACAAGTGACATGTACCCCATGTTGCAAAGGAGCTGCTAGACATATACCCCTAATCTTCAATGCTGACAAAAAGTTTGTTCAGGCAGGGCGTGGTGACTCACGCCTGTAGTCCCAGGACTTTGAGAAGCTGAGGTGGGTGGGTCACTTGAGGTCAGGAGTTTGAGACCAGCCTGGCCAACATGGTGAACCACCGTCTCTACTAAAAATACACACACATACAAAAATTAGCTGGGCATGGTGGCATGCACCTGTAATTCCAGCTACTCTGGAGGCTGAGGCAAGAGAAATGGTTGCACTCGGGAGGCATACGTTGTGGTGAGCCAAGATCGTGCCACTGCACTCCAGCCTGGGCGACAGAGCGAGAGACTGTCTCAAAAAAAAAAAGTTCCTTCAATTGATAACCCCAATAACCCAACTCCACACTATGTAACAGGCTATGAGAAATTCAAAAGGAAATCCTCTGAAAGGAAACAAGGAGAATACTGTGTGGGTCCTGCCCCACCCTAACCCTCAAGCCAAATGTAACCGGACCCCAAGAGGCCCATTCACAATGACTGGGATTGTAGGGAGGACAGATAAGAATGAGCTGGAGCCGGGCGTGGTGGTTCACGCCTGTAATCCCAGCACTTTGGAAGGCTGAGGTGGGCAGATCACCAGAAGTCAGAAGTTTGAGACTGGCCTGGCCAATATGGTGAAAAAAATTTTTAGATTGTTGTACTAAAAATACAAAATTTGCGGGTGTAGTGGCACACATCTGTAGTCCCAGCTGAGGCATGAGAATTGCCTGAACCCGGGAGGCGGAGGTTGCAGTGAGCCGAGATTGTGCCATTGCACTCCAGCCTGAAAGACAAGAGCAAAACTCTGTCTAAAAAAAAAAAAAAAAAATTAGCTGGAGCTGACCTTGAGTGCATGTTGGGAGTGAGGGAGATAGTTGGTTAAACTGCATTTCAACCTTGTATGGGGCAAGAATGCATGACTTTCTGTAACCCGGAAGCAAGTGGAGGCCTGAGAAGACGGCTGGACTTAAACGTTTTGAAAGGATCCCTCCCCAAAGGGTGCGCCTTCTGGGTTACAGGGGCCCCAGCAGAAAAAAGCTGTGGGTGGGCCACCATGGGCAGAAATTCAGCGCAAGAGCATGTCGTTCACTTCAGGGATTAGTGCAATGCAGAAGCCCCTGTGGTTGGGGTCTCTAAAGAACTCACACGTGTGCCTCCCCAGACCAACCTCGCATATCATGATGGGGGTACTGCTACCCAAAAACAGCACCTTTCACATAAGACTCTTCCCCGTTCCTTTAATCCCTTGTACATACACATCTACTCCCAAGGGGCCAGCTGCAGAGTGAGATGAGAGGAGTGAACGGACAGGCCATGTAGCCAAGCCTTAGTGCAAGCCAAGCCGCAGAGCTGTGCCTGATCTGGGGAAGGACAGAAGCTTTAAACCAAAATGAAATTGCAGTTTGGAAATTCTGAAGTTTTGAAATGAAGTTTAAGATGTGCTTGGCTTTAATTGCTGAAAATAAAAATTATTCTTGTAAGACAACATAATCAGAAAGCGTAAAGGGTCTGCCCGAGCTATCACCATGCTGGGGAGCAATTCAGAGGGACATATTCAAAAGGCAGTGGTACAAGGAGGATAAAGCCACGTCTGACGTGCACCCATGGAACTTATATTCATGTCCAGTATACTTGCTTGCGTATTTGCCTCTATGCATAACGTTTCCTTACATACCCGCTTATCGGTTGCTAAGGTGGCAAAGGCACACACCAGGTGAACTGACTTACTCCCATGCTATGGCTGCCACCATCACCAGGTACATCAGATAATGAGCAGAGCCATCCCAGTAGCAGATCATGTGCCCATATGCAGTGTTCAGATACGGTTCACCCTAAAGAAAGCATTAAACAGAAATCCACTTTAAATAAGACCTGTAAATGCAGAACATCAGACCTGTATTGCAAGTAAAATAAAACAGCAGAAATAACTTGTGTTCATCTGCTAAGATGAAACTATTTCTTCAAAATTGGTAGGAACGTGAAAATACAACTTCATGCTGGAGCTGCCAAAACCAGGGTCTGGCCACAGAGGATGGAATTAGAGAATGCCTGGCCAATGGGCCTATGATGCATCAACATAGGTTTGTACTGTGATGCGAAGGCAGATGGCATGATAGGCAATCCCAGCTGTACGGCAAACTCATGGAGACCAAGCCAAATCTTTGACAAAAGGTGCTGGGCAGTGATCAGAGAGGTGATCGGGGATGACCCTGCTTTCCAGAGCCAGTGGCTGGCCTTAATAATTCATGCTGATCCCGTGGCTTGCTGGGCTGGGCATGGCACAGCATGCATTCTCCACATACTGACACATAGGCAGGCAGGCACTGAACTCGGAGCTTCACACCCAACCCCTCCTTCTACCTTCCCAACAACCCAGTGGGATGGACAGGATTGAGTCCATTTTACAGATGAGGAAACAGAGGCTCTGAGAGATTACAAGACTTACCTAAGGTCACATAGCTAGTATACCTAGCAGAGAACAAGAAGAGCCGTACTTCTCCTGGGCAAATGTTAATGTTATGAACACGAGATTATATGACGAACTACAGTTCCCTTTTTTAGGTGGTTACATTTCCCTTTTCTAGGTGGTTACATTTCCAGGTGGCTTCTGGAAAGTCACTGGCAATTTTCCGTGCATTTCTACTTTTGTTTTGGCCCCACCTTGTTTTCCTTTCTTCTTTCTCCCCCGCTTATGCTGTCCTGGCTTGTTTCACACTGTAAGATGCCTTAAGTCCTTTCTACAACAAGGAAGAGTGCAGATCAACCAGCCTACCAATCAGCCAAGCAAGCAGGGCTTTCTTTCAAGTTTCATGCTCCCCTGGGGCAAGGACTGCTTTGTTATCTCTCCCACAGATCAAATCAAATTAAAATCAGAGGAGCAGGAAACAGAATCAAGGTTCTGCTTCTACACCCATGCCAGGCCCACATCCTTTCTCTCGGACTTGCTGTGACTGAAGAATACATCCGATTTATGGTTTCAGACTTCCATTGCTAACACACCTGGCTCTCTGAGCCAGTGGTGGTCTCTCCTGGTAGCTTGATGAGCATCTTTAACTGCATGGTCCACAGGCCACAGGTTCTTTGAACTCGCCTGAACTCTTAATTCATCAGCGTCTCCCCTCAACCAGCCTCTCTCTCTCTTGCTCTCTCTGTACGTGTGTGTGTGTGTGTGTGTGTGTGTGTGTAGAGACAGGGTCTCGCTCTGTTACCCAGTCTGGAGTGCAGTGGCGCAATCATTGCTCACTGCAGTCTCAACTCCTGGCCTCAAGCGATCCTCCCACCTTTGTCTCCCAAAGCACTGAGATTACAGGCATGAGCCACCAGGCCAGCCATGGCCTCTCTATATTAATGATGATACCATTCAGCTTCCCAAGGTCAAAACCACATGGTCATTTTTTCATTCCTCATTGTCCTATGCAGTCTTTCAGCAAATCTATCAACTTTATCGCTACAATGTCACCCTGGCAATACTCCCTCTTCTTCACAGCATTAGGTCTAGCCCTCAGTGTCCCTCACTGGGCCACGGCTACATTCCCAAATGGTCTCCCTACCTCTGTCCCCTCCTTCCAGCCCATGACACTCCTCCTGCCAGATGAAGATTCTTAAGGCCTGGCTCTTGGCATGTTGCTCCTCTACTCTAAAACTCCCCAAAACTTGTCACAGCCTGCTGAACCAAGCCCCATCTCTCTATCACAGCTGGGTCCCCAGAGCCTGGCCCTGCAGACCTTGCCACCACAGTTACACCCCAGTCCCCGTTCTGGTACCCCATCTGCCCCAATGCTTACCACCCTTGCCAGCTCAGCCTCCAGCCCTCTCGTCAGCCGCCTCCTTCCTAAAACCTCCCTCCTCTGGGTGCCATGGTCCCCACTCTCCAGGTTTTCCTTCTGCCTCTTGGCCTGCCCCTAAGGTCCACTTCAGGGGCTTCTCTTCTTCTGTCCATGGTCTCTAAAGTCCCAAGCTAAGCCCTTTTCTCTCTCTACCTTCTCATAGGCAAGCCCGTCTCCTCTCAGACCTTCAGGTACCAACTGCACTCAGATGGCCCCGGACTCTCTCTGCCAGGACTGCTCCTCAGAGCTCAAGACCTGCAAAGCCTTGCCAGCATCTGAAACTCTACCTCCCCATAGAAATTCAGCCTCATCCCTGCAGATTGGTGCCCCAGTGGGAGGCACATGCTCTTTCTCCTCTCCAGTCCTCTCCAAGCCTTTGCCCAAGCTGTCCTTTCTCTCCAGAATTTCTCCTATCTCCCTGGTCCATCTGGAAATATCTATCTTCCACTGCCATGACCATTTTTTAAATGCTACAGCAGTGTCACCAACTCAATAAGCCTTCCCCGACTGTGCCCAGACTTAATTCCTCCTCCGTGTACTTCTGTGCCTGGAGTAAGTCTCTGTCACTGCACCTGGGACAATGCCATCTCCCCACCACATCAGGCAGGGAGCTCCTGGGGGGCAGGGAGCAGGTCCTCTGACCACAGAGTCCCCTTCAACAAATGTCTGCAGAAATAAATTCCTCCTCTCATCCCTCTCTGGTGTAATGTTTTTACATCACATGTTTGCAGCATTCTTCCAAATTCCAAAGCAGGAATCAGGACACTGTCTTAGGCCTCACCCTTCCCATCATTCCCAATTTGTCCCCAAGTCTTACTCATTCTAGCCACTCTGATTCTCTAAAGTTCATCCCTCTCTCTACTTCCCATGCGCTGCCTCTGCCCAGCCACATTTATGCCCCTGCTGGTCCCGAGGAATCCTCCTGACTGGTGCCCCAGCTCATGGCACGGACCCTTCCCTGCAAACCCATCCTTCCCAGAGTTACCTGTATTCTTCACTGACTTAAAATCTTCCCTCACAGACAGGATAAAACCTAAAATCCCACAGTGTACATACAAAGCTCCCCATTATTTGAACATGGATGAAGAATCTGCTTCGAGCCCTGTTCCTCATTTCCTGTGTAACCTTGAATGAGTCACTTAACCTCTCTGGGGCTGGGTTCAGCCCACCATAAAATAAGAAAATAGGACTAGCTCTCTTGAGTACCAGGCAGCTATCTAAAGCTATGATTTGGGCAGTGTGATGAGGAGTGCCAGCCATCACAATCAAATGACTTCATCAAGTGCTTCTGTGTTTGGTACTTCACAAATTTAAGACTGACTTGGGGTTTCTGAGATAGTCATGTATTAACAGACACACAAATACTAAATCCATTTAAGGTACCTTATTTATATTAAATACAAATAAAGGAGAAAAGCAGGTCATGTGTGGGGTCATGAGAGAAGCTATGAGAGCTGAACATTGGAGAGAATTGCCTCCCGTGATCTAACCGTCCTTTCTGCTCCACTTTCCATGTGAATAAGTGACCTAAGGCTATTATAGGAAGTCAAAGCCTGCCTGTCATACCTGTTCACACTAAATGAGAGGACTTCTGGCTTAGAGTAATGTGATCTGGGTTGTGGTCTTTTGGTTGAAGCCTCATAATCACTAAGTGATCCCATACCTCTCTCAAGTAGTGTGTCATGAACCCGTCAATGATTCCATCTTGCTCCAGTCCTATGATGAGGTTCACCACGCTGGTAAATCCAAAAACTGCATACACTAGAGCAAAGAAAGCAGCAGTTTAAAAAGCAATAGCTCAGGAGGCAATTACACAAGCTTGGCATCAGCTAATAATAATGGAATGTTTTTCATGTTTTCCAGAAGATGCTGTGGACAATTATCGAGATAGACTAACAGAATACCCCTTCTACACACCCAGCTGGACCTCCACTTGTGTTTGCAGCTCTCCCCATCCCTGCCTAACTACTCTCATCAAGGCAACACTCATCACAGGAGTGGAGAATGATGGTCACCGCCGACTCAGTCACAGAAGATTCTAGCAGGCCAACTCCACCCATCCTCCACTCCCCTACAAGTGGCTGCCCAGAGCCAAACCCACATCCCACCTGGGCAGTGGGAGCAAAGCCAGTAACCGAGTGGCCAAGGAAGCATAGAAGTGACCGCTAAGTTTAAGACAATGACTCAGGCTGGGCGCAGTGGCTCGAGCCTGCATTCCCAGCACTTTGGGAGGCTGAAGCAGGCAGAACACCTGAGGTCAGGAGTTCAAGACCAGCCTGGCCAACATAGTGAAAGCCCGTCTCTACTAAAAATACCAAAATTAGCTGGGTGTGGTGGCACACACCTGTAATCCCAACTACTCCGAAGGCTGAGACAAGAGAATCGCTTGAACCCAGGAGGTGGAGGTTGCAGTGAGGCGAGATCGCGCCACTGCACTCCAGACTGAGCGATAGAACAAGACTGTCTCAAAAAAAAAAGACAATGACTTGACAAAGTGATTCATCTCAATGATTCCCAAGCAGGCCACCTCACAGCGTGTCCAGTGTGGTTACCCTATTCCACACAGCGTATCCTAGAGACAGACAGGTGGCAAGGTGCAAGTGACAATGGCTTTCAGAAATAAGACTAGTGATGTTAAAAATGAATACAAGAGGGTATAATTGAATATGACAGAAGGAAATCTGTACCTATCAGAGAATCTTATTAGAGTTGTGAGCATCTCCTAAATGGGCTTAAAGCTACTAGCAACAAGAAATAATACTTTTTAAACAGCAGGTGATCAAATTTAATGCATGTTAGTTTGTCAAAGCTGCATTTTTAAGTTGTAACAAATTGGTGCCTTAGACTATGGGATGGGCATGAACAGTAGAAAAATCTGACGGTGAATATAAGAAAAGCTGTGAAAAAAGAAATGGAGAGGAGTGTGGGGATGGTTAATTCACAGAGAAGGGAAGGTGGCCTTGCCTGGAGTCAGCAGCCAGGAGTCCAGCACTCACCTTCTCCCCAGAAGGAACAAAAGGCCACACGTACATGAGGAGTCTGGCCTTGGACCTGACCCTGGCCCTGAAGCTGCAGTATGCTCAAAGCTGTAGCAGACCAGGACAAAGGGCTGAGGGTACAGGAGAGAGGGTGCCCAGCCTTGAAGAGTCAGAGGGGCCAGAGCACAGGCCAGTGGAGAGAGCCAAGAAAAGGGATGTGGGCCTTGAAATCAGACAGACCCAGGTCATCTACTGACTGGCTGTAAAACCTTAGGCAAGTTACATCATTTCTGTAAGCTTCAGAGTTTCTTATATGTGGACTGGAGAAACTAGTTACTCACAATTCTTCTTTCCCACCTCACCTTTCCTAAGGCCCACTGTGGGCAGAGAATGCTCCCTATGCTGTTGCTGATGGGCTCGGCCCTATGCCTCATCTCAGCCAGTGGAATATGGGTGGGAGTAAGAGGGGGAAGCTCCAAGCCAAGGTCTTAAGAGCCACCACTTTCTTCCTACTAGCCCCACTGTGCCTCTGTATCTGCCCTGAGAAGGGCATGCCTGGGAGCTGCTGGTCCAAGAACAAGGAGTCAGAGAACAGCCCTGAAATCAACCCACAGCCTGATGCAGAGTGTCCCCAACCCACAGACCTGTGAGCAAGAAAAATAAATGTTTGTTGCTGTAGGACTTGGGGTGCATTTGATATGGAGCATTACTGAAGCAGAAACTATAGAACAAAATGCCCAGCAAGGTGCCTGGCACAGGAAGTGCTCAAAGGCCAGTAGTAGCTTGGCTGGGGCAGCATGCATGATGGAAGGGCATGGGCTTTGGGGGTCAAAAGCCACGTGACCTTTGCCACATTTCTTAGCATCTCCAAGCCAGCTGCTTCACTTTCAAGTGGAGGGATGGTGAGGATTAGGTAAAAGCCTGCTGCTAAAGTGCTCAGGGCCATACAAGGTGCACTATAGGTGCTTGTCTCTATGGCAGGTTCCATTATTTTCCTCTTCATGCATATGTGCAGACCCAGGCACCACACAGTTAAGTTCTGCACTAAGTCGGGGGGACTGCAAGTAGCAGGCTGAAGACAGGAAGCCCAGGAAGGAGCTGGCATGAGAGTCGAGGTCAGAAGTCAAAGCATGCTGGGGTTGGCAGGGTGCCTGCCTTGCCTGGCCTGGCAGTAACCCTCCACCAGGATGCCACCTGGGAGAGGGTGGAGTCCACAGCCTAAGAGGCAATAGCCAGAGGCGAGGGCCACATTATCCTGAAACACTCCTACACTTGCAACCACTGTTACCAAAAGGCTCAGAGTATTCACAACCAAGGAGGAATATGTGACTGAGGCCAAAAGGATTGTGTTATTAATCAGATACAAAAGATTTCCCTTTGTGGAGGCATACCATAGAACAGCGGGTCCCGGGGTGGTTTTCTTTTGACGAGGACACGAGCCAGCAGTGCTACCAGGAACAGGATGAGGGCAGCAACCCCTACAATAGTCCAGGAACTGCAACGACCAGAACAGGGAGGTGGTCACTATCAAAATAAACACACTGGTGCCTGGAATTTCCTGACTATTGAATGCATTCGCTCCTAGTCCTGCATAATTCATCCATAATTCTGCTTCTGCCTGCAGCTCCCAGCACTGTAGAGTTAGTGAAGTTTATCTGCACCTCTTTGGCCCATCTGGGCTGCAGCCCATGACTTTCAGGGACCGAAGCCATCAGGTCCTCCTCATTCTCCTCTTATCTTGTCTCATGTGCACAGATGACATGTCTGGAGCTCCCTCTGCCTCACCCCACCCTGAGGCACAGATGACCACTGCCCCAGTGCCTCCACCTACCCATTCCTCTAACCCCTGCTCCCTAGCAGCTAACAGGTCTCACCACTGACTCTGCCACCTCCCTCAGGGCCAGTCAGAAGCCCTCAGACTGAGCTCCAAGGAATATATAGGCATTACAACTAAACATGCCTTCCAGGGGACAAGAAAGAAGTGACCTTATGTTTTGTGTATAATCAAATGGGCCAGAGAATGGGGCCAGGAAATCCATGGAGGAGGAGTCTGGACTAGACCTGAGGCCAGAATGAAGATAGCCCAACACCCCAGAACCAGGACCAACAGATCAGCATCCAACCCCAAACCACAGAAACCAAGGTGAAGCTTGGTTGAGCACATCCCCTGGACGTTCTACAGGAAACGGAATGGCACCAAGGACAGCAGGGGTCAAAGACGCTACTCAGTGGGGCAGCGCTAGGGCACGAGGCTTGGTAGAGTTATCAGTCAGGAAACCAGGATCCTGGTACCCATTCTGTTGCTAACTGTGTCACCCTAGGAAAGTCACATCATTGCATCCATCTGTTTATTAATTAATTCAAAAACATATCAAGGAAACAAATGTATTGTGCACCCCTATGTGGTAGCCATTGTTGCAGGCCCTAGGAGACTGGATAAATAAGAGAAGTCCTTGCCTACATGGAGGAACCTATCTCAATGGACTCTGAGCTCTACCACCTAGGAGTTTTCCTGTAGTCCAACAGCAATACTCTCCCTCTCACACCTCCAGCATTGACAAGAGTTTCCAATTCTAGACAAAATACTACCTGGCCCACTCCAATGGCTTGCTACACCAGGACCTCTCCAGCTTGGAGCAGCTACAAGCACCACTCCTCAGCTGAGACCCCTCCACACCACCACAGCCCAACATTGAGACCTTTGGATAACTATCACCATCCCTAGGAGAGAGAAAGAGAAGAATAGAAGGAGGGAGGGAAGGGGGGAACAAATAGATGATGAGTGGATGGATAGGTGGATGGATGATAGAATGAATGGATGGATGGATGATGGATGGATGAATGGATAGATAATGGATGAATGGATGGATGGATGATGGATGAATGGATAGATGATGGATGAATGGATGGATGGATGATGGGTGATGGATGAATGGATAGATGATGGATGAATGGATGGATGATGGGTAAATGGGTGGATGATGGGTAAATGGATAGATGGATGATGGATGAATTGATGGTTGATGGAGGATGATGGATAAATGGATGGATGGATGACGGATGGATGAATGGATAGATGATAGATGAGTGGATGGATGGATTATGGGTGAATGTATGGAGGATGGATGGATAGATGATAGATGGATCAGTTCTATGATAAGAATGAGAAGGCCAGGCACAGTGGCTCACACCTGTAATCCCAGCACTTTGGGAGGTTGAGGCAGGTGGATCACCTGAGGTCAGGAGTTTGGGACCAGTCTGGCCAACATGGCGAAACCCCATCACTACTAAAAATACAAAAAATTAGCCAGGCGAGGTAGCAGATGCCTGTAATCCCAGCTACTTGGGAGGCTGAGGCAGTAGAATTGCTTAAACCTGGGGGTTGGAGGCTGCAGTGAGCCGAGATTGAGCCACTACCCTCCAGCTTGGGCAACAGAGCAAGAGTCTGTCTCAAAAAATAATAATAATAAATTAATTAAATTTAAAAAAAAGAATGAGGGTGGCTGTTTCAATGTCCAGGTGAGAAACTAAAAAATAGGAGGTTTCTGGTGATTGCACATCAGTGGTTGCTCCAGGATCCTCCTGTGGGGATGAGCTGAAGAAGGAGGAAGCCAATGTGGGTCAAGAGTGTGATGCTGGGCTGAAGAATCCTGTGAGGAGGGAAGAGGTGGGTGTGCTGGGTCAGCTGACAGGCATTTTAATGGTGAACAGCCTGAGACAGGTGGTGGTCGGGTGACAACTCCAGTCCTCCTACCAAGGGCCTGCACTCACTGCCAGCAGGGTCGCGTGGCTGGTGCTCTTCTGGAGCAGGAGAGAGCAGTGTAAAGTGGTTCACAGCATCCTCTCATGTTCTTAGCTCCAGGAGAGGAGGGAAAAATGAAGGGAAAATAGGGCAGCAGATCATCTCTGACTCTTGGCACTGTCCCCAGAGACCCTCCTACAACAGCCAAGTGCAGGACCTGCTCACCACAGGAGAAAGAGGTCCTGCAGGGACTCGGGGACAGGTAAGGGCTGCGACTAACCCCAGGATGAGAAAGTTGCTAGTCTTGGGGGCTGGGAGGGCCTGCTGATGCCCTTTTATGGACAAACACCTACTGAGAGGGGTCATGCATGGATGAATGTGAGCAGTGTGTGTCTCAGTTAGAGAGGGAGACAGAACACGCTCAATCCTTTCCTGGCCTCTCAATCTAATTTTCTTTTTCTGGTTTTCAGAGTTGCATAAAAGGTTTGGTGGGAAGGAAACTCGATTTAACAAAGGCAAACATACCTGAGTGCCTACAATGCACACGGCGCTGGCCTGGGCAGGACAGTACAGAGGGGTTAGATATAGCCAGGGCAGGTAAGTTCTGACCACAGGAAAGTAACTCTGTGGAGAGGAGAAAGGTGCAAACGAGGGACTGAGGGAGCTCAAAGGAGAGAGAGGGAAGGTCTGCAAAAGGTAGAAATGGCCATAAAGTCCAGGTGTGGCTTCAACAGTCTGCGATAGGAGGAAGGCAGCATCCTGGTCAGGGAGCAGCAGGAGTCTGGGCTAGAGGCTGGAGAGGAGGAGGAGTGGTCAAGGGGCAAAGGCAGGCTAGTGTGGCAGGAGCACTAGTGTGTGGGCTGGGACTGGGGACAGAGGCCGAGAAACACGCCGGGGGCTGGGCAGGGGGACTTGCACGGGAGCCTTTGCCACAGTCCAGGTCAGAAAGGGCCAGTGCCAGGGAGAACTGAAAGGAGAGAACAGACACTAGAGCCCCAGGACTTGTGGGGAAGGAGACAGTGGGAGGAAGGTAGTGGAGAAAGAAGAGAGAGGAATCAAAGGCCACTGGGGTTTTAACCTGCAAGAGGACAAGAAGAATGGCTGACACTAATTATTCAAAACGCTGTGCTTGCCAATGCGCTCCATCATGCACAGCAATACATAATTCAGTCTGTATTCAGTAAATGCCATCATCATCTTCCCAGTGGCTGAGGCCAAAACCTAGGGCTCATCCTCAAATCCTCTCTTTGCTGCCATGCAGCCCTCTTCAGTAAGCCCCATCTGTTCACCTTCCAAAATACCGACTATGCCCCTCCAGTTCCTTCCCCTGCACTGCTCCATTTTCCTGCCCGACAAGCTCCATTCCCAGATCTTCCCATAGCTCAAGTGTCACCTCCTCCTAGAAGCCTTCCCCGGCCACTGGCCCCCTCCCCAGTCACCCTATTTTATTATCTTCATAGCATGTCACTATCTATGTATTATCTGTCTATCTCATTACCTGCCTCCACAACCTCTTCTGGCTTGTTCATAGCTGTGTCACCAACACTTGGAACAGTGCCAAACACACAGTAGGCACTCAATATATCTTCACTGAACGCCCATAATGCTGTTTTTTGAGGGTCCCCCATGCCCTATATTGACAGGCATGTAATATTTGGTGGCCCGGAGCAGCTGCCTCTAGGGGATGCCTCCAGAGACTGGGTCAGACCAAGGACAAACACTGCTGGTGCCTGGTGAGCACTCAGTGTGGGTGCTGCCTGGATCAGGTGGCCCGGCAGCTAGAGAAGAGGAAGCTACCACCCTGTGTACAGACACTCCAAGGCTTGACCAGCTGAAGGGGGTTTGCAGCCTACAGACTGATGCAATTTCCTTCGCACCAACAGCTGAGAAACATAGCAGGTTACTTCCTCCTCCCTCCAGACAGCAACCAACTTCAGCAGGCACAGAGGCTGGCGCCTATCCCAATACCCGGAGACCCTCAAGCCTTCAGCTGCCCGCTGCAAGTTGGTTAGTCAATGATCCCTGCAGTGGAGTGGGAGGCAGGGCTTCGAACCCAAGCCCTGTCCCCCTCCGTCAGCCTCACCCATTTCCTTCGCATTGAAGTGTTCTGCCTCTGCTGCTGGTCCCCATCCTACCCCAGCGCAGGCACTGGGAAGCACTTCTCCATTCACAACGCCCCTTCACAAAAAGATCTCCGTGGAACCTTACAATAGGACGCACACAAAGTCCATTTGACCGGAAGACCGAGGCCAGACCACACCGTCAGTGCCAAAGCCAGGCCTAGAACCCACGTCTCTGCCTGTTGGTTCCGGGCTATTTCTGCTAGTCATTCACAACAGTTTCTAAAATTAATAAGAAATGATAAGTATGCGAAAGTCCATACATGGAAACGTTCCCGTGAGATGCAAAAAGAACAAGGCACACACGAGCTGACACGGCCGGCCAGGCTCATAGTGTCCCTGTTTGTTCCGCTCCCCACCGGCCCCTGGGCCCCTCCAGGGCAGGGGTATTGACCCCTGTGTCCCCGGGCACCTGGCGCGGTGCTGGCACCACATCCCGAAATGCGCCAGCCTGGGCACTTCAGGGCCTGTCTCCAGGACCGGGCCCGTGCGACCCCTGGGACGCCCCCCTCTGTCCCGCGGCGGACGGTCCCAGCCCCCTCGGGAAAGTTGCGAAGCTCCCGCCGCGCCGAACCAACTCCAGCCGCCCCTCGGCGCGACCCCCGCCGCCTCCGCTCACTCACTCGTGCTGGGCAGCCAGGTAGTTGAAGACATAGGTGACCGGGATGGCCGAGAGGGACAGCACGAAGACCCCGGTGGCCGCAGAGGCACTCATCGCAGCCGCCGCGCCGCTCGCCCTTCACCGCATCCCGCTGGGCGCCCCGCCCCAGCTTCCGGCGGCGCCCGCGCCCCCTCGGCGCTTGCCCTTCGAGGCGCCCCAGCCGCGCTCCGCGCGCCGCGCCCTCAGCGGCGTCCCCTCAGCGGTGTCCCCTCGGCGCGCACTCCCAGCCCGCAGCCGCCCCCCGCGCCCGGCCTCGCCTCCCCGAGTGCGCAGGGCCGCGGTGCAGTCCCGGGAGGCGTCCTCGCAGTGCTTCTGCCAGGGGCGCCAGGGCTCAGCGGCTAGCGCCCGGCGGCGCCGAGGGGCGGCGACACCCCTGCGGGGGGACAGGTGCCCCTGGTTGCGCGCTCTCCGAGGGAGGGCCCGGGGCATGGCGGGAACCGGTCATCGACGAGCTGGAGAGGCGCGGGGTTGAGCTGCGGGCCCGGGGTGTCAGAGGAGGAAGGGCCCACGGGATCGTCTATGGGGGAGCCCACGGCCCAGAAGTGGGAAAGGACAAAATGCCCCGGAAACCTCGGAACCTCTCCGCTCCAGCAGCCATCCGCGGGCAGCAGGCACAGCCCCTGCACCGAACTGGAATCCGGTTTTTAAACCCTGGCTCTCCACTCACCAGCTGTTGACTTTGGTCAAATTACTTAACCTCTCTGTCTTTTCCCTTATCTGGGAAATGGGGATAACCCACTTCATAGTGTGACCGTGGGGTTAACTAAGTTCATACCTACGAAGCGCGTTATCCTCCGCTGCTCACTATACCATCTCCTGCAATTCCTTTTTTTTCTTTTCTCTCTCTCTCTTTTTTTTTTTTTTAAATTGAAATGGACATAAATGCCGAGACTTTCTAAGCGACTACAGCGCCATTCATTGCTACTCCAGGAAGCATTCCTGGAGGCCAGGTTGCCACCAGCCAGCCTGCACTGGGCCCTGCAGGATACAAAGACTGGAAGATAAGCCTCTCCCTCTGAATGATAGATGCCTACTGGTATGGAAAATATTGTGTGTCAAGTGTGCTGACTACTCGAGCTGGCTTTCTGAAGGGCAGTGAGTTCCAGGAGGAGAACAGCTCAAGCAACCGAGGGAGGTACCGGCATGTACTTACTGTCCTTACAACTTTCAGGGAATTTAAGAGACCATTTAGGTGTTTTTGCTGTTGCCATTTGAGGGGTTTATTTTTATTTTTATTTTATTTTATTTATTTATTTTTGAGACGGAGTCTCCCCCTGTCGCCCAGGCTGGAGTGCAGTGGCGCGATCTCTGTTCACTGCAAGCTCCACCTCCCGGGTTCACGCCATTCTCCTGCCTCAGCCTCCGGAGTAGCTGGGACTACAGGCGCCTGCCCCCACGCCCGGCTAGTTTTTTGTATTTTTAGTAGAGACGGGGTTTCACCGTGGTCTCGATCTCCTGACCTCGTGATCCCCCCGCCTCGGTGTCCCAAAGTGCTAGGATTACAGACGTGAGCCACCGTGCCTGGCCTATTTTTATTTTTTTAAGACAGAGTCTCACTCTGCAAACCAGGCTGGAGGCAGTGGAGAGATCAGGGCTCACTGCAGTCCCCACTTCCCCAGGCCAACCCATCCTCCCAGCTTAGCCTCCCTAGCTGCTGGGACTACAGTCTCACGCCACCTCTTCTTTGTAGAGGCAGAGTCTCACTGTGTTGCCCAGGCTAGTCTCAAACTCCTGGGCTTACATGATCCTCCCTCCGCGGCCTCCCAAGGTACTGGGATTACAGGTGTGAGCCACCGCACCTGGCCTCTAAAAGACCATTTGGCTCACTTTAAACATGAGGAAAATGAGCTACAAAGAGGCTAGGGCCTGCACCAGGGCCACTCCGCTTTTCAAAAGCCAGTTCTCCTAATCCCTCATCTTAGTTCTTCTTGAAGGCTTCTCCAACTCTGAGTGCATAACGATAAAGCCTTGGCCCACACTGTGACATATCAAAAGTTTCTCCAAGAGGTGTCCTCACCTGTTACCTGCACATCACCCTCTTCCACCCCAACCTTTACCACTCTCCTTAAACTCCTGCTTCCTCCCTGACAAGAGACACCTCCTCCTATACCTCTGATCTCCCAGCCAGGTTCCCAAGCCAGCCCGTCCCTTCCATCAACACCCAACCTTGTTGGATCAATCTCACCTTCTCAGAGCTGCTCCCTCAGAGCCCACAAGAGACCCAAGTGACATGGCAAAGCTTCAAGGTATTGTGATATACATATTGGGAATTACATGATTTTTTTGTTGACAACAGTTTCTCTCTTAATGCTGAAAATATGAGTGGTCAGAATTCTTGTAGTTGGGAAGAGTTTTTCATAGGAACCTTCCCTGGCTTTTGGGATAAGTGAACCCCTCTGGTTGCCCTGGATCCTTCCCCTCAACCTAGACACATGCTCAAGTATCTTCCAATTCAGAAATCTGCTCCCTGAACCTGAGTGTCCTGTTTCTTTGTTTGTTTGTTTTGTTTTGTTGTTTGTTTGTTCATCTTTGAGACAAAGTCTCGCTCTTTCACTCAGGCCGGAGTGAAGTGGCGCGATCTTGGCTCACTGCAACCTCTGCCCTGCCCCCTGCCGGGTTCAAGCAATTCTGCCTCAGCCTCCCAAGGAACTGGGATTACAGGTGCCCACCACCATTCCCGGCTAATTTTTGTATTTTTAGTACAGATGGGGTTTCACCATGTTGGCCAGACTGGTCTCAAACTCCTGAACTCAGGCAATCCACCTGCCTCCGTCTCCCAAAGTGCTGGGATTACAGGTGTGAACCACTGCACCCAGCCCTGAGTGTCCTCTTTTGCCTACCATCTTCTCTCGTTTCTTTCTCAGACACACTCAGTTTTAATGGCCACATCTATGATGCTAGATCCCAAATAACAAGCCCTGACCTGTTATTCCCTTAGCATGGCTGCCTGGGCATCCTGGTGGCACCTCACAATGTCAGAACGGAATTCCTCATTTCCTCAAGACACACTTCTGCTTTATCTCATCTGGTGGCACCACGAGTCACCCACTCACCCAAGCCAGAAGCCTGGGAGCCATCAGTTCCCACCTCTCCGGAATTCCTTTGGTTACACAATTCTACCAATGTGACATTCCAAATATCACTCCAATCTGTTTGCTCCTCCCCATCTGCACCTCCTCTTAGTTTTGGTCAATACTGCCTTTCATCTAAATATGTTCTAGTCTCCTCCCTCTGATTCCTGCCTCTGACCTCAGTTGACTCAGCTGCTGTAGAAGGCCTTACCTGACCGCCCCCCTGCACTTTGGCCTATCAAGCGCCCTGCTTTATTTGATTCAGAGTGCTTTT
Organism: Papio anubis; assembly: GCF_008728515.1. NCBI lineage: Eukaryota > Metazoa > Chordata > Mammalia > Primates > Cercopithecidae > Papio > Papio anubis. Next base: position 105,136,089 of record NC_044982.1, on the reverse strand, counting down.
ACTATCTAAAATTATCTGGCTCACACCTTTGTATACTGGTCTGGATCTCTCCTCCATGCTAACGGAAGCTCCTCAATATTGGGAACCTTCTCTGGCTCATTCATTGTTCCAGTCCCATCATCTAGATTAATGCGCAGTACATAGAAGTACTCAAGAAATATTTGTAGGCCAGGCACAGTAGTTCAGCCTGTAATCTCAGCACTTTGGGAGGCCAAGGCGGACAGATCACTTGAGGTCAGGAGTTTGAGACCAGCCTAGACAACATGGTAAAACCCCATCTCTACTAAAAATACAAAAATTAATCGGGCATGGTGGCATGTGCCTGTAGTCCCAGATACTCAGAAGGCTGAGGCACAAGAATCACTTGAACCCAGGAGGCGGAGGTTGCAGTGAGCAGAGATCATGCTACTGCACTGCAGCATGGGTGATAGAGCAAGACTCTGTCTCAAAAAAAAAAAAAAAAAAAATTTGTTCAGTGAATGAATACTCTAGATCATTATTGCTCAACAGAAATATACTGTGAGCCACAAATGTGAGTCACATGTATTATTTTATTTTATTTTTATTTATTAATTTTTTATCAAGACCTAATCTCAGTCTGCTGCCCAGGCTAGAGTGCAGTGGTGTGATCTTGGCTCACTGCAGCCTCTACCTCCCTGGTTCAAGCAATTCTTGTGCCTCAGCCTCCCAAGTAGCTGGGATTACAGGTGTGCGCCACCATACCTGGCTAATTTTTTGTATTTTTGGTAGAGATGGGGTTTCTCCATGTTGCCCAGGCTGGTCTGGAACTCCTGACCTCAAGTGATCTGCCCAACTCGGCCTTCCAAAGTGCTGGGATTACAGGCATGAGCCACTGCGCCCAGCCACATGTATAATTTTAAATATTCTTGTAGCCACATCAAAAAGGTTTAAAGAAACAGTAAAATTAATTTATAATATATTTTATTTAGCCCAATATATCAAAAAGATTATCATTTTAACAAGTCATCAACATGCAATATATTAATGAGATACTTCATAATCTTTTTCCATTCCGAGTCTTCAAAATCCCATGTGTGTTTGACATAGTACATCTCAACTCAGACTAGTCATATTTCAAGTGCTCAACAGCCACATGTGGCTAGTGGCTTCTGTATTGCACATGGCAGCTCTAGACCTCCTGTCATACTGACCTGGCTTCAGTTGTGCCATTTTACTATTGTAAAAATAGATATGATAATTACATCACTAATCAATTCATTTTATCAACAAACATCCTCAGAGAGTCTGCCGTGTTTCCATCATTATTCTAAGAAGTGAGCATACTAAGATGAATTACAAATTGCCCAAGAAGACCACAGACTAATATGAGAGAGAAAGACATGTAAACAATTACCATATAATGCAATAAAAATATATAAGCCAGTTGCTATAGGAAACAGCAAATTTGGTCTGGAGGATCCAAGAAAAGCCTCAGAGGGAAGTGAGGCTTTAGACCAGCCTTGAAGAACAAGTAGAAGCTGGCCAAACAGACACGGAAGAGGTTGGGCCTTCCAGGCAACAGAGACACAACATGTTTTTCTTTTTTTTTTTTTTTTTTTTTTTTTTTTGAGACGGAGTCTTGCTCTGTCGCCCAAGCTAGAGTGCAGTGGCGCGATCCTGGCTCACTGCAAACTCCGCCTCCCGGGTTCACGCCATTCTCCTGCCCCAGCCTCCCGAGTAGCTGGGACTACAGGCGCCCGCCACCTCGCCCGGCTCATTTTTTGTATTTTTAGTAGAGACAGGGTTTCACCGTGGTCTCGATCTCCTGACCTTGTGATTCGCCCGCCTCGGCCTCCCAAAGTGCTGGGATTACAGGCGTGAGCCACCGTGCCCGGCCGACACAACATGTTAAAGGCAGAAAGAAATGTGTGAGAAAGCTTGCCACTTTATGAAGTGCAAGTAATTTGTGCTGGTTGGAAATACTGGGATGTCATGTGCTGGGGGGCTGGCAGGAGGTGAAGATGGAGAGAGATCAGGGGCTCAATCTCAGAGAAGATTATAAATCTTAAATGACTTGTATATGAGGCCAGGCGTGGTGGCTCATGCCTGCAATCCCAGCACTTTGGGAGGCTGAGGTGGGAGAATCACTTGAAGCCAGGAGTTGGAGACCAGCTTGGGCAACATAATGAGACCTCATCTCTACCCTGCCCTGCCAAAAAATTAGCCAGGTGTGGTGGCATGCACCTATAGTCCCAGCTACTCTGGAGGCTGAGGTGGGAGGATTACTTGAGTCCAGGAGGTCGAGGCTGCAGTGAGCCATGATTGCGCTACTGCATTCCAGCTTGGGCAACAGAATGAGACCCCATCTCTGAAAACTAAAAAAATAAACCGTATAAGTGGGAGGAGGGATGGACTTGATCAGAGTAGCATATTTAAAGCTCTGTCTGGTAGCTGGCATGGACCATGGTTTACAAGGAAGAGGGATAGGAGGCAGAAAGAATAATTAGGAGGCTCCTACAATTGTCCTGTCAAGAGAGGATGGGCCCTGAACCAAGGTAATGGCAGTGAGAGGGAAGAGGAGAAAAAGAGGACACAGGTGTGAAAGATCTGGATAGGAATTGGAGATGGCTGGGAGGAGGGCACTAGAGATGATTTTGGTTGTGGACATGTTGGGTTTTCAGTACCCAGGGGCTCCCAGGAATAGCTGTCAACTGTTTGGGTACTCATCTGCGGCACCAAGAGAGGCACAAGTTACAGAGAGTTTGGGGGTCATTAGCATAGGGGTGGGGCTTAAAACAAAGGAAATGAATTCAATGTCCCAGGAAGAGGAGAGAGCCAAAGAGAATGGTGAACAGAAGCCACTTCAGAGGGTTTGGTGAGTCTTGCCACCAGCAGAACAGCCATGGGGATCTGAACTCGATAACAGAAACATCCAACAGCCCAACACTGAGACCTGCTCCCTTAGAGCCCACAAGGGACCCAAGCGACATGGCAATGTTTGAGGTATTGTGATGTATGTATCGGAGATTACATGATTTTTGTTGACAACAGTTTCTCTCGATGCTGAAAATATGAGTGGTTGGAATGCTTGTAGTTCGGAAGAAGTTTTCACAGGAAACTTCCCTGGGTTTTGGGGTAAGTCAAAAACCCAACAAATATTATCTGATTTTGTGACAATACAGTATTCTGTAGATTGAACAGTAATTCCATCAATTCTATCTCCTGTAATTCTCACAACTGCTGTCTGAAGAACATAGAGCCATTTATGGATGAAGAAACTGGGGCTGGGCCAGTTGCGGTGGCTCACAGCTGTAATCCCAGCACTTTGGGAGGCCGAGGCGGGCGGATCATGAGGTCAGGAGATAGAGACCATCCTAGCCAACATAGTGAAACCCTACCTCTACTAAAAATACAAAAAAATTAGCTGGGTGTGGTGGCGGGCGCCTGTAGTCCCAGCTACCCGGGAGGCTGAAGCAGGAGAATGGCGTGAACCTGGGAGGCGGAGCTTGCAGTGAGTGAGATTGCACCCCTGCACTCCAGTCTGGGTGACAGAGCGAGACTCTGTCTCAAAAAGATGAGAGAGAGAGAGAGAGAGAGAGAGAGAGAGAGAGAGAAAGAGAGAAAGAGAGAAAGAAATAAACTGGGGCTCAAAGAAGTTAGATGACTTGCCAAATTCAAATGGCTAAGAAGATGCAGGGCAAACTGGAATTCACATCTTCTGACTTAAAGTAGCTAGACTCATGATATCACAGCTGACCCCCAGCAAAGCTCCATGCCCAGCACCTTAGACAATGGTGTTTGGACATGCTTTGATTTAATCATTTGACTCATTGCCTAGGAGACTAAGGTCTGAACTTCTGCTCAGTGTAGGTCAATTCCAAAATTATTGTTTGAAAAAGTGTTGTATGTGGCTTTTTAAAAAGGCATTCAGGCTGGGTGTGGTGGGTCACACCTGTAACCCCAGCACTTTGGGAGGCCCAGGTGGGTGGATCATTTGAGGTCAGGAGTTCGAGACCAGCCTGGCCAACATGGTGAAACCCCATCTCTACTAAAAATCTAAAAATACAAAAATTAGCTGGCCATGGTGGCACACACTTGTAATCACAGCTACTTGGGAGGCCGAGGCATGAGAATCACTTGAACCCTGGAAGCAGAGGCTGCAGTGAGCCAAAATCGTATCATTGCACACCAAACTGGGCAACAGAGCAAGAAAGACTCCGTCTCAAAACAAAACAAAAAAAAGTCATTCAAACAATAAAGATGTTTTTTGATTTTTGTTTTCTGCTTTTTAAGGAGCATTGATCTTGCAAGCCATAAAGGCTAATATTGCAGCTGTGACAAAGCATCAAATTTTACTCCAAGCTTCCTGGAAGCAAAAATAGAAACACAGAGGCTGTACAATGCCAATTACCTGAGAAAGACACAGTGTTTTATAATGCAGATTCAAAAATCACTGACTTAACTGACTAATCAGGAATTAAATGCAAAGCCCCCACCTTACCATGCCTGTTTCTGCCACAGAGGGGAAGTGAAAGCAGAACTTTGAGGAGCTTGGTCACATTGAAGCAGGAACAATGGAAGAGTGGGGCTGGGCAGATTAATGATCTTCAGGAAAAGTAAAGTGGAAGTCGGCCCCGCTTTCACTCTTTAGCCCCCAGCTCCTGAACATTCACTCTCTTCCCCTCATCACATGCTTCCATTCTCCTTTTTAAAAAAATCTTTTTGATAAAAGTTGTGTTTGTGTACTTATGAAAGGCTACCTACTCTAGATGAATGTGCAAGAGGCACATTCAGATTGATCTATGGGGTGTATAGGGACAGAACAAATGATCTGAGAGAGACCAGGGCAAGGAGATGTGTTTAGTGTGTAGGTCACTAGGATCCTCTCTGAAGAAGAAATCAGGGAGGGCCCAGCCCACCCGAAAAAAAACTCTGGAAGAATCTATTGATGCATGAATCTCCCTAAGTCTTTCCAGTAACCCCGAGTGCTGTGACTAGGGCTGCAATTATTAACATGGGTTTGGAAGGGGGGAAGGTAAAGGTGACTGTGAGTCCAACCCCTAACACAGTGCCAGGCATACAGTAGATGCACAATTAATGTTAACTGAAGAGGGGAAAGGAGAGATGAAGAAAGAAAGCAGGGGGAAAAGAAGGGAAGGAAATTGAGAGGGAAGGAAGGAGTTCTGAAGAAAAAAGAGTGATATGAAAATAAAATGATGGGAGAGATAAAGTTAGCATGTCAAATGTTTTTCAAAGGTCTTGTGCAGTTGCCAGAGGAGGTCTGCAATTTTGTCCTGGGTTTCCTAGCAACCAAAGCAAGGAGGGAAACATAATCAGTTATAACATTCACAGTGTCCATAAGGTAAAAACAGATCCGTTGCACAGAAAAACTCTTCCCTGGTTCCTCTTAAAGGGAACACTATGTCATATAGTTTATCCTCAGCAACACTTCTGCAATGAATATAGAATCAAATTCTGAACAACTGTCTCTCAGAACATCCTCAAGGCAGGTGATTGGCATATTGTCAAGTGCCACACAGGACACTTAAGTGGTGAAAACAATTATATACAGACAAACAACTTTCTGAAGTTCTGGCTTGTTTTCAGTGATATATTTTACAATATCTGGGAACAGGGATGAAAATACCTTCCTGGCACCCACACCATCACTTCTAGTCCAAGCCCAGGACAAACATCACCAAATGATCATTGAACTTTTTCCCGTTGAGACTGGACATTGCCTCATAATCCTTTCCAACTGTACTCATTAATAGGGTTTTTCTCCCACGCCAACTTGAATCTATCTGCCAGCTCTGATCAAAGGGAATTGGTAAATATCCTTCAAGCAATGCTCTATTAATATGATTTCATATAATAAAGCTTGAATACAAATGAGGCAAGAGGGAGTGTGAAGTTATAGTGGCTGACAAGAAAGAAGAAATATTATATATTGATAGGTAAGGATAAAATGTAATGGTTTGACAAGCAAAGAAATGGATAATTTGACATTCTGTATGAAAAAGGTGAATTAGAACAAGGACTAAATCAAAACCCAATGTTGCTGTAGTATCCAGACTGTTGCTGGGTGTGTTTTTCTCATACATACACATACATGCACACACACATTTTTTTCCCTTTAGAGACAGGGTCTTGCTATGTTTGCCAGGCTGACCTTGATCTCTTGGGCTCAAGCAATCCTCCCACCTCAACCTCCTGAGTATCTGGGACTACAGGTGTGCACCACCAATCTCAGCTCTGTTTCATTTTTTAAAGAAGAAAAAACACAGTACTTGAAAACAGGAAAGGGTTCTACTAGTAGACCAGAAAATGTGAAGGATACATAGAAGATTGTGCTGTTACTTTGGGAGCCCCTAATAAACCACATCTCTCCTACCACTTGACTTTGAACTTGGCTATGTAATTTGTTTTGTCCAATGAGACATTAGGAAATGTAAGCAGAGGCTTACAAAACTGCTTGTACATTAGGGTTTAATCCTCTTAGAAAGCACCTGTGTGGAACCTAAGCCACCATGCTGTCAGGAAGCTCAACCAGCCATGTGGAAAGGCTAACATGGAGAAGAACTAAGGTCCCTGGTTGACAACCTGAATTGAGATCCCAGCCAGTAGGTATCACTAAAAATTAGCCATGGGAGGGTGTCATTATGAATTTTTCAACACCAAATAAAGCAAAACAACTGCATAATCAACCCACAGAACCATGAGAAGTGATACAGTTTTAAAAATGTTTTAAGCCACTAAATTTTGGGGTGGTTATGCAGCAGTAGATAACTGAAAAATACAAAACAGCAATGGAGAAAGAATAGAGGATTACGACTGAAGCACCAAAATTCTTCCTAAGGGAGATAGGTCCAAGCTCAGAGTCAACAAATGCAAAGAGTAGAAGGAGACTTTGGATGATCATTCCGGAACAACACTGAGAACAGCTCAGATAGTCAGCTCTTATCCTCTTCTCTGCATGAACATGTAATAGCTAGAAGCAACGGCTTTCATGCTCAAGATTAATCAGGAAAACTGCTTTTTAAAGAAAGTGGGCAAACTTCCTAAGGAGTGTTTTTCGTTGTTGTTGTTTTGCTTTTTAGAGACAGGGTCTTGCTATGTCACCCAGGTGGGAGTGCAGTTGTGCAATCATAGCTCACTGCAGCTTCAAATTTCTGAATTCAAGTGATCCTCCCACTTCAACCTCCAGAGTCTTGGACTACCAACTTGCACCACCACACCTGGCTAATTTTTTAATTTTTTGTAGAGATGAGATCTTGTTCTGTTGCCCAGGGTGGCTCATGGAGTGTTTGAAGCGGGGTATAGGACTTGAGAATGAAGCAGACCCCAGTTTGAAATATTAAAGAGATCTACCCCTCAATAGAGGGTAAAGCCCCCGTGAACTACTGTGAATGTCTCTAACCTGACTGTTTGCTTCTCATCCAGACATCCTAAAAATCCTAAAAGGGGTTCTCTCTTTTGATAGACCCCACCTACTTACAAATAACCCTCAGATGATTCTGTCAGCCAAGGAAGGGGCCTAACAGTGACTTACACATCTCTGCAAAGACACTCATGGAAATTACCGTACTAATGAACATAGTCCTTTATTCATCACTGTAAACAGAAAACCAAAGATTGCAAATATATTAGGAAAACCAACAGCATGGAAGAGAAGATCCAAGTTGGACCAATAGAAAAATTGACCTTGGAGGAAACAGGGATAGTTTAGAAAAGAAAGACTTTATAAAAATTGTGGTCACTATCTTCAGAGTAATTTGAGAAGATGCTGCATTCAAGAACTGAGAAGAGGTGACTATGGGAAAGGAACAAGCAAAGAACAAGAAAAGATTCTTGGGAATTAAAAGTGGGATTGCAATAGGGAACACTCAATAAGTGGACCAAATAATAAATTGGATACAGCAAAAGATCAAGCACTTGACCTGGAATCAAGGAATATCAGAATGTAAAGCAAGAAAAACAAAGAGACAGCAAACATAAGAGAGTGCCAAGGACAGACACAGAGATCCAGCATCTGTCTGATTAGGAAAGAACAGGGAAAATGAAAGAGAGAGAATACCCAAAGAAGTCACGGAATATTTTCTTAAGCTCAAGAAATATGTGAGTCTTTAAGACTGAAAGTGTTCACTGAACAAAATTAAGGTAAAAGGGTTAAAGTCTTAGGCATGGTGTCTGACGCCTATAATCCCAGCACTTTGGGAGGCTAAGGCAGGAGGATCACTTGAGCCCAGAGTTTCAAGACTAGCCTGGGAAATATGGTGATACTCCATCTGTACAAAAAATTTAAAAATTAGCTAGGCATGGTGTTGCACACCTGTAGTCCCAGTTACTCAGAAGCCTGAGGTTGGAGGATCGCTCAAGCCTGGGAGGTCGAGGCTGCAGTGAACTATGATTGCACCACTGCACTCCAGCCTGGGGCAACACAGTGAGACCCTGCCTCAAAAAAAAAATAATAATAATAATAAGATTAAACTTCCCTCACTAGCATTCACAGTTCTCCTTACTCTATTTATTCCTTTTTTGATAGCACTATATAATACTAGCACACTATATAATTGTCTTATGCATTATGCATATTATTTATGACCTGTCTCCCCTACTAGAATGTAAGTTCCAGGAGGGCAGGAATCTTTTATTTGCTCCTTAATGAAGCCCAGCACCTTGAACATTGCCTTGCACCCTGGAGCCATCAGTAAAGATTTGTCAAATTAAATTAAAATCCAGACACATCTTGGCACAATTTCACAACTCCAAATATAAATGGGAAATCCTAAAATCTTGGGGGATTTCCTAGAAAGAAGAAGAAACAGAACTTTCACCTGACATGAACAACATTGGATCCTGGACAACAATGAGTAATATAACATCCTCATAGTTAGCAAGGAAGAAAAGCTTGGTACAATCTAAACCCTGCCAAAGTACCAGTTATTTCTAAAGGCAATCATAGGGCATTTTCAGACATGCAAGAACTCGGAACATTTACTGTTCATATTCCTTGGATGACAAAATTATTCAAACACATTTTCCAGCAAAAATTAAAGGAGAGTCCAAGGAAAAGGACAACATGGTATACAAGAAATTGAAACCCCAAAGAAGTGAAAGAAGCCGGCAAGAGATTAACAGGATTCATCATTTTTGGATGCCCAAAAGGATTTCTTTAGACCAACAATTCAAATGGCATTAGGATTTACATTTATTAATATTCAATCATATTAATTGGCTCTTTTTTTCCATGGGAGTTTTTCAGTAAAACAAAACAAAACAAAACCCAAAAAACAAAAACAAAAAAAACAGAAAACCTGCTAGACAAATTCTAAAAGAGCTGTAACAATTGGTTATTTAGTTAGTAATATTTACATAGTCACAAAGCTGAAATACTATTTTAAAGTTTTTAATTTTTGAAACAACTATAGGCAAAACATAGAAAACTTACTTAGAGTTACAAAATAAAATGTAAATTTTATAAATGTTTACCCTGTAAGAACAGTAACTGACAAAAATTGAGGTGAGGTCAGGGGGTGGGCAGAAAATATGCTTCTTTTTTAAAAAAACAAAATTGAAATCCCCTCCGCAGTCCTGGTCCTCTCTCTCCATCTCTGGAAGCAATCACTCTCCTGAAATTGGGGCATAGTCAGCCCATATTTATATACTTTACCTATAAACAATAGATAGTTACTTTATAAAAATTTAAAGTTTATGGCCGGGCGCGGTGGCTCAAGCCTGTAATCCCAGCACTTTGAGAGGCCGAGACGGGCGGATCACGAGGTCAGGAGATCGAGACCATCCTGGCTAACATGGTGAAACCCCGTCTCTACTAAGAAATACAAAAAACTAGCCGGGCGAGGTGGCAGGCGCCTGTAGTCCCAGCTACTCGGGAGGCTGAGGCCAGAGAATGGCGTGAACCCGGGAGGCGGAGCTTGCAGTGAGCTGAGATCCGGCCACTGCACTCCAGCCTGGGCTACAGAGCGAGACTCCGTCTCAAAAAAAAAAAAAAAAAAAAAAAAAAAATTTAAAGTTTATGTAAATAATATCCTTACATGTTTTTTTCACTTAACATTAAGTTTTTGAAATCCACTGATTTTTATACATTTGGTCATTCATTTTCACTGTTAGAGTATTGACCATACCACAATTTTTCATCTCACTAATGGGCCACCGAGTTGTTTCACTACTATAAACCACGTTGTAGTGAATATCCTTGTACTGCTCGCCTTGTGCACATGCTCAGGAGTTTCTCCAGAGCACCAACGCCTAAAAGTGAAAGGGCCAGGTGCTGGGCGCGTGCACGTTGTTTGGAGCCTCTTTATACTTGGTCGGTTCATCACTTCTCTGTGATTTGGCTGAGATCAAGTGTGTACTTGATCAGTCCAGGACCAGCTCCAGTCAGTTCCTCCACTGACCTGCTGAGCTTTGAAAGCAAAGGCCCTCTAAGAGTCACTAAGCTTGGCTTTAATCAAGAGGCCTCAAGTTTTAAGGTGTCCAAGGACTACTTGGGAAACTTGTTAAAAATGTAGTCTCCCGGATGTTCTGATTTGTTAGCTCTAGGGTAAGGCCTAAGAATCTGAATCTTTAACAAGTTCCCCAGAGATTCCAATACAAGTAGTCTCTAGCCTACACTCTGAGAAACATTCTCCTAATCCACAGCTACAGACAACACATTTTAACCTAAGCCAGACATCAGCAAAAGGTGCTATGTATGGCCAGAAGAATCAGATGGGTAAGGGGAGTCATTTCTTCCAGAATGTGCTGGTAGCAGAAACTCAAATCTCAAACAATGGTATACAGTGACCACAAATTAACAAGCAAGAGTTTTCCCCCTACTTTAAGCCCAGGCCAAGACATATAGTCTTCATCCTTGTCTTCCTGTGTGCAGGGACATTTTTTTGCTAGTTCACCCTTTTATCCCCATATCACCTTTAAAAGCCTCAGCTCTCTGCAGAGATGTCAGTTTCCATTTTCTGCATCCAGTAAACTCAAAGCCTATTTTTTCTAACTTGCTGTAAACAAAAACCAAACTTCTAGGTTATTGAGATGGCAACCTCCCTAGAACTGTGCCACGTTGCTCATAGACTCTAGGTCCCAGAGTTTAGTTTTCTCCTAGCCTCTGGGGCTTTTACCTATTTTCTTGGATGCTTGGCTGTGTGTTTAAATGATTTTGTTCTATTTTATCCAGCATTTTTAGGTGCTTTGTAGTGGAAGTGTTTTCAGATTATCTAATGAAGATAGTTTGAGATTTGAACTTGAAAAATTAAACTATCAGGTAAGAGGAGCAAAAAATAGAAGCATTTTCAGAGAGGCAAGATTTCAAAAACATCTACCTCCCAAGGGCCTTTACTCCACCAAAACCAGGCAGTACACGATGCAGAGGAAGATGTGGGGTTCAGGAAATAGGAGCTGCAGATCAGGAGTGAGGCTGAGGGGTCCCCTGGCATGACGGGGTGACAGCTGTACAGCAAGCCTGGATGACAAACGGTCCTGCTTAGGGCAGGAGGGCTGCCTCTAAAGAAATATGAAATTATTAGGTTATCTAGTATGTTTGAAGGTCTTAGAGATAAAAACTTTTTCACCACAGAATTTGAGGCAGAAGTAGTGAGAGGAAATAGAAAACTAAGCGAACAGACTTATATTACAAAAGAAGACCCAAAGAAACAAGGAAACTTGGCTGGGTGCAGTGGCTCACACCTGTAATCCCAAAACTTTGGGAGGCTGAGGTGGGCAGATCATGAGGTCAGGAGATTGAGATCATCCGGGCCAACATGGTGAAACCCTGTCTCTACTAAAAATACAAAAATTAGCTGGGCGTGGTGGTGTGCACCTGTAGTCCCAGCTACTCGAGAGGCTGAGGCAGGAGAATCGCTTGAACCCGGGAGGCAGAGGTTGCAGTGAACCAAGATCGCACCGATGCACTCTGGCCTGACGACAGAGCAAGACTCTATCTCAAAAAAAAAAAAAAAAAAAAGAAAGAAAGAAAGAAAAAAAGAAAAAAAGAAAAAAGAAAGAAAGAAAAACAGGGAAACTTGCGCATTTTTGTGCTAGGTTTAAATTTTTCACTACTATAGACCAGTTGTAGTGAACATCCTTGTACTGCTTGCCTTATGTACATGCTTAGGAGTTTCTCTGGGGCAATGACGTGTAAAAGCAAAAGGCCCAGCTGCAGGGTGTGTGCACATTGTTTGGAACCTCCTTTTTTTGAGACAGAGTCTCGCTCTGTCTCCCAGGCTGGAATGCAGTGGTGTGATCTCGGCTCACTGCAACCTCTGCCTCTCAGATTCAAGTGATTCTCCTGCTTCAGCCTCCTGAGTAGCTGGGATTACAGGCACCTGCCACCACACCCGGCTAACTTTTGTATTTTTAGTAGAGACAGGGTTTCACCATCTTGGCCAGGCTGTTCTTGAACTCCTGACATCGTGATCCACCCGCCTCGGCCTCCCTAAGTGCTGGGATTAGAGGTGAGAGCCACCGCACCCGACCTAGAGTCGCCTTATACTTGGTGGGTCCATCGCTTCTCTGCTCTTTGGCTGAGATTAAGTGTGTACTTGATCAGTCCAGGACCAGCGCCAGCCAGTGGATAGTCATGAGGAAGTATGATTGGACAAAGAGGATGTGATCTAATGGAAAGAAACTGAGGGGAACTCAGCAAGGTCTGTTTGTTCAGATTCTTCTTGGCGTCTCTTCGAGGATTAGGATGTTCCTAATGCCGTTTTCCTCTGCACATAGGAAGGGTAGTTCTGGAATGAGGGTTTTATGATTCACTCCAGAGAAGGGCAAGAGGGAAGTGAGAGTGACCTTCCTGATTCTGCTGTTTTCTCAAATGCCAAGATGCTATCTTTTGGGGTAACGTATCCTGAACCTCAATAGGAGAGAGTGATTAATTCAGCCAGGGAGGCAGCCTAGTTAGATAGAGACTGTGAACCCTGAACGACCAGGGCAGAGAGTGCCTTTCAGAAGAAAGGTAATTAGAGCAAGTAGAATGGCCCAGACGCTATAGTCCCATAGCACAATCTAGGAACTCCCGGCCACCTAGCCGGGGGAGGAGGGTTAGTGAAACTTTTTTTTTTTTTTTGAGATGGACTTTCCCTCTTGTTGCCCAGGCTGGAGTGCAATGGTGCGATCTCGGCTCCCTGTAACCTCTGTCTCCCAGGTCCAAGTGACTCTCCTGCCTCAGCCTCCTGAATAGCTGAATAGCTGGGATTACAGGCACCTGCCACCACGCCTGGCTAATTTTGTTGTGTTTTGTTTGTTTGTTTGTTTTTGAGATGGAGTCTCACTCTGTTGCCCAAGCTGGAGTGCAGTGGCCTGATCTTGGCTCACTGCAAGCTCCGCCTCCCTGGTTCAAGCGATTCTCCTGCCTCAGCCTCCTGAGTAGCTGGGACTACAGGCGCATACCACCATGCCTGGCTAATTTTTGTATTTTTAGTAGAAACGGGATTACACCATGATGGCCAGGCTGGTCTTGAACTCCTGACCTCATGAGCCGCCTGTCTCGGCCTCCCAAAGTGCTGGGATTACAGGCGTGAGCCACCTCGCCTGGCCTAATTTTGTATTTCTAGTAGAGATGGGTTTCTCTATCTTATCCAGGCTGGTCTCGAACTCCTGACCCCAGGTGATCTGCCCACCTTGGGCTCCCAAAGTGCTGGGATTACAGGTGTGAGCCACTGTGCCTGGTTGGTTAGTGAAACTTTTTTTTTTTTTTTTAAGATGGAGTCTCGTTCCGTTGCCCAGGCTGGAGTGCAGCGGCGAGGTCTCGGCTCACTACAACCTCCGCCTCTGGAGCTCAAGCGATTCTCCTGTCTCAGCATCCCGAGTAGCTGGGACTACAGGTGCCTGCCACCACGCCTGGCTAATTTTTGTATTTTCAGTAGAGACGGGGTTTCACCCTGCTGGTCAGGCTGGTCTCGAACTCCTGATCTCAAATGATCTGCCCGCCTTGGCCTCCCAAAGTTCTGGGATTACAGGCATGAGCCACTGTGCCTGGCCTAGTTAAACTTTTAAGCAGAGGAGTGACATGGTCGGCTTGGCCACTTTAGTAGCTTAGTCTGGTAGATATGCAGAGAATGAGGTGAGGGGGGATGAAATAGGCAGCAAATTGCTGAGAAGAGCAGTAATCTAAACCAAAAATGAATGGGTCTTGACTATGGCAGCTGCAGTGAAAGGAGAAAGGAAAGGTTAATTAGGAATCAAATCTAAGAGTTTGATGATTAAATGGATATTGAGAAACATGGACCACAGAAGAATTTAGGGATGACATCTGGCTGGGAGAAGGAAAAGGAAAGGGAACTAAAGGGACTAAGGTATACTGAGAGACATTGAGACATATTTGGATTTTTCTCTGAGGCCTGGAGACAAGGTCCTCCTTCCTTGTGCTTGTGGCTGCCCAAATAAAATCAGGTTTCATAAACTAGGGAAGAAAGGAGAAAAAGATGTTGGGTAGTGGTTATAAGATAGAAACCTGTTATATGCTTGACACATTACTTTGAGTGCCTGTCTTGATTCTCAAGCAACTCTACAAGGTACTGTTTTCATTGGGAACGCATGAAGTTACAGGTAACAGAATGCATAACTCTGGCTTAAGCCATGAAGACATTTGAAAATCTGACATAAGAATCCTGGAGAAAGAAGTTTCCTTTTTAGCTGCAGTGGCTCAAGGATGTCATTAAGAACCCGGCCTCTTTATGTCTTCCTAATCCTCATTCTCAGCATGTTGGTTTTTCACTCTTAAGCTTGTCAACACAAGGCTTTTTCCTCTCTGGGCTTTTATCTTTAACTAGGCTACAAGAATCTTTCCAAAAGCCTGCTTCCAGACTTTTCCATCTCATTGGCCATAATTGGCCACATGCTGAGTTCAGAAGAAGCAATCTCTAGCAGGGGAATGGGCTAGGCTTCAACCAATCATGACTTTTCTCTGAGGCCTGGGGACAAGTATTCCTTCTTTGTACATGTTGTGGTCCAAATGAAATCAGGTTCTATTAACTAGGAAAGAAGAAGAAATAACTGTTAGGTAATGGTAGTAAGTCATATTTCCAACCTTCAGAACATCTGAGGAAAGGGGACGAAAAGAAAAAAGAATTGACCCAGGTCAATCTC
This sequence comes from Papio anubis, assembly GCF_008728515.1. Taxonomy (NCBI): domain Eukaryota; kingdom Metazoa; phylum Chordata; class Mammalia; order Primates; family Cercopithecidae; genus Papio; species Papio anubis. The sequence goes on along the minus strand of NC_044982.1, from coordinate 105,121,026 downwards.
CTAAATGTTCTTTTCTTTTTTCTTTTTTTTTTCTTTTTTTTTTGAGACAGTCTCACTCTATTGCCAGGCTGGAATGCAGTGGCACGATCTTGGCTCACTATAACCTCCACCCCCCAGGTTCAAGCGATTCTCCTGCCTCAGCCTCCTGAGTTGCTGAGACTACAGGCATGCACCACCATGCCCAGCTAATTTTTAGTAGAAATGGGGTTTCACCATGTTGGCCAGGATGGTCTCAATCTCCTGACCTTGTGATCTGCCCGCCTTAGCCTCCCAAAGTGCTGGGATTACAGGCGTGAGCCACCGCACGTGGCCCAATCTCCTAAATACTTATTGATGGCATTTACAATCAGAAAGATAACAAAAAGGCCTTATTTATGCAATAATTTACCAATATATAGCTGATCTGTCAGCTATGTAATTACTGAAGTATAAAATGAAGGTGTTTCCTGACCTCTTTGTGTAAGTGATATCCTGCACGCATCACTTAAAAACCTCCTATGTCCATTCTGTGCCAGGGTGCATCCTAATGTGGCAAGAGAGGACCGGGAGCTGCACTGGTGGTCCTCAGGGTCTCTGTGCTTGGCCCAAGTCTCAATATCATCTGTATCTTTCGAATTCTCAGTAAAGGCCAATACTGGATAAGATTACCCATGCCTGTGAGTCTAATTGAACAATCCAATCTTTTGTTATCCTAGGTAGGTAAACAACAATGTTATTATCCCCATTTGACAGAAGAAGAAATGGAAACCTAGCAAGGTTTAAAACCTTGCCCAGGCCGGGCGCAGTGTCTCACGCCTGTAATCCCAGCAATTTGGGAGGCTGAGGCAGCCATATCTCCTGAGGTCAGGAGTTCGAGACCAGCCTGGCCAACATGGTGAAACTCTGTCTCCACTAAAAATACAAAATTAGCTGGGCATGGTGACGTGCACCTGTAATCCCAGCTACTCAGTAAGCTGAGGCAGGAGAATCATTTGAACCCAGGAGGCAGAGGTTGCAGTGAGCCGAGATCGCACCACTGCACTCCAGCCTAGGCAACAAGAGAGAAACTCTGTCTCAATTAAAAACAAACAAACAAAATTCCTTGCCCAAACTCACCTAGCTATTGATGAGTAGACCAGGATAGCAGGATAGCAACCAGGGCTTAACTAGTTTCTACCACAGCATGTGGCTAACTGGTTGGTGGTGTTATTCCCGAAACAGGACTGTGATGAAATCATTCCCTCATCTCTGGACACAATAGTATGACATACATAGCACATTTCCATCTCATTCTTATATAAATGATCTGTCAGACAGCTAGACATTCTTCCTGCTTCACTACCAGGATTTTGGCTGGATTTTTTTTTTTTTTTTAAGGTAGCAGAAATTTACTTACAAGAAATTGAAAGAGGTTCCAGGGAAGGAGATGTAGTCAGTTCAGTTTGACATGTCTGTAGGACACCAACAGATTTCTAGACGTTTGAATATTCAAAACAAGTATTATGCTAAGAATGATCAGGGCTGGAGACACAGCTTTCGAGATCACCAGCACTAGCTGAAATCATGGGAATACATGAGATTAAGCAGAAAGTGGGTTGAGAGTGGGAAGTAGACAGCCAAGGTGGAAGCATGGGTAATACCAGTGCCCAAGATGGGGACAGAAGAGGAGGTTGTGATACAGCATTCAGAAAACATTAGAGAAAGATGAGTGTGAAAAATTATAAAACTCTGTTACAAATTCCAGGTAAGGAGAGTTTCAAGACGTGAATGGTCAACCACTACGCCCAGTGAGGTCAAATAACATGACAGAAAAAGACTCATGGACTTGGCAGGTAGGAGATCACCAGCCAGTGGCCTTAGAGCCACTCAGGGGAGTGGTGGCCAGAGCCAGATCACAGTGGCGTGAAGACTGTGAGGAGATGAAAATGTGGAGTGAAGAAACTGTCATAGGAAGGAAGAAGAAAGGAAGACACTCAGAAGCTGAAGTAGAGGCTTTGAGGACATGTTTTTCCTTTAGGGGGATTAGTTATGTATTTGTGGATATCAGGGAAAGGAACCAGTGGAAATGGAGACATCAAAGTCACCAGAAAGGAAATGGACAGGCCAGGCACGGTGGTTCACGCCTGTAATCCCATCACTTTGGGAGGCCAAGGCAGGTGGATAACCTGAGGTCAGGAGTTCGAGACCAACCTGGCCAGCATGGAGAAACCCCGTCTCTACTAAAAATACAAAGTTAGCCAGGCATGATGGTGCAAACCTGTAATTGCAGCTACTTGGGAGGCTGAAGCAGGAGAATTGCTTGAACTTGGGAGGTGGAGGTTGTGGTGAGCCAAGATCACACCACTGCACTCCAGTCTGGCCAACAAAAGCAAAGTTCGGTTCCAAAAAAAAAAAAAAAGAAAGAAAGAAAAGAAAATGGACAGGTAATTTAGCAAGACAGCAAGGGAATAAACTCAACAGCAAAGATGGAAAATTTAGCCTTGAAAAGAAGGGGAATTTCTGAGGCTGGAAGGAAAGAGATAAGCAGACCTACTTATAGCTGGGTTGATTTAGTTTCCGTTGGCTGGGAAATGAGTAAAGATGGGCGAAGTTAAATAAAATGTGTTCACATAATCACTCTGGTCTATATTTATTTCCCTGTAACCAGAGAGGCAGCATATTCTAGCATCGTAGACTTTGAAACTCAACCTGCTGCTTTGAATTTTACTTCTGGCCATGACATGCTTTTTCGTGGAAGGTCATATTTATATCACTGCGGCAGAATCACAGCAGCTGTGCCTAGTCCTCATATATTATTTAAAAGATTCAGAACATGTGGGACAGAAATTTCAGCTCTTTAAAGCCCTTGGAGCCCTAATATTATTTTTATTAACACAACAACAGCCTTGATAATGTGGTATAAACTGGCCTAATTTTAGTTATTTATCTTATATTTGACTGCATCAAAGCAGTATGTAAGACAGCTAATAATAAAAGCACAACTGACAGTTAAAATGGATTAAGAAGAAAAACAACTATGACAAAAATGACAATAACAATACAGAAATGTAAGTTTGAAAAATGAGGCATCTTGTGTTAGATAATCAAAAGCGAAGTCAAATTATTAAATCCTTGTAGGGTAGACTTTAGGAAAAGAGTAATACAGAAATTGCCAGTCAGTATTGAAATTGGTTTGGTTCTGTGAACACTTGCTAACATTTGTTGAGCACTTACCCTACATTGGGCACCGTTCCAATATGTATTCATCTCATTTTAATTTAACCCACTGAGGTAGATCATGTTACTATTATCATCATCCCTATTTTCCAAATAAGGAAACTAGGACACAGAAAGGTTAAGTAAATTGGCCAAGGACTTATAGCAAATAAGTGGCCCAGCTGCAATTCAAAACCAGGTAGACTGACTTTACAGCCCTTGCTCTTAACTAATACTCTAGATCCGCAGTTCTCAAATGGGTCTCACGGACACTCCACGTTCTTAAAAATTATTGAGGCTTTCATGACAAAATATTCAGCAAACTAGGAATAGAAGGAGACTATCCTCAACATGATGAAAAACACAGCTAACATCACAGTCAATGGTGAAAAGCAAAAACTTTTCTGTTTTTTTTTTGTTTGTTTTTGAGACAGAGTTTCATTCTTATTGCCCAGGATGGAGTGCAATAGCGCGATCTCGGCTCACCACAACCTCCGACTGCTGGGTTCGAGTGATTCTCCTGCCTCAGCCTCCTGAGTAGCTGGTATTACAGGCATGTGCCACCACGCCCGGCTAATTTTGTAGTTTTAGTAGAGATAGGGTTTCTACATGCTGGTCAAGCTAATCTCGAACTCCTGATCTCAGGTGATCCGCCTATCTCGGCCTCCCGAAGTGCTGGGATTATAGGCATGAGTCACCACGCCCGGTCAACTTTTCTGTTAAGATCAGGAATAAGAAAAGGATGCCTATTTTCACCACTGCTCCTCAACACTGTACTAGAACTCCTAGGTGGAGCAATTAGCCAAGAAAAAGAAAAAAAAAAACATCCAAATTGGAAGGGAGGAAGTAAAATTATCTTTATTAACAGATGACATGATCCTATATATAGAAAACCACAAAGAATACACACATACACACACACACACACACACACACACACACACAAACCTACAAAAAGGCTGGGTGCAGTGGCTCACGCCTGTAATCCCAACACTTTGGGAGGCCAAGGCGAGGAGATCAACTAAGGTCAGGATTTCGAGACCAGTCTGGCCAACATGGTGAAACCCCGTCTCTACCACAACTACAAAAATTAGTTGGGTGTGGTGGCATGTGCCTATAATCCCAGCTACTTGGGAGGCTGAAGCAGGAGAATTTCTTGAACCTGGGAGGCAGAGGTTACAGTGAGCTGAGATTGCACCACTGTACTCCAGCCTGGGCAACAGAGCAAGACTCTGTCTCAAAAAACAAACAAACAAATAAACAAAAACAAAAAACACACAGAAAAATAAACTCTTTAATGTCTGGCTTAATGGGAGACAGCAGGATTCTCTGCTTCTGCATTCCATCTGTTTCAATATCGCAAGTAGCCTTTGGAAAACCCCACTGCACACTCCTGAGACAATGAGAGTGAAAAAGGCAAAAATATCTTAGTATTTTTATGAAAATGTTTTTGACCTCACAAATCACTTGAAGGGTCTCCATGATCCTCAAGACCCCAGGCCATATTCTAAAAACTTCTAACTCATACTATATAGACAGACTGCTTCATGGACATAGGACAGGTGCAGTCTCACAGGGCCCTGTTCTCTGAAGACCCCTGCATTTGAGGTTTAATGCTTTGAAGTTGCCATCTTGAAAAATTCTTAGTTATTTTATCTTCTTTTTTTTTCTGAGATGCAGTCTCGCTCTGTCACCAGGCTGGAGTGCAATGGTGTGATCTTGGCTCACTGCAATCTCTGCCTCCCAGGTTCAAGCGATTCTCCTGCCTCAGCCTTCCAAGAAGCTGGGGCTACAGGTGTGCGCCACCACACCTGGCTAATTTTTGCAGTTTTAGTAGAAATGGGGTCTCCCCACATTGGCCAAGCTGGTCTCGAACTTCTGATGTCAAGTGATCCCCCCACCTCAGCCTCCCAAAGTGTGGGATTACAGGTGTGGGCCACTGTGCCTGGCCCTTAGTAATTTGATCTTTGAATCTGTGCATTGTAAGTGAAGTCTGATGAAACAACAGGGTATGCACTGGAGCTTGCATCCTGGCTCATGGAAGGTCCCACCTTCCAGGAGCTGCCTCCCCACTTCCTAGGGACCAACCCAAGCCACTTGCTTCCTACCCCCTGGTGCCTTGGGCCTCACTTGGCCTGTCTCCCCCACTCCTGCACAGCAACCACTGTCACCCTCCATCTCTGATAGAAACCTTGGCATAGGCACCAGAAGGTCAGAGGGGCACATGCACCCAGGTTGTAACTCAGGGGAAGGCATGGCAGCAACCTATCTCACCTAAACTGGCAATGCCATGACACATTCAGTAGCAACTCTTAAGATATTTTAACAGATGTATTATACATCTATAGCAACTATAAATGTATTTTAACAGATGTATTAGTTATTAAAATCAAAAATATAAACCAGGCTGGGCACAGCGGCTCACACCTGTAATCCCAGAACTTTGGGAGGCCAAGGCAGGCGGATCACAAAGTCAAGAGATCGAGACCATCCTGGCCAACAGGGTAAAACCTTGTCTCTACTAAAAATACAAAAATTAGCTGGGCATGGTGGCACACGCCTGTAGACCCAGCTACCCAGGAGGCTGAGGAAGCAGAATTGCTTGAACCTGGGAGGTGGAGGTTGCAGTGAGCTGAGATCACACCACTGCACTCCAGCCTGGGCAACATAGAGAGACTCTGTCTCAAAAATATATATATAAATATATATATATACACACACACATACACATATATGTATATATATACTAAATGATTGATAATAGAAAAATTTTTATATTGAAAATAGAAAAATGACCTAGAAAAGGTAGTTTTTTCTTCATCTCCTACTATATCTCTTCCCCTAATATTCACCATCTCAGCTCTTATCCATTGAGAAGTCCTAGAAAAAAATCATGAGCACAGAAGAAATGAGCTCCTGTGGGGCCACATTCTGGTTTCTAAATACATTTCCCACTAAAGGGAACAAATGCGCCTGGGAGAAAGGGCTGATTCCAGGTCTGGGAGAGGAGATGTACCTCTTGGCATACTACAAATCAAGGAAGGGCTCAAAGACCACTGCTGTTGTGTCAAAAGACTCAGGAACCCAGGGCCTAGAACAATGCCTGGTAATTAAAATGCCTAGACACTGCAATTGAAAATAAGCCCATGTGGATGTGTGCAGAAGGGAATAGGGAACAGTGTTTGCTACCTGCTCATTCTCTGTATTCAAAACCTTATGGCAAGGACAGTCTTACTCATCTTCTATCTGAATACCCAACGCATAGCTCCAACAAAATGGCTATTGCTTGGTGGGTGGATAGATGATTAGATGATGAATAGAGTGAAAAAGTAAGAGAAATTATAAAAATTGTTTAAATATTAAATAAAATATTGTGGAGAGTTGCAATGCCAGTAGCTTTCTTCTCAAGTTATTCTATTAAAATATATACAAAACTTTCTATCACAAACTACTTTCAATATAATAAAAGTCTGCCAGGTGGGAAAATCAAGGAAAAATAAACAAGAGAAAGAAAGAAGGCTGCAAATTTATTCACGCCATACTCAGAAGTACTGAAGAAATTGAAGAAATGTTTTATTTCTCTATAAGTGATCTGATCTTTTTTTTTTTTTTTTTTTTTTTGAGATGAAGTCTCGCTCTGTCACCCAGGCTGGAGTGCAGTGGTGCGATCTTGTCTCACTGCAAGCTCTGTCTCCTGGGTTCACGCCATTCTCCTGCCTCAGCCTCCTGAGTAGCTGGGACTACAGGCGCCTGCCACCACGCCCAGCTAATTTTTTGTATTAGTAGAGACGGGGTTTCACCGTGTTAACCAGGATGGTCTCAATCTCCTGACCTCAGGATCCACCAGCCTCAGCCTCCCAAAGTGCTGGGATCACAGGTGTGAGCCACTGAGCCTGGCCGAGTGATCTGATCTTACCAGGTCCCACCCACTAGGTAACAGGGAAAAAATGTATTTCAGTCTATCCCACTCTATTAGTCCAAGACAAGAATGTAACCAATCCATTTAAGTAAGGCTATCCCATAGGCAAAATGTCTCAGCCTCAGATTCCTCTCTCCTCTTCCAGCTTATCTCTAAGGTAGAATCTGGGTCTACAGAGAAGGGGCCGATGTGCCTTTGAGATATTGTGGGTTTAGAAGCCTCCCTTGGCCTCATGTTGGCCCTTTGGTATGTGCAGGCTGGTGATCACTGAGGGGCAGCTGGGCCTGGCCCTGGTGTTCTGGGGTCCACAGCTAATCTCTGCAGTTGGTCTAACCAGCTTTGTTCCTCTTGGTCAGAGCTGGAGGGCCACTCTCCAGCTGGCTCAGCCTTATCTTGGCTTTCACTGACCCCATGAGCTCCACTGAATCACTGCCACATTGTCCATCTGGCCCCTGACCAGGAGGTCGAGCAATAGGGTCACATCACCCTCCCCCAGCAGGCCCATAGCTCTTCATTCCGCATTCCTGGGAGCTAAAAGAGGCTCGGGAGCAAACACCAGCTCTTCTCCCTGGTCACCCTAATGTTAAACCAATCACCTTGATAAGGAAGCCAAATATTCACTCTTTCCTGCTCTGGGAAGATAAGCCTTCTTTCTTACAGGAGGAAAACTGCACAGGAACATTAAGAGGGAAATCAAGGCTGGGCGCAGTGGGTCATGCCTGTAATCCCAGCACTTTGGGAGGCTGAGGCAGGCAGATCACCTGAGGTCAGGAGTTTGAGACCAGCCTGACCAACATGGAGTAACCCTCTCTCTACTAAAAATACAAAATTAGCCGGGCGTGGTGGCGCATGCCTGTAATCCCCGCTACTCGGGAGGCTGAGGCAGGAGAATCACTCGAACCCAGGGGCAGAGGTTGTGGTGAGCTGAGATCACGCACACCATTGCACTCCAGCCTGGGCAACAAGAGCGAAACTCCGTCTCAACCAAAAAAAAAAAAAAAAAAAAAAAAAGAGGGAAATCAAATACATCACTTTATTATGTGCACAAATATTGTCATCGTTACTCAAGCAAGCAAAAAGTAATTTAAGGACATTGATGGTAAAAAGCAATAAGAGCCTAAGGAATGTCTCTTAACTAAATCTTCCAGAAGAAATGCAAGAATTTAGAGAACAAATCTCTAGCTCTTTTTTTGAAACTTCAATAAAGTCTAATACATACACAGAAAGGTGCGTGAATCCTGAAGTGTATATAGCTCAGTGAATTTGCAAAAATGGATAGCTCTTGAAAGCACACAAAGAAATGTTGGACATAATGAGCTGCCTCAGTGGCGATACTCAGACTCCAAAACAGAACAGAAACAGCACCCAGAAGCCCACCTCTTGCCATTTCCATATCTTGCCTTCTGACACCATAGATTAGGTTCTTGTTTTTGCACTTTACGTATATAGTACACACTCTTCGGGATCTGGCTTCTGTTATCCAATATTATGTTTGTGAGATTAATCTATGATGTTGCATTTCATGGCTCATTTTCATGGCTGTTTAGTATTCCTCTGTGTGAATATACCATAATTTCTGTTTTCTACCGAAGACGAACACTTCGATAGTTTCTAGTTTTTATTACAAATGATACTCTTGTGAACATATTTGGACATGTCTTTTGGTGAACACAGGTGCATATTTCTGTTGGGAATATCCCTAGATTACAGATTATATTTATGTTCATCTATAGGTGATAATGCCAAACAATTTTCCAAAATGGTTGCACAAATTTATACTCCCACCAGGAGAGTATAATATCAGTGTTCTGATTGTTCTACGTCTTTGACAACATTTGCTATTGTCAGCCATTTAATTTTTAGCTATTGTGGTTCTGGTGTAGTGGTATCTCATTGTGGCTTTAATTTGCATTTCCTTGATGACTCACTATGTTGAAGATCTTTTTGTGTACTTACTGGCTATCTGAATACCTCTTTAAAGAAGTGCTTGTCTTTTGCCCATTTTCTGTTTGATTGGCTTCCTTTCTTTTAACAATTTACACATTTTGGTTGCCAGACCTTTATCAATAAAGATCTTTTCCAAGACTATAGTGTGCCTTTTCCTTCTCTTAACTGACATCCTTTGATAAACAGAGGTTCTTCGTTTTAATATAGGCTAATTTATAATTTTTTTCTTTTACTGTTAAAGCTTTTTATTTCCTTTTTAAGAAAATTTTGCGTACTCCAATGTGTCCTATGATTTCATCTATAAGATTTTTTTGTCTTTCACATTTGGATTTCTTCTGTGAGGTTCATCATTTATAAAAGAGACAAAGGGAGCATACACCCAAGAGCAGTAAGGCCAAGGTTTTAAAAAGTTTATTATAAAAAAATCTATGATTGACTATTTAAAGTCGTCATTAGAAGTGGAAATCAAAATTGATGTGGTAGAAAATCAGTCAGCAAAACAAGTCTAATTTCAGTAACATTCAGAACATGAAAGAAATCTACAAAGAAAAACATACAGTAAAACAAGAAAAATAAAAAAATACTAAACTATTGTGTGCAGAATAGCTTATGCATAGTATATTTTATCAATTATAAATGTATATTTCTTTACATTTTAACGTCTCTGAAATTTGAATGCATCTTTTTTTTTTTTTTTTTTTGAGACAGGATTTTCCTCTGTCTCTCAGACTGGAGTGCAGTGGCATGATCTCAGCTTATTACAACCGCCACTTCCCAGGCTCAAGCAATCGTTTCACCTCAGCTTCCTGGGCTGGGCGCAGTGGCTCATGCCTGGAATCCCAGTGCTTGGGAGGCCGGGGTGGGTGAATCACTTGAGGCCAGGCATTCAAGACCAGCCTGACCAACATGGTGAAATCCCGTCTCTACTAAAAATACAAAAGAAATGAGCCGGTGTGGTGGAGTGCACCTGTAATCCTAGCTACTCTGGAGGCTGAGGCAGAAGAATTGCTTGAACCTGGGAGGTGGAGGTTGCAGTGAGCCGAGATCACATAGCTGCACTCCAGCCTAGGTGACAGAGCAAGACTGTCTCAAAAAAAAAAAAAAAAAAAGGAATTTTTGAAAGAGAAAGGTATAAAAAAATAAGGGTAATGTCAAAAGGAGGAGGAGGAAGAAGAGGAGGAGGAGGAGGAGGAGGAGGAGAAGGGATGACCAAAAATAATGACCTCAATACGTTAAGTAAATATGCTTATTGGCATTATTGTCGCTTCTAAATAAGCTGTCCTCAGAGTGTCCTGCCTTCTATTTCCATTTCATTAACAAATCAATCTCCCCTGCACACTCCTTTTTATGTAACAAGCCCCTGGACATAATTTACTTAAATATGAACTAACATTTAGTTCAGTTCTACTGGTCCAGGCGGAGGCGTACTCTCACAGGGCCAGAAGAAAGGAGGAGAAATTTTGATAACGATGCCAGATTCAGGGAGTCCATGAGAGCATTATGGGATCTGGAGTTTGTAAGAAAAATGGTGGGATGGAAGTAAATATAAACTATGCCTAGAACCCTGGTGCCAGCCAGTGCAACAAATGCTTGGGTTAAGAAACCAAGGCTCTTTGGGAGCTAGAAACCTCAACTTCCTCCAGTCATCCGAAGAAAACTGGATCTGAAGGAATGTTATTGCCTCAAGGAACCTAGGAACAGGAATTTCCTGCCTCTTCAATCCAAAAAGATAAAGGGTACAGATAGACAGTATCTCCTTTTCCCACCCACCCCCATCGAATTCATCAGGGAAAAGGTGCCAAGAATCTGTTTGGGATGGGTAGACGTGTCCCCCATCCCTCAGACGGGTCACAGACTAAAATTGTGTATCAGCCATTAAATAAATTCTTACTCAAGCCCAGAAGAGTGGCTCCCAGGTGAGGCAGAACAGAGATATTTACTGTAACATGGAGATGAGGCATGTCTGAAAAAGAGCTAGTGAACTGAGAGAACCTGAGTGGACCTGGGGAACTAACAGGTCCATCTTTCCACTCATCTTTTTTTTTGAGACGGAGTCTCTCCTCTGTCACCCAGGCTGGAGTGTAGTGGCACAATTTTGGCTCACTGCAACCTCCACCCCTGGGTTAAAGCAATTCTCCTCCCTCAGCCTCCTGAGTAGCTGGGAGTACAGGCATGCACCATCATGTCCAGCTAATTTTTGTATTTTTAGTAGAGACGGGGTTTCGCCTTGTTGGCCAGGCTGATCTGGAACTCCTGACCTCCAGTGATCCACTCGCCTCGGCCTCCCAAAGTCCTGGGATTACAGGTGTGAGCCACCACACCTGGTCCCTTCTTTATCCTCTTCTTGAAGAAAAGGTCTGACCATTGAGTCATGGGAGTGACATGTAGAGAAGAGAACCTCTCAGAGAAGGATGAAGAAGAGGCAGCAAACTCACTTAGCACTGCCACTCAATGGAGTGGGGCACAAGGCGGGAGCCATCAGTGAATGTGGCTGGGCAGAGACAGCTGGGATAGGAGCCTGAGACAGAGGGGACAGTCAAGGGGACGGTTGAGGATAGGACAGCAGAGAAGGAAGGCTGAGCAGCTCTGTGCTGAACGTGGCAGGTAGATGGTGGGAAATCGGAGATGGAGGGGGTCTGCATAGTGGGGAGACAGGGTGGAAAGATGGGGGGATCAAGCTGCTTCACACTAGGGGTGACCCTTTTCCTGTTTGTTTGTTCATTTGTTTAATTCCTAGGGCCATGCCTCTGGGAAAGGCTTCTCAGAAACTCGAGATCTCAGAGAAGGAGGGAATGTTGGGTTTTGGGGCTTAGGTCAATCATATCTTTCTGAAAAGTGTTAATTCTCAGTCAAAAAAAGGTGAAGTATGGGGAGAAATTAACCCTATGGGCTCAGAGATCTTAGAAATCAGCCTCTACTGTGCATTAGTGTTATAGTAAAGTGTGTCGAAGGCTGGGGCGGGTTTTAGATTTATAGGAAGGAGCCGGGAGCGGTAGCTCACGTCTATAATCCCAGCACTTTGGGAGGCTGAGGTGGGCAGATCACCTCAGGTCAGGAGTTCAAGACCAGCCTGGCCAACATGGTGAAACCCCGTCTCTACTAAAAATTCAAAGATTAGCCAGGCTTGGTGACGCGCACCAGTGGTCCCAGCTACTTGGGAGGCTGAGGCAGGAGAATCGCTTGAACCTGGGAGGTGATGGTTGCAGTGAGCCGAGGTCGTGCCACTGTACTCCAGCCAGGGCAACAAAGTGAGACTCCATCTAAAAACAAAACAAAACAAAACAAAAAAAGATTTGTAGGAAGAGCAATGTTGGGGCCCCTGGCTTTTATCCCTCACTTCTTTCCTGGAGCTCAAGCTCGGGTCATGGGCATAATTGCAGCCTTATGAGTAGAGGATGTTATTTTACATGCTTATCGGTCTCTGCTGGATGTGAGAGTCTTTTTCTGCCTTTGGCTTCTTGACCTTAGCTTCTATTTATACCTACAATACTCATCCTTTCGAACAGAGGGTAATTCAATAGCAGCTATATTTTCATGCACTCGCTGAAATATAAAAATCCTAAGGGCATAATAATTGCCTTTTATGCTTTTTAAATGTCTTATCTTTCTTTGGCATTAAATTATTTTCCAAAATAGATTGCTTCCTTCTTTCTCCTGACTGCCTTTTCTAGAATTTTACTCAATGTTTTTTGCCAATAGGTCTTTTTCTTATAAGTCCTCACATTTGTTCTAATTATAAACTAGCACACATGGTGACATATATTACTTTCCTAGGCTGGATTCCAGAAAGCAATGACAAGCAAAGAAAGAAGAGCTCCTAAGTAAGCTGAATTTAGTCTAGGGTATGACAAATTGCCTTTGCTGCTGCATTTTTATTTTTTCAAATCCACCAGACATCAAAAGAAGTTTTATTTCTAGCTGAGCAGGCTCCACTGGGCTTCCCCCTTTTCTACTAAATTATAAGCTTCTTCAGGGTGAGTAACATGTTCTAGTCATCTTTGGAATCTCACCTTAAAGTGCCTTGCAATGAGCATCGAACTGAATTAAGTTGCATTTAGTCAAATGAAAGGTGAAACCTAACAGCATTTCAGAGGAAGCCAAGGAAACAAACTGCATTCTATGGCGTAGACATGCCTAGTGTCCCTGCTATAGTTAACCAGGTGGCTAATTCAAAACTTGCATATAGTCAAATCTCACAATATTTTTATTTAAAAAAAAAAAAAAAAACTCTCTCAAATAAGAAAAGTAATAGATTGAGCGGCTGAGACAGGCAGATCACAAAGTCAGGAGTTCGAGACCAGTCTGGCCAACATAGTGAAACCCCGTGTCTACTAAAAAGACAAAAAAATTAGCCGGGCATGTGGCAGCACCTGTAATCCCAGTTACTTGGGAGGCTCAGGCAGGAAAATCACTTGAAGGCGGAGGCTTGAAGGCAGAAAGGCAGAAGGCTTGAAGGCGGGAGGTGGAGGTTGCAGTGAGCTGAGATTGCACCATTGCACTCCAGCCTGGGCAACAGTGTGAGACTCTGTCTCAAAAAAAAAAAAAAAAAAAGAAAAGAAAAGTAATAGAAAGTGGGGGAAATCACCCACATTCCCATTATCCTGCAATATATCAAATTGATAACAGTGGTCCTATTTTGTCTCTTTATACACATATATGTGTCTGTATATATATAGACACATATACATATATCAGACATTTAAAACAAAATGGTATACTCTGAGCCCAAAAGACAAAATGGTATGCTACACATCTTGTTCTGTAGCCTGTTCTTTTTACTTAGCATTAGGGGTTGAGAGTATTGTTTCACATCAGTAGAATTTTTTCAACAGATATTTATCATTCCATCGTATGATTGATTGTGCCATAATTTAGTTAACTGATGATCTAAGTTGCTTCTATTTTTTAAAATATTATAATGCTTTGATATCTTTGTTATTGTTGTTTTTAACTCTACACCCAGCTCTTATTTCTTCAGGATACCATAGGTAGAATTACTGAAACAAAAGATACGTAGGTTTTAAACTGTGGGCACATTTCTGAATTGCTCTTCAGAAAGGTTATACTTCCATGAGTTCCCTGTTTGTGTCTTTTGTCCATTAAAAAAGAAAGAGTATTTGTCCTATTGATTTGTAAAGGCTCTTTATATATTAAGGATATCATGCCTTTGTCATAAACCATGCAAACATTCTTCTCAGTTTGTGTTTCTTTTTAATTTTATTTTGCTTTATTTTTATTTTTACTTTATGTTTTTCTAATCCCAGCACTTTGGGAGGCTGAGGAGGGCAGATTGCCTGAGCTCAGGAGTTCGAGACCAGCCTGGGCAACATGGTGAAACTCATCTCTACAAAAATAAAAAAAAAATAACTAGGTGTGGTGGCACACGCCTGTAGTCCCAGTTATTCGGGATGCTGAGGCACAAGAATTGCTTGAACCTGGGAGGCAGAGGTTGCAGTGAGCTGAGATTACACCACTGCACTCCAGCCTGGGTGACAGATTGAGACTCTTTCTCCAAAAATATATAAAATAAAAATAAAAATACGTAGCACCAGAAGCTGGTCTATGGAAAATACATCAAAGTAAAAAGTTGTAAACAAAGGATTTGATTCTCATTAACACTTGATCAAAAAAGAAGTCTTCTCCTTTCAGGAACATTCTTCATAATTTATTGATTATAACCATACCCTTGTGTGACAGGAATCACACAAAATAGAATTTATCAGATTCCTTGTTTGTAGGGCACAAATCTGTAGCAGTTCTCTGAATGTCTGATATAGCTCAGACAGAAAAGAAACACCAAGAGGGTTTCCTAGATTTCAGAGCAATCCTAAAAATGTGCATATTACCAGTAACAAGCTCTGGTTACCAGTAACAAGCATATTACCAGTAACAAGACTGAAGAAACTTCTTGAAACAACAAATGATAAATGTTTAAGAAAAACATACATTCCGTTGGGATATAATTTTCTAGAGAGAGAAGAGAAAACATGGATATTCCTTTTTTTTAAATTTTTTTGAGACAGAGTCTCACTCTGTCACCCAGACTGGAGTGCAGTGGTGCGATGTTGGCTTACTGCAACCTCTGCCTCCTGGGTTCAAGCAATTCTCCTGCCTTAGCCTCCCAATTAGCTGGGATTACAAGCATGAGCCACAATACCTGGCTAAGTTTTGTATTTTTAGTAGAGATGGGGTTTCACCATGTTGGCCAGGCTGGTCTTGAACTCCTTACCTCAGGTGATCTGCCCACCTTGACCTTCCAAAGTGCTGGAATTACAAGTGTGAGCCACTGCACTCAGCCTATTCCAATGTTTTATTATCACAAATAATCCTGCACTGGTATCTGCTGTGGTTTGGATATGGTTTGTTTGGCCCCACCAAATCTCATGTTGAAATTTCATCCCCAGTGTTGGAGGTGAGGCCTAATGGGAAGTGTTTGGATCACAGGGCAGGTCCCACATAAATGTCTTGGTGCTATTCTCATGGGGGTAAGTGAATTCTCACTCTTAGTTCTCATTAGAACTGGTTATTGAAAGACCCTGGCACCTCCTCCTCTCTCTCTTGCTTCTTCTCTCACTATGTGATCTGTATGTGCCAGATTTCCCCTTTGCCTTCCACCATGAGTAGAAGCAGCCTGCAGAACTGTGAGCCAAATAAACCTCTTTTCTTTATAAATTACATAGCATCAGGTACTCCTTTATAGCATCACAAATGGATTAAGACAGAAAATTTGTACCAAGGGTCAGGGGTTGCTAGGAAGATACCTGAAAATGTGGAAGTGGTTTTGTAACTGAGTAACCCGCAGAGTTGGAAGAGTTTGGAGGGCTCAGAAGAAGACAGGAAGACAAGGGAAAGTTTGAAACTTGAGACTGGTTAAGTGGTTGTGGCCAAAATGCTGATAGAAATATGAACAATGGGCCAGGTGCGGTGGCTCATGCTTGTAATCCCAGCACTTTGGGAGGCCAAGGTGGGTGGATCACGAGGCAGGAGATCGAGACCATCCTGGCTAACACAGTGAAACCCCATCTCTACTAAAAATACAAAAAAATTAGCTGGGCGTGGTGGCAGGTGCCTGTAGTCCCAGCTACTTGGAAGGTTGAGGCAAGAGAACGGCATGAACCCGGGAGGCGGAGCTTGCAGTTAGCCGAGATCGCACCACTGCACTCTAGCCTGGGCAACAGAGCGAGACTCCGCCTCAAAAAAAAAAAAAAAAAAGAAATGTGAACAATGAAAGTCAGGCTGATGAGGTCTCAGATGGAAATGAGGCACTTATTGGGAACTGGAGCAAAACATTGTGTCCATGCACTAGGACTTTGTGGAAGGCTGAACTTCAGAGTGATGACCTAGGGTATCTGGTAGAAGAAATTTCTAAGCAGCAAAGCATCCAAGACATGGTGTGGCTGCTTTTAACAGATTATGAGTGGATATAGGAGTAAGGGCATGATCTAAAGTTGGAACTTAAAAAGGAAGCAGGAGTAAAAATTTGGAAAATTCTCAGCTTGGCCATGTGGTACAGAAGAAAAGAGCATTTTCAGGTGAGGAATCCAAGAGCACAGCTGAGCAAGCACTTGTTACAGAGATTATCACAGATAAAAGGGAGGCAGGTGCTAATAGTCAAGACAATGGAAAAAGTCCCTGAAGGCATTTCAGAAATCTTCAAGGCTGTCTCTCCCATCACAGGCCCAGAGGCCTAGGAGGACAGAATGTTTTGGAGGCCAGGCCTGGGGTGCTGCTGCCCAGCAGCCACCTTTGAACTCTGCTTCCTACATCCCAGCCGCAGGTGCTGCTCTCGCTGCCTATCCAGAGGATGCAAGCCATAAGACTTGGTGGCATCCATGTGGTGTTAAGTCTGCAGATATGCAGAATGCAAGAGTAGCGAAGGCTTACATTTCCTTGTAGTTTGATATATTTCATCAGTATGGAAATTTTCTAGCCAGTATTTTTTCAAATTCTCTTCTGCCTCATTCTTTATCATCCTTCTATGACTCCATTATACATATGTTAGTCCTTTTCACTTTGTCTCATGATTAACAGAATTAACAGACATATGTTGTTTCTTATTTATTTATTTATTTATTTTATTGAGACAGGGTCTCATTGTGTTGCCCAGGCTGGAGTGTAGTGGCATGATCATGACTCACTGAAGCCTCTGCCTCCTGGGTTCAAGTGATTCTCCTGCATCAGCCACCTGAGTAGCTGGAATTACAGTTGGATGCCACCATGCCCAGGCAATTTTTGTATTTTTTGTAAAGATGGAGCTTAGCCATGTTGCCCAGGCTGGTCTCAAACTCCTGGGCTCAAGTAATCTGCCTGTCTTCTACTCCTAAAGTGCTGGGATTACAGGTATGAGCTACTGCGCCTGGCTTGTTTTCTGTATTTTCTATGCTTTTTTCTCTCTGTGTTTTAATTTAAACATTTTATACAGGCTTGTCTTCCAGTTACATTAATCCTCTGTTCTGCTATATCTAATTTGCTATTAAACACAAATTAGTTGTTAATTTGTTATAGTACTTTTTCAGGTCAAGGATCTCCATTTGACCCTTTTGCACAGATTCCAATTCTCTGGTAAAATTCTTCATCTTTTTTGATATTCTTCATTACAGTAATCATAGTTATCTTATTAATTATTATTATCATTATTATTTGAGATGGGATCTTGCTCTGTTGGGCCCAGGCTGGAGTGCAGTGGCATGATCATGGTTCACTGCAACCTCCGCCTCCCGAGTTCAAGCGATTTTCCCACCTCAGTCTCCCAAGTAGCTGGGATTATAGGTGCCCACCACCACGTCCAGATAATTTTTTGTATTTTTAGTAGAGACAAGGTTTCACCATATTGGCCAGGCTGGTCTCAAACTCCTGACCTCAGGTGATCCACCTGCCTTGGACTCCCAAAGTGCAATCATAGTTATTTTAAAGTCCTTGTCTGATAAATTCAATACCTGAATCCTATAGAACTGATTCCATTATCTTCTCTCTCCCTCTCTCATCTTTTCAATATGCCTCATAATTTTTAATTTTCTTGACAACATTGTAGATGAAAAAGTGTAGGACAACACATATGTCTTCAAACAGATCACCTTGAACCTGTCAAGGATTAGATTTAAGCTACCGAATTTTGTTCTTACTAGTAAAGTATAATTCTTATGTCTAGGGCATGTCCCTATGGGATTTCAGCCAAAAGGTTCGTGTTTGCCAAGGCTCTCCCATCCTGATGGAGCTGGAAGTATAGCCTCCATCTTTCCAGCACTGTGCAGCACGTAGAAGTCTCTACTTAACTCTTAGTCTCTCAGCTGCCATCGTTTCTCCCTGCACAGGGCAGCTTAGAAGTTATCCAACAGCATGAAGTGAATTTGTAGCAGATTTTTTAGATGTATGTCTCTGCAGTTTCCTCATTTCCAGGACTTTCCCCCAATTACTTTGGCAGCCTCATACTCTGTCTCCTTATTTCTTTCTGCTTGGGAAACAAGCAACAAATTAGAAAATGCCTTCAGAAGAAAAGTTGGAGTGAATCTCACACACTTCTTTTAAAGATCCTGATCCCTCAAGTCTTATCTGTATCTTTTATTCTTTCTTTCTTTTCTTTTCTTTTCTTTTTTTTTTTTTTGAGACAGAGTCTCACTCTGTTGCCTAGGCTGGAGAGCAGTGGTGTGATCTCAGCTTACTGCAACCTCCGCCACCCCAGTTCAAGCAATTCTCCTGCCTCAGCCTCCCAAGTAGCTTGGAGCTTCCCAAGTAGCCTGCCACCGCACCCAGCTAATTTTTGTATTTTCAGTAGAGATGGGGTTTCACCATCTTGGCCAGGCTAGTCTTAAATGGCTGACCTCATGATCTACCTGCATCAGCCTCCCAAAGTGCTGGGATTACAGGCATGAGCCACTGTGCCCAGCCATCTTTTATTTTTTTTAAAAAATTCATTTATTTATATATTTTTTGAGATGGAGCTTCATTTTTGTTGCCCAGGCTGGCGTGTAATGGCACAGTCTCAGTTCACTGCAACCTCTGCCTCCTGGGATCATGCAATTCTCCTGCCTCAGCCTCCCAAGTTGCTGAGATTATAGGTGCCCGCCATCATGTCCGGCTAATTTTTTTGTATTTTTAGTAGAGATGGGGTTTCACCATGTTGGTTAGGCTTGTCTCAAACTCCTAACCTCAGGTGATCCACCCACCTCGGTCTCCCAAAGTGCTACAACTACAGGTGTGAGCCACTGGGCCCAGCCAGCATCTGTTATTCTTTAATATTGACAAAAACTCTCCCTTGACCAAACTTTTTAGTAAGGCTCCTTAGGACTTTTTTCTCAACTAGGCCTCTACCTTGGCCCATATCCTGTCTTTGGCCTGCCCAACCCAGTCTTAGCAAGAATCTCTCCACCCTTAATGCATCATCTTAGTAATTTTCCACCCATTGACCCCCCTTCACTTTGTGCGTTGGCTATAAATGCCCAGCTGTTGATATTGTTTTCAGAACTGTGCCTGATCTCTGTCTCCTGTTGGAATGCTCCCACTGCAATCATCTTGAATAAAAGCTTTCTTACCATTTTAACTAGTGTCAGAATAACTTTTTTCTTTCTTTCTTTCTTTTTTTTTTTTTTTTTTTTGAGATGGAGTCTTGCTCTGTTGCTCAGGCTGGAGTGCAGTGGTGCGATCTTGGCTCCCTGCAACTTCTGCCTCCCAGGTTCAAACGATTCTCCTGCCTCAGCCTCCCGAGTAGCTGGGATTACAGGCATATATCACCACACTCGGTTAATTTTTGGATTTTTAGTAGCAATAGGGTTTCACCATGTTAGCCAGGCTGGTCTCAACCCTGACCTCAGGTGATCTGCCTGCCTCATCCTTCCAAACTGCTGGGATTACAGGCATGAGCCACCGCGACAGCCCAGAATAACTTTTTTCTTTAACAATGCCTTCAAACAGTTGTTTATACACACACACACACACACACACAGACACACATTCCAGCTTGTATAGCTGTTTTTGGTGGGTGGGTTAGACAAGTTGGTACATTATGGCTGAAACTGGAAGTCTACTTACTTCTATAACAAACATGTATTATTTTAAATATTTATTTTAAAACAATAATAACATGTTTAACTAGCTCATCTGGAACCTCAGGGAAGACTTTCCCTGAAGGTTATTATTTTGAAAGTTTTAATGCCTGCCCTGTGTCCAGGTTTTGAATTGTCCAGGTTTTCTAGACGAATACATTTCTTTGATATTTTCAAAGCCACTAATAGAATTACTCATATTTTTAAACTCCATAATTGTGTTTATATATCCTTTCTTATGTCCAATTCTATGTTTTTAAATCTGGTTTCCTTTTAAACTAGCTAGTATAGTATACTGTAGAGTGTGATCTATGGAAGGCCTGCATTAGAATACCTGGGATGACACTTAAAATTAGTAAGTGAATTAATTTTCTGAATCATCAGTGGATGCTGAAATCAGTAGGTGAAAGCTTTTTGGGGAAACAGGTCAAACAGTGTCAGAGTTTCACCCTCATGGATTACTTATTACATAAGAATCATGCACCCTCACAATGGAGAGATCTGACAGTCACAGCCTCACCAGGTCATCAAGCTTAGCATCACCCACAGTGGGACAGCATACACTTTCTGAAGTGAGGCAATGAAGTATTTAACATCACCAGCATATTCTTGCCTAAAATGTTTAACGTAGAATCTAACCATGAATCATATAGAATCCACCAGGCAAATCCAGATTGTGGAGCATTATATTCCACAATTCCCCGGACTTTCAAAAAAGTCAACACAGTCAATAATATGTGAACATTGATTTGATCCGGGATTGGAAAAAAGGTCACTTATGAAAGATACTTTTGGTAGGGCTAGGTGGCTCATGCCTGTAATCCCAGCACTTTGGGGAGGCTGAGGTGGGCAGATCATAAGGTTAGGAGACTGAGACCATCCTGGCTAACATGGTGAAACCCCGTCTCTACTAATGACAGGTGAGGCCAACTGGACTTCTGGGTTGGGTGAGGACTTGAAGAACTTTTCTGTCTTACAAGAGGTTTGTAAAATGTGCCTGCCAATCAGTGCTCTGTAAAAACACACCAATCAGCACTCTGTGGGTAGCTCGAAGTTTGTAATATGGACCAATCAGCATTCTGTAAAATGGACCAATCAGCACTCTGTAAAATGGACCAGTCAGCATTCTGTAAGATGGACCAATCAACACTCTGTAAAATAGAGCAATCGGCACTCTGTAAAATGGACCAATCAGCAGGACATGGGTGGGGACAAATAAGGAAATAAACGCTGGCCACTGAACCCGCCTCGCTCCGCTCACCCCACCACCCACCACCCAAGGCAGCAGCTGCAAAGAGCTTTGGTTCGCGTCACTGCTGTGGAAGCTTTGTTTTTTTGCTCTTCACAATAAATCTTTGGGTCCATGCCATCTTTAAGAGCTGTAACACTTACCGCGAAGGTCCTCGGCTCCATTTTTGAAGTCAGTGAGACCACAAACTCACCAGAAGGAACCAACTCTGGACACACTAAAAATAGAAAAAAAAAATTAGCAGGGCTTGGTGGCGGGCGCCTGTAGTCCCAGCTACTTGGGAAGCTGAGGCAGGAGAATGGCATGAACCCGGGAGGCAGACCTTGCAGTGAGCGGAGATAATGCCACTGCACTACAGTCTGGGTAACAGAGCAAGACTCTGCCTCAAAAAAAAAAAAAAAAAAAGGGAGACAAGTGGGGAAACTTAAATATTAACCATACATTAAATATTATATATAGGACTGGGTGTGGTGGCTCACGCCTGTAATCCCAGCACTTTGGGAGGCCGAGGCAGGCAGATCACGAGGTCAGGAGTTCGAGAGCAGCCTGGCCAATATGGTGAAACCCTATCTCTACTAAAAATACAAATAATTAGCTGGATGTGGTAGCAGGCACCTGTAATCCCAGCTACTCAGGAGGTTGAGGAGAATCGCTTGAGCCCGGGAGGCGGATTTCGTGCCACTGCACTCCAGCCTTAGCAACAGAGCGAGCCTCTGTCTCAAAAAAAAAATTATGTATAGATGATTTGATGATATGGTTAATTTTGTTATCACGATGTTTTATGTGATAAAGGTATCATTAGTAGCATGATGTCCCCTTGTCTTGAGGAATTGCCGGCTGGCATTGGGGAAGGGGTTGTTGCATCCATTATTTCAGTCCCTACTGCTTTAAGTCTCTTCCCAAGCACGTTCCTCTCCCAAAGAAGTTACCATTCTAAATGCCTAACAGCTGGAAGTCCCCTCTGGTGGTTTCACAAGTGGAGTGATTTTACAGGAGAAACCCAGGTTTGGAGTTTACTATTTAGTTGAGGCATTTGTAATCTGCAAGGCTCTTCCTGCAAAGAATAGGTGTTTCCAACTATACGTGCCTGGTCAATAACTATTTCTTGGGTTTTCTATGTTCTGCCTTTAACAGCTGACTTAACTCAGGGCCTGCCTCACTGAAGAGGGGAGAAGGAAGGCCTCTGTCCCCCAATCATGATGATCCGCATTGTAAATACTGCCTGGGAAGGGATAGTACAGCCTTTTCCATTGTGTGTGTATTTTTTAATTTTTAATTTTTTAAATTTCAAGCTTAAGCAGTGGTTTGTTCAGTGCAAGGACTGAAAACAAGCGCTAGAAGGGAAGGTGGGTAAGTACTAGGGGTTTCAAATACAGGGATGGAAACAGTAAAAGGAAATGTCTCTTAAGCCTGGAGCACCGAACCAAAGGGGCAGTTAGAAGGGAAAGGGACCTGCGGACCTGGGGAGAGAGGTCACTGGGGTTCTAAGCCTTCCACTTCTGCTCCCAGAATTTCCACGGGTTTCGCGTCCCCTCATCCCCAGGCAGGAGTGCGAGCCGCCTGCAGATCCGCTATGCATCTTAAAATTACAAATTCTCAGGCCCTACCCCAGACCTACTGAGTCAGAATACCCAGAGGATTGAGCCAGGGGGTGGGTGCCCGCAGGCCCGGCAGCACCCAGCCTGCAGAAGCTCCACCTCCGAGAGCGCTGGACTAGGACGAGCTCCCCACCCCCCCTGCCCTTGGGCTTCCTCGAGTCCGTCCAGTCACACCTCCCGCTGCCGCGCACAGCGGCAACCCTGGCGTGCGGGGGCGCGCGCGGTCAGGGAGGGGCCTGCGGAGGCGCAAGGCCCCCGGAAGCGCCTTTCCCGGAAGGCAGGGAGGCGGTGCTGGCCTCCGGAGGCGGCCTCGGCGATGGCGGTGGAGTTCTGTTCCTAGCCTGGGCAACCGCGCAGCTGGAGGATGGCCTCGCTCGGGCCTGCCGCAGCTGGGGAGCAGGCGTCGGGGGCTGAGGCGGAGCCGGGCCCCGCGGGGCCGCCGCCGCCTTCACCGTCCTGTCTGGGGCCCCTGCTCCCTCTGCAGCGGGAACCTCTTTACAACTGGCAGGCGACCAAGGCGTCGCTGAAGGAGCGGTTTGCTTTCCTCTTCAACTCGGAGCTGCTAAGCGATGTGCGCTTCGTACTGGGCAAGGGCCGCGGCACCGCAGCCGCCGGGGGCCCGCAGCGCATCCCCGCCCACCGCTTCGTGCTGGCAGCCGGCAGCGCTGTCTTCGACGCCATGTTCAACGGCGGCATGGCCACCACGTCTGCCGAGATCGAGCTGCCGGACGTGGAGCCCGCCGCCTTCCTGGCGCTGCTGAGGTGAGCGGCGGCGCGGGCCGGGCTGGGGGACCCCCGGGGCCCGGCCCGCCTTGACTCCCGGATGACCTTGGGCTGGGCTCCTCTGACCTGCCCGGGGCCTCAGTTTCCTCCGGAGCCGTTGATGCTCCGGAGGGTCGAAATCGAAATCTGTGAGCCGGGACGGCTCAGTCGCCAACTAAACGTTCTTGTGTTCATCCAGCAAGCGTACGTTTTACCGTTGAAAGGCGCTTCGCATTCCAATTGTGGATTGTCGCTCAGGCTTCAGAATTAGACAGGTGGCAAGGATAGAGGGACAGATCAGGTTGTCCCGATTGCTCATTTGCGATGTTTTATGTTTTTGTCTGGGGGAAGAGAGTAGTTGAAAAATCTTGCAGGACTGATGTTTTGGGGTTATTGTCACCCCCCTTCCCTCCGCGTTTTTTGAAAGCGGCCCAGGCTGGAGTGCTGTAGCGCGATCATGGCTCGCTGCAGCCTCGACCTCTCTGGGCTGTGATCCTCCGACCTCAGCCTCCGGAGTAGTTGGGACTACAGGCACGCCCCACCACGCCCGGCTAATTTTTTTTTTTTTTTTTTGGTAAAGAGAGGGTTTCACTATGTTGCCCAGGCTAGTCTCCTGGGGTCAAGCGATCCGCCCACTCGGCCTCCCAAAGTGCTGGAATTACAGGCGTGAAACCACCGGGCCTGGCCACTGTTGTTTTTCATTAACATATTAGTTGTCAAGACCCAGGAAAGTAAATACCAAAACAGATAAGTGAGGCTGTACCTGTTTCCTGTTTCTACACACAAGGTCATATTTGCTTATAAATGCATCCCTCCCTTGATGTTAGAATTTGCTTGTTGGTTATTTGAGGATAGTAGATTGACATCTAATGGAAAGATGTGATTGTTTGGCATTATTAGCTTTTAATCACAGCCATCCTGTTAAGGAGGCGTAAGAATTGTTTACCCCAATTTTACAAATGGGACTGAGGCCGAGAAGAGTCAAGTATCTTGCCCAAGGTAACAAACAGCTAACTCACACTGAAGACCATGTCTGTTTCATTATACCAAGATGGTTTTAAATAGCTGACTGAGTAGAACGTGTTGTTATTAAAGTGGCAGAGTCTTGGGTAGTACTGAAGCAAAAACAGGCAGGTCAATGGGGCAGAATTAGATACAAAGGTTCACACTGAATCAGAGTCAAACAAGGAAATGAATGTAAAGTTCACACAACTAGAAACAAATACTAAGATTCCATTAACAAATGGATAAGGAACAGGATAGATAACTTAGAGAAAGAAAAAATACAACTAATTAACGAATGTTTTACCTGGCTGGTAATTAGGAAGTGCAAATTAAAAGACAGTGGTATTTTGGCCGGGCGCGGTGGCTCAAGCCTGTAATCCCACCACTTTGGGAGGCCGAGACGGGCGGATCACAAGGTCAAGAGATCGAGACCATCCTGGCTAACCCAGTGAAACCCCGTCTCTACTAAAAAATACAAAAAACTAGTCGGGCGAGGTGGCGGGCGCCTGTAGTCTCAGCTACTCGGGAGGCTGAGGCAGGAGAATGGCTTAAACCCGAAAGGCGGAGCTTGCAGTGAGCTGAGATCCGGCCACTGCACTCCAGTTTGGGCCACAGAGCGAGACTCCGTCTCAAAAAAAAAAAAATAATAATAATAAATAAATAAAAGACAGTGGTATTTTTTCCTTCCATTAATCCCACCAAAAAATTTAAAGGTAACATCTGAACAGCGTTATCTGACAAAGATAGTGGTAAAAACCCTTTTGGAAAACAGTTTGGTGCTATAGATTTTCTTTCCACATGTAAGAAGCATTCAAGTACTGAAAAAAAGTTGCGTACAAAAATATTTACAACTTTATTTATAGTAGTGAGGAAGTAGTCAGCTGTAGGGAATGGTTAAACAGTGATAGGTTCACTTGATGAAATAGAATGCGGTCACTAAATATGATGGATAGCACTTGAAACTGCACCATGATTACAACGTGAAAAGAAATGGACAAACATATACCTAGAAACAAGGATGAAAGGAAACATACCAAAATGCTAAGCAAAGGCACCTGGAGTAGTAAGATGAAAGTACCTTTTTTTCTTCTTTTCTCTTTGTTGCTGATATTTTCTGTAATTTAGTTCAATTACATTTATAAAGGGGGGGGAACCTCAAAAGCTAAAATCCAGGTCATTTTAAAGTTCACCAGGAGGATTGGGTATAGTTCCTTTGGATTTTCTAGACCAGAAGTAGTTTTCAAAATGATCTGTGGGCCATCTGCATTATAATCTTCTGGGGTGCTTATGAAATGTGTAGATCCCGTCCTCATTATATACCTTAATATTTGGAGGCAAGACCTTGGTAGCATTTTTTACACTCTCCCTAAGTGATACTTACACAAACTAAATTTGAGAATCACAAATCTAAAGGTATTTTGGGGCAATTTTTTATTTTGAAAAAATATTGACTTAACTAGTATAAGAATGTAGAGGACAAAATGCATATTTTTGTATTTTCACTGAAGCTGCTATTAGTCCTTTCCCATCAATAGAAAATAAGTTAATTTTAGAGTGTTTGAAATGTGGGACAGTGCAATTTGTTTTTTGTTTTTTTGACATTTTAAAACTTTTTTACATTTTTAAATTTTTTTTTCATTTTTACATTTTCAGTGTGTTTTATTTTCATGGCATTGTATTTATCTTTCAGGTTCTGGTCATTATTCTTTTTGAAATTGATATCTGGACTGATTTCTAAATTCAGTGTTGGCTGGCTGTATAACATAGATGTTGTAGTTAGCTAATACGTGACAAAAAGATGCCTGATAGTACTTGCTAAGTTGAAAGAGTAGGTTAGTTTGGGCATACTTGAATTATTTAACATTACTTACAGGCTTATGAACTTAAGTTTGAAGCCTTATAGAAACTGCGCACTTTGAACTGCCTGACCTTTAAATGATGTTCTTCAGTTGTTTATTTGACAAATACTATATGCCTCCCTTTTGGGGTGCTTGTGAAACAGGGAGTGGCTGTTGTAGGTGTTTGGGATACAGCAGTAAACAAGAAAAAGTCCTTGCCCTCATGAAGCACATAATCTAGTAAGGGGAAACTAAAGATACAGTGTTAAGTACTGATGAATGTTTTGAAGAAAAATAATCAAGTTATGAGAGAAGGAACATTCTCAGCAAGGAAAAGCATTGCTTGTTTTAGGCACTAAGGATCTCCTATTGGAAGAATACAAGAGTGAACCAATGTACCTTGAGCACACTAGAGGGAAGTGGTAGAAAATGAGGTCAAAAAGATAGGCCAGACAGGATGGTGCAGGGCTTTAGAGACTGAGTGAAGACTTTTTCAGCTGCCATTTCATGGAAATCCTTTGGAGAGTGTTGAATGGGGTTGGGAAGGTAGAGGTGGTGGCAGGAGGCTGTGATCTGATTTACATTTTAAAAAAACAAACTCTTTCTGGCAGTGGTTGGAGTAAAATAGGCAGCAAGGTGATAGATGAAGAGGCTTTTGCAGTAGTCTAGGCAAGAGGTGATGGTGAATTGTACCTTGTACTAGAGAGGTAGCAAAGGACATGATGAGACATGGTCAAATTCTGGATATACTTTTGAAGGTACAACCAAGAAGACTTCCAAGACATCCAAGTAGGGTCATAGATTAGATAGAAATATGAATTTATAGGTTAGGGAAGAGCTTGCTGAACATAAATTTGAAAGTTAAGAGTGAATGGTATTTAAATCGGGAGATCAAGTGAGATCACAAGAAAGGTACAAGGATGAGCTCTGGAATCTTTGAATATGTAGAGATGTAGCAGAGAAAAAGCATAAAATGAAACTGAGAGGCAGCTGTCACTGGAATTAGAAGAGAAAACAAGGAGCATGGTATTCTGAAAGTCAAGTCAAAGAAAACGTTTCAAGAAAGAAGTGGGAAATGTCAACTACAGAAAGTGGAAAGTGGTCAGTTATGCTAAATGCTGTTGAGAGTCAAGTAGAATGAAGACTTTGAGTTGATTTTTAGTCTTGGCAAGATGGAAGCTATTGATAACCCTGCCAAGAGTGATTTCAGCTGATTAGAGTAGGTTAGGAAGAAAATGGGAAGTGAGGAGCTGGAGACAGCTAGTATAAACAATTAGGAGTTTTGTTGCAAAGGGGAACAGAGAATGACGTGATGGAAGGGGCACGGAGTAAGTGTTCTTCAGTATTCTGTCCTCAGCTCTCATCCTTTCTCCCATCAACCAAAGAGAGAGCTTTACGCACTGACTCCCCAACCTGTGTCTCCAAAGCTCTACTTAGCTTCAGACCGTCATTTCCAAGTGGACCATCGTGAAGTAATGTTTTATACCCATGCAAATGGACATGTTATTAATAAAAATATGACATTTAATGAGTACTTACTGTGTGCCATAGATTGTTCCTAAGCCCCTTTGTGATCTCACTTAAATTTCAGAAAAATCCTTTGAGACAGGCATACTTCTTATCCCCCTGCAATAGCTTTTGCCATATTAATGCTATAAATAAAGCAACCCCCCAAAAGCAATAATTTAGTCTTGCTTATGATTCTGTGGGTCAGCTAGGAAGTGACTTAATGGGCTTACTTCCAAATTGTAGTTTCGTTTCACTCCGTTCTACACATTTTTTGTCCATTTTAGACCATTCCTGAAAATTCTACCTGCCTCTCCATGTTTTTCTGCATTGCTTCAACCAAACTGCTGCCTTTAGACTTAACTCTCTCCTTTCACCCTGTTAACAGTGATCTCTCCGATATTGATATATTGTCATATGATTCCCTTGAATCTTTTAATGAGTTCTTTTTACCTACAGGATGAAGTTTAAACACTTTAGCAGCACATGAAACCTTTGTGATTTGATCTCTTTCTTCCTCTCTGTCCACTCAGTGTTTCAACCCTAATTACTGATGGCCTTTTTCTTGTTTTAGTGCCTGCCTTCTAAGGCCTCCTTACCTTTGTACTTCTCAGTCTTTCTGCCAGGGCTTCACATTTAATTACTACTCTTCAGATAACCTTCAGGCTTTACCTCCTCTATAAAAATTCCACCCATAGGCAAAATTGCACACTGGCTCATCTAATTTCTCACAGCATGTTTTGGTTATCTGTTGCTCTAGAACAAATCACTGGAATACCTAGTGACTTAAACAACTGTTTTATTATCTTTTACAGTTGTGTGTGGGTTGACTGGAATCACATGGGTGGTTTGTCATTTATGTAGCTGTAGTCAGATAGCAAGTGGGGTTGAACTCATCTGGAGGTTTGACTCAGAGTCTGAGATGGCTGAGCCTTAGGTCTCAGGTCCTCTTCAAGAGGCTTCTTCAGCTGGTCTCTCCAGCAGGGTAGCTTGATGTCATGGCTCATGACTCCCAAGAACACAAAAGCAGGAGCTGCCAGGCATCCTTGAGGTGTAGGTCTCTGACTGGTGCAATGTCACTCTGCCACAATCTGTTGATTCAGGGGGCTCACACAGGGCCAACCCAGATTCATCATGGGACAAATCTATGTAAGGGCATGAACACAAGAAAGCATAATTTCTTAGGGCCATCATTAGAGATTAGTTATTAGATATGAGTGCCTAGTATATACTTCTGTTATTAGGACATTACTTTTTAATCATTTCAGTACCAGACTATAGTCGTGTGCCATATAACGGCAATTTGGTCAACAATGGACTGCAAATAAGATGGTGGACCCATAAGATTTATAATACGGTATTTTTACTGTGCATTTTCTGTGTTTAGATACACAATACTCACCATTGTTTTAAAGTTGCCTACAGTATTCAGTACAGTAACAAGTAACATGCTGTACTGCTTTGTAGCCCAGAAGCAATAGGCTATACAACATAGCTTAGATGCGTAGTAGGCTATACCATTGAGGTTTATGTGAGTACACTCTATGATGTTTGCATGATGATGAAATTGTCGAACAATGCCTTTCTTAGAATGTATCCCCATCATTAAGTAATGCATGACTGACTGGGTAAGCTTTTTATGGGCAAAGCTATCTTACCCATATTTTTATCTCTAGGACTTTTACAGTGCCTGCTATATAATTCCTCAATAAATGTTTTTGAGTAAAATGAACAGATAAGTAGTGATACAAAGTTTCTTATACATGATCTTTTGATCATTCTTATATAAAATCAAGTTTTCACCTTAGGCTTTTACAATTTGTTTTATTTTATTTTTTGAGATAGTCTCTGTTGCCCAGGCTGGAGTACAGTGGTGTGATCTTGGCTCACCCAACCTCGCCCTGCTGGGTTCAAGTGATTCTCTTGGCTCAGCCTCCCGAATAGCTGGGATTACAGGTGTGTGCCACCACACCGGCTAATTTTTGTATTTTTAGTAGAGATGGGGTTTTACCATATTGGCCAGGCTGGTCTCAAACTCTTGACCCCAGGTGTTCTGCCTGCCTGGGCCTCCCAAAGTGCTGGGATTACAGGTGTGAGCTACCGTGCCCAGCTTTACATTTTTAATTAGATTAAATGTAACCTAAGTGTTTTTATTTTTTTGTTTTTTGTTTGTTTTTTGGAAAACTATTAATTTTGGGGGAAAATAGGACTAATTTGAGGATATGTAATAATTTTTCTGTCCTCTCGTCCTTAGAGGTTATATATGAGAGCTTAAATGGTCACTTTAAAGTACAAAGAATTGTGGTAATGTCATGTTTAATCTTTATATTTTAAAAACCTTGGCTTAGTTTTTTAAAAATATTATAGAAACTCTAATAATTAAATAGAATGTAGAAGAAATGTATACATACGAACCAAGAGGATTCTTGGATTTTTAAGTAACTTTTTTTTATTACAAATGAAAATATTTTCCCTTTTGACATTATATAGAAACCTATACTGAATTGTCTAGTCAATTAACGTGTATTTATTGAGACTTAAACACATGCCCACAATGTGCCTAGTAGTGTATAAGAAATTAAAAATCTAAGATATACAGAGATCCTTTTCTTATTATTTATTGTCCTGTATTTATTTTTAATTTGCAGTGCACCCAAAATAACTTAAAATGTCTTATAAGAAACACAGGGTAAGAAATAAACTAGAGTCAAGAGTGAAGCTAATAGAAAAATGTATGCTGTCAAGCTGGGTACAGTGGCTCAGGCCTGTAATCCCAGCACCTGGGGAGGCCGAGGCAGGAGGATTGCTTGAGTCCAGGAGTTTGAAACTAGCCTGGGAAATATAGCAAGACCCGTCTCTACAAAAACATAAAAAAAAATTAGCTGAGCATAGTGGCATGTGCCTGTAGTGTTAACTACTACGGAGGCTGAAGCAGGAGACTCACTTGAGCCCAGGAATTTGAGGATACAGTGAGCTATGATCATGCCACCACTCTCCACCCGGAGTGACAATGAGACCCTGTCTCAGAAGCAAACAAAATGTATGTTATAAGTAAGCTATAAACTTTTATTATTATTATCATTTTTTGCTGTTGTTGCTTTTGAGACAGAGTCTTGCTCTGTCACCCAGGCTGGAGTACAATGGCTCGATCTCAGCTCACTGCAGCCTCTGCCGCCCTGGGTTCAAGTGATTCTCCTGCCTCAGCCTCCGGAGTAGCTGGGATTACAGGCACCTACCACCACGCTGGCTAATTTTAATATTTTTAGTAGAGGTGGGGTTTCACCAGGTTGGGCAGGCTGATCTTGAACTCCTGACCTCAGGTGATCCACCTGCCTTGGCCTCCCAAAGTGCTGGGATTACAGGCGTGAGCCACCAGGCCCGGCTAACTTTGTTTTAATTATTTTAGCAGCTAATGCAAAAAGAGAAACGTGGGTGGACATAATTATTTATAGATTAAAAACAAGGCAACTGCTTAGAAGATGCATAAATCTAATAATTAGATGAGTTTAAAAAAAAAATCCTGATGAGATCCCTTCATACAGAAGGCATTGCTGTAATGAAGTGTCTTCAATCTGTCTTCAGATGCATACTTGTTCTTAAAAAATGTTCCTTGATAGAAACCAAAAGTATATTACCGAAGTATAATTTGATAAAAGCAATTTGAATGGGAGATCTCACACAAAGTAATCTACAAACATGATTCTCTCTTGTTCCTGGAATGTACTTCCCCCTGTCCTTTTAATCCCTTTAGATCTAATCTCAAGCAGAAATTCCTCTACAAACCTTTTCCACATCTTCCTAAGTCAAAGCCTGCATTTATACATTCTCATAGAACCGTGTTTAGGTTTGTGGCACTTGTGCTCTTAAGTGTGAATCTACTCAAGGGCAAATGGTGATAAAGGCCTCACATTCCTGCTCTGTTTTACAACTCTAGTAATTTTTACCTGACAAAAATAAATAAAGGCAGGAATGTAAGGACTTCTAGACTTCTACCTTGTCCTTAAAACAAAACTTTTTTTTTTTTTTTTTTTTTTTTTGAGACGGAGTCTCGTTCTGCCGCCCAGTCTGGAGCGCAGTGACCGGATCTCAGCTCACTGCAAGCTCCGCCTCCCGGGTTTACGCCATTCTCCTGCCTCAGCCTCCCGAGTAGCTGGGACTACAGGCGCCCGCCACCTCGCCTGGCTAGTTTTTTGTATTTTTTAGTAGAGACGGGGTTTACACCATGTTAGCCAGGATGGTCTCGATCTCCTGACCTCGTGATCCGCCCGTCTCGGCCTCCCAAAGTGCTGGGATTACAGGCTTGAGCCACCGCGCCCGGCCAAAAAAATTTTTTTAAATTTTTTTTGAGTCTCACTTTGTTGGCCAGGCTAGAGTGCAGTTGTGCGATCTCGGCTCACTGCAACTTCTGCCTCCCAGATTTAAGTGAGTCTCCCGCCTCAACCTCCCAGATAGCTGGGATTACAGGCATGAGCCACTGTGCCTGGCCTAAAACAAAAATTTCTTTGATTTCTAGTTTAAGAAGGGAATTGAGCATGCTGTTAGCATTTTCTCTCTCTCAATTAAAATGATTATTAAGAATTTTTTTAAAAATGGTAAGTGCATTACAATGAAGAGAAAAAGAGAAGTTGGAAGGGCCAACAGAGTAGAAAGGAACAAAGAAGTTGGAAGCTGGTTGATGGATGAACTAGAGTGGATGAATCTGGAGCCCAGAATCCAGAGCTTTCAGAGCCTCAGTGGAGCTGGGAGCGCCTTTCCTGGCAGAACCCCAACAAAGTTCTTGGCTAGGAGTTGGAAGTAAGGAAGGTGGAAATAAGAAGGTAGTGCTATAACATGGAAATTAATTTAAAGCCTGTGTGTAAACCATCCCCTTAACCAGCTGTTGCCGACTTACTCCCTATGACAATGGACAGGTTTTTTGAGATAAATTGAACAGAATGCCTGAGAAGAACTGGGACTGCTGGGTATGGCTTTGGGACTCCAGGGTTAAGCCCTCTTCCAATGGCTTTGAGGGGTCCCTGTGCTCGGGCTGGCTTCCCACTCTAATGCCAGGTGCCAGTGCCAGTCAGCAAGCCTCCCGTATACACAGAGCTCCCAGCCAACCTTTCTGTTTTGGAGATTGTTTTATCTTGAAAACAGACCCGCTGCTTGGAATACTGAAGTTGGAGACAGTGTTTAATCATTTGACATATAAGGAAAAGCAGAATGTGAATGACAAAGACCAAGAGAAACACAGCAGCGGATCCTCAAGGAAATAGAGGAGAACTTTTAAAACTTTGGTTAATGTCATCTTGGAGACTTCAGAAAGTTTTTGTATTCATAAAACCAGGACGTGATGCTGTGGAGAAAAAAGGAATGATCAAGAAAGAAGCAAGGATTCTTAGAAATTTAAAAGTGATTGCTGGGGAGAAAAAGAGGAAGGCACCAGAAGATAATGGCCAGGAAATCTTCCAAAATGCAGAGGGAAATAATGATAAAAAATATGAGACAACATGCAGATAAATAGCTAATATTTACTGAGGCAATTTGTCAGGCATTATTCAAAATGCTTTGTGTTTTAATTTAGGTTAATCTTCACAACTTTATGAAGTAGGTGCTGTTATTCTCTTTTTAGAGAGGCAGGCGTTGATAATAACTTAAGTCACATGGCTAGCAAGTGACAAAACAAGCTCAAACCCAAGCAGTCTATTTCCTCTTGGCCTTATTGTATGGCACTGAAAACAGTTAGAAGCCCAGAAATGGTGCGTGATAGTAAACAGCTCTTCTGTTTTCTCAGCCTTGGTTTTCTTATTGAAATTTAGGGAATAGCACCTTCCTTCTATGGGAGAGGATTAAATGAATTGGCATTTGTCATATGGCAGACACTCAACAAATGGTAGCTTTCTCTCTGGTTTATTCATTCCCCTCCCTTTGGCCAGGAGGGACTATGCCTTACTTAGTTTTTAATTCTCTGTATTCATCACAGAGTATGCTACATAATGTCAAGTGAACGTTATGAGGGTGATACAGTTGACTGAGGAGTCTCTAAAAGTGTTCAGGGGAAAAAAGTATGTAAGAACAATGTGATTCTGAAAAACAGCACCCTTGCCTTTGAACCTGAGATACAGGGGAGTATACCTCCACTTGAGATAGTTGTAAAGGTAACTTATCAGAGAAGTGCCAGGATTTGGTTAAGGTAGGGAGTGAGGGGGATGTAACAGGCTAGCATTTTATTGTGTATGGTGATTATGGCCATAGGAATAAAATGAGGAAGTTGAAAGGTAGAGGGTAGGGACATGAAATAGAACTTAACTTTCCTCACTCACCTCAGTGTAATAAGAGTATTCTGAAAGAAGATAATGGGTTTTCTGGTTTTTTTTTTGTTTTGTTTTTGAGATGGAGTCGTCTCTCTCTGTCACCCAGGCTGGAGTGCAGTAGCTCGATCTTGGCTCACTGAAAGCTCCACCTCCCAGGTTCTCGCCATTCTCCTGCCTCAGCCTCCTGAGTAGCTGGGACTACAGGCGCCTGCCACCATACCCGTCTAATTTTTTTTTTTTTTTTTCATTTTTAGTAGAGACAGGGTTTTACCCTGTTAGCCAGGATGGCCTCAATCTCCTGACCTAGTGATCCACCCACCTCGGCCTCCCAAAGTGCTGGGATTACAGGCGTGAGCCACTGTGCCCAGCCGATAATGGGTTTTCTTAAACCCGTATTTTACAACTTGGGTCCTGGAAATACAAGTATAGTAAGTGTTCTGGGAGCTCATATCTAAGGCTACTTGGGTCTGAATCTTCCGGGTAAATAATCTTTAAAAAATTTTTTTTCTAAAGTGTTCTTATGTCTTTATCACTGAAATGAAATAATGGTTCTTGCCGGGCGTGATGGCTCACGCCTATCGTCCCAGCACTTTGGGAGGCCACGGTGGTCCTGAGGTCAGGAGTTCGAGACCAGCCTAGCCAACATGGTGAAACCCTGTCTCTACTAAAAATACAAAATTTAGCCGGGCATGGTGATGCACTCCTGTAATCCCAGCTACTCGGGAGACTGAGGCAGGAGAGTCTCTTGTACCCGGGAGGTGGAGGTTGCAGGGAGCAGAGATTGCATCAGTGTACTCTAACCTGGGCGACAAAATGAGACTCTCTCAAAAAAAAAAAAAAAAGAGGCACGGTGGCTCACACCTATAATCCTACTACTTTAGGAGGCCAAGGCAGGTGGATCACCTGAGGTCAGGAGTTTGAGACCAGCCTGTCCAACATAGTGAAACCTCATCTCTACTAAAAATACAAAAAATTAGCCAGGTGTGTTGGCGGGCGCCTATAATTCCAGCTATTCGGGAGGCTGAGGTAGGAGAATCACTTGAACCTGGGAGACGGAAGTTGCAGTGAGCTGAGGGCACGCCATTGTACTCCAGCCTGGGCAACAAGAGCAAAACTCCATCTCAAAAAAAAAAGAAAAAGAAATAATGGTTCTTCTTTTTTATTTTTTATTTATTTGTTTTTTTGAGAAGGAGTCTTGCTCTGTTGCCAGGCTGGAGTGCAGTGGTGCAATCTCGGCTCACTACAATCTCTGCCTCCCAGGTTCAAGTGATTCTCCTGCCTCAGTCTTCTGAGCAGCTGGGATTACAGGTGCGCGCCACCACATTCGTCTAATTTTTGTATTTTTAGTAGAGATGGCGTTTCACATGTTGGCCAGGATGATTTCGATCTCCTGACCTCGTGATCTGCCCACCTTGGCCTCCTAAAGTGCTGGGATTACAGGCGTGAGCCACTGCACCTGGCCGAAATAATGGTTCTTAATGCCGTACTTCTCCAGTAGCCTCAGCTATCTTAAGTGTAGCTGAGAACTGGGCAGTAAGCACAAGGGTTTCTGAGGAGCCACAGAAAGAGACCTAAAGATGATATGCACAAGTTCAAGTATAGTTTAACAAGAACCACCCAGGTCTTCACTGAGAATCTTAGCTTTTTCTCATTTCTTTTTTTTTGTTTTGTTTTTAATTTTATTATTTATTTATTTTTGAGACGGAGTCTAGCTCTGTTGCCCATGCCAGCATGCAGTGGCACAATCTCGACTCACAGCAACCTGTGCCTCCCAGGTTCAAGCGATTCTCCTGCCTCAGCCTCCTGAGTAGCTGGGATTACAGGCCTAGCTAATTTTTGTATTTTTAGTAGAGACTGGGTTTCACCTTGATGACCAGGCTGGTCTCGAACTCCTGACCTCAGGTGATCCACCTGCCTCAGCCTCCCGAAAGTGTTGGGATTACAGACGTGAGCCACCGTGCTCGGTCTGGTTTTTTTATTTTATTTTATTTTATTTTATTTTAAGTTCCAGGGTACACGTGCAGGATGTGCAGGTTTGTTACATAGGTAAACATGTGGCAATGTGGTTTGCTGCACCTCTCAACCTATCAACCTGTCACCTGGGCATTAAGCCCAGCATGCATTAGCTATTTATCCTGATGCTCACCCTCCCCCATTTTTCTCAGTTCTATAAAACTGATTTATCTCTCGACCTACCAGTTAGAAGCAGTAAACTAGGAGGAAGGCAACATTGGGCTGCTAGATAATATTTTTAGAGAAAAATTGGACCTAAATACTACAAAGTACATAGCAAGATGGAGTCATTTAATATATTACTAAGTTGCTTTATTCCTCCCAAGCCACAGTACTCTAATCTGTGGTCATTATGCTAATTCTGGGATAACGATGGAAGGTTAGAAGATGCGCAGAATAAGAAGGCACTGTCATCAAGAAATCAATGAATATTTTAACACTTAGAGATGCAATTTTAGCCACCTGCAGATTTACTTAAGTGAACATCTTTTGATGAGGGAAAGATAAGTGAACCACTGTTGTCCTAAGGAGCAGTGGGGTACTAGAAAGAACTCTGAGGATGACTTGGAGACATAGATTTGTCTCATGATTAAGTAATAATATTAATAATCCTCAGGATTAAGTAAGAATAAAATGAGATGATGTATGTGCAAATGCCCTGTAGATTGCAAAGACTGATGCAGATTTATTTTTATTTTGATTTTCAATAGTTTTTTAGGAACAGGTGGTTTTTTATTACATGGATAAGCTCTTTAGTGGTGATTTCTGAAATTTTGGTGCACTTGTCACCTGAGCAGTATACACTGTACCCAGTATGTAGTCTTTTATCCCTCACTCCCCTCCCACCCTTCCCCCCGCGAGTCCCCAAAGTCCATTATATCATTCTTATGCCTCTCTGTTGTGATACTGATTTCAGATTATTTTTCAGTTTGCTCATTATGTTTTAAAATATTCTCCCAGCACTTCGGGAGGCTGAGGTGGGAGGATGGCTTGAGCCCAGGAGTTTAAGACCAGTCTGGGCAATATGGTGAAACCTGTCTCTACAAAAAATAAAAAATTAGCCAGGTGTGGTGGTGCAAACTTGTAGTCCCAGCTATTTGGGGAGCTGAGGTGGGAGGATGGCTTGAGCCAGAGAGGTTGAAGCTGCAGTGAGCCATGCACTGCAGCCTGGAATCGATCAAGACCCTGTCAATGGATGGATGGATGGATGGATGGATGGATGGATGGGTGGGTGGATGGATGGGTAGATGAAAATATAAAATAATAAAAATATAAATATTCCTCAGAAATTTAACTTTGATGGATTGCTTATCTAAAACATTACTGATCATCTCTACAAATGTGCCAATTGCTTTCCAGATTTCTATATTCAGATGAAGTTCAAATTGGTCCAGAAACAGTTATGACCACTCTTTATACTGCCAAGAAATATGCAGTCCCAGCCTTGGAAGCACACTGTGTGGAATTTCTCACCAAACATCTTAGGGCAGATAATGCCTTTATGTTACTTACTCAGGTAAGTAAATGTAGCTAAGGTATGTATCATTGTAGTTTTAAAATTTTGAGTAAACTATATATGGGTGTTTAATATTTCCTGGAGAATTCTAGATTATAATTTTAAAGTATATATTATTATTTTTATAATACAAATTGGGGAAATATATCAGATCCGTAAGATTTTAGAATTGAAAAGTGTGTTAGAGGCCATGCACGGTGGTTCATGCCTATAATTCCAAGACTTTGGGAGGCTGAAGCAGGTAGATCACTTGAGGTCAGGAGTTCAAGACCAGCCTGGCCAGCATGACCCCATCTCTACTAAAAATACAAAAATTATCCTGGCATGGTGACACGGGCTTGTAATCCCATCTATTCAGGAGGCTGAGGCAGAAGAATTGCTTGAATCAGGGTGGCAGGGTGGACATCCTGGGAGACAGAGCGAGACTCCATCTCCAAAAAAAGCATATTAGAGTTAATACGGTGCTGGATCATATAGGTGAAGAAGCTGAAGCCATATATATATATATATATATAAAAGTGGGGTATTGTGATTCAAGGTTAGATAGTTATTTAGGATTGGAGTTGAGATTGAGATCCAGTATTGTTTCTGCTTATGATTGAGAGTATGATAGCATGAAATTTTATGAATGTCTTCGTTCTCAAATTTTGCTGGATCTGGAATAAAGATGGAATATTTCAAGTCCTGAAAAGTTCTAAGATTAATGATCTTTGGACCTGTAATCTGGAAACTTGCTGATCCACTCCTGGAGGAGTTAAAGTTTTAGGTTTATATGAAATATTCTT
Organism: Papio anubis; assembly: GCF_008728515.1. Classification (NCBI taxonomy): domain Eukaryota; kingdom Metazoa; phylum Chordata; class Mammalia; order Primates; family Cercopithecidae; genus Papio; species Papio anubis. The sequence continues at coordinate 105,082,382 of NC_044982.1, read as the reverse complement.
TTTCTGACATTTTTAAGTTTTCACTAAGTATGGGATCCATATAGAAAACTACATAGATTGTGGCTGAGTATGGTGGCTCAAGCCTTTAATCCCAGCACTTTGGGAGGCCAAGGTGGGCGGATCACTTGAGGCCAATAGTTCGAGACCACCCTGGCCAACAAGGCAAAACCCAGTCTCTACTAAAAACACAAAAATTAGCCGAGCATGGTGGCGCATGCCTGTAACCCCAGCTACTTGGGAGGCTGAGTTAGGAGAATCATTTGAGCGTGGCAGGTGGAGGTTGTAGTGAGTCGAGACTGCGCCATTGCAGTCCAGCTTGGGTGACAGAGGGAAACTCTGTCTCGAAAAAAGAAAATTACACGTATTCTGAGTGTATAGTCTAATGAATTTTTACAAACTGAACACAACTGTGGAACCTTTAACCAGTCCTTAACATATAATATTTAGCATTTCTTATATGTGTGTAATCTGAGCTTTATACTTTGTATATAAACAGTTTTTTTCTTTTTAGACAATGTTGTAATCCTATGTAAAAATTGTTTTTAAAATTCTAAGGTGATAAAATACCCCATTTGATATTAGTACTGGAAATAATCATTGATGGCCCCTAGCTCAACCCTCTCATTTTACAAATGGGAAAATTAAAACCTGGGGTAATTAACTGACTTTCCAAACCCTCATAGGCCGGATAGGGCCATGCCCAGAGCTCTTGTTTCCCAGTTCAGTGTTCATTCTATCATTTAGAAAATGTTTGGTACCAGCCGGGCACGGTGGCTCATGCCTGTAATCTCAGCACTTTCGGAGGCCGAGGCGGGGAGATCACGAGGTCAAGAGATCAAGACCATCCTGGCCAACATAGTGAAACCCCGTGTCTACTAAAAATATAAAAATTAGCTGGGCGTGATGGCAAGTGCCTGTAGTCCCAGCTACTCGGGAGGCTGAGGCAGGAGAATTGCTTGAACCTGGGAGGCAGAGTTTGCAGTGAGCTGAGATCACACCACTGCACTCCAGCCTGGCGACAGAGTAAAACTCCGTCTCAAAAAAAAAAAAAAAGAAAATGTTTGGTACCTTTTAAAAACATCTTCTGTCATTAAGTATTTGTAGTTACAGAAGAAAGAACATTATGATGTCATCTCTTCTTGGACGTAATTATAGAAGTCCATGTATGCCAGACACCAAATTATCCCCTTTACCTATATTTTAGCACTTACTCCTCACTATGATGCTGTGATGATGTAGTTTAATATTATTATCCCTTTTTTTCTTTTTTCTTTCATTTTTGAGGCAGAGTCTCACTCTGTTGCCCAGCCTGGAGTGCAGTGGTGCAGTTTGGCTCACTGCAACCTCCACCTCCCAGGTTCAAGCAATTCTCCTGCCTTGGTCACCCGAGTAGCTGGGATTACGGGGGCACACCACTACGCCCGGCTAATTTTTAAATTTTAGTAGGGACAGGGTTTTACCATGTTGGCCAAGCTGGTCTCGAACTCCTGACCTCAAGTTATCCACGCACCTTGGCCTCCCAAAGTGGTGGAATTACAGGCATGAGCCATCATGCCTCGCCTGTTATCTCCTTATCCCCTTTTTAAAGATCAAAAACGGAAGCTTACAGAAGTTAACATCTTATTACTAGACAGCAGTGGTAAAACTAAGGTCTTACCTAAAATCAACAGTTGTTCAGGTTTAGTGATACTGATAATAGCAGAATGTACTGGGAGATAATTGTATGCCAGGCACCTTTCTCAGCACTTTGTGTACATTAATTCATTTAATCCTCACAATAACTTCATGAGGTGTAGGTTTTCAAAGTAAAGATTTTCTTATTATCACCATTTTTAAGTAAGGAAATTGAGGCACAGAGAGGTGAAGTAACTTGACCAAAGTCATATAACTAATAAGTGATATCTCTGTTTTTTCCTCTTTTGAATCTGTGATTAAAATCTAGTAAATAAGTTGATACTCATGAGATTCTTTATTGTCCAAGCAGTTTTAATGCATGTAGAGACGATCACTTAACTACTTTTATTTTAAAGGTGAGATATAAATTCAGAAACCAATAAACTAAACTTTGGCAGTTAAAATGCAGATTTTGGTTCAGTAGGACCAGAATAGGGCCCCAGAGTACATTTCTAACAGGCATTCAGATGACACCAGTGTTTCTGGAGCACATTTTGAGTAGCAAGGGTTAACAGGTGTCACTATGAGAAAAAAAGAACTTTTCAATATCTTGTTGGTCTGAGATTCCAATATTACATTACATTTTTCACTGGTGGGGTCATGCGAATTAGCCCATGAATTGTCATGTGAAACTTCTTGTTCCTGCCAAGTGAGTCATTTGAATTGAGCATGTTCATTTACTTAAGAGGGCTTTTGCAAGCTTCTCTCTAAAACAAAGTGCCAGTATACAGTACCAGCATGATTTATAGAGGGAAAAACACTTTTTTTGAAGTGTTATCAGAGGTAATGCCAAAATCAAAGTCAGTTTTGAGAAAATTTATTTTACCCTAAATAGCGGCAATAGATTCCATAGGAAATTTGATATTGCCTGTGTAAGGAGTGATAGACATTTTTTACCCTGAATAAGAAAACTTTTATAAAAAATTGTTTTTCCTAGAGTGAAAGATAAATTTTTATATAAACACCAACTAAAAATATAGTTGAGTTGGCCAATTAAAGTATCGGTTGAGGCTGGGTGCGGTGGCTCATGCTGCAATCCCAGCACTTTGGGAGGCCAAGCCGGGCAGATCACGAGGTCAGGAGATCGAGACCATCCTGGCTAACACGGTGAAACCCCGTCTCTACTAAAAATACAAAAAAAATTAGCCGGGCGAGGTGGCGGGTGCCTGTAGTCCCAGCTACTTGGGAGGTGAGGCAGTAGAGTGGCGTGAACCGGGGAGGCGGAGTTTGCAGTGAGCCGAGATCGTGCCACTGTACTCCAACGTGGGCGACAGAGCAAGACTCTGTCTCAAAAAAAAAAAAAATCTGTTGATATTAGAATTTCACTTTATAAAAATGTATTGCTTCATACTTTGAAAATGTATAACTGTGATCCTAGACTAGATCGTGTAATAAAAGGAAAAATGTTATTAAAAAACATTGTTGGGCCGGGCATGGTGGCTCACGCCTATAATCCCAGCACTTTGGGAGGCCCAGGTGGGCGGATCACCTGAGGTTGGGAGTTCGAGACCAGCCTGACCAACATGGAGAAACCCTGTCTCTACTAAAAATACAAAAAAATTAGCTGGATGTGGTGGCGCGTGCCTGTAATCCCAGCTACTTGAGAGGCTGAGGCAGGAGAATTGCTTGAACCTGGGAGGCAGAGGTTGCGGTGAGCCGAGATCGTGCCATTACACTCCAGCCTGGGCAACAAGAGCCAGACTCTGTCAAAAACAAAAAAAACAAAAAAGAACAAAAAAAAACCCGAAAACAACAAAAAAGAAATGTTGTTGGGGCAAGTGACAAAACTGAAATACAGCCAGTGGATTAGATAAAGATACTGTTTTGATGTTAAATTTATCAAAGTTAATTACTGTGATTATGTAAGAGAATATCCTTAATCTTAGGAAATTTAAGAGTAAAAGCCCTCCAAGCCTGGTGGCTCACGCTAAAAATCCAGCACTTTGGGAGGCCGAGATGGGCGGATTGCTTGAGCCCAGAAGTTGGAGACCAGCCTGTGCAACATGGTGAAACCTCGTCTCTATTAAAAAATACAAAAGCCAAGCACAGCGGCCCATGCCTGTAATCCCAGCACTTTGGGCAGGTAGATCGTTTGAGGTCAGGAGTTGGACACCAGCCTGGCCAACACGATGAAACCCCATCTCTACTAAAAATTCAAAGATTAGGTGGGTGTGGTGGCATGCGCCTGTGGTCCCAGCTACTCAGGAGGCTGAGGCAGGCGAATCCCTTGAACCTGGGAGGTGGAGGTTGCAGTAAGCCGAGATTGTGCCACTGCACTCTAGCCTGGGTGACAGTGAGACCTTGTCGCCAAAAAAGAGTAAAGGCCATGATTTATGCAACTTACTGTCAAATAGTTTAGTCTCTCCTCCCAGATAGATGTATATACATATATATATGGAAAAAAAGTAATAAATGAGGCAAAATGTTAAATAATATTTAAATAGATAAATTTGGATAAAGGGTATATGGGTTTTCTTTGCACTATCTTTACAACTTTTCTGTAAATTTGAAATTCCAAAGTATTTGTGTGTCTAAACAAAAAAGGTACAGTTAAAAAAAAAAAAAGAAGGAAATTCCGAATGAAAATCACTTTGAGGGAAAATTGCATGAGATAGATTTAATATTTATTAATACAAATTTTTTCCTTAGTGCCAAAATTATTTAAAATTTGACAAAGCAAATTATTGTAAACAGGCTCAGTGTATAATCTAGGGAAGTGCATTTTCAAATATATTCGAGTATTCTATACATATTTTATATTATGTGTAAATGTTTTAAATTTAAAATATATATATAAAAATTTAAAAATATATTTAAATTAAAAAAATCTACAGCCAATGTGTTTAATGTTTTCTTCTCTCCCCCATAAAACACGTAACTGTTTAGATATTTATCAGTTGTTCAGTAGTATCTGAATTATTGGATACTTTAAAATGAATTTTACTTTAAAATTAAATGAAGAGTCATCAGTCATGCCAAATAATTAGTGTCATTTATGATATGATTAATTAATTGGTAGTATTCTCAGAAGGTTTCTACCCAACCCAACATAAATACCTTTTGGGCATTTAGTATTTGCCCATCCTCTAAAATGTAAAGAGAACTGACCCCAGGCCAGAATGAAAGGCTGGTCATTGGCATGCTTATCATCATACCTCCTTTTTCAGTGTTTTGGCTTTTTAAAAACCTTGCTTCAATTTGACTTGGACTCCCCCTGCATATAGACTTTTTTTTTTTTTTTTTAATTATAACATACATATTGATAAAAGCACATATTGTAAGCTTGACTTCTAACATCTTAAAGCCAAAATTAGTTCTTCTGGAATTATACAGTACATATTCTTGCTTATTATATATTCTGGCTTTTTTGCTCATCATTAGGTTTGTGTGGTTTGTTTATATTGGTTTGTGTAGTTGTAGATTGTTCATTCTCATTGTTGTATAATATTCCATCATGTGAATTTATGTATTTGTTCTTGTGTTATTAGACCTAATTTTGCTTAGATTCCCAGAGCTCTCATGCTCTAAAATTCTTGTACCCTATTTTCTCCTCAAAATCAAAACAGGCAATGGAAGAGAAAATCTGATATTTGTACTGTTGTGCTTGACAATTGATATTATAGTTTAGTGAAAAGACTATAAGATTCAAGTCCTAGCTTTGCATCGTATTTAACTAGATGATCTTAGGCAAGTCACTGTACCTCTCCGAACCTCTGAAAATGGGATAATAATGTAAGCCTTATCTAACATAAAGGGTTCATTAAGGATCAGAATAAGTAATGTATAAGAAAATAGGCTGTATACACACACACACACACACACATATAAGCGCACACACACACATATAAGCACACAAAAATAAAAATAACAGGATTGGTATTGGTAATGTGAATTTGTTCTTATCTCAGCAGGGCATTTGTATTTTTAGCTTTTCATTTCTGATTGTAGAATGAAAAGTTTTAAGAATATGTAAACATTATCACTGTATTTCAAGTAGATATTTTTACATAATTAGCAGTTATAACTGTTGACAATGTTAACTTCAAATATGTACAGTCTGAAGGTAAAATAACTGTGAAAGTTAAATAACTATCTCTTTATATGTTTAGGCTCGATTATTTGATGAACCTCAGCTTGCTAGTCTTTGTCTAGATACAATAGACAAAAGCACAATGGATGCAATAAGTGCAGAAGGGTTTACTGATATTGATATAGGTAAGTTCACTATGAAGTAAATTGTTATATTTTAAGTACAGTTAATGCCTTACTTGTCAGCCTTGTTGGAGAAGGAGCTATTTTTAAATTAGTGGCTTTCCCAAATGATTGAAGTCTCTCTGAGAGTGTTGCTTTCTTTTGTTTTAGGGAAAATATTTCTAAAAGTCTTATCTACCTCATTGCCTGTTAAAAGATTTCAAATCAAATATTCATTGAATGCTCACCATATGCATGGCATTATTCTAGGGTCCACAGGAAATATAAAAAAGAGTAAGAGGCGAGTAGTCTTGTTAAGGAAACGTCTAATTGGAGAATCAAGGAACAAATATTTGAAAATTAAGATTTAAAACGCTAATAGAAGAGAGGGCATTAATACCTGGGTGATGAAATGGTCTGTACAGCAAATGCCCATGACACAAGTTTACCTGTGTGACAAACCTGCACATGTACCCCTGAACTTAAAATAAAAATAAAAATTAAAAAAAACAAGAGAGGGCATATGGTAAAACGTGATTTCTGTCTTTTCTAAATTAGATATGTAGAAAATAATTACTATGCAAATTCAGAAAATGGAGTGATTACTTCAGATCACAGTAGTGTTAGGAAAATTTTGACAGAGGAGGTTCTGATATGAGCCTTAAGGAATGGATAGTACAGTAGGTCCTTGAATAATGTCGTTTCATTATAATGTTGATAAGAAAAACGTGGACTCCTGGCGGGAGGCCACTATCTATAGAGTTTACATCTTCTCCTATATCTTCGTGATTTTCTCCAGACACTCTAGTTTCCTCTCACATCCCAAAGATGTGCATGTTAGGTTCTTTGGTATGCCTAAATGGCCTCAGTCTGAACGAGAGTGTGAGTGTGCCCTGTGATGAAATGACGTACTATGTGGGATTGGTTCTTGCCTGTACCAAGCCACTGGCAGATGTGTTAAAGTAAGAAGTTAAAGCTACAGCCACCTGAGACTCTGAACTGGAATAAGTGGATTGGAAAATGATTTATCAAGTAAAAATTTGTAAAGTATATGATAATCATACAAACGTTTGATGATAAATGACATAGTATGAAAGTGCTGGGAAAGCCCACTATGTGACTTGCTTTTGAACTGCGTTGTGTGGGAGGTGCTCCTCAAAATTTTCACTTTGTAAACGTTTACTTCTGGATTTAACCCACCACTGCTATAACCACTGTCACTCACCGATTCACCAAAAATTGGGTAAATGATTATCTTTCTTGTCTTTATTAATCTTTCTTAAATGTATGTATAGCTCACATTTGTTTCACTGTTTAATTTAGAAGTGCTTTGAGTATTTAGAAGCTTGGTGGTATTTTTGTGACCAGAAATATGCCATAAAAACTTAACTTAACTGTTTATATCAGCTCATCAGAAAGCAACGGTAAAATTGCTTTCATTAGACATTGTTTCATTTGAAGTCACAGTTTCCAAGAACCCATACGTTGAGGACTTACTGTATTGGATAATGGAGAGGGGAGGGCATTAGGGGCAAGTGGAACCTCAGGTATAAATGAGGAAGGAGATGCAAGGCAGGTTAAACCCAGGTGATAGAGGACCATCTAATGATAGGCTAATGATGTACATTTTGTCTTGTAGGAGAGTAGAGAGATCTAATCCAGGCCCATGGTTTTAAATACTATCTTCATGATGATAACCCAAAATATGTATCTTCAATCCCTGTCTTCTTCTTGGCTACAAACTCATATACCCAACTGTCTACTTGACATCCTCATTTGGAGATTTTATAGGCATTTGAAACAGAACAGCCAAAGGAGAACCATTGATTCCCCTCACTGTCTGTTAGGTCTCTTCTGTTCCTTTCAAACTCTTTTCAGTCTTCCTTAGCAACATCACCATGAACCTGATTGCTTGGGCTAAACACTCCAGTTATTCTTTATTATTCTTTCTCATACCCCACATGTGGTCTTATCAGCAGATGCTCATGGCTCTACTTTGAATATGTATCCTGAATCTGACCACTTCTTACCATATCCATGGCTACCACGTAGTCTAAGCCACCATTCTCTTTTACCTGGATAATTGCAGTGGTCTCTTGTCATCTGTCCTTTCATCCAGGCTTGCTCCCATACACTCCATTCTCTACATGGCAGCTAGAATGATCTTTATAAGTAAAAAATCAGGCCATATAACTTCCTTGCTTCCAGTGTCTTCCCACTGCCATTTGCATAAAATTTAAATTCCTTATCAAAGCTCACAGGGCCCTGTAAAATCAGACCTTGTATTTGTCAGGGTATATTAGTCTAGGCTGTGGTAAGAAATAGACCCAAAAGTGCATACTGGCTCAAACACAAAAGAAGTTGATTTCACACTCATATAACAGACCAAGGGAGTATTATAGTCAATAGGTAGTTCTCTCTTGTTGTTCTGTCATTCGCTGGAGCCTAGCTATTATCTGTGTTTTGCTGGCAGATGGGAGAAAGTGTGGATAGGGAAAATACCCACATATTAAAAGCCTTGACCCTGATATAGCACCTATATTTTCACTGTTATTTTATTGGTCCCATTCAGTTGCAAGATCTCACCTAACTTTTAGGGAAGCCAGGAGATGCAGACTAGTCACACCTCATGAAGAAGAGAAAACATCTTTGGTAAACAGCTAGAAGTCACTACCTACATCTGACTTTGTCTCCTACCATTCTCCCCCTAATTCAAGTCCCATATATGCTGGCTAGGATTATTTATATTCCATTCTTTTGTATTTGCTATTCCTTCTGATTAGAATCCTTCTCCCCCTGAATCTTTGCATCTCAGATTAAAGGAGACCTGAGACTTCAGACCTACTTAATTAGATACCGTGTTCCCCTAAGCAATGTCTGTTGCATTACTCTTACTCTTGATTTAATTTCCTTGTAATACACATTGCTCTCAAAGTCTTATCTAGGTATTTGTCTCTGTGTGTGTATATATATATGTTGATTCTCTACTTTTCTCTCCTAGATTGTAAACTCCTTGAAGGCAGGGACTTTGTCTTGTGTACAAGTGTATCACTAGCACCAAAGACAGAAGAATATAGTACATGTTCAGCTGATATTTGTTGATCAACTGGACTGACTGGCTGTGTCTAGAATAATGCCTTTTCTTCCCATCTTGGCTGGCTCTCACGCAGTCTTAAGATCCTGGCTAATATAACACTTCCACATGACTTATTTTTTGAGAGCTGATACCCCACCCTCCTCCATGATGCTTGGTATATTCCTCTGTTCTAACATCCTGTTGTTCGTTTGTATATTGCACAGTACCTTGGGAACAAATAATACACTGCTTATAATATACTGAAGGACAGGGACTAAATCAGATTCCTCCCGAGCACCCGCATGTGGTGTCTGTTGAGTTACTGGATATTTGAGAGCCCTAAACACTGCCCAAGTTGTTAATGAAACATTACGTAATCCTAATTTCCTTCCTGTTAGGGGCTGTCAAATGCTTCATTTGTTCTTCAGTCTGTTCTCATCTGAAGTTTTACTGCTTGCATCTGGGTAACATACACCTTATAAATAGCTCTTAAATTATGCATGCCGTTGGAGCCTGCTAATCTTGAAGTATGTGCCTTGTACAGGGTAGAAGCCCAATAAATATTTGGTCATTTGATTTGACTCACAGTTGTTTATATGAAAATTCAGTATTGTGTTACATCTATGAAACAATCTGCTGTGTTTTTCTGATCTTTATTAGGTTCTCAGCTTTAACTTCTTACTTTAACACATCTGCCAGTAGAAGACCTATGTGTTTGTCTTTCTACCCCATCGACTAGTTTGTTTCAAATGTACTTGTTAAAAATTGGTAATTAAAAAGCATTTTTTATTAATGTTATTATTATTATTATTATTTTGGTAGAGAGGGGGTTTCACCATGTCGCCCAGGTAGGTTTCGAACTCCTGGGCTCAAGCCATCTGCCCGCCTCAGCCTCCCAAAGTGCTGGGATTACAGGTGTGAACTATTATGTCTAGCCCCAGAAAATGGTAATTCAAGAGAAGACTGGGAACTGAAAGAAAGGGCTGGCCTTAGGAGCTTTTTATAGCTGTCTTATATTCTCAGGATGTTTTTTCTCCTCTGGGATTTGAATATGTATTCTGGAGGAAGAGATACTGTTTCTTACAGCCTTTTGCTAAAGGAAGAAGATAATTTATCATGTTGATAGAACAAAATGAATTTACACCAAGGGTAGTATGATGTGCTTTTTTTTTAGTAATAAAGGTTATGTGTTTATCTCTGCAGAAGTTGTTAGCATACCAAGTGGAGACATGTAGGTTCAAAGTCTTCTGGTTTTCCATCAAATGGTTAAATATTGTCATCACTGTATATTCTTAATCCGACAAGTATTGTGGCATATTGATTGCTTTTAATTTACTTGTGAAAGGGCTTCCTGGTGCCATAGTTTATAGTCATCCGCTTAGCTACAATAAGAGATACTAAAGTTTGATTTTTTAAAAAAAAATTATGTGTAACCAGTTTATTTTTAACATGTTATTAAAATCTGGGACTTTGATACCTTTGCTAGGATATTACTTATGTTTGATATTAAGCAAATATTTGGCTCTTAGCATGTGTAGACCATTGCAGAAAAGTTTTTTTTGTTTGTTTGTTTGTTTTTTTGAGACAGAGTTTTGCTCTTATCACCCAGGCTGGAGTGCAATGGCGTGATCTCAACTCACTGCAGCCTCCGCCTCCTGAGTTCAAGCAATTCTCCTGCCCCAGCATCCCGAGTAGCTGGGATTACACAGGCGCCTGCCACCACGCCCAGCTAATTTTTGTTTTTTTTGTGGAGATAGGGTTTCATCCTGTTGACCGACCAGGGTGGTCTCGAACTCCTGACCTCAGGTGATCACTCGCCTCAGCCTCCCAAAGTTCTGGGATTATAGGAGTGAGCCACTGTGCCTGCCGCTATTGTAGAAAAGTATTTAAAGAAATGTTTATCTGTTATGTATTTCTGGATAATGTAATCATATTTAATGCTTTAATTGATTTCTGTTGTGTGTAAGTATAGCATACTCATTTTTATTTAAATTTAATATAAAGTATAACTGTTAGATATTTCATAGAAGTGCCTATGTTATCTCGGTTCTTTAGAGATTTTTCCTATCCATCTAGAACTGTCCTTTTTTAGGAACTGGAGTATTTATTACTATTTTTTTATTAGCTCAAACACATTTATTTATTAACCAAAGGGATGATACTAATTAATCCAACACACTTCGAAATAGCTGCATGTAAAATGTTTGTGATAAAGATAATTGGACACAGTAATGAAAAGAAAAACAGTATGGAGATTTGCTCATTGAACTGAGCTTGGTCATTCTCTTAGTTAATTCCTGTCCAAAGTGATGATGGAATTTTTATTCTACTTTTTCATAGATCCTAGTACAGGTGACATTGTTCATGACACAGTCCACCACTAATTTCCCATCTTTCAATTTTCCTGTTATTGTGCTTTCCTTCCCATCACACTCCTGATGCAGAACCAATGCACCATCTGTAAAGTTGCAGACAGTCTGAGTTTTTCTGCCATCAGCTGTGGTTTCTTCAAACTTCCTTCCCAGGGTACAAGAAAACTGTGTTGTTTTCAAAGTGCTATCAGTTTTTATGGTGAGGTTTTTGCCATAACAAGTGATGATACAATCTGGCTTGGCCATTGCGCCCATTTTGTGCAAAGCAATTCCCACTCCTAACTCGTTCATGTATTCATCAAAGCCTTTGCTGTCCACCAGGCGCCATCTTCCTTCCAGCTGCTGAACTGTGGCCGTGGTGGGCGTGGGTGGGCACAGGCAGGCAAGCAGGCGGGCGTGCAGAGTGGGGTTGAAGTCGGCGTGGACAGCGTGCTGTCGAACTGGGGTATTTATTTTGACCCTTTGAGAAATCTAAGACATATTTTATTTTACCTACCTATGTTAAACAATATATACCGAATATAATTTAGGATTCTCGCGATTATTAATACTAAGTATCAGTTGCATTAGTATTGTACAGTAAAACCCTCAGGTCTGTGAAGTGTTGTTTTTTTAAAAAAGCTCTATAAGACCCTTGATTGCTATTCTTTTCAAGTGCTTAACGTCTCCTTTTCACAAATTTCCTCTTTTCTCTATCCCTGTTGGATTGCAGTTTATCATTTCGTTCTAGCATATTAGCGTCTAAAGCCCCTTTCTCTTCTGAACTTCTTGCTTCTGGGCTGCTAGAACTTAAAAGTAACTGAGCTTATTTTAATTTTGCCTATCATAAGAGGAAAAGGATTCTGAGTGAGGACCTGAGGTACAGACATGACGTTTATACTTGGATGTCAAATAGGAATTTCAAACTTAGTATGTCTAAAATGAAACTTCAGCTCTTTCCCCACCCCAAACCTGCACCTTCTGTGATCTTTCCCATCTTAGTTGATGCCACCCTCATCCCTCCAGTGCATAAGCTATATAAACTACCCTCATCCCTCCAGTGCATAAGCTATATATAACTACTGTTGACTCCTCTCTTTAAGTCACACCTTACATCCAATCTGTTAGGAAATCTAATTGAATCTTCCTTCAGAATATATTCCAAATATGATCAGTTTCACCACTTCTACTCCTACCCCCTCTTGTCCAGGTCACCATCCCTGACCTGGATCGATGCGAGAGCCTCCAACTGATATTGTCTCCACTATAGCCTCTTCTCAACACAGAAGCCAGGGTGATCCTTTCAGAACATAAAATGTCACAACTCAGAACCCTCCAGGCATTCTCCATGTCACTCAGAGTAAAAGCCAAATGATCTACAGGGTGCTGCATGATTGCCCCTGCTCCCCACAGCCTCTGGCCTCCTTGCCTGCTATTCTTCCATCCTGCTCACTCCACTCCACTACGTTGGCCTCCTAACCATTCCTCAGATATGCCAGGCACACTTTCATATGAGAGCCTCTGTACATTTAGTCCTGGAATACTCTTCCTCTAGGTATCTATTTGGCTTACTCCCTCACTTCCTTCAAGTCTTGGCATAAATGAAGCCTGCCTAAACCACCCGATTTTATTTTATTTTTTGGCACAGTCTCACTTTGTTGCTTGGGCTGAAGTACAGTGGCATGATCATGACTCACTATAGCCTCAACCCCCCGGGCTCAAGTGACCCTGCTGCCTCAGCTTCCTGAGTAGCTGAGACTACAGTTGCATGCCACCATGCCTGGCTAATTTTTAAAAACTTTTTTGTAGAGATGAGGTCTCACTATATTACCCAGGCTGGCCTGAAACTCCTGGGCTCAAGCCATGCTCCCATCTCAGCCTCCCAAAGTGCTGGGACTGCAGGCATAAGTCGCCATGCCTGGTCCCTTCCTATTTTAAACTACATTTCTGATTCTCCTTAACCTGATGTATTTATCCACGTATATCATCTAAGATACTCTAATTTACTTGTGTTTATTTAATGTGTTTCTCCTCATTAGAATGTAAGCTCCGTGAGGGCAGGAATTTTTAACTTTTTGTTCAGTGACATATCAGTGCCAGCTGGGCGCAGTGGCTCACGCCTGTAATCCCAGCACTTTGGAAGGCCGAGGTGGGCAGATCGCTTCAGGTTGGAAGTTCGAGACCAGGCTGGCCAACATGGTGAAACCCTGTCTCTGCTAAAAATACAAAAATTAGCCAGCTGTGGTGGCCCATGCCAGTAATCCAAGCTACTCAGGAGGCTGAGGCAGGAGAATTGCTTGAACCTGAGAGGCAGAGGTTGCATTGAGCCGAGACTGTGCCTCTGCACTCCAGCCTGAGCTACAGAATGAGACTCTATGTCCCCTCCCCCCGCAAAAAAAAAAGATATATCAGTGCCTAATAGTACCTGGCACATAGTGAGTGCTTAATAATAAGTATTAATGAATGAATGAGTTATAATCTGTAGACTTTAAGAATTTATGTAATTAACTTGGAACCTTTTTCTGTGGCTTGTTAATCTTACTCTGGATAGTTGAGTTTACTTGATAAATGGCATAAATATATAAGGAGAGTACTATATCTAATATTGCATGTATGGTAAGTAATAAATTGATTGTTAAACTGATTTTTGTGGAACACTTCTGAGTTTAAGCCCATTAATTATTTGTATTTTAAAGTTTAAAGTCTGTAGTTTTAAGTGTCTAACCTATTTTTTGTTGAGATCTGAAAACTTAATATAACCATGTCTGTTGGTATTGGTTAGAGAGCTAAAGTATTTCTAATTGGGTTTATTTTGTATTTTGCCTGCAGATACACTCTGTGCAGTTCTAGAGAGAGACACACTCAGTATTCGAGAAAGTCGACTTTTTGGAGCTGTTGTACGCTGGGCAGAAGCAGAATGTCAGAGACAACAATTACCTGTGACTTTTGGGAATAAACAAAAAGTTCTAGGAAAAGCACTTTCCTTAATCCGGTTCCCACTGATGACAATTGAGGAATTTGCAGCAGGTAAGGGTATAAATTCACCAAAATCTATTTGAAACTGTTTTAATAGTCTGTCAGGGCTGGGCATGGTGGCTCACGCCTGTAATCCCAGCACTTTGGGAGGCCGAGGCAGGTGGATCACTTGAGGTCAGGAATTCGACACCAGCCTGGGCAATATGGTAAAACCCCGTCTCTACTAAAAATACAAAAAAATTAGGCATGGTGGCAGGCGCCTGTAATCCCAGCTATTTGGGAGGCTGAGGCAGGAGAATCGCTTGAACCCGGGAGACGAAGGTTGCAGTGAGCCAAGATCATGCCATTGCATTCCAGCCTGGGCGACAGAACGAGACTCCATCTCAAAAAAAAAAAAAAAAAAAAAAGGTTTATCAGTCTCCCTGTGCCAGAGAGGAAAAGAAGCTGTTATTTATTCAGTACTGATCACATGACAAACATATATGCAAGTGTATGATTTCATTTAAGCCTTTCAAAATTGTATTATCCATATTGTGTAGGTTAGAGAAGTGAAGTTGGGAGAGGTTTAGTGCCTTGCCCCAGATTATGACAGATCTTTATGACTTTTTTTTTTTTTTTGGAGACAGTCTCCTTCTGTTGCCCAGGCTGGAGTGCCATGGCACAGACACATTTCACTAAAGCCTCCACCTCTCAGGTTCAATCAATCCTCCCACCTCAGCCTCCCAAATAGCAGGGACTATAGGTGTACACTACATGCTCAGTTAATTTTTAAATTTTTTTTGTAGAGACAGGATCTCACCATCCTGTCTGGGCTGGTCTTGAACTCCTGGGCTCAAGCCTTCCAAAGTGCTGGGATTACAGGTGTGAGCCACCACACCCAGCCCCTGTTTGACTCTTAAGGTTGATGCTTCTGGTTAAAATCAGATCTGTTTTGAGTCTCCATGACCACTTATGACCACTTATGACCATATCATAATTGACTATTATCTGCCTTTAAATCATGGCCAGGTTGATTCAAAAGAAAGAAAAGTCTCGTGATTTATTTTTTATTTTTTATTTTTTTTGAGACAGTCTCCCTCTGTTGCTCAGGCTGGAGTGCGGTGGTGCGATTTCAGCTCACTACAACGTCCACTTCCCAGGTTCAAAACGATTGTCCCACCTCAGCCTCCTGAGTAGCTGGGATTACAGGTGTGCACCACCACAAGCTGGCTAATTTGTGTATTTTTAGTAGAGACAGGGTTTCATCATATTTGTCAGGCTGGTCTCGAACTCCTGACCTCAGGTGATCTGCCCACCTCGGGCTCCCAAAGTGCTGGGATTATAGGCATGAGCCACTGCGCCTAGCCCTCAATTTTTTAAAAAATAATTTCAACTTTTATTTTAGATTCAGGGGGTAACATATAGATTTGTTTCATGGGTATATTGTGTGATGCTGAAGTTTGAGGTACAATTGATCGCATCACTTAGGCAGTGAGCATAGTATCCAGTAATTAGTTTTTCAACTCTTTTCCCGCTTCTGTCCCTTCCTCTTTCCACCTTTTTAACAGTGCTCAGTGGCTATTGTTTCCATCTTTATGTCCATTTGTATCCAATGTTTAGCTTCCACAAGTGAGAACATGTGGTATTTGGTTTTCTGTTTCTGCAGTAACTCACTTAGAGTAATGGCCTCTAGCTGCATCCATGTTGCTGCAAAAGGCATGATTTTGTTCTTGTTTATGGCTGTGTAGTATTCTGTGGTGTGTGTGTGTGTCCATGGGTGCGTATGTATGTATCACATTCTCTTTACCCAGTCTACCACTGATGGACACCTAGGTTGAGTCAATGTCTTTGCTATTATGAGTAGTGCTGTGATGAACATATGAGTGCATGTGTCTTTTGGTGGAACAATTTATTTATTTTTTGGATATATAACCAGTAATGGGATTGCTGTGTTGACTGGTAGTTCTGTGTGTTTTTCTTTTCTTTTTTTTTTTTTTTTTTTTTGAGACAGAGCCTCACTCCAGGCTGGAGTGCAGTGGTACAATCTCAGCTCGCTGCAACTTCCACCTCCTGGGTTCAAGCAATTCTCCCACCTCAACCTCCCAGGTAACTGGGACTGCAGACGCCCACCACTACGCTCAGCTACTTTTCGTATTTTTTGGTAGAGACGGGGTTTCGCCATGTTGGGCAAGCTGGTCTTGAACTCTTGACCTGAAGTGATCCACCTGCCTTGGCCTCCCAAAGTGCTGGGATTACAGACATGACCCACTGTGCCCGACCTTGGTAGTTCTGAGTTCTTTGAGAAATCTCCAGACTGCTTCCCACAATGGCTAAACTTGTCTATATTCCCACCATCAGTGAGTAAGAATTACCTTTTCTCTGTAGCCTCACCAGCAACTGTTTTTATTTATTTATTTTAGTAGGCATTCTGAGGAGTGAGGAGTGTGAGATGGTATCTCATTGTGGTTTTGATTTGCATTTCTCTGATGATTAGTGATGTTGAGCATTTTTTTCATGTTTGTTGGCTGCTTGTATGTCTTCTTTTGAGAAATGTCTTCATATTTTTTGGCCCACTTTTATGAGGTTTTTTTTTCCTTATTGAATTGTTAAAATTCCCTATAGCTCCTGGATATTTGACCTTTGTCAAACACATAGTTTGTGAATATTTTCTCCCGTTCTATAGGTTGTCCATTTGTTGGGTTGATAGTTTCTTTTACTGTGCAGAAGCTTTAGAAAGTTTAATTATGTCCTATTCGTCAGTTTTTGTTTTTGTTGCAATTGCTTTTGAGGACTTTGTCATAAATTATCTCCCAAGGTCAGTGTCCAGAGTGGTGTTTCCTAGGTTTTCTTCTAGGATTCTTACAATTTGAAGTCTTACTTTAAATCTTATCTTGAGTTAATTTTTGTGTGTGGTGAAAGGTGGGGGTCCAGTTTCATTCTTCAGCATATGGCTAGCCAACTATCCCAGTACCATTTATTGAATAGAGGGATCTTCCCCGTTGCTTATTTTTGTCAACTTTGTCAAAGATCAGATGGCTGTAGGTCTGCAGCTTTATTTCTGGGTTCTCTTTTCTGTTCCATTGGTGCATGTGTCTGTTTTTGTACCAATACCATGCTATTTTGGTTACTGTAGCCTTATAGTATAGTTTGAAATCCAGTGGTAATGTGATGCCTCCAGTTTTGTTCTTTCTGCTTAGGATTGCTTTGGCTATTCAGGCTTTTTTTGTTGTTGTTGTTCCAGGTGAATTTTAGAATATTTTTCTAGTTCTGTGAAAAATGATGTTGGTCGTTTGATAGAAATAGCATTAAATCTGTAGATTGCTTTGGGCAATACGGTCATTTGAATGATACTGAGTCTTCCAATCCATGAGCATAGAACATTTTTCCATTTGTTTGTGTCGTCTGTGATTTCCTCCAGCAGTGTTTTATAGTTCTCCTTGTAGAGATCTTTTACTTAGTAAAAATACATCTAACCAGGATGTATGGATGTAAAAATACCTGATAGAAATACATCTTAAAAATACATCTAACTAAGATGTATTTCTTTTTTGTGTGGACATGGTAAATGGGATTGCATTCATAATTTGGCTCTCAGTTTGAACGTTATTGGTATATAGAAATGATGCTGACTTTTGTACATTAATTTTATATTCTGAGGCTTTACTGAAGTTCTTTATCAGTTCCAGGAGCCTTTGGTGGAACTTTTTTTTTTTTGAGATGGAGTTTTGCTGTTTGTTACCTAGGCTGGAGTGCAGTGGCACGATCTCAGCTCACTGCAACCTCTGCCTTCCAAGTTCCAGAGATTCTTCTGCCTCAGCCTTCAGCTGGGGTTACAGGTGCTTGCCACCACCCCCAGCTACTTTTTGTATTTTTAGTAGAGACGGGCTTTCACCATGTTGGCCAGGCTGGTCTCAAACTCCTGACCTCAGGTGATCCACTTTGCCTCAGCCTCCCAAAGCACTGGGATTACAGGCATGAACCACCACACCCAGCCTGATGGAATCTTTAGAGTTTTCTAGGTATAGAAGCATATCATCTGTGAAGAGAGATAGTTTTGACTTCTTTTCTTATTTGGGTGCATTTTATTTCTTTTTCTTTCCTGATTGCTCTGGCTGGGACTACCAGTACTATGTTGAATAGGAGTGGTGAGAGTGAGCATCCTTGTCTTTTTCTAATTCTCAAGGGGAATGCCTCTAGCTTTTGCCCATTCAGCATGATGTTGGTTGTGGATTTGTCATAGATGGTTCTTGTTATTTTGGGGATATTCATTTGATGCCTAGTTTGTTGAGGGCTTTTATCATGAAGAGATGCTGGATTTTATAGAAATCTTTTTCCATGTCTATTGAGACAACATATGGTTTTTATTTTTAACACTATTTCATGATTGTTGTGAATTGTATTACTTTTTATTTTTCGATTTTATTTTAGTTTTAGAGTGAAGTCTTCCTATGTTGCTCAGGCTGGCCATGAGCTTCTGGGCTTAAGTAATTCTTCTAGCTTAGCCTCTTAGCCAGTGTGCCTGGCTGAATTATATTTTATTATGCTTATTGGCCTTTTTATTTTCCTTTACATTATTCATGTCTTTTGTTGTTCTGTTGGTGTGTTCAAATTTTTGTTACCGGTTTATCTTACATTGATTCTTTGTATATTATATATTCCAGTTTTTCTTTCTGACTTATACTTGTTCCAATTTTCTCCAAGATTGTTTTTGTTTTTGCTGATAAGAATCAGTGTTTGGGTTTTTGTTAAACAAACTTTTGAAATTAAAGTTTAACATCCATATAGTAAAATGAACAAATAAAGTGAACATAACTCATTTAACTAATTTATCCTACCGTACTAGTACCCCAGAAGCCTTTGTCATGACCCTTTAAGTCACTAATCTCCCTCTGAAAGGTGACTACTTTGTCTTCTATAAATTAGTTGTGTCCATATTTAAACTTTATATAAAGGAAATCATATATATGGTGTGTATTCTTTTATGTGTGGCTTCTTTCTCTTAACATTATGCCTGTTAGATACATCCATGTGGTTGAGTGTGGCAGTAGCTCATTCTTTTTCATTGCTTTGTAATATTCTGTCATATGACTGTGCCATGATTTATTTGTCCATTTTACTGTTGTTGGATATATGGATTGTTTCTGTTTGGGGGCCATTGAGGCCATTCTTGTACATGTGATTTGGTATACATATGTAAACGTTTCTGTTGGATATAGACGAGTGGAACTGCTAAGTCATGGAGTGTGCTGTGCATATGGTCAGCATTAGTAGATCCTGCCATCCTGCCAAACAGTCCCTTAAAGTGGTTGTAACACTTTATACTCATCAACAAAGCGAAGAGACATAAGACTTCGTTCTGGTTGCCCACATCCTCTCCAGTACTTGGTATTGTCAGTTTTTGTAGTTTTAGCCATTTGTGTGGGTGTGAGGACGTATTTCATTGTGGTTTTAAGTTTCATGTCACAGCTGATTAATGATGTTGAATATGCCAATAGTTTTTTAATCCAGTCTGACAGACTTTGTCTTTTATCTGAACTGTTTGGTTCACTTGCATTTAATGTAAATTTGTGCAACGGATATATTTGGGTTTATGTTTACCATCTTGCAATTTGTTTTCACAAATTGTCACATCTATTTTTTGTTTCTTTTTTTTTCCTTTCTTGCTTTCTTTTAGAGGAACCAAGTTATTTTTATTATTATTATTTTTTTATTTTTTATTTTCTTTAGGTAATGATAACAGTTTTCCCCCTTAATCTGTGAATATAGTGAACTACATTAATTGATTTTCCAATTTAAACCTGTTTTGGATTCCTTACATAAATCAGACTTGGTTGTTATGCATTATCCTTTTTATATATTACTGGATTTAATTTGCTGAATTTTTAAAGTATTTTTATGACTACTGAATGAGAGAAATTAGTCTCTCTATATATTTTTTCTTGCAATGAAATTGTCAAAATTGTCTTCATACAAAAGTTAGAAATATTTCCTTTTTTTCCCCCCAGTGTTTAAGAGTTTATATTATTAATTTTCTCCGGGAACCAACTTCTGGCTTTATTAATTTTCTCTATTATAGTATGTTTTCCATTTCATTACTTTCTGCCTTTTTCTTTATTACTTTCTTCCTTTCCTTTCTTTGCTTTTAATTTGCTGGGGTTATTTTATTAGTCTTTGTGACTTTTTGAGATACTTAGAAGGTCAACCTGTATTCTTTTTGAATGCATATATTTAAGTCTGTATTTTTCCTCCCAGCACCCTTCACCCCCCAGTTTTTGATATGTGTATTTTCATTATCATTCAATTAAAAATTTTTAATTTTTGCTTTTTTTTTTTTCTTTGACTCATAGATTGTAGATAATTTCCAAATATTTGGGATTTCTTCTTATCTTGCTCTTGCTGATTTCTGGCTTAATTCCATTGTAGTCAGAAAATATATTCTGTATCATTTCAGCCCTTTGAAATTTGTTGATATCTGCTTTGGCCCAGCGTATGGTAATTTTATTTATTTTTTATTATTTTATTTTATTTATTTTTGAGACAGTGTCTTGCTCTGTCACCCGGGCTGAAGTACAGTGGCATGATCTCGGCTCACTGTAACCTCCGCCTCCTGGGGTCCAGCGATTCTCCTGCTTCAGCCTCCCAGGTAGCTGGGATGACAGGCACGCGCTGCCATGCCCAGCTAATTTTTATATTTTTTAGTAGCAACGGGGTTTCACCATGTTTGGCCAGGCTGGTCTCGAACTCGTGACCTCAGGTGATCCACCCACCACAGCCTCCCAAAATGCTAGGATTACAGGTGTGAGCCACCTCACCTGGCCCATACGGTAGTTTTAATAAGTATTCATGTATACTTGAGAAAAGTGTATTCTTATTTGTTATATGCAGAAAAACCTGAATAGTCCTGTATCTCTGCAACAAATTGAATACTATATCTATGAAAGGACTATATAGTAATAATCTTCAAATTTTCTATATATTTATCTATTGATTTGCTTTTTGTTTGTTCTATCAGTTACTAAAAGAAGTAGATTTAAATCTCAGGGTATGATTGAGAATGTGTTTCCTTTTGATTCCTTCAGTTTTCTTCTTTATTTTGAGACTATATCATTAGGTACATTCAAATTTAGGATTTTTTTTTTAATTGAATTTGCTTCTTTATCTTTACAATCTATCTCACTTTAAATCTAATTAAATTTCTTGTGGGTTTTTGTTTTTTATTTTTTTTGCGAAAGAGTCTCCCTCTGTCACCCAGGCCAGAGTGCAGTGGCACAGTCTTCGCTCACTGCAACCTCCACCTCCTAGGCTCAAGCAGTTCTCATAGCTGGAACTGCAGGCATGTACTACCATGCCCTGCTAAATTTTGTATTTTTAGTAGAGATGGGGTTTTGCCATGTTGGCCAGGCTAGTCTCGAGCTCCTGGCATCAAGTGATCAGCTCGCCTCAGCCTCCCAAAGTTCTGGCATGAGCCACCACGCCCGGCCTAAACTTCTTGTTTTAAAGTCTTTGTCTGATATTGGTATAGTTTCTCAAGGTTTTAAAAATTCTATGTCTTTCTCATCCTTTTACTTTTAGCCTTACGTTATTTTGACCATGTCTCTTGTAAGCTTCATTTTTTAAAAATTCAGTCTGAAAGACTTTGCCTTTTATTTGGAATATTTGATTCACTTTATACTTAATATGATTAATAGTCTATTAAACTTTCTTTCTTTTTTTTTTTTTTTTTTTTGTAGACAGTGTCTCTTCTGTCACCCAGGCTGGAATGCAGTGGCATGATTTCAGCTCATTCCAGCGTCAACCTCCTGGGCTCAGGTGATCCTCCCACCTCAGCCTCCCTTATTAAAGAGTCTTTTATTATTATTTTAGTGGGTTGCCCTTGTTATTACAAGAATATATTCTTACTGATTTTTAAATTAAATCTTAAAAATTAAAATTTTTAGGTGGGGAACAGTGGCTCATGCCTTTAGTCCCAGCACTTTGGGAGGCTGAGGCGGGTAGATTGTTTGAGTCGAGTTCAAGGCCAGCCTCGGCAAAATGGGGAAACCCTGTCTTTACAAAAAAACATTTAAAAATTTACCTGGAGTGGTGGCACACACCTGTAGTCCCAGCTACCTGGGGGACTGAGCTGGGGATCACTAGAGCCCAGGAGTTCAAGGCTGCAGTTAGCCATGATCACACCACTGCTCTCCACACCTGGGCAACAGTGAGACCCTGTCTCTAAATAAATTAATTAATTAAATTAAAAAATTTTAATTAAAATTTTCCACACTATAATAAAGGCATTATTGATACTTTTGCTATATTTAACCTTCTCTAGCCTTTGGTGCTACTATTTCGTGTATTTTTATTTTTCATATGTTACAAAGCCCACAAAACATTATTTTTAAAGTCAATAATCATTTTGATTTGCCTATATATTTGCCCTTTCAGTTATCTTCATTTTTTTCTGTATGACCAGATGTGTGCTTCTATCTGGAAACATTTCTGTTAGCTTGAAAAATTCCCTTCAGTATTTCTTTTAGAACAGGCAGGATACTAACCAGATTCTCTCAACTTTTTTTTCTTTTGCCTAAAAACAGCTTTATCTTACTTTTTTTTTTTTTTTTTTTAAAAAGAGATGAGGCCCTGCTATGTTGCCCTGGCTGGAGTGCAGTGGCTATTCACAGCCTCAAAATTCTGGCCTCAAACAATCCTCCCACCCTAGCCTCCTGAGTAGCTGAGACTAGAGGGGCACACCACTGAGCCCAGCTTGCCTTCGTTTTTGAAGGATATTTTTCTGGGTAGAAAGCTCCATCTTTCATTTGAATGCTATTCTATTCTTTTTTTTTTTTTTTTTTTGGAGACAGAGTAAGACTCTGTCACCACCCAGCCTAGAGTGCAGTGGCACAATTTCATCTCAGTGCAACCTCCACCTGCCAGGTTCAAGTGATTCTCCTGCCTCAGCGCTAGGATTACAGGCACCCACCACCATGCTCGGCTAAATTTTGTATTGTTAGTAGAGACGGGGTTTCACCATGTTGGGGAATGGTACCCAACATGTAGGCTTTTATCGCTCACCTGCCTTCCACCATTTCCCCCAGATCCTCAAAGTTCATTATATCATTCTTAGGCCTTTGCCTCCTCATAGCGTCTTAGCTCCCACTTATAAGTAAGACCATATGATATTTGGTTTTCCATTCCTGAGTTACTTCACTTAGAATAATGGCCTCCAAGTTCATCCAAGTTGCTGCAAAGGCCTTTGTTTCGTTCTGTTTTATGACTGAGTAGTATTCTGTGGTGTATATATACCACATTTTCTTCATCCAGTCATTGGTTGAT
This sequence comes from Papio anubis, assembly GCF_008728515.1. NCBI lineage: Eukaryota > Metazoa > Chordata > Mammalia > Primates > Cercopithecidae > Papio > Papio anubis. The sequence goes on along the minus strand of NC_044982.1, from coordinate 105,058,820 downwards.
GGGCATTTAGCTTGGCTCCGTATTTTTGCAGTTGCCAGTAGTGCTGCTATAAACATGTATGTGCAAGAATCTTTTTCATGTAATGACTTACTTTCCTTTGGGTAGATATCCGGTAGTGGAACTGCTGGATCAAATGGTAGTTCTAATTTTAGTTCTTTTTTTTTGAGACAGAGTCTTGCTCTGTTGCCCAGGCTGGAGTACAGTGGTGCGATCGTAGCTCACTGCAACTTCCGCCTCCAGGTTCAAGCGTTTCTCCTGCCTCAGCCTCCCGAGTAGCTGGGACTACAGGCGCCCATCACTGCACCCAGCTAATTTTTGTATTTTTTTTTAGAGATGGGGTTTCACCATGTTGGTCAGGCTGGTTTCAAACTCCTGACCTCGTGATCTGCCCACCTCAGCCTCCTAAAGTGCTGGGATTACACGCATGACCCACCATGCCTGGCCCTTTTTAGTTCTTTAAGGAATCTCCATACTGTTTTCCTTAGTGATTGTACTAGTTTACATTACCACCAGCAGTGTAAAAGAGTTACCTTTTCACCACATCCACGCCAGCATCTTTTTTTTTTCTAATTATGGCCATTCTTGCAGGAGTAAGGTGGTACCTTATTGCGGTTTTAATTTGCCTTTCCACGATAATTAGTGATGAGCATGAGCATTTTTTCATATGTTTGTTGGCCACTTGTATATGTTCTTTTGAGAATTGTCTCTTCCTGTCCTTTGCATACTTTGTCCTGGGATTATTTGGGTTTTTTTTCTTGCTGATTTGTTTGAGTTGTAGATTCTGGATATTAGTCCTTTGTTGGATGCATAGTTTGCAAATATTTTCTCCCACTCTGTGGGTCGTGTGTTTGCTCTGCTTATTATTTCTTCTGCTGTGCAAAAGCTTTTTAGTTTAATTAGGTTCCATTCATTTATTTTTGTTTTTGTTGCATTTGCTTTTGGGTTCTTAGTCATGAATTATTTACCTAAGCCAATGTCTTGAAGAGTTTTCTAGATGCTGTCTTCTAGAATTTTTATGGTTTCTTAGATTTAAGTCTTTGATTCATCTCGAGTTGATTTTTATATAAGGTGAGAAAGGAGGATTCCTGGCATCCATAAGGAACAGCATTTATTCCTGAATCTAAATTTTGACTAATTAATGCTTTTAACATTTTAATTAATGTGTTTAACCTCAAATGGATTTATCGAAACTTTAAAATATATGCAAAGATTATATATGCTAAGATTTTTTTTCCCTATTTTTATGTTACATCCTCTAGATTTGAATTTACTTTAAGTGGAGTATTCCAAAGTTAGGAATTGAAATCAAATTGCTTTTTTTAGGTTTATGTTTTTATTTCCACAGGTCCTGCTCAATCTGGAATTTTGTCAGATCGTGAAGTGGTAAACCTCTTTCTTCATTTTACTGTCAACCCTAAACCCCGAGTTGAATACATTGACCGACCAAGGTGCTGCCTCAGAGGAAAGGAATGCTGCATCAATAGATTCCAGCAAGTAGAAAGCCGCTGGGGTTACAGTGGGACGAGTGATCGAATCAGGTATCTGTTATATTGGGGATACGGGGGTAGAGTGGGGGTAGCAGTTACCATTTGGCCTTTTTTATATATTATGGGAGATAATTAACCAACATTTCATTTTATACTTTGTTTAATACACTTTTAAGTTAATACAGGAGTCAAGAAGTCACTGAGGCATCCTGCCCTCCTCACTGATTTGTGAGTGAGGGTGACTTCTTAAGAAAAAAACAGAGTAAGAAAGGATTGGGTTGGACCTTCTGTTATGTGGTTTTTTTTTCACTTGAGATGGAGTCGCTCTGTCACTCAGGCTGGAGTGCAGTGGCGCGATCTCTCTCACTGTAACCTCCACCTCCTGGGTTCAAGCGATCCTCCCACCTCAGCCTCCCGTTACTCGGCAAACCTGTAAGGCATGCACCACCATGCCCATCTAATATTTTTGTATTTTTAGTAGAGACGGGGTTTCACCATGTTGTCCAGGCTGGTCTTGACCTACTGACCTCAAGTGATTCACCTGCCTCAGCCTTCCAAAGTGCTGGGATTACAGGGGTGAGCCACCACACCTGGCTGTTATGTGATTTTTGTTTGGATCACCACTGCCCAGTGAGCTGAGCTCTAGACCTTAATTGATCAAACATTATTTTTACAGGCTTAGGGCTACAATTAATAAATGCAACCTTACTATGTTTAGTGTGAGTTTTTTCTTTGCATGGATGTTGCAGGGAAAATATCTCAGTATACATTTATAAAAACTTTGAGAAAAAAATCAAGAATCTTGAAAAATGCATGCATATAATCCTGTTGAAGAAATTGTCTTTGCTGTATTGTGTTTCTTTAGGTCAAGTGTCAAAATAGAATCAGTGCCAGTCTTCACAAAACATGACTTTTGGATTTTCATTTGTTGAATAGCACTTCAGTATAAAACTAGAAATTAACAAGTTGGTTAAAAAAGAGAAAGCTGGTTGGATGGGGGACTATTATAAATCTCGAGTTAACATGGAAATTAAAAATGTACTTTGTAGGCTGTTTAATAATAATTCACAATAACTATATGTAAAAAATTATGGGATGAGGCCAAAGCTGCACACAAATAAAAAATAATAATTAACTACTTATAATAAATAGAGTAGAAATAAATGATTTAAGCATTCAGCCCAAGTAGCTAGAAAACAAATAGCAAAATAACTGTAAGAAAAGAGAAAGTAAATAGATAAATGCAGAAATTAATGAATTAGAAATAGTAGAATTGATAAATCCATAAGCTGGTTCCTTTAAAAGACTAATAAAATAAACCTCTGGCGAAGGTAATAAACATTCACATTTAGAAGTAAAAACGGGAATATAATTATATGCTGACATTTTTATTTTAATTCTGGGTTTATTCTGTGCTAATAAATTGAACATGTTGATGGAATGGATCATTTTATAGGCAAATATAAATTATCAAAATTGACTGAAGAAGAAAGCCTGAATAGACCAATTACCATGGAAGGAATTAAAAGTTATCAAAGAACTGTCCCTTCACAAGGTGGTTTTTACAGGTGAGTTTTGTCAAATCCTCAAGGAACTGTTAGTTTCCTTGAGCATTAAAAGAATAAAATACTACTTGGTTAATTATTGAAGGAAGCGTAACCCTTATATAGGAATCAGGCAAGACAAAAAAAAATCTAGATCAATCTCAATATAAAGAAGAAAGTTTGTGTAAAACATTAGGATATTGAATCTGTACCTTAGGAGAATAACACTGTATGACCCAAACAGAATTTATTTGGAGATTGAAAGAATGGCTCAGTGTTAGGAAATGTATTAGTACAATTCTCACAACAGATCAAAGAAGAAAAACAATTTGATTTCAGTCGATGTCAGAAAGGTTTTTGATAAAATTTCACCTTCATTCCAGATATAATTCTTACTAGATTAGGCCTAGAAGAGTACTTGTTTGCCATGATAAACTATTGAAACCTCAAGATAGAGATGCCTACTATCCTTGCTGTTTTCAGCAGTGTTACTATAATTCTGATTGATTATTTGCTAATGGCATTATATACATTAGTAGTTCACAACCCTATCAAACCCAGTTCTCTCTTTTTTTAATAAATATTTTGTAATTCCCACTTTACTAACCTGAAATAAAATTCATAGATAATATGCTTTATGCATTTTGTAATTGATGAGTGATCTAGTTATCATATAAAGGGGAAATAAATGTAACTTATAGTAAAATATGTAGTTCAATACATAGACTTTGGGTAGGACAACACTAGAAGGCAAACTGAAGCAGTCAGTTGCTGTACATATATGTATCACCATGATGAGACAGTTTCAGCTGCACAGTACCCGTGTGTTATGTCTTAAATACCATGAGCAGCATTGCTGCCACTTACGTTTTCTTTAAAGGTTCCAAGTAAAAGAGTATATATAGTTGATCCTACTCATGGTGTCTATTTCTGAACTTGCCTACTGGCTGAAATTTATCTGTAACCTGTAAAGTCAATACTCGGGGCGCTTTCTTAGTCATTTTCAGCAAAGGCTTTAGTTGCCAGACCAGCATGTTTCCAGCGGTGGCTGAACAAGGCAAGGCTCTACTTTCCTGTTTCAGCTCTCCTACAGAGGTGGAGACGGGGAGGGACAGTGCAGTGGAGTGCAGGAAACTCTGGCTCTTGGGCAGGTTGAATGGGGCTTGAATCCCAGCTCTGGCACCTCTTAGTGGGGCAGCCTCAGACAAGTCACTTAACACTTCCAAATTCTGTTTTCTCTTTTGTGGAATAAAGAAAATAGAATATACTAGGACGAGGTGTTTATTGGTTTGTTTTGAGATGGAGTTTCGCTCTTGTTGTCCACGCTGAAGCGATCTCAGCTCACTGTACCTCCAGGTTCAAGTGATTCTCCTGCCTCAGGCTCCCAAGTAGCTGGGATTAACAGGCATGTGCCACCACACATGGCTACTTTTGTATTTTTAGTAGAGATGGGGTTTCACCATGTTGGCCAGGCTTGTCTCGAACTCCTGACCTTAGGTGATTCACCAGCATCAGCCTCCCAAAGTGCTGGGGTTACAGGTATGAGCCACCTCGCCTGGCTGGATGAGTTGTTTTTAGGATTTAAGATTATAATCTGTGTGAGGTGTGTATATATGTGTATATGTATAGACACACACACACACACACACACACGCACGCACGCATATTTCCCCTAGGAGCAGTGGTTTAGTATTTGCTAATTCTGTATATTAAGAAATATAACTTATGCAGATAATGAGAATTTACTGTATATTGCTTGTTTATATGGTAGTCGCCTCTTGTAAAAGTCTGAATATTAAAATTGCACTAAAAGACTGGGCACGGTGGCTCAAGCCTGTAATCCCAGCACTTTGGGAGGCCAAGGCAGGTAGATCACCTGAGGTCGGGAGTTCGAGACCAGCCTGACCAACATGGAGAAACCCCGTCTCTACTAAAAATACAAAATTAGCCAGGCGTGGTGGCGCATGCCTGTAATCCCAGCTACTCGGGAGGCTGAGGCAGGAGAATCGCTTGAACCTGGGTGGTGGAGGTTGCGGTGAGCCAAGATTGCGCCATTGCACTCCAGCCTGGGCAACAAGAGCGAAACTCCGTCTCAAAAAAAAAAAAAATGCACTAAAAAATCTGGTTTATAAACAAAATGGAATGAGGTTCAAGGCTTGTAGTTATAAACAGATTTTTTTACCTACATGAATTCTGGCAAGACACCTAAAAGTTGATTGAGTTACGGGAGACTGTTCTATGCATTTCAGGATATCTAGTTTCCCTGGCTCCTGCCAGTAGTGCCCCTAAACCTTTGTGAAATCGAGTATGCCTTCTTGAGGGTGGAACTGCTCTTGAGAACAACTGGTCCACCTAGATAACCTTAGTGTCAAGCCAAAAAACTACTAGAACCAATAAAAGAGAATAGTGGCCACTTATAAAAAGCATATTTAAAAACCATTGGTGTTCCTGTATGTCATCAAAATTCAGTTACAGAGATGAGTAATGGTGACAGTTATACAATGATATGAATGTATTTAGTGCCATTGAGCTGTACACTTAAAAATGGTTAAAATGGTACATATTTTACCACAAAAAATTATAATATAAAACAATTTGGTTACAATTGAGTAAATATCAGTACATAATATTTTGAGTGTGTTACTATTATAGTATGTTACTGTATTACAGTAATTTTATATATCACTATATATATAGAATGTTACTATAGTATTGTGAATAATCCCATTCATAACAGTAACATAATATTAAATAGTAGGATTAAACCCAGTAAGAAATATAAAGTACATTAGCTTTATGAAGAACTGGAAAAGTTTGAGTAGAATCATACTTTAATAAGGACAGTGTCTTCCAAGTTAACCTATGTATGTTAGAGAATTTCTTTCAGAAGTCACATACTATTTTAGGTAGTGGAGAGTGGCTTGGCAAAATTCTTTTTTTTTTTTTTTTTCTGTGACAGAGTCTTGTTTTGTTGCCCAGGCTGGAGTGCAGTGGTGATGAGATCTGGGCTCACTGCAACCTCCGCCTCCTGAGTTCAAATTATTCTCCCTGCCTCACCCTCCCGAGTAGCTGGGATTATAGGCGCCTGCCACCATGCCTGTCTAATTTTTGTATTTTTAATAAAGACAAGGTTTCACCATGTTGGTCAGGCTGGTCATGAACTCCTGATCTCAGGTGATCTGCCTGCCCCAGCCTCTCCAAGTACTGGGATTACAGGTGTGAGCAACTGCACCCGGCTGGCAAAATTCTTAGCAGTTAATTTGGAAGAGTACATGTTTCTCTTTTAATAAGAGTAATACAGATGACAAGACAAAGTATTGTAAAGCTATAGGAAATTAGTGTTGTATGGAGCAGAGTATAGATGTCAGAAACTAACCTAACATAAACGAACATTTAGAAAATGATATGGCCAGGTGTACTGGCTCACCCCTGTAATCCCAGCACTTTGGGAGGCTGAAGTGGGCGGCTCACTTGGGCCCAGGAGTTTGAGAGCAGCCTGCGCAACATGGTGAAACTCCATCTCTACAAAAAAAATTTAAAAATTAGGTGTGGTGCATGCACCTGTAATCGCAGCTACTTACGAGGCTGAGGAAGGAGGATCGCTTAAGCCTGGGAGATTGAGGCTGCAGTGAGCTGTGATCTCACCACTGCACTCCAGCCCAGGCAACAGAGCAAGACCCTGTCTCAAAAACAAAAAAGAATATGATAAAGGTGAGAGAAGGATTAATCACTGGGAAAATTAAGTTAGATCCTTACTGATCCCATATACCCGTATTCATGTAAATTAAAATTTTAATATTAAAACTAAAACCATGAAAGTGCTGGAACAGGTAAATGTTTATGTACTATAAGGATGTGGTAGACCTCTCTAAACTTGGCATATATCATAATTTTGAAAACAGATAATTCAAAAATTTTAAGTACAAAATCACCATAAAGTTAAAAGATACGTGAAAAATGGGAAACGTATAGTGGATATTACCAACAAAGCATAAATATCATCTATATATAACATGATCTTTTGAATCTACATTAAAAAGACAAACTCATCTGTAGAGAAAAATGAGAAAAGAACATGAGTTCAGTATTTCATTAGACAGAAAATCCAGTGGGCAGTAAGCATATGAGCAAATGTTTTATCTCATTAATAATCAAATAAATAGGCTGGGCGTGGTGACTCACACCTGTAATCGACGCACCTTGGGAGGCTGAGGCGGGAGGATCTGTTGACCTCAGGAGTTCCAGACCAGCCTGGGCAACATGGCGAAACCCCATCTCTACAAAAAAATATAAAAATTAGCTGAGCATGGTAGCGTGTGATTGCTTGAACCTGGGAGGTTGAGGCTGCAATGAGCGGAGATTGTGCCATTGCACTCCAGACTGGGTGACAAAGTGAGATCCTGTGTCAAATAGTAACAATAATAATCAAAATATAAATGGAATTTGTCACTATCAGTTTCTCAAAGGCAAAAGGAAATGAAAAATACTCCTGGTTGATAAGACTGAGAGTAAAATGATCCTTATACCTTATGGGGTATAAAATGTTATCTTTCCAGAAAGCAAGTTGACAATGTTTACCCTAAAGCCTTAAGACTCTGTCTTTTGACTGGGTGTGGTGGCTCACACCTGTAATCAAAACACTTTGGGAGGCCAAGGCAGGAGGATCACTTGAGCTCAGGAGTTCAAGATCAGCCTTGGCAACATAGTGAGATCCTGCCTCTACAAATAATAATTTTTTAAAAGTTAGCTGTATGTAGTGGCATGCACCTGTGGTCCCAGATATTCAGGAGGCTGAGGCAGGAGGGTCGCCTGAGCCCAAGAGGTTGAAGCTGCAGTGAGCCATGATTGCACCACTGCTCTCCAATTTGAGTGACAGAGCAAGACCCTGTGTAAATAAAGAAATAAAAATAAAAATTTTTTAAAGAATGTGCCTTTTATTTTCATCAGCAATTCTACTTCTAGGAATTTATTCCAAGGAAAATAATTAAGGCTTCATAAAATGATTTAGCTATAAGATTGTTCATCATGCCATTATTATATAATAAAAACTGCAAATAACCTAGATTATCCAACAAGGCATTAGTTAAATATAGTGAATTGGTAATTTTTTTTTAATCATTTTACATGAAAAAGAGGTTACAAATATATATATTCTGATATGATTTTTAAAATTATATATATGTTCATAGAAATGTAACTGAAAAATATAAAGGATTAAAAAATGTAAAGGGTTTGCAAGGGCTATCTCTGGATTTATGGATACTTTTAAATTTTCCTCTTATTTAGCTGCATTTTCTGTTTTTTTAAGCGGGATATATTATTGTTTATTATTTATTTGTAATAGTTTAAGTTCTAGGGTACATGTGCACAACGTGCAGGTTTGTTACATATGTATACATGTGCCATGTTGGTGTGCTGCACCCATTAACTCGTCATTTACATTAGGCATATCTCCTAATGCTATCCCTCCCCGCTCCCCCCGCCCCACGACAGGGAGACTGAGTCTCTCTCTGTTGCCCAGGCTGGAGTGCAGTGGTGCGATCTTGGCTCACTGCAGCCCCTGCCTCCAGGTTCAAGCGATTCTCCTGCTTCGGCCTCTTGAGTAGCTGGGACTACGGCACACACCACCACACTCAGTTAATTTTTCTATTTTTAGTAGAGACAGGGTTTCACCATGTTGGCCAGAATGGTCTCCATTCCCTGACCTCATGATCCATCCCCATTAGCCTCCCAAAGTGCTGGGATTACAGGCATGAGCCACTATGCCTGGCCTATTTTTTTTTTTTTTTTTGAGACGGAGTCTTGCTTTGTCACCCAGGCTGGCACCATCTCGGTTCACTGCAACCTCCGCCTCCCAGGTTCTAAGCAATTCTCCTGCCTCAGCCTCCTGAATAGCTGGGATTACAGGCGTGTGCCACCATGCCTGGCTAATTTTGTATTTTTAGTAGAGACGAGGCTGCACCATGTTGGCCGGGCTGGTCTCGAACTCTTGATCTCAGGTGATCCACCTGCCTCGACCTCCCAAAGTGCTGAGATTACAGGCATGAGGCACTGTGCCTGGCCTGCTTTTTTATAATAAAAATTATAAATAACATATATTAGAGCCAGAAGTGGGTAGCTCATGCGTATAATCCCAGCAACTCAGGACAATGAGTTGGGAGGATCATCTGAGACCAGTTCTAGACCAGCCTGGGCAACTTAATGAGACTCCATCTGTAAAAAAAAAAAAAAAATTTTAACTAGCCAGGAATGGTGGTGTGTGTCTGCAGCCCAGCTACTTGGGAGGCTGAGGTGGAGGGATCACTTGAGCCCAGGAGTTCAAGCCTGTGGTGAGCCATGATTGTACCACTGTACTCCAGCCTCAGCAATAGAGCAAGACTCCATCTCTTTTAAAAAAATTACATGTTTGTAAGTGTTTAAGGTGATCTTACTGTACCAGATGTTTAAAATAGTACTGTTATCTAGCTTATAGGGCTGTTATGATGACTGAAGGAAATAATTCTGTAAAGAACTGAAGTTCAGTGCCTGGCACACTAGGAAGTACTCATGAAGTGGTATTGATGTGCTAGTAGTATTACTAATAATTGAGGTTGTTGCTGAAAATGTTGAGAATTACTCAGTGTTATTTTGTACTGTAAGACATTATAATTATGTCAGATTTTACAGGCTTTTAGTTCCTTCTTCTTCTTCTTTTTATTGTTTGAGAAGGAGTCTCGCTGTGTCGCCCAGGATGGAGTGCAGGGTCGCCTGCAACTTCCATCTCCCAGGTTCAAACGATTCTCCTGCCTCAGCCTTTCAAGTAGCTGGGATTACAGGTGCCTGCTACCATGCCTGGCTAATTGTTATATTTTTAGTGGAGACAGAGTTTTGCCATGTTGGCCAGGCTGGTCTCAAACTGCTGAACCTCAGGTGAGCCACCTGCCTCAGTCTCCCAAAGTGCCAGGATTGCAGTGTGAGCCACCGCACCGGGCCTCAGTTCCATATGTATTTAATATCGGTTTTTATACATTCACAAAATGGAGTAAGATGGGTCAGTATTTCTTAACTATTATGATCAAACTGGATTTACTAATTATTCTAGTTAGTAAACTGCATTCGAGTCCTGTCCCAGCCTTTTGCCACCAGTATTCTATTAGAGTAGCCTGCTCCCTTCACAGCTCTTGTTACAATTTGTAATTATTTATTTATTCGTTTCTTGTATTATCAGTGTCCTCCATTAGACTGTAAGCACAATGCAGGTAGAAACTGTCTTGTTGACCATTACTTCTGCAGTGCCAGGCCTAGTACCTAAATATGATAGGCCCTTAGTATTTATTGAATTGATAATTGTTATAGTTTGAGATGCTGGGCTTCAGTCCTAATGGCTGACATGTCTGCGTTCATGAAAAAGATGTACAAATATTTGGACTCATATAGCACTAACATTGTCATTACAACAAAAGTGGATATTTAGGTTAAATTCTTTTACAAAACCAATTTTTAGGTTCCTGTTAAGTTCAAATCTACTCTAGAAAGCTTTTTGGTAAGCAAACAGATGACATTTCCAAGGATATCTAATTTGTTTTCCTCCAGGTTACACTTAAAAAAATTTATAACCCTTCAGAATATGAACACATGGGATTAATTATGTTATTTTATTTTTGGCTTCTTTCTCTCAGGTTCACAGTTAATAGAAGGATCTCTATAGTTGGATTTGGCTTATATGGATCTATTCATGGCCCTACAGATTATCAAGTGAATATACAGGTACAGTTTCCTCCTCTACCATATATCATCTTAAAATAAAACAAATAGGTAACTTTACAATAAGATATTGTTTTGACAGAATCCAAATTTCAGTATAATTGTCAAAGGAATCAGAAGGCCTCTCAGTAGCGTTGTAAGCATAGAGAGTTCTGTTTTAGAATTGATCTAAAAAGTCTGGTTGCAGAAAATTGGGGTCCTTCACAAAAGCATTAGCATATAAGGAGCTCTTCTTTGTCCAGGAATCCCTTCTATTAGTACTTCCTGCTCTGCAGTCTTAAAACACCCTCCTGCCTTTTTCATGGCCCTTTCAACTCCAGGACTGAAACTAAATTTCTTGTAACTGGTATGAGCATCCTGTGACTTCCCGAGGGGCTGAGCAGACCCTACTTTATTCTTGGTTACTTTTTTTTGAGACAGGGTCTCACTTTGTCGCCCAGGCTGAAGAGCAGTGGTACGATCACAGCTCACTGTAGCCTCAATCACCCAGGCTCAAGAAATCCTCCCACCTCAGCCTCCCAAGTAGCTAGGACCACAGGCATGTGCCACCTCGCCCAACTAATTTTTCTTTGTTTTTTTGTTTGTCTCGCCGTATTGCCCAGGGTGGTCTTGAACTCCAGGGCTCAAGTGATCTTCCTGCCTTGGCCTCCCAAGGCATTGGGATTACAGGCATTAGGCCCCTGCTTCATTCTTTAGGCTTTCTCCACCTCAGTTCTTTCAGATAGGGCACTACTCCTCTTTCTGGAGGAAAGTTAAAATACTTGTCTCCTTCCTTTCCTTATTAATAAATAAGGTGTTCTCTACACTTTTGACTGCATACCCCGATTAGTAAAATTAGTAAATTTATTTTTGAAAACACATCCATATTGTATTTTTACTTACAAACTTATATATATGCAATACTGTATGTATATTTTATGTATAAATTGAAACATGAAAAATATGAGAAAGTAGACAAATGTTTCACATTTTTGTTTATCAACAGAAGAACCCACCATCTCTAAAATGTTATTAATATATTATCTTTAATAATAAAAACTTTGGTTAACTTTATGATCAAAATGCATTGTTTTCAAAATACTGGTTTTATATTTTGTGATACAACAGTTCAAACATCTGGCTTGATGACAGTCAAAAGATACCATACTACCTCAGAAAGAAGATACCATCCTCTAAAAGGAAGAATTGCGTTATTGGCTCTGCCAACAGAATCATTCTACTTATTTTCCAATGCTGTACACTAAGGTTTATTGTGAAATTCAGCTGCTAAATTTACATCATTCATGTCAGTTTGTTGTACTTATAAACCAATTAGAAAGCTATTTTTTTTTTTAAACAGAGTCTCTCTATCACCCAGGCTGGAGTGCAATGGCACGATCTCTGCACGCTGCAACCTCTGCCTCCCAAGTTCAAGTGATTACTGTGCCTCAGCCTCCCAAGTAGCTGGAATTACAATCACGCGCCACCATACCCAGCTGATTTTTGTAGTTTTAGTAGAGATGGGGTTTCACCATGTTGGCAAGGCTGGTCTCGAACCCCTGACCTCAGGTGTCTGCCCACCTAGGCTTCCCAAAGTGCTGGGATTACAGGTGTGAGCCACTGTGCCCAGCCAAAAAGTTATATTAATATTTTAATAAATTTTAAACTCACTGAAATTATTTGAAAGATTTTTTAATAGGTTAGAAAATTTTGTTTCCATGTTTTTTAAGTACAGAAAGACATTAGCAAACCTCTGAAGGATATAAAAGATTTTCACAATCACTCCCCATTGTACTTTATATACTTTTTTAACGTATTGTTAAGATCCTATTTAGTAGACCCCATGAACCCACTGAAGCAAGCTGGATAATTGGCAGGTCCAGGAAGGCGCAAGTTCCCCACTGTCAGCCGCTGATTGTGGAACCTCACTCTTACATTATGTATTACAGAAGTCACCAGACTCGGCCTGGTGCGGTGGCTCACACCTGTAATCCCAGCACTTTGGGAGGCCAAGGAGAGTGGATCACGAGGTCAGGAGTTTGAGACCAGCCTGGCCAACATGGTGAAACCCCGTCTCTCCTAAAAATACAAAAAAATCAGCTGGGCATGGTGGTGCATGCCTGTAATCCCAGCTACTTGGGAGGCTCAGACAGGAGAACTGCTTGAACCGGGACCTGGGAGGCAGACATTGCAGTGAGCCAAGATCACGCCACTGCCTTCCAGCCTGGGCTACAGAGTGACACTCCGTCTTTAAAAAAAAAAAAAAAAGAAGACACCAGACTCCTTGTGTACAAACTGAGGGAGGGCATCAGGATTATAGGTACATTAAAATGACGAAGTGTACCAGCCATCCCATTACTGGGTATATACCGAAAGCATTATAAATCATGCTGCTATAAAGACACATGCACACATATGTTTATTGTGGCACTGTTCACAATAGCAAAGACTTGGAACCAACCCAGATGTCCATCAATGACAGACTGGATTAAGAGGCACATATACACCATGGAATACTATGCAGCATAAAAAATGATGAGTTCATGTCCTTTGTAGGGACATGGATGCAGCTGGAAACCATCATTCTCAGCAAACTATCGCAAGAACAGAAAACCAAACACCGCATGTTCTCACTCATAGGTGGGAATTGAACAATGAGAACACTTGGACACAGGAAGGGGAACATCACACCCCAGGGCCTGTTGTGGGGTGAGGGGGGAGGGATAGCATTAGGAGATATACCTAATGTAAATGACGAGTTAATGGGTGCAGCACACCAACATGGCACATGTATTCATACGTAACAAACCTGCACGTTGTGCATATGTACCCTAGAACATAAAATATAATTTAAGAAAAAAAGATGAAGTATAAATACTATGAGTAAAATAATAGAAACCGTCTGGGCAACAGAACATGATCCCATTGCCACAGAAAAAAAGTGAAAAATTGGCCGGGCGCGGTGGCTCACGCCTGTAATCCCAGCACTTTGGGAGGCCGAGGCGGGCGGATCACGAGGTCAGCAGATCGAGACCATCCTGGCTAACATGGTGAAACCCCGTCTCTACTAAAAATGCAAAAAATTAGCCGGGCGAGGCGGCGGGCGCCTGTAGTCCCAGCTACTCGGGAGGCTGAGGCAGGAGAATGGCGTGAACCCGGGAGGCGGAGCTTGCAGTGAGCCGAGATCGCGCCACTGCACTCCAGCCTGGGCGACTAAGCGAGACTCTGTCTCAAAAAAAAAAAAAAAAAAAAAGAAAAATTAGGGCTGGGTGCAGTGGCTCAAGACTGTAATTCCAGCACTTTGGGAGGCTGAGGTGGGCAGATCACTTGAGACCAGGAGTTGGAGACCAGACTGGCCAACATGGTGAAACCCTGTCTCTACTAAAAATACAAAAAAATTAGCCAGGTGTGGTGGTGCACACCTGTAATCCCAGCTACTCAGGAGGCTGAGGCACGAAAATTGCTTCAACCTGGAAAGTGGAGGTTTCAGTGAGCTGAGATCCCACCACTGCACTCCAGACCGGGCAACAGAGTGAGAGTCTGTTTAAAACACACACACACACACACACACACACACACAGATGCCTAAGGGCTTCATATTATTCTGTAGTTTGCTTCATTTGGTTTAACTTAAATGTAACTTGTCTCTTAAAAATTACAGATCATTGAATATGAGAAAAAACAAACGCTGGGACAGAATGATACTGGCTTTAGTTGTGATGGGACGGCTAACACGTTCAGGGTCATGTTCAAGGAACCCATAGAGATCCTGCCCAATGTGTGCTACACGGCATGTGCAACACTCAAAGTAAGAATCATGCACGATGTTCCAGATGGTTTCCTCTTGAATGTTGCAGAAAGTGTGTTTTAGAAGCTGGGAGTCACTGACAGCTGAGCCATTTATAAAGAGCGGGGAAAAGAAGCTGGTACCTAAAATATTCCACTGCCTTCTGAAAAGAAGTGCTTCTCCCCACAGCTCTGTTCTAAAGGAAGTAGGTCTTCCTAAGAAGTAGCCCTTTGTTTCAGTAAGCAGTTGAATGTTTGGCAGAAAATAAAAGTAATTTTTAAAAAATTTTTTCACTATTCTCTAATAGCTGGGCTCTACATTCAGTATTTTTATTCATTAATTAGTTTTTTGGTAAAAACTTCATTTTTTTCTAAATGATATCATAAAATTTTATATAGGAGTGATAGTGTAATGTAATAGAACATTAATTAAAACACCACATTAAACTGAGTGCTTATTAAATGAAAATTACTAAGGAACCTTTTGTTCTCATTTAGGGTCCAGATTCCCACTATGGCACAAAAGGATTGAAGAAAGTAGTGCATGAGACACCTGCTGCAAGCAAGACTGTTTTTTTCTTTTTTAGTTCCCCAGGCAATAATAATGGCACTTCAATAGAAGATGGACAAATTCCAGAAATCATATTTTATACATAATTTAGCATTATACTACATCTTGGCAAAATAGTACCATACAATCTAGTGTCAAAAACATAAATGGCCACAAAAAAGTAGTTTGAGTGTTATGAATATTTATAATCGTAAGATAAGAAACAGTTTCTTAGAGGAGATAGAAAAATGTTTATTTAAATCTTTGCATGATTTAAAAACAGATTTTCCATTTTCTTACAACTTTAGGAGAAAAGAACTGGGTTTAATGGTTAAAAAAAAAGCACAGCCTTTTCAGCTTCATCTTGTATAATTTCATAGATTGGCTGACTTAGGGTCTTTCAATAGTTTGGAAATTGAAAGATTCTTGTTATATATAGCTAGTTTGGGTTTGTTTTTAACTATTTTGAAGGTTAATTGAGATGGGCAAATAGGCTTAATTAACTGTTTTGAAGGTTGGATGAAAAGAGATGGGTCAGTATTCCTACAGAATTCGTATTAACTAAATTTCAGAAAATTAAGAAGCTGACTTTATATTTGGGGGTTTGAACTATCTAGTTGTTAGCATTTGTAATAATGCTAAAAAAAGGCCTAATAAAATGCCCAAGAAAATTTTCAGTGCATTTACAGAGAAGGATATTTTGTAGTAGTAATGTGTTATGTAGTACAGTTTTAAAGCTATAAATGGAATTTTGTGTAAATTCACAAAAATGTGATATAAACAGGATCTAAGACTGGATTCTCTGTCACTAAACTGCACCACTATACCTGTCTTCCTGTGTGGGGGACACTGCTGATGGCTCCCAAGACTGAGACGATGACGGTGATGACGACTGGGTGAACAGACATCACTTCAACATTGTGAAAATCCTGCACAGCAAGAAACCGAATAAAATACTAACATTTCTAACAACTGCTCTGATATTGTAAAGAGATCCAACAGAATCACTCCTGCTGAAAAATACACTTTCTGCCACCTACACATTTCTATCTAGAAAGTAAAATTTGCTTCATGGTCATGACCCTATTAGTCACTGTTACAGCTGTGTTGGGGATAGGAAGTATATCTGGCAGATTGACATATATACGCTTTTTTATAAAGCAGATTTTTAAAATGTAGTAAGATTCATTTTTTCCCTTGAAAGTGATTCTCTTATAAAAAATGTAAGTGGAGTTTAAGGTATATCAAATCGTTGTAGAAGGTGATTAAAAATCAAAATTCTTTTAAGTATCAATTTAATTTTTTCTAAATAATATATAAAAATTTTTCATCCAAAGCAATATTTCACTTTATATTGTCAAGAAGGTAGGTATATTGGTGGCTGAGGTCTCCTGAAATTGCTAAAGGGAAATTTTTCTGTGGTAATGCTCTTATGGATATAAACCTCAGTTAAATGGAATATCTATGGGATGTGTGGTTCTGGTTAACTAAAAATTAACCAGTAAACACTCTGTAGTAACCATTATACAAAATACTTCTGCCTTAAAAAATATGATATGCCAGAGATGAGTAAGTGTTTCTTGACGGTGGAGACCTTTCAAATGACCTTTCTGTTGAACTGAACAATTGAAACCGCATCAGCCATAGAAAGGACAAGAAACAGAACTGTTTACTAACTTTGGGACATCCCCTGGAATTTTTAAAAATAAATATATATATGTAACCCTTTTTTGTCATTTGCTTTTTCTTCTAAAAGTGAATATAAACAGCATTTTGATTTTTTGTTTGTTTGTTTTTTGAGATGGAGTCTCGCTCTGTTGCCAAGGCTGGAGGGCAGTGGTGTGATCTCAGCTCACTGCATCTTCCACCTCCTGGATTCAAGAAATTCTGCGGCCTCAGCCTCCAGAGTAGCTAGGATTATAGGCGCCCACCACCATGCCCAGTTAACTTTTGTATTTTTAGTAGGGACGGAGCTTCACTATGTTGGCCAGGCTGGTCTCGAACTGACCTCAGCTGCCTTGGCCTCTCAGAGTGCTGGGATTACGGGCGTGAGCCACCACGCCTGGCTATAAACACCATTTTGGAACAGAGGTTCTGGTTAATTGAGTTTAACTTTATGGGAGTAATGCAACACAAAATACAAATACCTCACTGCTGACTTAAAGCAGTTCATAGGAACTGCAGCGATAACTGCCGCTGCCTTTTGTTTCTTGATCACTTCTTGTGGTCTCAGGTTTTTCTCCCCTGTTCTAATCTCAGGAGGTGGAGGATGAATGTGGGAGAATCCAATAAATAATCTTACTGTTAGAGTGTGACTATCATCTTACAGCTGTTTATTAATAATAACTACCCAAGTGACTACTATGTACTAGGCTCTGCAATAAGTACTTGACTACATTCTTATTTGTTTCTCACAGCATCAGTATGAGGTAAGTACCCATTTCACGGGCAAATTAAAAGGTCAGCTAGGCTGGGCATGGTGGCTCACACCTGTAATCCCAGCACTTTCAGAGGCTGAGACAGAAGGATCACTTGAGGCCACGAGTTCAAGACCAGCCTGGGCAACATAGACCCTGTCTCTGAAAAATAAAATTAGCTGGGTTGTGGTGGCACGTGCCTATAGTTGTAGCTGCTTGGGAGGTTGAGGGGAGGATTGGTTGAGCCCAGGGGTCCAAGATTACAGTGAATTATCATAGCACCACTGCACTTCAGCCTGGGTGATAAAGCAAGACCCTGTCGGGGCAGGAAAAAAAAAGTTTATCAAGTGGTGGGAGGTGGAATTTAAACCCATTTACAGAGTTGAGAAAATATTTTGCAGGGTTCAAAAATAACATGTCACCATTCTCAAACTTTGCAGTGAGACCCAAAAAGATACTTGACTATCTACTATAAAATATACTTTCTGTTTTAAGAAAGTGTGATATTCCAGTATCTACCCAACAAATTGAGATTCCTTGCCTTATCAGAGTGTTGACAGTAGTACCTATAGTTTTGTTTTGGTTTTTTTTTAATTATTTTTTTTTTTTGGAGACGGAGTTTCACTCTGTCGCCAGGCTGGAGTGCAGTGGCGCAATCTCGGCTCACTGCAAGCTCCGCCTCCGGGGTTTACGTCATTCTCCTGCCCCAGCCTCCTGAGTAGCTGGGACTACAGGTGCCCGCCACCATGCCCGGCTAGTTTTTTGTATTTTTAGTAGAGACGGGGTTTCACCATGTTAGCCAGGATGGTCTCGATCTGCTGACCTCGTGATCCGCCCGCCTCGGCCTCCCAAAGTGCTGGGATTACAGGTGTGAGTCACTGCGCCTGGCCTTTTAAAATTATTTTTAACGTGGGAATAAACTTGTAAGACATTAAAGAGAGCAAGGTCTTCAATGGGATATGTTACATGCAATGTGTTTAAAACGTCCCACTTTTTAGTGCTTCTTCAAACCACTTTAGTATTACTTGCTGTTCTAGTCATCCAGATTCAAGACCTGGAATTGTCCCCCAATTAGAAAAAACACATCCTTCACAAGAAGGATGGTACCTTTGCAGTCCCAGCCCCAACAGCCAGCCCCAGAGCTGCACGGTGTATTTATTCACATACACCTAGTTTATATGCTTTTAAAAATCCCTTTTCCTGTTTCTCCATTGCGAGTTTTTAAGTGGTACTCTATTTAAAACACGATAAAGTGAGTCCTGTAGTTATGCAGCTACTGAGGAAGCTGAGGCAGGAGCGTTGCTTGAATCCAAGAGCATGAGACCAGCCTGAGCAACATGGCAAGATCCTGTCTCAATAAAATGTGAACCACCACAAACATTTACAAGGGGTTTCCTGCCATTTGAATCAGTCTCTGTATTTTCCCTCACCGTTAGGCAGTATGTCTTCCCACTCTGC
This sequence comes from Papio anubis, assembly GCF_008728515.1. Classification (NCBI taxonomy): domain Eukaryota; kingdom Metazoa; phylum Chordata; class Mammalia; order Primates; family Cercopithecidae; genus Papio; species Papio anubis. Next base: position 105,039,856 of record NC_044982.1, on the reverse strand, counting down.
CTCTCTCTCCCTTCAAGAGGCAGGGATGTGGGCAGGAGCAACAAGTCAGGTGGACATGGGGTGGATGGCTTTTCTCCTCCTTGCTGGTGCGATGAAGTCCTCATACCGCCTACTCCTGACTCACGTGTGGGAAAGGCTGAATGGTTCGCTGCAAGGCACCTCTTCGCTCTCTTCACCCATCTAGCCAGATGCCATCATAACTCACCTTCACAGATGTCCCCTTTATTTCCATGACAACTGCCAAATCTCTAATTGAGGCTGACGTGACTTCACCCAAAGCAGATTCTACAAATGACTGCTATATAATGCTGGTTTTGCTTTTGTGCCTCAATTCTTAACTGATTTCAAAGAAGGGAAATACAGTTTTGGTTTAACACCTGGCTCACTTTCTTCTGCTCAAGCCTTTATACTGCATGGCCTCAGTGGCCATGTGGACAACCCAGCCACACCTAGGTTTCCAGTTTCTTCTTTACCTCAAGCAAACTTCACCATTCCTTATCATGGCCACACCGTATACCCTATCATGATGTGGAACTGCTCTACATCTGAAATAGTAAATTCAGACAGCCCACTCTTTGGCCACAACATTTGGTGTTTCTTCCAGCTCTCACATTCCAGTTACACCCGTTACTGAACCTGAAGACTGCAGCCCCTTGTCCTCTCTATTCTTTTCTCCTTCCTTCTCTACCCAGTTAGACTCTATTTTTGGTCTCCCTCAACCCCTCTCCACCTTTGGTCTTTAATCACTTTAACAATTTCATCAATAACCTTCAACACACTTATATATACCTAAATCAATCCAGTTGTCTGCCTTACCTTCAACTTCCTGACTCCTTTGGTAGTAGCACTGGGGCCAAAAAAAGAAATTTTAATTAAAAAAAAAACAAAAAAAAAACAAAAAAAAAACTTCTTAGCTAGTTAATCCAGGCATTTAAAGTAATGTAACTATAGGCCAGGCGCTAGCTCACACCTGTAATCCTAGCACTTTGGGAGGCCAAAGCGGGTGGATTGCCTGAGCTCAGGAGTTCGAGACCAGCCTGAGCAAAATGGCGAAACGCCTGTCTCTACTAAAAACAAAAAAAATGGGCGTGGTTGCGTGCGCCTATAGTCCCCTACTCTGGAGGCTGAGGCAGGGAGAATTGCTTGAACTCAGGAGGCGGAGGTTGCAGTGAGCCGAGATCCTGCCACTGCACTCCAACCTGGGCGACAGGCTTTTCCCATCCCCCTGACTCTTTCTCAAAAATAAATAAAATAAAATAATGTAACTATAAATTGGGATCATGAGGAGTTCATGGTCTTCCTTAACTGTCTACTGCTGAGTGAGTTGCAATAGTCAGCCCTTTGCCAGTCTCGAGTGTCCCAATGTAAAGCTGTTCCACTTTGCTCACACCTTCAACACCTTCCCCGCCCTTAGTTAATGAAAGAAATTCCACCTCCCATCACCAAACCTATAAACATAGCTACATGTCCATCTAAGCTTTCCCTTAGGAAAGAGGGAGTGTCTAAGACCTCCTGTAGTGAAGTCAGTCTCTACTTGAGCTCAGATCCTACCTCTTCAGGAACCGCCCTCTGCTGTAACCTCTCCTCTCCTTGCTCTTTCCTACCAATCTTCAAATATGGTAAAAATAAGTATCTGAATGTCATGTGCCCCTTCAGATACCAATTGCTCCTTCACAGTGAAGTCGCTGGATTATTCTCTACAATTATCTCCATTTCCTTCTCTCCACTGAAACTGCTCTAGCCCAGGTCACCAACACTGACCTGATTTCTAAATCTTGTGGCCACTTCTCAGTCGTTACATGTGACATGCTCTCTCTGGAGCATTCATCACTGTTGATATTCCCTCTTGAAGCGCGTTTCCTTAGTTGCCGTTGCACTGTACTCTTACCTGGTCAATGACTTCTCTACCTGCCCTTGCTGTTCTATCCTGAGCCCTCGTGCTCTTTACACACACTCTCATCCATTTCCATAGCTTCAATTGCCATCTGCTTTCAGAAGATTCCAGAATCTCTATCGCCAGCCTTGATTTCACAAACTTTCAGTTACATATATTCAGTTACCCCTTTAATACTTGTACTTGGATGTCTCGCGGGCATCTCAAACTCATTATGTACAAAGCTGAACTCCTCATCTCGGACTCCCAGACCTGTTCCTTGGACCTCAAACTTGGGCATTTCCTTGACTCTTCCCCCTTATTCGCACATGCAGTCATTCCCAAGTTCTGATGATTCCAGTTCCTGAAGATCCTTGAAATGATCAGCGCTCCACCCTCCCTGCGGTTACTCTAGTTCAGGCCACCCTCTCCCATTTAGGGGGCGGATCTCCCTATTTCTGGCTTTTCCTCTGTCGGCCACAGTGCAGCTGGTGTCTTTCTAAAACAACAAATTGGACTGCTAATCCCTTGCTTGAAAGCCTTCAGTGACTCCATGATCTTGCCTCTGCTGATTTGTTTCATGTCTCGCCATATCACATGTCGCAGTGTATTTCCTTTTCTTTTACATTGTGGGATCCGCTGCGCCTGGCACAAGGTAGGTGAGCCATCGATACGTGGAAGATTCACAAGGGCCAAGCTGGCACGAGGCTCTATATCGACTTGATGGCCACAGGCAGCAGCGTGGGACTCTGCTGCCTGTGGCTTGGCTACGGGAGCGAGAAGACACCTGGCCCTGTGCACTCCTTGCCGCGCTCTCCAATTCTGAGAAGGGACAATACCTTTCTTTCCCTGATTAGGAAAGAACACCAGAGGTGACACACCTTCCCATCAGCTGAGGGGGTGGGCCATGACACGGTGAGGCCCCGGCTCCGCAGTTGCACTTCCTGAGGCCAGTTCCAGAACAAAAGAGGCTTGCGCATGTTCTGGGGGCACGAGGCTCGCTTCCGCCGGCCTTAAGGTGTCGCCGTCGGGCCAGAGCTGATGCGCTGGGCGCTGGGCGCTGGTCGCTGAGGCCGCTCCTGCCAGCTATCTGCGCAAGCGCAGAGGGCTCTTCCGGCGCCTACGCAGGCGGGGATGCTGCGGTTCCGCAGCGTGCTGAGCCGGCTCCGGTCAACACCCAATACTCGGGGCTCAGCTCGGCTTCCTCTTCGCGCTGAGATGCCTAAGAAGGCTGGTGCGACGACCAAGGCCAGTAGCAGGTCCCTTGGAAGCAGAGGGGTGGGCCTTAGGGCTACTCATTGAGGAGCGCGGGAGAAGCGGGGCCCGAGGATGAGTGGAGGCACTGCCAGCGGCTTGCTGTCTTTCAGTTCCGGGGCTCAAGACAGCCGCTGCCACCCCCAGAGCTACGGCTCCTGCTGCTGTCACCCCGCCTCAGTAGGCTGCGCCGCCGTCCACCCGGTGACTTCTGAGCGCTGGGCCCGGCGGCAGCCGAGCTTTCCTTGGGCTGCGTGTGCTGACCTCTGGCCTCCTCCCCGCACTCCCAGTCCAGCAATTCATGTTCCAGCAGCGGCATGACGCCTGCGCTTCCCCAGGAGGCTGTATTCTGCTTTCTCCTCCCTTACCTTGGCTGATCGCACCCCTTCTGTCAAGAATACATCACTCCCATTTCCACCATCTTTGTATGGCCAACCCAGTCCGTTTCTCAGACTCAGCTCAAGCATTGCCTCTTGCTGGCAGCATCCACCTGTGCCCCAATGCTGAGCTGCCTGTGGGGTAATGTTCTGTGCCTATCTCATCGGTGCCCTTAGCACAGTGTATTATTATTTTGTATGTTCTTTCTCTCTCGCAGTAGTCCGAGCTCCTTGAGAGCAAGGACCATGTACCTTTTCATCTTTACATATCCATTGCCTACATATTTGTTGAAGGAAAGTTCCTAGCACAGCCCCTATCGCATAACAGGCCTTTAAATATCAAGCACTGTTGTTTTTTTCTCCCTTTCCCCCAACACGCACACACACACATTTTCACCAACATTTATTAGCTCCGACTGCATGAGATACAATGATGAATAATAAATGGACCATGCCCCCAAGGAACTGGAAATATAAAGCAGAGGGAGGAACAAGCATTAAAGTTTAGAAGCCAGAGTTAAGTTTTCTTGCAAGGGAGGAAAAAACACTCTTGGGTTGATGGGAACGCTTTGTGGGAAAATTGAGTAGAGCCTTGAAGGTTGTGGGAAAAGCGTTCTAGGTGGCCAGAAGTCCCAGGACACCACTGATTAACCTAATTTGTCTGTTAAGGGTGAAAGGGGGTAGTGGAAGAATCAAATTAAATGTGTGGGAAAGTATTTTGTAACCTGTAAAGTTGCGTGGTTGTCATTTTAGGGGAAAAGCCAGAGCAAGGAACCAGAGAGACCATTTCCTCCCTTAGGTCCTGTGGCAGTTGATCCTAAAGGTTGTGTCACCATAACCATCCATGCAAAACCTGGCTCCAAACAAAATGCTGTAACAGGTATACCTGGACACTGGGGTGGGATCAGGTGTGAATCAGGTGTCTCCTACAGCCTCCCTTTGCTTTGGTTAGCTGAAAGCTTATTCTGTGACAGTTCATTTTTCACATCTGCAGTTAGAGGCTTCTCCATTTTAAAATTCTAGATTCTAATGTAAAGGTGTCTGAAAGTGAATATATCTTTAAATCATGCCAAGTTACATGAAAACCATTGTATATTTTCCTTTTTAAAAATACGGTATTTTAGAAAGGACAGGTATGGAAACTTGTGCATAGTCTAGATTATTCTTAGTTTGTCCTGTTCCAAAACTGGAGACATTGGCCAGAGAAAGAAGAGACATTTTAGTGTAGTTTAACGATCACTGGCCTAAGGAGAGGGAGAAAACTTGAGATCTGAGACCCATGATCAGTTCCTGTGCGAACTTGTTTTAAATCAAAACAGTATAAAACATTCGTGAGCCCAGTTTTTTCATCTGTCAGATGAGATCATTAGACTAAGAGGCCTTCAGGCTATTCTCTGGAGTGCTGGAGGTGCCTCAGGAATCAGCTTTGGGCAAGGGGGAGGCCAGGCAGACAGGGCTGCTGACTAGCTATATTTACATTTGTTTTAAATATTGGGATTCTAGAGAAAACTGGGGGAAAGGGTTTCTAAAGGAGAAAAAAGTTGGAAAACCGTTGCTCTAAATTATTTTGAAGGTCTTTTGCACCTCTAAAGCTCTGTATTTCAAACCATTTTTAGATTTTGAAAGGAAGACCACAAAATTGGTGTGCTAGACCTGGTTTATGCTGATGACCAGGTTAACTTAGCCATACCCTCCTTGGCCAGCATTTTCTAAGTAGTGGGTGTGAACATTATCTACTGTTGGAGTATTATGTTTCATTAGATCTAAAATGGGAGGCTGGGTGCCATGGCTCATTTGTAAAATGGAGATAATAATGGTATTAATATCTTCATAAAGTCATTATAAGGATTAAAGAAGTTAGTATTTGTAAAGCCTTTAACACATTTGTGTGTGCTTAAAATTAGAGTATAGTAAGTGCTCTGTAATTATTTGTTAAGTAAACATTATTAAATTTTAAAAACACTCAGGATATATGTCACATAAGAGGTGAACCTAGTCCAGGGCTCTCATTTTCCTGATGAGGAAACCCTGCACAACTATATACAATCTAGTAAGCTGCCCTGTCCATGCACTTCCTCAGTGACATTGATGAGGCTGAAGGCCATCTATGACTCCCTGCCTGGGGCTTTTCACATACCAAGGTCTATTTCCAGTTGCCTAAATCCAGGATACTCCCCAGGGCTCTGTAAGCCCATCTTGGTCAGCAAGATTGAGTTAATAACTGTTTTCTTCTCTGGATTTATTTCCTGTAATGGTAGGGCCATTTTTATCATGTTCATGTTCCCTTAAATGTGATTAATAATTCATTTCTTCATTCAACAGTTTTTAATTGAAAATTTATGTGCCAGGCAAATGCAAAAATTCTTTTACAAAATGTCCTTGCTTCATGAAGAAAAAGAACTCCTTAAGGATAAAGTCCATACTGTTTTCATTCCAGATTTGACAGCAGAGGCCGTAAATGTAGCTATCGCAGCACCTCCATCAGAGGGAGAGGCTAATGCTGAGCTCTGTCGGTATCTTTCCAAGGTCCTAGAACTCAGGAAGAGTGATGTGGTTTTGGATAAGGTAGGTCTCTCTTTATTTATTTATTTATTTATTTTGAGACAAAATCTTGCTCTGTCGCCCAGGCTGGAGTGCAGTGGCACAATCTTGGCTCACTGCAACCTCCACCTCCTGGGTTCAAGCTATTCTCCTGCCTCAGCTTCCTGAGTAGCTGGGATTATAGGCGCATGCCACCACGCCTGGCTAATTTTTGTATTTTTAATAGAGACAGAGTTTCACCATGTTGGTCAGGCTGGTCTTGTAACTCCTGACCTCAAGTGATCCACCTGCCTCCTCCTCCCGAAGTGCTGGGATTAGAGGTATGAGCCACCATGCCCGGCAGTCTCTCTCTTTTTAAGCATCTTTGATTATTTTATTTCTTTGTTTTGGTTTTGTTTTTGTTTTTGAGACGGAGTCTTGCTCTGTTTTCCAGGCTGGAGTGCGGTGGTGCAATCTTGGTGCACTGCTACCTCTCACTCCCAGATTCGAGCGATTCTCCTGCCTCAGCCTCCCGAGTAGTTGGGATTACAGGCACCTACCACCAGGCCCAGCTAATTTTTGTATTTGTAGTAGAGACAGGGTTTCACCATGTTGGACAGGCTGATCTCAAACGCCTGACCTGAGGTGATTCACCCGCCCCGGTCTCCCAAAGTGCTGGGATTACAGGCGTGAGCCACCGCGCCTGGCCTTATTTTATTTCTTTTTTGAAATGGAGTCTCGCTGTGTTGCCAAAGCTGGAATGCAGTGGCGTGATCTTGGCTCACTGCAACCTCTGCCTCCCGGGTTCAAGCGATTCTTCAGCCTCAGGCCTCCCAGGTAGCTGGGATTACAGGTGCCCCCCACCACACCCAGCTAATTTTTGTATTTTTAGTAGAGACGGGGTTTCACCATGTTGACCAGGCTGGTCTCGAACTCCTGACCTCAACTGATCTGCCCACCTCAGCCTCCCAAAGTGCTGGGATTGCAAGTGTGAACCACCACGTCCAGCCATTTTTGATTATTACACATTAATAATGATTCGTAAAATACTGATTTTTCTGTCTTTTTCAAATAATTGAGAAACTAGTTGTTTATAACTTTTATATTTACTTAATCGCAGAAATCTGTGAATTCTTCTTATTTAGTCTCCTTCATGCCTGCTGCCTTAATCCTTACTGAGACTGTCGCGCTGTGTGCTTATGCTTCTTCACTGCCACTGTTGCCAACATTTTCTCCTTTCTGAAATCATTCCTGAACCTGCTGTCAGATTAATCTTGCTTACCTCTCTCATCCTTTAAGCCATCACCACACTAAACAACCTAAAGCAATTCCTATTGTTAGTCATCTCCATGAATGACTCTGTCAAGTATTGCTAAACCCCCGCTTTGTCCTTGCTCACTAGGAGTAGCTCATTGGGAAGACAGAAGGTTCATATGATGTCATTAATATGGTTTTGTACTAGGGGTGGATATCAAAATCACCTAGGAATGATTTCTAAATACAGATCGCTGGGTATCACTCTAGACTTCTTGAAATAGAATCTGCAGGAGTGGGGCCCAGCCATGTTTATATTTCTTAAAGCTCTACTTGTTTTCCAGTGCTATACTATATAGCTCCTATCCAGATTCCAGCTGGCATTCACAGTCATTGATTAACAAACTGCACCTAAAAATCCAAACCTGTGGCAGGTCATTTCTGATTTTTGTTGAGTGCTCATGCTCTGACATTTGCCTGAAAGGTATTCCCCACTCTTCTGCCTGTTCAAATTCCATTGATCTAAATAAACCGCTTCTCAAATTTAATCTTCTTTAAAGGCTGTGTTTGAAAACAAATCCTTTTTTTTTGAGACGGAGTTTCACTCTTGTTGCCCAGGCTGGAGTGCAATGGCGCAATCTCGGCTTACTGCAACCTCTGCCCCCCGGGTTCAAGTGATTCTCCTGCTTCAGCCTCCCGAGTAGCTGGGATTGGAGGCATGCACCAACACGTCGGCTAATTTTTGTATTTTTAGTAGAGACAGGGTTTCGCTATGTTGGCCAGGCTGGTCTCGAACTCCTGACCTTAAGTGATCCACCCGCCTCGGCTTCCCAAAGTGCTAGCATTACAGGCATGAGCCACCACACCCGGCCAACAAATCCTTTTTAAAGTTGTTTTAAGTGGTTGTGAAATTGTAGCACTTGAATATCTGGCTGCTTTTTGTTTGGAATTTTCAGAAATGTTAACAACATAGAGAATACCAATTTGTTTATATTTATAATTATTTTACTACAAAGTTTTTATAAAATTGCAATATTTATTTATTTTAAAGATGATTTTCATTTTTAACTTAAAGAATTGCTTGAGACTAGAATATTATAAAGATTCTATATTCATTTTTTAGATTTTTTTTTTTGAGATGGAGTCTCGCTCTCTCGCCCAGGCTGGAGTGCAGTGGCACGATCTCAGCTCACTGCAACCTCTGCCTCCTCGGTTCCAGCGATTCTCCTGCCTCAGTCTCCTGAGTAGCTGGGATTACAGGCACACGCCACCACCCCCGGCTAATTTTTGTATTTTTAGTAGAGACAGGGTTTCATCATGTTGGTCAGGCTGGTCTGGAACTCCTGACCTTGTGATCCACCCCCGCCCCCCCGCCCCAGCTTCCCAAAATGCTGGGATTACAGGCATGAGCCACCATGCCCAACCTATTTTTGAGTTTTTAATGTCCAGCTTTTATTATAGAAATTGATGTATGAAGGTAAAAACCCTGGAGAGTTGTTAGTACTAACAAAAGTTTAGTAACAAATGTTAGGAAGAATCTAAGAGACAGTCTTTGATTAGACCCTAAGTAACCAAGAGAAAGTGGTACCTAAGCCATCAGGAGAGCCCATTATACAACTAAGGTCTGCTATCTCTAATAGCATTAGAATGTGCTAAACAATAAAGTATGTTTTTTCTCTTTTGGTCCAGGGTGGTAAATCTCGTGAAAAGGTGGTGAAGCTTTTGGCTTCTACAACTCCAGAAGAGATCTTGGAGAAATTAAAAAAGGAAGCCAGAAAAACATAAAAGCAAGAAATGAGGCCGGGCTCAGTGGCTCATGCCTGTAATCCCAGCACTTTGGGAGGCCGAGGTGGGTGGATCACCTGAGGTCAGGAGTTCGAGACCAGCCTGACCAACATGGTGAAACCCCATCTCTAGGAAAAATACAAAATTAGCTGGAGTGATGGCGCATGCCTGTAATCCCAGTTACTCAGGAGGGTGAGGCAGGAGAATTACTTGAACCCGGGGGGCAGAGGTTGCAGTAAGCCGAGATCACGCCATTGCACTCCAGCTTGGGCAACAAGAGTGAAACTCCCTCCCCCCCAAAAAAAGAAATGAAAAATACATCCTTGAGAAACTTTTTTATTGCTAATGATAAAGAGACTGTTAAATAGAAAAATATACTACATGCATAGAAGAACATGGGGGACATATATAGGTATATATTCGAATAAGACTCCAAAAAGTAGAAATTTAGAAAGTGCTATACATTGAATCAGGTTCTAAAATCCCTAACCCCAAACAGCCTGGAACATGTTACTCTGATTTCATGGCGTTGTAAAATAACAGAGTTGGAAAGAATATTCAAGATGACCTGATTTAACACCTTTCATTCTGTTGCGGGGGGCTTTTGATATCCTATATCCAGAAGTTGAGAGACTTACTCAAGATTGTACCATGCAGGCTGGCAACTAGAACCCAAATCCTTTGACTCCTTGTTGAATGCAGTTTTTCTGGATTGTAAATTAAAAATCATATCTCTACAACGGTTCTGGAATTTGGGGGATTGCCTTCTAATCCAGTTTACAAGTGACAGAAAACCTGTTATGCTGCTTTGTAGTCTTACCTTAGATTTTAAAATGCTAATTTAAATGTAAAATTTTTTTTTTTTTTTTTTTTTTTTTACATCTTTTAAAGACTATTGACCATTTTGTGGAAAAAGTAAAGAAAAATCATGACTTGTAATTAAATGTGAATTACAATTTTTGAGAAGTCACTGAATTTTCTTCTTCCTCAGTAATAACTTTACAATTAGCAAGTTCACTAGTTTTTATGACTCTCCAAAGATCCTTAAGAAAGAGGACTTGGAAGCTATTTTTAGTATTTGTAAAAGCCTGTCAGAAATTACATCTATATTAAAGTTTCAAAAGCTAATAATATATTTTTACATATTCAGGTCAAGTTATAGTAATTTATTAAGGTAAATAACTTAATTTCCTTTGCTGATCAGAAGAGCTGATTTGCAGTTGTGTGCTTTGTCCAGCAAGTACATGAGAAAGATGTATTGATGGACCAAATCATTAAAAACAAAATCCACAAGGAAGACCAATAATAAAAATTCCTGATGGTAGCTGGGCATGGTGGCTCACACCTGTAATCCCAGCACTTTGGGAGGTTGAGGCAGGAGGAACACTTGAGCCCAGGAGTTGGAGACCAGCCTGGGCAACAAAGTGAGACACTGTATCTGTCTCTGTCTCTCTCGATAGACAGACAGATAGAAATTTTATGCATATGTGTATATATATACACATACATATATTTATATATAAGATTATATGTAAGACCTCATATGTAAGAAGTCCAGGCCTGTGTGGTGGCTCACTCCTATAATCGCAGCACTTTGGGAGGCCAAGGCAGGTGGATCACCTGAGGTGAGGAGTTTGAGACCAGCCCGGCCAACATGGTAAAATCTCGTCTCTACTAAAAATATAAAAACTAGCCGGGCGTGGTGGTGGGTGCCTGTAATCCCAGCTACTCAGGAGGCTGAGGCAGGAGAATTGCTTGAACCCAGGAGATGGAAGTTGCAGTGAGCCGACACGGTGCCACTGCACTCCAGCCTCGGCAACAGAGTGAGACTCCGTCTCAAAAAAAAAAAAAAAAAAAAAAGAAAAAATCCCAGACAGTGAAAGAGAAGCGACTCATCTAGTACAACTCTTAACTTGTACCAAATAGGTATCAAGGACAAGAAAAAGGTGGCTTATGTGAGATCACAGTGCACATTAGTGGCAGAGCTTGGTTTAAGCCCAGCTGCTTTGTCTTCTAAACTGTGCCATACACTGCCTGCAAATGTGCTTCTGTTTTACATGGTCTTAAGAGCTTTTCTCACTCTTTCTACACCATTTCAGTGTGTGCCATAAAGCCTTTTTACTTGTGGATTTTACATGGATCACTGTTAGAATGTCATAAAATGATACCATAAAAGATCAACTTTCCTGGCCGGACAGTGGCTCACGCCTGTAATCCCAGCACTTTGGGAGGCCAAGGCGGGTGGATCACCTGAGATCGGGAATTGAGACCAGCCTGACCAACATGGAGAAACCCCGTGTCTACTAAAAATGCAAAAAATTAGCCAGGCGTGGTGGTGCGTGCCTGTAATCGCAGCAACTCAGGAGGCTGAGGTAGGAGAATCACTTGAAACCAGGAGTCAAGGTTGTGGTGAGCTGGGATCGTGCCATTGCACTCCAGCCTGGGCAACAAGAGCGAAACTCCGTCTCAAAAAAAAAAAAGATCAACTTTCCGTAGGGCGTGGTGGCTCATGGGCTCGTGCCTGTAATTCCAGCACTTTGGGAGGCTAGGGTGGGCGGATCACGCGGTCAGGAGATCAAGACCAGCCTGAACAACATGGTGAAATCCCTTCTCTACTACAAATACAAAAATTAGTGGGGCATGGTGGCACATGCTTGTAATCCCAGCTACTCGATAGGCTGGGCAGGAGAATTGCATGTGAACTGGGACCCGGGAGGCAGAGGTTGCAGTGAGCTGAGATCGCACAATTGTGCTCCAGCGTGGGCTACAGAGGGAGACTCCATCTAAAAAAAAAAAAAAAAAAAGAAAGCTTTCTTTCCTTCCCCTCACTTTTCAGCAGTGCCAGTTTCATCCTTAGGCCCACTTGCCTCATGTAGACAAAAGGCCAACCAGGTTTCATATTCATGTATCAACCCCTCCAGTAGGAGAAAAGGCCACTCCAAGGAGCTCTGGTATTTTCCAAAAGCTTTCAGTCAACCTTCCCTTATATCAGCCAAAATCAAGTCACATGAAGTTTCTAAGCTAGCCCCTATGGTCAAGGAATGCCATTCTATAACACAAGTTCCCTAAAGCAGTAACTATAGAGGAAAGAGTTACCCTAATTATTTCAGGCCAATTAAGGCCCATCCTAGAGGTCAGCATACTCAGAAGCAAAGAAGTAGAGAGAGTTGGGTACCTGAATAAAATTGGGAAAAGTACGAAGAGAGGAATGGGTGCTGGATAGGAACCACCAGTTTCTACTATGATAACATGTTTACTTCATTTTAAATGGTGATATTTTAAATGTGGGGACATTTTGCCTAGTAAGTTTTTTTTCTGTGAGAAACATAGCAGTATCTTGTAACAAAGAAGATATGGTGACACTTTGTCATCAAAAACTACTTTGGGGCTGGGCATGGTGGCTCACGCCTGTAATCCCAGCACTTTGGGAGGCCAAGGCGGGTGGATCACCTGAGGTCAGGAGTTCAAGACCAGCCTGGCCAACATGGTGAAACCCTGCCTTTACTAAAACTACAAAAAATAGCTGGGCATGGTGGTACATGACTATAATCCCAGCTACTTGGGAGGCTGAGGCAGGAGAATTGCTTGAACCCGGGAGTCAGAAGCTGCAGGGAGCCGGGATCGCGCCACTGCACTCCAGCCTGGGCGATAGAGCGAGACTCTGTCTCAACAACAACAACAAAACAAACCAGAAACAAAGCAAAACAAAAACTGTTGGAGGTAGGAACTGGCCCAGGGGCTGTATTTCCAGAACATGATTCCCTTTTCCCCCTGCAAACGAGGTAGTCTTTAGCAGTCTAACAAATTGTCTCACATAGGATTATTCCTACTAGTAAGAGATCACAGCTAAGGCTTGGGCACCTTGACCTGCTGTAGAAGCTCAGTTAATGTACTTTTCATCATCTGGGCTGTGGTCTTCCCCTATGAATACTGAAGTAGACCCAGTGACCTAGTGCCCAAGACACAAAATATTCAGCCTCCATAACATTCATTTAATGACATGATTCTAGCTTTGCCCACTCCCATTAATTTCAAGTGAATACTGGCTAGGCAGTCTACATTGACTTGATTACACTGCCTTTCTTGTCTTGTGTTATCCTGAGAATCCCGGATTTGAAGCAGCCCATGAATAAGGTTTGAAAAATATTTATCCAACTATGCTGACATATGATGTTCTAGCACTGCATCTGTCATCTGTCATCCCCACCTTAATAAATGATAATTACTTGTGCAAACATGATGTATTAATCATTTATTATCTTGGGTGCTTACTTGACAGACACTGCTAGGTGCTTTGCCTATACTGTACTTCGACAGAACCTGGGAAAGAAGAGCCTGGCTCATTATGCCCTGGAGGCAGGAGCAGAGATTTCAGACTCAATTTCTGTGAGCCATTCCACACTTTCCTCTCGGTTAGGGGATGGACCGCATCCCCTCTGATGGACCAGAGGATGGAGATGGCATCTTTGCAGTGTTTACAGTTCCGAACACCTAGGCTAGGTGTGGTGGCTTACACCTGTAATCCTAGCACTTTGGGAGGCTGAGGCGGGTGGATCACTTGAAGTCAGGAGTTTGAGACTAGCCTGACCAAATGGCAAAACCTGGTTTCTAAACTAAAAATAAAATACTAGCTGGGCATGGTAGTACATGCCCGTAGTCCCAACTACTTGGGAGGCTGAGGCCTGAGAATCACTTGAACCCAGGAGGTAGAGGTTGCAGTGAGCCAAGATTGTGCCACTGCACTCCAGCCTGAGTGACAGAGATTCCATTTTGAAAAATAAAGTTCCAAACACGTAAATGCTCAAACTTTAGGAGGCAGCTCTCTAGGCTGTGGGCTGTCAGCATCCCCTCCTAGATTCCAGGCATTTGGTTATATAGTTACTTAGCTATAATGCAAAAGATACATTTTAGAACCCATGTGGCACCAAATTCAAATTGTTTTAATGCATGTAACTAGTGACTAAAAACTTAGAATTTCAATTTACATCCAAGAGGTGGCACCGTAACACAACAGCAGAAAGCCATACAAACTTTGAAACTCGATTCCTTTTGTAGTCAACAGCACTATTAGGAAATTTGTTCTGCAGTGCCTGACTACCAGGCTCACATGCTGTGATCCTTCTCGTCTTCTCAGAGCCATTCCTTAAGCTTAGTCCCCTTGTATCTTAAATTTAGCTCAGGCCAGAGTGGTGTTAACTTGGGGCCAGCTGGGTACATGAGAGTCTCAGCCCATTGCCACGGTGGAATCAGCATGGTCTTGAGTTCCTTCCTTAACTCTGCAGGTTTCAGAAGTCCATGTAGCCAGTGTTTCTGAAAATGGATCTGGGCTGGGCAATTGGCAAGGAGCTAATTTCTAATCAAGATGCCAACTTATTAACTTGAGTGAAGAACACACCTGCCAAATAGACTATAGTGGGATCTGCTAGTGAGAACATTCTGTCCCTTTGGGAAGTCTCTTTAAGAGAATCATCATTTGAAGGCTGCTTGGAGAGCTTGGAATCAGAGCTAGGGAAATTAGGGACCAAGGTAAGGGAGCTATGACCATCTATAACTCCCATTTCTGCTGCAGGGATGGACCTATGGTATCAACCAGCCACAGATGATCTTTTGCGACAACACTGGAGATAATGATCCTTCATAGTACAGGAACTCCCTTTTTCTAGGTTGCAGGAAGACCACCTATTTCTACCCACATAGGCATTCCTCAGACAATCCTTATAATTCAGTTATTAAGGGTTTGCATTTTGTGATCCTGTCTGCCTCAGGGTCCATCGGTCCCAAGATAGAGTTTGGGGAGGGAAGAATCCCCAAACTTTGCAGCCACAAGTTACATACTCCCTGGTCATTTCTACAGGAAACTAATCTGTGATATGTTTTTACTATCACAGTGATGTTCAAACTGTTTCAAAGCCTTAGGTTTCCTCAGAGATGCCTAGGGGGATTGGGGCACTGTGGACAATAAGAGAGTGAGTCAAGTCAACAGAAATGCTAGCCTTTAGTTCTCTTCTACAGTCATACTGGGCAGCACGTACACGTGATAGCTGCTCATACCACATGTGGCTATTGAACACTTGAAATGTGGCTAACAGAATTTAAAAGTAAAAGATAAAGCTGGCCATGTTGACTCACACATGTAATCCCAGCACTTTGGGAAGCTGAGGCAGGAGGATAGTTTGTGGCCAGGAGTTTGAGACCAGCCTGGGTGACGTAGTAAGACCCCATTTCTACAAAAAAATTTTTTTAGAATTAGCCAGGCATGGTGGCATGTGCCTGTAGTCTCAGCTACTTGCGAGGCTGAGGCAGGAGGATCACTTGAGCTCAGGAGTTTTACACTGTAATGAGCCATGATTGTGCCACTGCATTCCAGCTTGGGTGACAGGGCAAGACCCTGTCTCAAATTAAAAAAAAAAAGAAAAACAAAAGCATAATAGAAATAAAGGCCATGTTGGAAGCAGTGCAACAGAGAAGAGGCTGGAAACAGTATGGAATTTAGAAGGCAAGATAGAGAAGAGTGAATAAAGAAAGGAAAATAACAGCTATAGAAGTCAGTTAAAAAATTATTATTATTATTATTATTATTATTTATTTATTATTATTTGAGACGAAGTTTTGCTCTTGTTGCCCAGGCTGGAGTGCGGTGGTGCAATCTCAGCTCACTACAACCTTTGCCTCCCAGGTTCAAGCAATTCTCCTCCCTCAGCCTGAGCCTGAGTAGCTGGGATTACAGTCCTGAGCCACCACGCCTAGCTAATCTTTTTTTTTTTTTTTTTTGTATTTTTAGTAAAGACGGGGTTTTGCCAAGTTGGCCAGACTGGTCTCAAACTCTTGATCTCAGGTGATCCATCTGCCTCGGCCTCCCAAACTGCTGGGATTACAGGCGTGAGCCACCACGTCCGGCCAAAATTATTCATTTTTGTATTGTTTCACTTTTTATATTATTTTGTAAACACACAAGTTGAGGAAATTTTAAAATGTGAAAAATACACATACAAACAACAAAGCTCTGGCCATTAGCAATTAGAGCAGCTTTATTTACCTAATTCAGACAAAGAAGCTGGAGATCCTTTAGGGAGTTAAAGGCACTAGCAGTGGAAAAAAACCATGAGATCATCATCACATCATCCCCTGAAGCTGTCTCAGGAGGAGTCACTGAAACCCAGAGAAAATCTAACTGGTAATTAATACATAGGGCTCTCATGTCCCTGAGGGAAAGGAATGAAAACACCAGCTCAATTAGCCCATACATGGGGCTGTCTGTGCCCTTCAGGGAGAAGAATGAAAACAGCTGAAATCAGCCCATCAGCCTATGAAGACATGGTGAAAGATATGCGAGTTGTCCTTCTTGCACCTCAGCAGCCCACAGATAACTCATTCTTATATATGAACCTCACTGACTGGGTACCCATTATGTGCCTAGCTCGGTGCTGCATACTTCATGCTCTCTCTTATTCCTGCAAAGGGGCAGTTGAATCATATATTAGCTGTTTTGTTGTTGTTGTTGTTTGTTTGTTTTTGAGACGGAGTCTCGCTCTGTCACCCAGGCTGGAGTGCAGTGGTGCAATCTCAGCTCACTGCAACCTCCGCCTCCTGGGTTCAAGCGATTTTCCTGCCTCAGCCTCCCTAGTAGCTGGGATTACAGTCATGTACCACCACGCCCAGCTGATTTTTTTATTTTTAGTAGAGATGGGGTTTTGCCTAAAGTGCTGGGATTACAGGCATGAGCCACTGTACCCGGCCAGCTGTTCTGACTGAAGACTTGTCTTCTTCATTAACCTGCTCCTCCTATTTCATCCTGTAAATCTTTAAATCTGAGGGGTATTATCCACAGCTCATCTCCACTTTTCTAATCTGACAGCACTGATAGTTGAATTCCTCAGAAGCAAGATGTTTCTCTGGCACCCAGAGGCCTCAACAGTGTCACAACAGCTGAAGTGTCACTTCTTCCTCATCCTGGGCACACCGTGATGTAGTGCAGCCCCACTGTTTGGGACCCATGCAGCCAGCCTGGCCCAGGGCCACTCTCTCCCAGAATGTCCACAGGTCAAGGGATCTCTACTTCCATCCTTATTTTCCTCAAAAGCTGGTCCCAGCAGTAATCAACCAGACTTCTAGAAAAGAGGAGATATCTGCTCTCAAGGCTGCTGTGGGCTCCAGTGTTGTAATCTACTACTTGAATCTAGTTGTTTATTTCATTCTATAATAATTTAATATAGCAGATGTCAGGAAAAATCTTTGTTTAGATATTATGTCATATCTGGATATATCTGAATCCTAAAGGATTAATCTCAATATTAACAATATTCACTTCTGCCAGTGTCAAGAGTATTTTCTGCTGTTGGGCTTAAATCAATTTTAAAATTTGAGAGTTTTAAAAGCATATCTTTCTGTGTTCATAAATAGAACAAAAATTCTTTGAGTACCTTAATTTTTCACACAGAATTAACCAAAGCCTTATTTAATATTTCAAAATCCTCATTTATACATATTAAATATGTGTCTTCGGTTAAAATGCAAGATACTGAAAGAAAAATTCAAATAGGCATTTCAGTAAATAGTTTACGTATAATATCTCATTTGTCTGACATTACAAAGTAAGTACTTTCACAAGTAACGTTTCCAGCTAACTGAAGTCCAATAATAATAGAGGCCACCTTAAGCTGGGAGTATTTGTTTCCTATATTGCCTAATTTAAAAAAATCCTTTTCACTGTAGATAATTGTGCTAATTAAAAGAAGTCAACAGTCTATGGCATAGATTTCCATACATAGCCAGATCTGTGTTTGGATAGAATGAATCAAATGAAATAGGAAGTCTATGGCCGGGCGCGGTGGCTCAAGCCTGTAATCCCAGCACTTTGGGAGGCCGAGACGGGCGGATCACGAGGTCAGGAGATCGAGACCATCCTGGCTAACACAGTGAAACCCCGCCTCTACTAAAAATACAAAAAACTTAGCCGGCGAGGTGGCGGCCAGTAGCCTGTAGCTACTTGGGAGGCTTTGAGCAGGAGAATGGCGCGGAACCCGGGAGGCGGAGCTTGCAGTGAGCTGAGATCCGCCACTGCACTCCAGCCTGGGTGACAGAGCCAGACTCCATCTCAAAAAAAAAAAAGAACAGGAAGCTCCAGGGAAAATTTTAAGGTATAAAAACTGTATTTAGGTTTACTTGCTTGGGTAATAGATAATGTTTTTTTAAAAAATTACATTTAGGAAACAAGTGTAGTTCTTTTATGAGAGTTCAAAATTAGTGCTGTCAATAACCTTCAGGGCAAATGATCATTTCCTTCAATTTTAACATTTTAAACTTAAAACTGATATTTCATTACCCTTAATTCTATCATAAAGTCCTATATTTTTCTTTAGGTGAATAAAATACAAGGGGTAATTACATATTTGTCTGTTGAGCATTATAAGGAAAGTGGCTTTGGGAACAAAAACCATCCTAGAAATCTCCCCAGATGTCTTTTTCCTATGTGGTTTCAGGAACCCCAAAACTATTCTCAGAGCAGTGACTCAAGTTTATTACATTCTGTGTAACCCCAAGTCCAGCTAGCACTCAAAAACAAAACACAAACAAAAAACTCAAAGTCCCCAGCATCCTGTTCTCAAAAGGACATTAATCTGATGTGTTCAATAATTAATATTTGACATTCTAAATTCACTACCAATTTTCAAATGTCAAATGCTATAATTTTATTTTAATTTATGTATTTATTTATGTTTGAGATGGAGTCTTGCCCTGTCACTGAGGCTGGAGTGCAGTGGCACAATCTTGGCTCACTGCAACCTCCACCTCCCAGGTTCAAGCGATTCTCTAGCCTCAGCCTCCCTAGTAGCTGGGACTACAGGTGTGCACCACCATGCCTGGCTAATTTTTGTATTTTTCATAGAGACAGGGTTTTGCCTTGTTGGCTAGGCTGGTCTCGAACTCCTGACCTCAGATGGTTCACCACCTCGGCCTCCCAAAGTTCTGGGATTACTGGCGTGAGCCACTGAGCCTGGCCAAATGCTACTAATTTTAGCTCAACTTTTATGCAAACCATCTTCCACATTTGAAGTGTTTATTTTCTGAATGAGATAATTTGCTTTCCTTTGCTAATTCACATATGAATTAACATAAGGAAACAATCACAGATCCTTAATTCTCAACTTCTCCTGCCCTACCTCATCTTCTGCCCATTACTCTACATCCTTTATGTCAACATTATGCTTTACAATTTACCAAATACTTCCCTCTCGTTGATTCAACAAATGTTTATGCAGCACCTATTATATCCCACTAGGGGTTTAATGGTCACAACTCTATATTCTCAAGCTCTTCCTTTGGTTATTTATTTTTATAATTCTGTGAGGGTGGCAGGGTGGGTATTGTCCCCATTTTTACAGCTGAGCCAATAAGCTCAGCGTTTACATGGTTTTCTCAAGGTCACATAGGTTTTAAGCACAGAACTGGAAGCTAGGACTCCTTATGCCTAATGTCATATGTTGTTATAACAGACTGTCTACTTGAAATTAATTCTGTGTGACACTATTTTAATTCTTTGTTCTCACTCTTAAATTATCTTTAAGCTTTTTTTCATGTCATTTTCTGTCCTATGAAGCAGAAACTGTGCCTTTTATTTCTTCCTGGTTTTAAGCAGGTGGGACGCAGGGGTACAGTCTGATAGTAACTGCTGTTAGAAAACAAAAACCATAACAACATAGATTATTCATGCAGCATGCAGAATTAACTCATGTTGAAAGGAGGTTTCTTCCCATGTTTTCAAGCAGGGCTGATACTCAGGACACATGCAGCCTAGCTGTGTTGGGTGTTAAAACATTTAGATACTGTTGGAAAACCACATCTCTTCTGAGCTTCCTGAGAAGCACTCCTCCAGCGCTGGCCTTGGACCCATACGTCTCCCTTTGTGTCAACAGCTGGCACAGCACAGAATCCTGCCCGAAAGCTATAGTCAGCTACTGTCCCAACTGCCTATGCTTTCTCAGGTGATCATTTTATAAATCTTTTTTTTTTTCTTTTTTTGAGACACAGTTTCGCTCTTGTTGCCCAGGCTGGAGTGCAATGGCATGGTCTCAGGTCACTACAACCTCCACCTGCCAGGTTCAAGCAATTCTCTTACCTCAGCCTCCCAAGTAACTGGGATTACAGGCATCTGCCACCATGCCTGGCTAATTTTTGTATTTTTAGTAGACACAGGAGTTTACCATATTGGTCAGGCTGGTCTCGAACTCCTGACCTGAGGTGATCTGCCCATCTCGGCCTCCCAAAGTGCTGGGATTACAAGCGTGAGCCACCGCGCCCAGCCTATAAATCGTTACTTTTAGAGACAGGGTCTATCTAGCCCAAACTGGAGTACAGTGGCATGATCCTAGCTCACTGTAGTCTTGAACGCTTCCTGGACTCAAGGGATCCTCCTGCCTCAGCCTCCTGAGTAGCTAGGACTACAGGCATGCACCACCACAACCAGCTAATTTTTAAATTTTCTGTAGAGACAGTATCTTGCTACATTGCCCAGGCTGGCCTCGAACTCCTGGCTTCCAGTGATCTTCCCGCCTCAGCCTCCCAGAGTGCTGGGATAACAGGCGTGAGCCACCATACCCAACCAGGTGATACATATTTTTAATAACACTTCTGCTTTCAGAGAAGATCCTGGGGTATAGTCAGGACATTACTATCTAGGCTAAATATCTGTAGTATCAAATCCTATCTTTATATAACAGCACTGGCTTCTTGCCTACTAATTAGGGGGGTACAGGGAAAACCCTTACTGTTAAGATTGTATTTGCATCTTAATGTGAATGCATGACTTATTAGGTCCTTTCCAATAAAATAGTTACCAGAGAGGGTGGCTCTTCAGGAAGGGAGAATAAAAGGGAGAGGTAGATGCAGAGCATGAAGTACCTGGAGAAGTCAACCTCGAGGGCCTAGACTGGGGTGCTGAGAGAGAAGGCAGTAAAAAACAGGCTTACGAAGATACCCTTTTTTTTTGAGATGAAGTCTCGCTCTGTTGCCCAGGCTGGAGTGCAGTGGCATGATCTTGGCTCACTTCAACTTCTGCCTCTGGGCTTCAAGCGATTCCCCTGCCTTGGCCTCCCGAGTAGCTGCTATTACAGACATGCCACCACACCTGGCTAATTTTTGTATTTTTAGTAGAGAGACGGAGGTCTCATCATGTTGGTCAGACTGGTCTCAAACTCCTGACCCCAAGTGATCTGCCCGCCTCAGCCTCCCAAAGTGCTGGGTTTACAGGTGTGAGCCACCACGCCCAGCTGGAAGGTGCCTTTTAAAATATTATTTAGTTTTTTTTTTTGGTCACTCTAATAAAGTTAGGAAGGTGCCTGTTAATTCCTTTGACCTATGTTGAAATTTGCACTCCTAATGTTACTCTCAAACCAAATAAGCCCTTTTCAACAGATATGAAGGACAGCATAAAAAAAACAAAAATCTCATTTCAACATATTAATAAATGGGTTAACTGCCAGAACTTGGGAGTGAAGATGCTTAAATTTTTAAAATTTTTATTTGAATGAAATCATTGTAATAATCATTCAAATGATTTGAAATAGAATGATCTCTGTGAAAGGAAGTTTATAGCATCACTATTTATAGAAGAGAAAGCAGCAGAGGTATGTATCTGCAAGTGAATATAACATTGTAAAATCAGCCCACATTAAATACCAAAAAAGAAAGAACAATCAAAATGCAGCATTACTTACAGGATTAAAAAGAAAAGTGTGAACAGTACAGAGTTAAACTTTTGTATGTGTGAATTTTGACCTGCTATGTTGTTAGCGAAAAGCCTTAGTGTTTGCATAAAATGTGTACCCTGATCCCAACCACCATGAGATCAAGACACAAACTGACAACGATTCCTTATTTTACAGCTTTATTACTGATTTTCCTCTAAAAAGAAACCCAAATAAATGTGACGCTGACTCATCTATAGAGTAAGGAATCACAAAGTACCATAGTACTTTACAAAAGCAAAAGCAAAAAAAAAAAGCGATTGTTTTACCTTTCAACTGCTGATGTTATGTACAATCTATCACAAGAAGCAGAGCTGTGCATTCATGAGCTGATTATATCAACCTCTAGAATTTTAGAAACGAACACATCTAAGCATATGGATAACTCTCTTACCTTACAAAGTAAAAGTAAGCATTTTCTATTTAAAAATTTTTATTTCTGTGTAAAACAAAGAACTCCTAGAGGTCAAATAATATACCAAACTCATAGCAATATTAAGTCATGAAATAAAGAAGATTCTGAGGTAGAAGTCAAGCAATATAATCCACAATTTCAGGTATTCCCAGCAACCATCGCATCTCGCAAGTAAGATCTATTTTTTTTTTAAGTCTCAACTTCCACAAAATCAATAATCCATTCTCTAAAATCAGATATAAAACTATGACCAACAGAAGACACCCAAACTTTTGTCATGGTAACAGAGTAAATGCTTTTACTAAAAGCTGCCAACATTTCTATCAGTAGTAACCGTAAGGAGGCCGCTGGTTGTAACCATAATGTCCATATTGCTGGGGATAGTAAGGTTCTTGTCTGTGTTGTGGGTAATTGTTACCCCAGGATCGTCCATGCCACTGATTGGATCGATTGTCACTTGGCCACCCCCATCTGTTGTCCCTGCCTCTGAACTGTCTGTTGTCTTGCAACCTACAACAATAAAAACAAAAAAAGTCTTTAAACTTCCCTTGTTAAAAAAACATTATGACAAACCCATAGCAGTGCTTCTGGTTTCTCATTCTAATACACAATAAATAAGACTATAAAACATTTTTCACAATAGAACGTTATAGCACCAGTTATTCAAAACTTTCCTAAGATTGAAATCACTCTTCCAGTGTTATACTAGGTATACTTTACAGAGACATAGGCAGACTATATAACCAATAGAATAGTTCCAAATTAAAGTGAAATCTATTCAATTGCACAAAAATGATATGGTAATTTATTCCTTTGACTATTTTGAATTATTAAGTAAAAGTAACTTCCATTTGTAAACTTCTTCCTAAAGTAAAATCAAAACAATATTTTCTTTCTGGAATTGAACAAGTTGTTGAAAACTCTAGTTTTTTTTTTTTTTTTTTTTTTTTTGAGACGGAGTCTCGCTCTGTCACCCAGGCTGGAGTGCAGTGGCCGGATCTCAGCTCACTGCAAGCTCCGCCTCCCGGGTATATGCCATCCTCGTGCCTCAGCCTCCCGAGTAGCTGGGACTACAGGCACCCGCCACCTCGCCTGGCTAGTTTTTTGTATTTTTTAGTAGAGACGGGGTTTCATGGTGTTAGCCAGGATGGTCTCGATCTCCTGACCTTGTGATCCGCCCATCTCGGCCTCCCAAAGTGCTGGGATTACAGGCTTGAGCCACCGCACCTGGCCAACTCTAGGTTTTTAAAGTAGATTTGCATTGAAAATATAGTCTACAGAAAGAACATCTAAAAACAAGAAAACACACACACTTGAACAGCAAGAAAAAAATATATGGTGCTGAAAAAATATTAAAGCAAATATCTATCAGAAACAATGTATCAGGTACCGTTATTAGGTACTAGGCATGCCATACTAAAAACAGTGGTCCCTGCCCTCACTGGTCTTCCAGTCTAGCAGATTAAAGCGATCCTCTGCCAGATCAACCATCTGCATTTATTCTTTTGAATACACACCGATTGCCTCTGTTTCTTTGGTTCCCACCAGCTCTGCTATTCCATTCCTCCACAATTGGAGGAGACTCAGGAGGGCGTTTCAGGTATTCCTGATACTCCTTGTCATTTTCTGTGAATCTACTAGCAAACATCTCTTCAAAATTTGGAACAGCTTCGGCAGTGTCAGTCATTCTGAAATTCTGTACAATTTTGAAGACATTTCCATTAAAAAAATTTAAAAATTAACACTCTCTCCAGACAATGAAAAACCAAGAAGTAAGCAATTTTTAGGCAGGGTATTCGTGGAAGCCTTTGTGTGCTTTCAGACTTGTCATATTTTAGATACTGAATTCAACATTTTCTTTTCTTTTTTTTTTTTTTTTTTTTGAGACAGGGTCTCTCACTCTGTCACCCAGGCTGGAGCACAGTGGCACAACCTCGGGTCACTGCAGCCTTGACTTCCCTGGC
Source organism: Papio anubis (assembly GCF_008728515.1). Lineage (NCBI taxonomy): Eukaryota > Metazoa > Chordata > Mammalia > Primates > Cercopithecidae > Papio > Papio anubis. The sequence continues at coordinate 105,015,671 of NC_044982.1, read as the reverse complement.
TCAAACAATCCTCCCACCTCAGCCTCCCAAGTTGCTGGGACTACACGTGCATGCCACCCATACCCAGCTAATTTTCGTATTTTTTGAAGATATGGGGTCTTGCCATGTTCCCTAGGCTGGAAGTCTTGGGCTTCAGTGATCCTCCCACCTTGGCCTCCCAAAGTGCTGGGATTACAGGCTTGAGCCACTGTGCCTGGCCCAAATTATTTTTCTTACGTTATTAACTTCCAATAAAAGGTTTTGGACAAAGAGATGTGACAACGGAAGCTACTGTGGTAACTTCTTCATTAGCCTGCCTTTCCTCCAAACATATGCAAATATTTGTAACATTTATACTACCTACTTTCACTCCAACAAAATTAAACCAAAATTATTGTTTGGAGTGCAAGAAACAATATGTAGATTTTCTTTCTTTTTTTTTTTCTCCCCCGAGACAGAGTCTTGCTCTGTTGCCCAGAGCTGGAGTGCAATAGCGCAATCTCAGCACAATGCAACCTCTGCCTCCCAGGTTCAAGCAATTCTCCTGCCTCAGCCTCCCAAGTAGCTGGGATTACAGGCATATGCCACCACACCCAGCTAATTTTGGTATTTTTAGTAGAGATGGGGTTTTGTTGACCAGGCTGGTCTTGAACTCCTGACCTCATGATCTGCCCGCCTTGGCCTCCCAAAGTGCTGGGATTACAGGTGTGAGCCACTGCACCCAGGTTTTTTTTCTTTTCTTTTTTTTTTTTGAGACGGAGTTTCACTCTTGTTGCCCAGGCTGGAGTGCAATGGCGTGATCTCGGCTCACTGCTGTCTCCGCCTCCTGAATTCAAGTGATTCTCCTGTCTCAGCCTCCTGAGTAACTAGGATTACAGGTGCACGCCTGCCCGCTAATTTTTGTATTTTTAGTAGAGATGGGGTTTCATCATGTTGGCCAGGCTGATCTTGAACTCCTGACCTCAGGTGATCCGCCTGCCTCAGCCTCCCAAAGTGTTGGGATAACAGGCGTGAGCCACCACGCCCAGCCTGACACTCTTATCTTTCAGGCTATTGCTCTTAGTATGCTTTATCAAATGCCAAATATAAAAGACTTTCAATGTGTCTGGGATTGGCAAACTATATGTCAAATTCTCAAATCCAAGGAATGAGTTTTAAATAAATTCAGCTAATTAAAATCATGCGTAGAAGAATTCTACTGGGATCACAGAAATCACTAAAAAGATGACCCATACCTAATCCAGATGGGCAGTAAAAATCGTAAGGCAAGGAAAAGGTGCTACTCCATTTTTATGTTCTCATGTTCTCCCACGACTCCCCACCCACACTCATGTAAACAAATATCAACTGTATTATTACTGAGAATGGAATTCAAATAGAATGTTAATTGACCCAAGCTTTACTTACCCCAAAGATTTGAGGCAGCTGTATTGCTTATTAGGTTGTTTAAATCTGTGGGAGGAAAAAAACAAACTTGACTTTATTTAAGAAAACTCTCAAAAGGCGTTTGCGGGGGAGGGTAGCGCATAAGAGTCTTACTCGAGGACAGAATTGGAGTAAAAGTGCTCTAAGGCCAGGCGCGGTGGCTCACGCCTGTAATCCCAACACTTTGGGAGGCCAAGGCAGGCGGATCACGAGGTCAGGAGATCGAGACCAGCCTGGCTAACACGGTGAAACCCCATCTCTCCTAAAAATAGAAAAAATTAGCGGGGCATGGTGGCAAGTGCCTGTAGTCCCAGCTACTCGGGAGGCTGAGGCAGGAGAATCGCTTGAACCTGGGAGGCAGAGGTTGCAGTGAGCCGAGATCGCACCACTGCACTCCAGCCTGGGCGACAGAGCGAGACTCCGTCTCAAAAAAAAAAAAAAAATCGCTCTAAAGACTTCCAAAACTAACATTCCGGAGAGGGAACCGGTTCTCACAGTGAAGAGCAAGAAGCTACAAGATTTGTCCTCTGGGTCTTCAAAAGCAAAATAGTTCAAGTATGAATAAGAACTTCATAAAGTATGTATGTTTTTTTAGGATAAGCCTTTCAGATTTGTACTTGAACACTACTAATTTATTCACCATAAATAAAACCACAAAGAACTTTGGCTGTGGGCGACTAACCCTGGAAATAACCAACCAGAATGGGGTTTCGCTGCCCTAGGAGGTGAGCCCGGGGAACAGACGAAGATGCAGACTGAAAACAACTGCGTTTTCCAGTCCGTCCTCAAGGCACATCACAGCTTGCTTACCAACGTTCTGGCAGATTTGCTCCCTTCCGAAGCACCTTATACCTCCAGAAGTGAGGGAAATTATGGGCCGTAAGAAGTAAATGGGTTTCGGTCTAGCAAAGAGTACAGATCACCGCACAGGGGGAGGACACCTCGCCGGCCACCCAGCTCGGCCGCCCCGCTCCCTCCTCCCGGGCGTCCTGGGCGACTCACCGGCCAAGGGCTATGTCTATCCAACTCGGGCCGAACCTCGCCGGCGAGACACTGAGAAGCCGCAGGAGAGGTGACCTCTGGCTCACCACACCGTGGAACTCCAGACCACTCCAGCTCTCCAATGTAACGGAGCCCCTTCCTCTAGAATCCAACAATCACCTGACTTCCGCTTCCGGCGGGCTAATGTTGAGGGTGCCTGTCAAGTCTCGCGATAACTAAGGCTCGTCGTGTGGCTCGCTTTGCAACAGATCGCTTCTTCAAATGCTGGCGCAACGCCCAGAGCTCAATGAGGTGTGGGCAAGTAGCTGTCTGAAGGTGGATGATGCCCTCCATGCGCTTTCAGCCTGCCTGGTGGGTGGCCAGTCGAAAACGTCGCCGTCTATTAAGCTCCTTTGACTGGGAGCCGTGGACGGGTAGAGACGGAAGTTCTGGGAATCACCGGAGAAGGGAGGGAAAGGCTCCTTCCGGCCGCCTGCTCCCGGCGTCTTCGTGGGGAACTGAGGTGAGAGCAGGCCGTGAAGAGTAGACACGACTGATGACTTCAGGGATGCTACACCTTTCTCTCCTGCCTGGGCAAGGCTCGGTAGTAAGATTTCCGTAGTCCGTTTTGTATGTGGTTTTGCAGAAACATACTACTCTCTGCTCCAGCTTCAGTCGTCAGTATCCAGCTACTTCCAAGAGCCTTGCCCATGTGTTCTGGGATGTTCCGCAAATGTATAAACACTTAATATTCCGACAAAGCTTGGCCTCTTCCCTCCCAAACTACTTCCCAGGCTATGCACCCGTTTTTGTTAATACAATCAACTTGGAAACTTTGATGTCAGATTTGATGCCCTTTCTTTCCTTCCCATGCTCCAATCACTTGCCAAGTCCTGTCGATTGTACCCCTACAGTAATTCTGGCATCCTCTTAACCACTGCCCCCACCTAATCAAAGTTCTCATTACCATCCCCTGCACGGTGTCAGTGCAGTACTTTTCTCATTGATGTCCTGCCTCTAGCATCACTCTGCTACTAATCTATCTTACATATACCTGCTATAGGAGTACTCATCTTCAAGCACCACCGTGATCCAAAATAGCTGATCCAATGACTCTCTGTTGCCTGTAGATTAAAGGTCAAGTTTATTAACTTGGATTCAAAAGTTTTTTTTGTTTTCTGCTGTTCCCCTTCCATTCTCCCTCAGTCAGTGGTAAACCAGACCCTGTGAAGTACTTCATGCATAAATTATTACATTTTTATAGATTGCTTATGTCCCTTGCATGAAATACCTGTCCCTCCCTCTCATCTCCAAATACTGAAATTCTTTCCATTATTTAAAGCTTTAGAAAGTGACATCTCCAACTAGAAATAATTTTTCTTTCTATTGAGAATCCATCATATTTCTGGAACTTCATGTATTTAGCTATTACCACTTTCTAACTTCGATCTACAATTATTTACTTGCAAGTTTTTCCCCCTATTAAACTGTAAACAGGCCTTTATCCAATGCATTTCTACATTCTGGAGTGTATTAACATTGTGCTTTTTTGTTTGTTTGTTTGTTTCTTTGACACAGGGTCTCATTCTGTTGCCCAGGCTGGAGTGCAGTGACGTAAGCATGGCATACTGCAGCCCCAGCTTCCTGGGCTCAGGTGATCCTCTTGGCTCAGCCTCCCGAGAGCTGGGACTACAGGTGCACACCACTGCCCTGCTAATTTTTCGTATTTTTGTAGAGATGAAATTTCGCAGTATTGCCCAGTCTGGTCTTGAGCTCTGGGCTCAAGCAGTCCACCTACCTCAGCCTCCCAAAGGGCTGGGATTACAGGCCTGAGCCACCAAGCCCAGCCCCACATTGTGCTTTTTACATGAAGTTAGCACTAAGTAAGTGTTTGTGGAATGAATGATAGAACTATGAATATTCCAAGTAATGTTTTAGAAACATTAACCTAGCAAAAGTGTATAGGATAGTATGGATGAGGGAATAGGATAGTCTTGGTGTTGGGTAGTAAAGGTAAGAGCTGTAACAACCAAGGTTACAATAATTGAATAGTACTATCCTGGAGCTCCTGTAGTGCAATTGGTTAGTGTACAGTACTTAATGTGAATAGTACTATCCTTAGTTACTGAGTGGATGATGGGAGAAAAAGATTGGCAGAAATCAGGGAAGGAGGCCGGGCGCGGTTGCTCATGCCTGTAATCCCACCACTTTGGGAGGCTGAGGCGGGCGGATCACGAGGTCAGGAGATCGAGACCATCTTGGCGAACACGGTGAAACCCCGTCTCTATTAAAAACACAAAAAATTAGCCGGGCGTGGTGGCGGGCACCTGTAGTCCCAGCTACTCGGGAGGCTGAGGCAGGAGAATGGCGTGAACCTGGGAGGCGGAGCTTGCAGTGAGCCGAGATCGCGCCACTGCATTCCAGCCTGGGCGACAGAGCGAGACTCCATCTCCAAAAAAAAAGAACCAAAAAAAAAAAAAAAAAAGGAAATCAGGGAAGAAGCTGGGTGCGGTGGCTCACTGCTGTAATCCCAGCACTTTGAGAGACTGAGGCAGGTGGATCACCTGATGTCAGGAGTTCAAGACCAGCCTGACCAACATGGTGAAATCCTGTCTTTACTAAAAATTCAAAAAAATTAGCTGGGCGTGGTCGCGGGCACCTGTAATCCCAGCTACTCGGGAAGCTGAGGCAGGGAGAATTGCTTCAACCTGGGAGGCAGAGGTTGCAGTGAGCTGAGATTCTACCACTGCACTCCAGCCTGGGCAACAGAGTGAGACTCCATCTAAAAAAAAAAAAAAGGCCGGGCGTGGTGGCGGGCGCCTGTAGTCTCAGCTACTTGGGAGGCTGAGGCAGAAGAATGGCATGAACCCGGGAGGTGGAGCTTGCAGTGAGCCGAGATCACGCCACTGCACTCCAGCCTGGGAGCACAGCGAGACTCCGTCTCAAAAAAAAAAAAAAAAAAGAGAAATCAGGAAAGACTCCAATTATTTAAGCCTGGGAAATTGGGGCTGAAAAGGAATATCTATAAGGTAAATTGGCTTTAAGGCAAAAATGAACTCAGAGCCCAAATACATTTGTAAAATTTGAAACACTGGTGAAATATTCAAGAGAAAATTTCCGGGGGTGTTGTTAGAAATTCAAGACTAAAGCTCAGGAAAGAGAGTCTCTGCCCAGATGTGTAAATGTGTCAGTAATTCATGAAGAAACAATAGTTGAAATAACTTGTGTACAGATGCTCCCCGACAGGACAGTTTGACTTAACGATTGTTATACTTTACAGTGGTACCATGTGCATTCAGTAGCAGTGTACTTTGAGTACCTATACATTCTATTTTTCACTTTCAGTACAGTAGTCAATAAATTATATGAGATATTCAACACTTTATTATAAAATAAGCTTTGTGTTAAATGAGCCTGCCCAACTATAGGCTAATGTAAGTGTCCTGAGCATGTTTAAGGTAGGCTAAGCCAAACTATGATGTTTGGTAGATTAGGTGTACTAACTGCATTTTTGACTTAATGATATTTCTACTTATGATGGGTTTATCTGGACATAACCCTGTCAAAAATCAAGGAGCAGCTGTATATGATCTTTTCAACAGGGAAAGCATTCATAGAGAAGAGAAGGCTACCAAGGCCTATCCCTCAGGAAATACCCATATTTAGGAGACAAGAATAGGACATAGAAAACTTGAAGGGGGCGGTGTAACAATTGAAAAACTGAGAAAAATGCTTCCCTACCTGATATCAGGAATCAAGGAGGATATTTGGAAAGGAGCTTCTTGTAGGCTAGTTTGCTTGTTTCCTTGTGACTATTACGGACATTATTTGTAAGTAATGAGGACTTACCCAGAAAAGAATATATAGGTTGGGCATCCCTAATCCCCAAATCCAAAATCCAAAATGTCCCCAAATCCAAAACTTTTTGAGTGCCAGCATGACACTCAAAGGAAATGCTCATTGGAGCATTTTGGATTTCAGATTTTCATAGCAGGCATACTCAACTGGTATTTCCTTCCTGTAAATTTGTGTGTGACACTTAGGGGCCTCTAGGCCTCTGAGAGTTTCTATGAAGAACTCTAGGTATTCCAGCAGATTTTCAGATTTTCAAATGAAATTATTTTCTGCCTTCCAATGTCTTTTCATACTCTGTTATCTTACTGATTATTATGTCTCATTTTCTGACAACAGGAAATCTGTTTCATGAAGGGGAATTTTCTAGATAACTGACACTCAAACTTTAAGCATCAGAAATTTTTCATTGAAACCACTTTTGATGGAAATGTTTGCAAAATGTGCCTCTTACCTATCTGGTATAACCATAGTATGTGGGCCATAATTTAATCTTTGCTTGGCAACTAAAAGTCACTGTTCAAGCATCAGTTATATTCTTCTGGATATTAATATCCTTGGGCCTGTTGATATGTATGAGAAAGGTTACATCATGATATTTATAGTGTCTTTTTCTACTAATTGTAGACATTTTGTTTTACCTAAGCAGATGTATTTTTTAAATTGTGGTAAAATATATGTAACATAAAATTTACCATTTTAACCATTTTTAAGTGCAGAGGTCATTGACAGTAAGTACATTCACATTGTTGTGCAACCATCACCACCATCCATCTCCAGAAATTTTTTCGTCTTCTCACACTGAAATTCTGTGCCCATGAAGCCATAACTGCATTTTCCTCTCCTCCCTGCCCCTAGCAACCACCATTCTACTTTGTCTTTATGAATATGACTACTCTAGGTACATCATGCAAATGAAATACATTATATGCCGTTTTGTGACTGGCTTATTTAACTTAGCATAAGGTCCTCAAGGTTCATCCACATTGTAGCGTATGTCAGAATTTCCTTCCCTTTTATTGAATAATATTGCATTGTATGTTTACACCGTATTTTGTTATCCATTCATCTATTAATGGACACTTGAGCTGCTTCCTCTTTTTGGCTATTATGAATAATGTGTCTGTAAATATAGATATACAAATATCTATTTAAGTCCCTGCTTTCTATTCTTTTGAGTATATACCCAGAAGTGGAATTGCTGGATCATATGATAACTTTATTATTAATTTTCTGAGGAACCACCATAGTGTTTTCCATAATGGCTGTGCCATTTTACATTCCCAATGGCAGTGCGCAATTACTCATAAACTTTAAACCTTAGTTTGACCCAATGATCTACAGGCAAAACACACCAGCAGAAAGTCCTGGGGAATCCTTGCATCAAAAGAACTCTACTTTCAGAGGCCATTTGTGATCTTGGACAACAACCACTTTAGAGACAGTAAAGCGGTCAAGAGGTTATGCAATTTATCCAGGGGCACAGCTGGTAAATGGGCCTGTCAAATGGGATAGGAAGAGGGAGATATTGGGCAGCTTGCAGTTGCCTGTGTCTTTGGCCAGTGAATCCTCTGCTCTTGCAAGTTGTGCTTGCAATTATTCCTTCTCTCTTCTCTGTTTTCAACTCTCCCTCTTTACTGGCTGCTCCCATCCCCACACTTGCTCAAATTTCTTCAGTCTCAAGACAAAACCAATACCCTGCCCTCAATCCTGTATCCTCCTCAGACTATCTCGGATCTCTTTCCCGCGCCCCCTGCCATCCCCAACCCCCATGGGTATTTTACAAAGAATACTCCACACCTGCAGTTTATACTTCTCTACCTTTTCCATACAATTCAGTCAAATTTCTGCCCTTGAGTACTCCACTGAAACCACTCTACTAAAACCACCCTGGCAAAGTTCACTAGGGAAAAGTTTTCCCAGGGCCAAATTCAAGACTCTTTCTAAAATCGTCAGCATATTTCGTATCTGTGCAGTATTTGTCGCCTTTATCTCCTTCCTCCTTTAAACCTTCTCACTTTGTTTCCAAGTTTCTCATGATTCTCCTCTTCCCTGGGTCACTGTTTTCTTATTGTTCTGTATTATTTTATGTGATGGTCAGTCAGGTGTGGCCACAAAAGGAGATACAGGAGAGGCTCTGAAAAACAAAGTTCATTATACTCACAAGTCCTGGAGATAGGAAGCACAACACGCCACGCAGGGCCACATGTGAAAGACACCAGGGTGGTCAGAGGCGGAAGACAGAAGCAAGGGGAAAGCATTAAGCTGGAGTCTTTACTGGAGTTTCATTAGGAAAGGAAAGGCAGGTCAGGGTAAACATTTTAGGATTGGCTAGTTTGAATAACTTCAGAGGGCTGTAAACTATAGGGATGGTCCCTAGTTGCCTGGTACCTGGCCCTGGGGTGATTGAGACAGGAATATTGTCTTGTGGGGTGGATGGGCCATATAGAGGGGGTATGGCTCTTGATCGGTTGTTTTGTGTATTTCAGGCATGCTCCTGGCTGGGCCCTTTTTTAAGACATCAAAACATAATATATACCTCTTAGTGGTATATAACAAAAAATAAAAATTATTTACAGAAATTTATATATATGTGTATATATATAAACATACATACATATATTTGATACACTTTTCTATCTCTGTCTCTTTGGCTGATTCTCTCTTCCTCTGCCTGCTGCTTAAATGTTGGTATCCCCATAACCTTGCCTGTACTCTCCTTGTGTTGCCTATGCAGACTATCACTTTTGTGGCTTCAGCTTCCATTTCTGTTCCGATGACTCAACAATGGATATCTCCAGCCATCCATCACATATGAGCTCTAGACTCGTAAATACTCTTGCTTGCTAGAAATATCCATCTGGATGTCCAACAGGCATCTGCAGCATGTGTCTAAATGGGAGTTCATCTTTCTTCCTGAACCTGTTTATCTACCTCTCTTTCCATTTTCAGAGAATGCTTCCTCCCAGTTTCCCTTGCCAGAAATCTAGCAGCCATCCTGGACTCTTCCATCTCTCTTACTCCAGATACTTAGTGTCTCCCTAAGTCCTGTGAACTTCAGCTTCTGACTGAACTTTCTCTTCTGTTTGTCCACTCCTCTTCTTTCCTTCATGTCACCCTCTTGGTTATAGCATTCATCATTTTTCACACAAACCAAGGTGACAGTCTCTTAACTGGTCAGTCCCTGTATCTGGCCTTGCTCCCCTCCAGACCCTTCTCCACTCTGCTAGTAGAGCATCCTTTATCATTGTGAAACATACAGAAAATAATTGATGATAATATAATTAATTATATATCTATCAGCTAGCTCAGAGTAGCTTGATTATATCTAGCCCTGGATCCATCAACCTTTCCTAATTTCTTCTAGGATACAATCCAAGCTCCTTAGTTTGGAATGCGCAGCTGATCAAGATTCAACTCTGTCTTATTGGTCCAGTATCATCTCCTGCCACTCTCCCTGTATTAGTCTGTTCTTATGCTGCTTTATTAATAAAGATATACCTAAGACTAGGTAATTTATAAAGGTAAGAGGTTTAATTGACTCACAGTGCAGCATGGCTGGGGAGGCCTCAGGAAACTTAACAATTATGGCAGAAAGGGAAACAAACACGTCCTTCTTTACATAGTAGCAGGAGAGAGAAAATGAGAACCAAGTGAAGGGGGAAGCCCTTTATAAAACTGTCAGATTGGGGCTGGGTGCAGTGGCTCACGCCTGTAATCCCAGCACTTTGGGAGGCTGAGGTGGGTGGATCATGAGGTCAAGAGATCGAGACCATCCTGGCCAACATGGTGAAACCCCCCGTCTCTACTAAAATTCAAAAGTTAGCTGGATGTGGTAGCACACACCTGTAGTCCCAGCTACTCAGGAGGCTGAGGCAGGAGAATCGCTTGAACCCGGGAGGCAGAGGTTGCAGTGAGCTGAGATCATGCCACTGAACTCCAGCCTGGCAATAGAGTGAGACTCCCTCTCAAAAAAATGAAAAACTGTCATATCTCATGAGAACTTACCCACTCTCACAAGAATAGCATGGGGGAAACTACCCCCATGATTCAATTACCTCCCTCCCACAACACATGGGGATTGTTGAAAGTACAAAATGAGATTTGGGTGGGGACACAGCCAAACTGTATCACTGCCTAAACGAACTAAATGCATACCCATATCAAACTGTTTAAAGTTATTGGAAGACTTTGTTCTGTGTTGAACACATGCTGTTGCTTCTGTTTGCAGTGCCCTCCCCACTCTGCTCTACCTGGTAAACAGCCTCTTCAGGTGATCTTCCGTAATACATCCCAGTATTGTCCCCACCTCCAAGGAGAACAGATTATTCTTTCCTTTATATCTTTCATATACCTAGTCATGCGTTTATCACAGGAAGTGAATTCCTGTGAGTAATTGTAATTTGTTTACATCCACCTAAATCATAAACTCCTGGAGGGTAAGGCCGTGTCTTTCACATCTTTAGCAATGAGCATAGAGTCTGACAATCTGATACATAGTTGGTGCTCAGTTAATATTTATTGATCTCACCCCTGCCTTCCTCTCCAGGTTTGTTTGTTTATTTTAAGATGGGGTCTCCCTCTGTTGCCTAGGCTGGAGTGCAGAGGCACGATCTCGACTTGCTGCAACCTCTGCTTCTCGGGTTCAAGTGATTCTCCTGCCTTAGCCTCTGGAGTAGCTGAGATTACAGGTGCCTGCTGCCACACCCAGCTAATTTTTGTATTTTTGGTAGAGACGGGGTTTCACCATGTTTGCCAGGCTGGTCTTGAAATGCTGACCTCAAATGATCCACCTGCTTCAGCCTCCCAAAGTGCTGGGATTATAGGCGTGATCCACCGGGCCCAGGCTTCCAGTTTTATTTTTGACTAATTTTTTCCCATTTCCTCTCCCCTGAGTCAACATTCAACCATATATAAAGACTCAGCCCACCTCTTATACATAACACATTTGTTCCCTGGACTCCCTTTTATCAGATAGGCATTCACATTACCTTATTGAATCTGTTTTGATGTCCCTCTTTCCTGCTACAGTGTAAGTGCTAAGAGTACAGGGACCATGTGTGATGTCTCTTCATCTCCAGCCCTAGCACTGAGGCTGACACATCAGGCAGTGAAGAGATATTTATTAACATAAGAGTGAAGGACTTAGACTTTACGATTTATAAGGTCTCCTCCAGCTCTAAAACTGATTTGAGGCTCTGAAAATTGTGACATCATCTAAAAGTTTTCTCTGAGCAGATGGTCACAACAGTTGAAGTACCAATTTAAACAGTTGGCAAATATGAGGTAAACATTTAAGAAAGTTAATCAGAATGAAGGTGAATCCTTTAACAGGATTGGAAAATTAACAAAACCGTGGATCCAAGTAATCCCAGGCACCCCGTTTGCACCCATGGTGGGTTCCATATGTTCCCTTCGATAACACATGTGCCTCGGGAGCTTCTCAGAAAGGTGTTTAACAACCTCCCTATGACTAAACCACTACAGGCTAGAAATGAGCTGCAAGCACTTATTTCTGTACCGCAAAAATTACTTTTTTTCTTTAGCATTTTGCTATAATTTGCTTGATTTTTGTTAACACAAAGTAAGATCATTTAATATTTTGTGTTCAGGTATAATCCTAATCTAAAGATTCTTAGGTTTTTTTTCCACCCCACAAACATTGCTATACAATTTATTTCTGGGCTTAGTGTTGTGGGAGTGAGGAGAGTTAAAAACATGTGGAACACAGCTGGGTGCGGTGGCTCATGCCTGTAATCTGGCACTTTGGGAGGCCAAGGGGGGCAGATCACCTGAGGTCAGGAGCTTGAAACCAGCCTGGGCAACATGGTGAAACCCTGTCTCTACTAAAAGTACAAAATTAGCTGGGCGTGGTGGCGCATTCCTGTAATCCCAGCTACTTGGGAGGCTGAGGCAGAATTGCCTGAACCCTGGAGGTTGTGGTGAGCCAAGATCATGCCATTGTACTCCAGCCTGGGCAACAAGAGCAAAACTCTGTCTCAAAAAAAAAAAAAACCCACACAAATCTTAAGATCTAATTGTAGAGTCAACCAAAAGATAGTTATGATGGTAATATATGCAGTATATAAAATAGCATGGCCTCACGCCTGTAATCCTAACACTTTGGGAAGCTGAAGTGGGTGCATCACCTGAGGTCAGGAGTTCTAGAGCAGCCTGGCCAACATGGCAAAACCCCATCTCTACTAAAAATACAAAAATTAGCTGGGTGTGGTGGCAGGCAACTGTAATCCCAGATACTTGGGAGGCTGAGGCAGGAGAATCGCTTGAACTTGGGGGGTGGAGGTTGCAGTGAGCTGAGGTCGCAACAGTGCACTCCAGCCTGGGTGATAGAGCAGACTCTGTCTCAAAAGTAAATAAATAAATAAATAAATAAATAAATAAATAAAACAGTGCATAATAATCTAATGGGATGCAGGGAGAGATAATTGCAACTAGGTGTATAAGTATAGAGGTACTTCAGGGTAAAGGAAGAATAAGAGGAAAGTGAAATTAACCTTGAGAAATTTACTGAAGAAGGTGATTCTGCAACAAGCATATACACAGAGTGCATGCACACACACACTATATGGATTGCCAGAAGTGAGCTCCTGTGAGGAATATGAATTCTTGGGTACAGAGGATGCAAACTGACCATTCTTTTAAAATTTATTTTATTTAAAATTTTTAAAATTTTTAAATTTATATGGGTACATAGTAGGTGTATATATTTATGGGACACAGGAGATGCTTTGATACCGGCACACAATGTGAAATAAGAACATCATGGAGAATGGCGTATCCATCCCCTCAAGCGTTTATCCTTTGTGTTACAAACAATCCGATTACACTCTTTTAGTTATTTTAAAATGTACTATTATTATTTACTATACTCACTCTGTTGTGCTATCAAATAGTAGGTCTTACTCTATTTTTGTTGTACTATTTAACTATCCCCACCACCATCCCCCATCATGCCACTACCCTTCTTAGCCTCTGGTAACCATCCTACTCTTTATCTCCATGAGTTCAATTGTTGTGATTTTTAGATTCCACAAGTAAGTGAGAACACGCAATGTTTGTCTTTCTGTGCCAGGCTTATTTCACTTAATATAATGACCTCCTGTTCCATCTATGGTGTTGCAAATGACAGGACCTCATTCTTTTTTATGGCTGAATAGTACTCCATTGTGTATATGTACCACACTTTCTTTATCCAATTATCTGTTGATAGACACTTAGATTGCTTCCAAATTTTAGCTATTGTGAACCATGCTGCAGCAAACATGAGAGTGCAGATATCTCTGATATGCTGATTTCCTTTCTTTTGGGTATATACCTAGCAGTGGGATTATTGGATCAAATGGTAGCTCTGTTTTTAGTTTTTTGAGGAACCTCCAAAATTTCTCCATAGTGGTTGTACTAATTTACCTTCCCACCAACAATGTATGAGGCTTCCCTTTTCTCAACATCCTCACCAGCATTCATTGCCTGTCTTTTGGATGTAAGCTGTTTTAACTCTGGTGAGATGATACCTCATTGTAGTTTTGATCTGCATTTCTCTGGTGATCAGTGACGTTGAGCACCTTTTCATATGCCTGTTTGCCATTTGTATGTCTTTTTTTTCTTTTTGAGATGGAGTCTGTCTTTTGCCCAGGCTGGAGTGCAGTGGTGCGATCTTGACTCACTGCAACCTCCGCCTCCTTGGTTCAAGTGATTCTCCTACCTCAGCCTCCAGAGTAGCTGGGATTACAGGCACCCGCCACCACACCCAGCTAATTTTTGTATGTTTAGTAGAGACGGGGTTTCACCAAGTGGGCCAGGCTGGTCTTGAACTCCTGACCTCAGGCAATCCACCCACCTCAGCCTTCCAAAGTGCTGGGATTACAGGCGTGAGCCACCGCACCTGGCCTGTATATCTTATTTTAAGAAATGTCGGCTGGGCATGGTGGCTCACGCCTGTAATCCCAGTACTTTGGGAGGCCGAGGTGGGTAGATTGTTTGAGGTCAGAAGTTTGAGACCAGCCTGGCCAACATAGTGAAACCCCACTTCTACTAAAAATACAAAAAATTAGCTGAGTGTGCTGGTGGCGCCTGTAATCCCAGCTACTTGGGAGGCTGAGACAGGAGAATCGCTTGAACCTGGGAGGAGGAGGTTGTTGTGAGCCGAGATTGCACCATTGCACTCCAGTCTGGGCAACAAGAGCGAAACTCTGTCTCAAACAAAACAAAACAAAACAAAAAACACTGTTCAAATCATTTGCCTGGCCAGACGTTTATGTCTGTAATCCCAGCACTTTGGGAGGCCAAGGCGGGCGGATCACTTGAGGTCAGGAGTTGCAGACCAGCTTGCTCAACATGGTGAAACTCCGTCTCTACAAAAAATACAAAAATTAGCCGGGGTGGTGGCATGCACCTGTAATCCCAGCCACTTGGGAGGCTGAGACATGATAATTGCTTGAACCGGGAGGTGGAGGTTGCAGTGAGCTGAGATTATGCCATGGCACTCCAGACTGGGTGACAGAGCAAGACTTAGTCTCAAACAAAAACACATCTTTTGCTTTTTTTTTTTTTTGGATTATTAGATTTTTTCTTATTGAGTTATTTGGCCTCCTTATGTATTCTTGTTGTTAATCCCTTGTCAGATGGGTAGTTTGTAAATATCTTCCCCCATTCTGTGGGTCCTAATTCTTTTGTAGAATACTCTTCAGAGACACACTCCAAGACTGCTGCATTTCCCTGTGGGCTGACTCACAGAGCTCTTTACTAGTCTCTCCCAAGTTCCCCCAGGGAGCCCCTGTGTAATATCATCCCAATCATATTTGGAATATGAGCTGTGACCCTCACTCACCTGGGGAAATATGTCTCTCTCCTCAGATTAGAGCATATTCATTCTAATTAGACATTGTCATGTGTTGACTCTGTTGTTGCTGTGGTACGTAGAAGTCTGCCCTTCCCATAGGTGAGTGGTGAACCTTTGCTGTATGGAGATCTTTATTATTTTTTTTGTTTGTTTTTTTGAGATGGAGTTTCGTTCTTGTTGCCCAGATGGGAGTGCAGTGGTGCGATCTCGGCTCACTGTAACCTCCGCCTCCCGGATTCAAGCAATTCTCCTGCCTCAGCCTCCCAAGTAGCTGGGACTACAGACACGCCACCACGCCCAGCTAATTTTGTATTTTTAGTAGAGATGGGGTTTCTCCATGTTGATCATGCTGGTCTCAAACTCCTGACCTCAGGTGATCCACCCGCCTCTGCCTCCCAAAGTGCTGGGATTACAGGTGTGAGCCACTGCGCTTGGCCGATCTTTAGTATTTTTAAGTGGGAAGGACATTGGCTTAATTTTTTCACCCAGGCTGGAGTGCAGTGGCGCGATCTGTGCTCATTGCCACCTCCGCATCCTGGGTTCAAGTGATTCTCGTGCCTCAGACTCCTGGGTTCAAGTGATTCTTCTGCCTCAGCCTCCCGAGTAGCTGGGATTACAGGTGTGCACCACCATGGCTGGCTAATTTTTGTATTTTTAGTAGAGACAGTGTGTCACCATGTTGGCCACACTGGTCTCGAACTTCTGGCCTCATGTAATCTGCCGACCTCGGCCTTCCAAAGTGCTGGAATTACAGGTGTGAGCCACCGTGCCTGGCCAGACATTGGCTTTAGATGGATGCAGATGACCTGAGTGACTTTGCCGAGATACTTCTCTGAGGCTCAGTTTCCTGCTTCCAAAATGAGATTATAATGATTTTATGAACTATGATGTGTTTTCTGTAGCCTAGATAAGCATTAACAAACAGTTCCTCACTGTTTCTCAAACCAAAATAAAACACTCTAACTTGGCTTGACGAGGGATTCTAATACAAACATTTTATCATTGTCCTATGAAAACAACCATGTTAAAATGTGAAGACTACTAGGACTACCATTATGTAGTAAATATTGAGCATTTACTACATGCCAGGCATGTGTACCTCACGGAGGTATACCCCAAATTTAATGATTCTTGAGAACTCACACAGAGTAAGATGTCCACCAGGTCCAAACATGTAGAACTGCAGGCTCACTGCTTAGCGCTCCATTTTCCGTCACTTTATCCATATCTGAAATTCCTCTTGCACCTGCACTTCCATTTCTTAAAATTTCACGCACCCAACTGTTCTTCTCCCCTCCCTTCCTCCTCCCCTCCTCCCTCCCCTCCTCCCTCCTCTTCTCTTCTGTTTTTTTTCGCGGCCTCAGTTTCATGCACCCCGTTTGCTGGTTACCTGAGGTCAGGAGTTCGAGACCAGCCTGACCAACATGAAGAAACCGCATCTCTACTAAAAATACAAAATATTAGCTAGGCGTGGTGGCACATGCCTGTAATCCCAGCTACTTGGGAGGCTGAGGCAGGAGAATTTTCTATTTATTTCCACTCGGGTGCTTTCCATGGCTGACCTGGCCATGGCCTTCTACAGACACACTGGCATAAAGTTGCATTCTATTGCAAAACTTTAAGAATATAATTTGTATTCTTATCCAGAAGAGCACCCCACCTTCAGGTAGAGATGCAGGAGTTCTTGGATGGTTAAGGCAAAAATTTTCTTCAAAAAAGAAGCTCTGATAGAGACATAAAGCAGATTTGTGATTGCCTGGGTTAGAATAGGATAGGGATTGACTACAAATGAGCATTAAGGATCTTTTTGGGCTGATGGAAATGTTCTGAAACTACACAGGGGTGATGGCTGCACACGCTATAAATGTACTACAAATCATGAATTGTACATTTACAATGGGTGAATTTTATGGTAGGTAAATTATACCTAAGAGCAAAAGAAGGAAGGAAGGAAGCTAGCAACCTAGCTTGAATATACAACCTTGAAGCACTTGGTTGAAACCTCAGGATAGGCCGGTCGCGGTGGCTCACGCCTGTAATCCCAGCACTTTGGGAGGCCGGGGCGGGTGGATCACGAGGTCAGGAGATTGAGACCATCCTGGCTAACACGGTGAAACCCCGTCTCTACTAAAAAAAAAAAAAAAACACACAAAAAAATTAGCCGGGCGTGGTGGCGGGCGCCTGTAGTCCCAGCTACTCGGGAGGCTGAGGTAGGAGAATGGCGTGAACCCGGGAAGCGGAGCTTTCAGTGAGCCGAGATCGGGCCACTGCACTCCAGCCTGGGTGACAGAGCCAGACTCCCATCTCAAAAAAAAAAAAAAAGAAACCCCAGGATAATATGGCACAGAGAACAGAAGAGGAGATTTGGGTCTGGAAAACCTTAAGAGCAGGAGTTAATGATTAAAATCTTAGTGTCGGCCGGGCGCGGTGGCTCACGCCTGTAATCCCAGCACTTTGGGAGGCCGAGGCGGGCGGATCACAAGGTCAGGAGATCGAGACCACGGTGAAACCCCGTCTCTACTAAAAATACAAAAAATTAGCCGGGCGCTGTTGTGGGCGCCTGTAGTCCCAGCTACTCGGGAGGCTGAGGCAGGAGAATGGCGGGAACCCGGGAGGCGGAGCTTGCAGTGAGCTGAGATCGCGCCACTGCACTCCAGCCTGGGCGACAGAGCGAGACTCCGTCTCAAAAAATAAAATAAAATAAAATAAAATCTTAGTGTCCAGACATCTACCTTTGAGTAGTCTGTGTCCTGATGTACCTCTTGGAAAGATGACAGTCATATTACTGTTGGCTGTGGCAGAAATAGTTAGTTCCCTCCCTCATCCCCATATCAGTTCTATTCTGTCCTTCCACAGTAGAGGAAGGGTTTTGAAGCACTGGCCCAGAACTGGACTGATTTTAGCACAGTCAGAGATTAATGGCAAAAGCCATAGTTTCTTGCTTCCAAGAATCCTCTAAAATCTATTTAAAATTTTAAATAAATTCTCCACTATAAGGTTGTTGCATCTAAAGAGAAATGTCAAAGTGAAGTTGGCTATCCATCCAGGCTGGATAGTGACACAATTACTAAAATTTATTTGAAAATGGTGTCAAAGTAGAAAAAAAAATGATACCCTTAGCAGCTCTGCCTCCTCAACAGCTTCTGTTTGTCTTTGTGTGTGTGTGTGTGTGTGTGTGTGTGTCTGTCTCTCTTGCTCTCTCTCTCTCACTCGCTCTCTCATCTGATTCAAAATTCTTGAGAAAGGATAGGAATCACCAATGTTAGAAACGAGCCATGCCCCAGTGCCCTGTGAAAGTTAGACTGCAGGAAGGAGCACATGAGCTTCCTCTTCCCTACCCCCCATAATTTTACTTACCTGCACCTATGGCACAATCCAGAGCCCAATCTTTACCTGAAGACATCCAGAAATCCAGAGCTGCTCATTATCAAGAATTGGCTTATGTTAACCAAGCTCATGATGGTCTCAGTAAACAGGTGCCCGTGTATTAATTTACAATGAGGAATACATCTTCCCTTTGAATGGACTATTTTCTTCCCATCAATAATTCAGAGAGTCCCTTCCTCATGTCTGGGTATCCAGCTGTTACCAGGGGCCATGGACTATGGCTTTTCACCTCTGTGTCCTCAGCACAGGCTCTGGAACACAGCTGGTGATTAGCAAATATCTGTCAAAGGGAATTGAATTTTGCCAGCGATAAGGCTTATTTATCTTGAGCCATTTTTAGTCCAACAGGAGCTGGAGATATTTTTACCCACATATTATTGTAGTCAAAGGCTCTTTCTTAGCCACAAGATCCATGCAAAACAGCATGGCAAGAAGAGGCCATGTTTTGTCTTACACAGCTGACTCCATTATAAAGAAATTTTATCTCAGAGGATTTACCTAGCAAGATATCTACTTTATTTTGTATGTTCTCTTTTCCTTTACATTCGACATGAATACTATACAGGATTCTACTGTGGCACAGGTAGTAATAGCACACACAACTACAGAGTCTCCACTGCCCATCCTTGAAATAGATTATTCAGTAGAAGAAGAGCAGTGCTGTCATTTACGAGTTGTATGGGAAGTAAGGATCAAAACCAAAGATAAAAATAGAATTATGAGTCAGTGGAGTCTAATTTAGCCTTGATGGTAATGTGAGGCACGTTATTAGGTCCATTTTCAGGGAAAATTACATTGTTTGGAAGGAAGTGTCCTGTCCATTTGTCAGAGCCCTGGTGACAAAATCACTGGTGATAAGAGACCTCTCTCAGGCCCCAAAACATAGGCCTCCTCTTCTCTTGGGCCCTCTCAAATCATCTGCTGATCTAGATAACTCCTAATAGTCCCCAAGCCCTGCTGACAGCTCTGTCCTCCCCCTGCCTCAGTCAAGAAGAGTTTCTGGTCAGGTTGAGGAGGTCTTGCTCAAAATTTTTAGCAGTCGTGACCCTGCTGTCTCTGAGGTCAGTGTGCCCAGGACCCTCCCCTTGATCTCTTCTCATTCTGCATACTCTGCATGTGCAATTGTATCTATTCCTATGACCTCAGCTACCACCTATAAGCTGGATGGAGCCTTTGCCCCTGACTTACCATGTACAATCCTCACAGTGTTTAGGCATGAGTGATTTTTCACATGATAATCCTCTCTCACCCCCATCAGATATCCTAGGTCTCTCTTCATCCAGCTGTTGTGTTCATTTCAGTTAAACAAACATTTATTGCATGTGTTTGGCAGGCATCTTCTATAGTTGCTGAGAATACAAAGGTTCTATTTAAGTGACTCTTCCTCTATTTCATTCATAGAGTTTTTTATTTTTATTTTTACTATCCAGTAATTGTTGGAATCTCTGAAGTGTTAACTTTCAGTTACTGTTCTCTTTCTATCCCTGCATCTTCCCTAAGTTTATTTATTACTATGGTTTCAATTTCATAAAGATAATTTTCAAATAAAATGTCTGGCTCCATGTCTTACCTGTCTCATTTACTGTATGCACTTAGATGTCTCTTCATCTCCTTAAATAAACATTTATTGTAGCTTTAGTTCCTGGATCTCTAAAATGTGGAAGTGAATGAGGAGTGTTCCTCGGTCAGTAGGTGTATGCGAACCTACCCACAAAGGCTGAGGGAGCTTAGAGGCCGAAGAAAGAGGCTGACAAACCCAGCTTCTCAGAAGGAAACATTTAATAGGGACTTATGAACAGAAGTGATGTCTAGGCAGCCATGAGAATGGTAGATCCCCGCATCCGCCCTCCAGAAAGTATCCTTTGTAAATAGCAAGCTTTTAGGGTAAAGACGTGCAGCTGGTCATGTCTTCAGACTTTCTTCCAAGATTCATGACCACTGGGGAGGTTAGGTAAGCATCTTTATGAGGGTTTATCTATGTACAGCATTGTTTCAAGACCTTACTGCAGAATACCTTTGTGTGTGGAGATCAAACATCATGGCAGTTTCTCCTCAAGATGGTGTGACTCTTGCCATGCAGTATGCTGTTTTCCTACAGGGAGCTATTAAGTTATGGTGTGTCAATGCAGTGCAGTTTTAAGCAGCTATTTAACATGCTTACAAACAACTATGGATAATTCTTCTGCTTCTCCATCCACTTTCTAAATTTCCTCAATGAGAATCCCTTTCTTTTCTAATCAGAAAAAACATGAGAGGACATAAATGATGTGATCAATTGTCTTAGGGAATAAGGTGGAAGAGAGGCAGCAGTTTGCTGTCACCTTTGCCAACATCTGCTAGCCAATCCCCCAATATTTCTCAGACCACTTTACTTTAGATCTCTTTTTTTCCTTCCAGATAGTCTGGCTGTGAAGTGAGCTGAGATTATGATCAGCCTTGAAGCTGAAACCTATAGTTTGTCTCCACACTCCCTCTCAAAAGAAAGTACTTTTTAGACTTTAAGCTGCCTAGGACAAGGACCATATTTTGTTAATTTCTGCAGCCCCAAAGCACTTAACTGTGTGAAACACAGTCTGAAATGGTGGAATACTATGCACCTGTAAAAGTAAAGCTCTTTTTGTTCTGTTACAAGGTGATCCCTGAGATAAGTGAAGTAAGGCCAACTGCAGAACAGTGTGTATAGAATACTACCATCTGGGTAAAGAAAGAGGAATTTTTAATTTCTGGAAAGATGCCTCTGGATAGGGAACTGTGTTGCTGGGGAAGAGGGGTGAGAGGGAGACTTTTCACTGCAGACCCTTTTGAACTTTAAACCTGTGAATGTTTTAGTTATAAAAATAAATAAAATTTAAATCTAAAGAAATGTGTTGAATTTATTTGAAATATCCAGAATAGGCAAATCCATAGAGACAGAAAGCAAATTAGTGGTAGCCAAGGGCTAGGGGAGGAATGAGGACTGACTGACTAACTGGGTTTGAGGTTTCCTTGTGGGGTGATAAAATATTTTGGAACTGTATAGTGGTGATAGTTGCATAACATTGTGAAAGTACTAAATTCCGCTTTGGTTAAAAATGGCTGGCCATGGTGGCTCATGCCTATAATCCCAGCACTTTGGGAAGCTGAGGCGGGAGGATCACTTGAGCCCAGGAGTTTGAGACCAGACTGGGCAACATAGTGAGACTCTACCTCTACAAAAAAGAAATAAAAAATGATTAAAATGGTGAATTTTATGTTATGTGAATTTTGTCACAATATGTTATATATTTTTGAATGAGTGAATACATGAGTAAAATACCTATTATATTTACACATATACATGAGATGGCCTGCCTGTGCCACTGCACAGGCATAGATATCTCTGCTTTGTGGACTTTTTTTTTTTTCTTTTGGAGACAGAGTCTTGCTCTGTCACCCAGGCTGGAGTGCAGTGGTGCGATCTCGGCTCACTGCAACCCCCGCTTTCCGGGTGCAAGTGATTCTCCTGCCTCAGCCTCCCAAGTAACAGACTACAGATGCCCACCACAATGCCCTGCTAATTTTTGTATTTTTAGTAGTAGGGGTGGGGTTTCACCATGTTGGCCAGGCTGGTCTTGAACTCCGGACCTCATGATCCACCGACCTCGGCCTCCCAAAGTACTGGGATTACAGGCGTGAGCCACCGTGCCTGGCCTGCTTTGTGGAGTTTTTAGTGGAAAATTCCAAACATATGCAAAAGTAGAACAGCATAATAAACCATCACATACCTACCACCTACCTTCAACAATTAGCAACTCATGGCCAAACTAACTCCATTTATACCCTGACCCACTTCTCCACACCCACTGGATTGTTTTGTAGCAAACTGTAGGTATTTCAGCATGTATCTCTCAAAGCTAAGAGCTCTTTTTTTAAAACTTACATTATCATACCTAAAAAATTATTCCTTAATATAATCAAAGAATCGTGTTCAATTTTCACATATTTGAACATCTCACAAATATCCTTTTTATTTTTATTATTTAGTTATGTAGAGACAGGGTCTTCCTCTGTCACCCAGGCTGGAGTGCAGTGGGGCAGTCATAGCTCATTGCAGCCTTGAACTAACTCCTGGGCTCAATTGATCCTCCCGCCTCCCTCCCAAGTAGCTGGGACCACAGATGTGTGCCACCATACCCAGCTAATTTTTCTTTTTATAGAGACAGGGTCTCACTATGTTCCTCAGGCTGTTGTTGAACTTGAGCAATCCTCCCGCCTTGGCTTCCTAAAGTACTGGGATTACAGGTGTGAGCCACCGTATCCAGCCACAAACATCCTTTTTAGAGTTGACTTGTTGCATTGTGGTTTTAAAGAGACCAAACTACTTTTCTCAGAACTGACCTAGTAAGTTCATTCTCAGCCATCATGAAATCTTGAGGAAGTTAAAGTTTCTTATCTGAAGATGACTGAAGGTGGACAAGATGCTATTAGTTTCATTCACACACGTTTTCTGAAGAGTTTCTGAGAAACATCTTTGCCCACTGTAACCCACACTGCTGTGTGGCAGTAGATGTCAGTCATGAAATGCCAGTGAGACCACTGAAATCCTAATCCAAGAGGTCCCAGGTTAGCCCTGCAAGTCACCAGGAGGAACCTCTCTATTCTACCTCTTGGCTATTAGTATCTTAACATTTCCCCGCTTTTGTTTTATGCAATTCTGGGTGACTCCTTTTTCTGCTGGAGACTCCTAGTAAAATTCACTTTTGCACACTGTCCAAACTAGTATCCTACGTTGTCAACCTCCTTAAGAGTCAGGGAGCAACAGGGTGTGCACTGGAGTCATAGGCTACAGCTAAGGCTGTCTTAAAGAAATTGTGAAGTTGACTGTTTTCTTTTTCCCCTCCTTTTATTCTGTTTTTATAATATACTTACTGACCCACATAGGCATGTATTTTTATATAATCTGTTACAAGGTTGACTTGATTCTTTTATTTTCCTTTTTCTCCATGTTTTAGTGAACTTTCCCCTTCACCCTGGGCCTGTTACTCTCACCTGTACCTCCACTTTTCCTCCCAGATACTTTGAGCTCCAGCATAATGGCCCCCTTCAGCTTATGCTTACTCCTTCCATTCACTCCTCAATTCTACCATACTCCCAATGCCAACTTTGTTATACCCTCTAAAGTGACCCCTCTTTTTGGGGGCACAGGGTCTCACTCTGTCACCCAGGCTGGAGTGCAGTAGTGCAATCTTGGCTCACCACAGCCTCGACCTCCTGGGCTCAAGCCATACTCCTGCCTTAACCTCCTCACCCCCAGTAGCAGGGACTACAGGTGCACGCCACCATGCCTGGCTAATTTTTGTATTTTTTGTAATGATGGGTTTCGCCATATTGCCCAGGTTGGCCTCTAACTCCTGGGCTCAAGTGATCCTCCCATCTCGGCCTCCCAAAGTGCTGGGATTACAGGCCTACACCACCACGCCTGGCCCCATGACCCCTCTTTTATCTGCTGGAAAATAAAAAAAATGGGCTTTGAGGACCCACTTCTCTTCAGGAGTCAATGCACTCTGCTGCTTGATAATAGCCCAATGTGTGCCTTTAATTCTCACCACAGCCTTTGAGAGGAGGTACCAATATTGCCCATTTTACAGCTAGGGAACTTGAGGTACAGAGAAGTTAGATAACACATCTGAGATTAATAAGTATGGGAGGCCAAATACAAATCCAAATACAATACAACCTTCTTACTTAACCACTATGCTCTACCCCTTAACCCAAGAAGTGGTTTTTATGGTTATAGAGAATAGTACCTCAGAGGTAGGAGATATTCACCTGAGATCAGACAAAGTAGCAACTGCTTATTTCTATTAGGTCAAATTGGCTCTTTTATTTGAGCATTTCCTAAAATGTTCTCTGGAAAACTACCTAAGGATTAATTGTGAATAAATTCATCTAATTTAGAATATATAGGCTAGGCACAGTGGCTCATACCTGTAATATCAGCACTTTGGGAGGCTGAGATGGGAGGATCACTTGAGGCCAGGAGTTAGAGACGAGCCTGGGCAACATAGTGGGACCTCGTCTCTACAAAAAATACAAAGGTTAGCGGGTATAGTGGTGTGTGCCTGTAGTCCCAATTAATAGAGAAGCCGAGGCAGGAGGATCCCTTGAGCCCAGGAGTTCGAGACTGCAGTGAGCTAGGATGGTACCACTGCACTCCAGCCTGGACAATGCAGTGAGATCCTGTCTCAAAAAAAGGAAGGAAGGAAGGAAGGAAGAAAGGGAGGAAGGAAATATAGTACATTGTATTCATTTATTGGAATTTCTTAAGTCTACATTGACATATTAAAGGTCCTAAAAACAAAGAATAAAGAAACTTATTTCACTTTGTTTAGCATAGTATTTCCCAAACCTATAGAGGACGGAACCTTTTCCTGCTGCATAACACTTCTTGACTTCCCAAGGAAATACTGCTTTCTGTAAACTTTCTGAAGTGAAGATAAACAGGGATTATTTCAGAAATTATGTTTTTTTTATTTTTTTTTTGAGATGGAGTCTCACTTTGTCACCCAGGCTGGAGTGCAGTGGTGTGGTCTCGGCCCACTGCAACCTCTGCCTCCCAGGTTCAAGCGATTCTCCTGCCTCAGCCTCCTGAGTAGCTGGGATTACAGATGCAAACCACTGCACCCAGTTAATGTTTATATTTTTAGTAGACACGGGGTTTTACCGTGTTGGCCAGGCTGGTCTCGAACCTCTGACCTCAGGTGATCCACCTACCTCGGCCACCCAAAGTGCTGGGATTACAGGCGTGAGCCACCATGCCCGGCAGAAATTGTGTTTTAATTAAAACAAAGCCTAACTGGCTAAATTAATTACAGGTCCAGCTTGACCTGTAAGAAATAAGCAGTTGCTTAATTAAAACATCTGAATCTCTAGCCAAATGGCATTCATCAGCCTGTTTTATCGTAACCCTTTCTGACCTGGAGGAGTTTTAGGAAGGGAATGGTGATGGTACAATTGTGCCATATGTAGGCAGGGAGACCCGCTGGAGCAGCCTGAACGTGAATGAACCTCCCAGGCTCCATTCGGCAAGCTTGTATCAGGAGAGCCCCAAGGTGAAATTTCAGCTCTGACAATTATAGTTGGTGTCCAGTGTCTTCCTCTGTAAACACTGACCTCAGATTTAGTAGATATAAACTGCCCAAGTTATTTCCATAAAATGACCCAGCTGGATCTAAAGGTAGACTATAATGTCACCAGCTATCTGTAGTCATTTCCTAAGTAATAACTGGCCAAAGAATACCTGGTTCTTTAGTTCTAAATTAGGACTACATCTCATTGTCAATGCTCAGTTGTAGGGAAGCAGCCAGGGGATGGGGCTGCCAGAACTTGGGATCATCCAAGGCTTTTGGCAGCAGAGGTGGAAGTAAGAGGCCCTGCATGGAGGATGTTGGAGGAGGAAAGGCCAAATGTGCAGAAGCAGCAGGCCCATAGGATTTTTGAGTTGGTAAAAGCAGCCAGTGGTCTGAGGAGCTCCCAGGATCCCATGATAAGACTGGCTGGGAGCCTTTACCTTCACAGCTCCAGACAGCTAGGTCAGCCCCTCTTTGCTAAAGGAATACTCCAGTTCATTCTTTCCCAAATTTGCCTTTCATAAGAATCACTCCAGGTGCTTATTAAACATGCATGTTCCCATACCCCATCCCAGAAGTATTGAATCGGAATGTTTAATGGATGCCTGTGTGATTCATATGATGAGGCAAGTTTGGGGAAACACTGTTCTTTCTAGTTGCTCCAGGGCTGTTACTCAGTAGTAATGGGCTCAGTCTGTTCCTCCTAGTGCTTTTGTTTCCTGTCAGCTAAATTTTTAGCCTGACTGGGGACTCCACAGGGGTCCATGTCATTTCAGAAGAGATGGCAGGCCCAGTGTGGTGGCTCATGCCTGTAATCCCAGCACTTTGAGGGGCTGAGGCAGGAGGATCACTTGAGCCTAGGAGTTTGAGACCATTGTGGGCAACATAGGGAGATCCCATATCTATAAAAACTTTAAAAAATTAGCTAGGTTTGGTGGCATGCACCTGTAATCCCAGCTATTCGGGAGACTGAGGCAGGAGGATTGCCTGAACCCAGGAGTTCAAGGCTGCAGTGAGCTATGATTGCACCACTACATGCCAGCCTGGGCAACAACAACAAGAAGACAAGGTTTCACCGTGTTGGCCAGGATGGTCTCAATCTCTTGATGTTGTGATCTGCCTGCCTCAGCCTCCCAAAGTGCTGGGATTACAGGTGTGAGCTACTGTGCCCAGCTGGCAAGGCCTCATTCTTATTTTCTTCAGGGGCTTTGGGCTCTTAGCCCCTATGGCCAAGGTCAAGTCTAGCCTGATGTTGGGTCCCAGCTGGAATAAGTTTATGTTTTCTCCCTTTTCTCTTGGTTAGCTTTACCCCTCTTGTTTTAATAAGAAGTAGTTTAGAAGTAGTTTGATGGACTGATATTGGTGTCACTGTGGTACCTTTTATATTAAACCTCTTATCTGCTTTAATTAGCCAAGAGTATGAGGCATATACTATGTTCAGAATTAGGAACAAAAAGTGAACTAAGCATGTCCCCACTTTCTGGACTTTTTTTTTTTTTTTTTTTTGGAGACAGAGTCTCGCTCTGTTGCCCAGGCTGGAGTGTAATGGCGCAGTCTCGGCTTGCTGCAACCTCCACCTCCTGGGTTCAAGCAATTCTCCTACCTCAGCCTCCCAAGTAGCTGGGATTGTAGGCGCATACCACCAAACCTGGCTAATTTTCATATTTTTAGTAAAGACAGCATTTCGCCATGTTGGTTAGGCTGGTCTCAAACTCCTGACTTCAGGTGATCTGCCCGTCTCAGCCTCCCATGGTGTTGCAATTACAGGCGTGAGCCATAGCGCCCAGCCTCTGGACATTTTTAAAAGTTTGTGTGGGCCGGGTGCAGTGGCTCACACCTGTAATCCCAGCACTTTGGGACGCCGAGGTGGGTGGATCACCTGAGGTCAGGGGTTTGAGACCAGCCTGGCCAACATGATAAAACCCCATATCTACTAAAGACACAAAAATTAGCCAGGCTTGGTGGCAGGCACCTGTAGTCCCAGCTACTTGGGAGGCTGAGGCAGGAGAATCGCTTGAGCCAGGGAGGCAGAGGTTGCAGTGAGCCAAGATTGCGCCACTGCACTCCAGGCTAGGTGACTCCATCTCAAAAAAAACCAAAAATCAAAAACAAAAACGTGTGAGTTTGGGATAATGGTGAGGATTGCACAATAATGTGAATATACTTAATGCCACTTAAATCTACACTTAAAAAGGATTAAAATGGTAAGTTTTATTGTTATGTATATTTTACCACAATTAAAAAAAAAAAACTTGTTTAGGAGACAGTATATCCAATAACCAACTGAGGAAGACATTTCACAAAGTGATAAACCAGTGAAGCACAGGAATTTAAAGGGATACTTGAGTAAAGTAGATTGAACACTCAACTTTCATGATGGTTTTGAAGGAGGTAAAGAATCAGTAGACTGGAAAATTAGGCAAATGGAGAGATGGCATGTGCCAAGAGAACAATAAGTCATATGTAGTTGAAAGCAAATTTCTAAAAGGAGGGGTCTGTTACAGAGGCAACCCTCATAGTACCCTCCAACCTGGGCACGAGAAACATTTGCTGGATAGATGAGGGGATGAGGAACCCAAAGCAAATAGTGAAAGAGGAAATCTATATTAGTAGGTGGGGACTGTGAGAGATTAACCAGCCCCTTGCTTTGTGTGAGTAGAAGAGTATTGTCTTGATTCCAAGTGACTTGCTGGAAACTGTTGTGGTGTTGTAACTTGGAAGTGACAGAAAGGAAATTCCTGAAGACCCTGCGGGGTGAGCAGTTGGAGAGATGTTGGAAATGCCATCTCATCGGTCTGCTCATTTGGGGCCAACAGCCCAATAAGGCATCTCTGCCCTACACAGGAGCTGGGAAAGACCTGGAGGTGGACCTTGGAGCAGAAGCCAGGTCTTACATGGAGCCCAGCACAGGCCAGGGCTTTGTGGAACAGACAAAGCCTAAAGCCTGCTGGGCAGCTGAGGTGAAGGCAGCTTCCCGCAAAGGTGTTCCTTACTGTGAGGACCCCAGATTTGTAGGATACTTCACATAGAACTGGTGGATCAGCTGAAACAAAGATTCTAGGAACCAGAACTACCAAGGCTTCCCAGATGGGGCTGAAGAAGAGAGTAGGAGTGGGGCCAGGTGCCTGATAAGCTAACCATGCCAGCCACACCATCTGCGGCTAGGCTGGCGCATAGTAGGCGTTCAGTAAATATTTGCTACATTTGAATTGAAAACCCACTTGTTTCTATTTTGTATTAATATTTTTTTGTTTGTTTGTTTTTATTTGCTCTTAGTATACTGGCAAGGAGTTATCTCGTTTTTTAAAAAGTTGATATTTGATTCAGCGGGGGATTGATCCACATTAGAACAGAATGGCCCCTTGGATACTAACGGCCACTCTTTCATCCTCACAGCCTCACTTTCCTCCCTGGTGATTCCCTCAATGTCTCCCTCAGCCCCACCTCTGTTCAACACACACTTCCCACGTTCAGATACTGACTTGCTGATGGCTCCCAAGTCTCCCTTCCAAGCTGTGTACCTGTAATATCTAACTGCCCACTGGACATCTCCTCTTATTTGTTCCTCAGATTCCTGCATCTCAGCATGTCCAAAATTGCACAATTATCTCACTTCTCTGACTTGCTGCTGCTACTTCTCCCCCTCTTGAGAGGTATCACCCTCTACCCAATGTCTCCAGTTAGAAGCCTCAGCTATATATGACTCCACCATTTTCTTAACTCATCCCTAGTGTTGCTGAGTCTACCTGAGGCATGGCTCTCAATTCCAGCCTCACCTGTCTGAACCTGACCCGTGCCAGCTTTCCAGATATACACACAGGCACCTTCTCGTTCTACCACTGCCAGTTGGAGGCAAATAGTTCTTAGAACTCCAGGCTCTCTCAGAGAAAGTTAGCCAACTTCAGAATTAATTCCTTCTGCTATGTGTTCACAGGAGGTACTGCACCTCCCTGGCCTTACAAATTCTTTGGATTTCTTAGTTCTTCTCCGGAACCCTAAATCTCATGTGAGCCCAGCCAGTGAGCTGGATGTCCTCCTTTTTGTTCCCACCAGTTCCTAAACTCTTGGGGCTCTGGGTATCACACCTACTTCTCTTCGAACACCGAGACTTGGGCAGTGGTTCTCAACCCTGGCTGCACATCGGAATCGTAATCAGTTTAAAGGATTACCGATGCCTGGGCACCACCCAGACCAATTAAATCATTCTTTCTGGAGGTGGAGCCCTGGCACTGGTATTTTGTCAAGTCTCCAGAGGTGATTTTAATGTTCAGCCAAGGTTGAGAATGACTGGTTTAATGCATATATTTCTACCATCTATGCCTTGGATCCTCAGAACTGTGCCCACTCTCCAGACCGGCCCTTTCAAGTTCTTCTCCAGGAATTGCTTAACCTGCAATGACTGTGCTCTGCCTTTAACTACCTATTATCCAACAGCAACTCTGTGCATGCCAATGGGAAACAAATATAACTATATGCCAACAGTGGGCAGTGTTATGTTTTGGCCACCACCCTGAATCTATTTACCTTGATTTTCCTCTGGGTGTCTGCCCCAGTCCTACACCCACTTCATGCCTTCTGTCAGAAGCTGCCTCCACACCTCAGCCCAGGGCCACATGTGACCCAGACTGAGCCAATCAGGACATTCCATTCCTCTGGCCACAGTGATGGGCTCAGGAATCGGCCTGTGCCCCAAGGCAGGGCAGTCAGACACGGTAAGGCTTAGTTCGGAGACTTTGGCTTGACCTCTTTGGGAATTTGCTAGACTTGAATGTGAGATGGGAGTCCAGAAGAGAGCTTACCTGAGGATAGAGCCCAAACAGAACAAGAAAACCCCAGGGAGGGACCCTGTCCTTGAAGATCATAGTCTAGTGGAGGAGACACCTGTTGATAGGGGTAAAGGTGACAGTGAGTGTGACAGCTCAGAGCATGGGGCAGCATAATCAGGATGCCCCTGGGGCACTTGCAGCTGGCTGGGCTATTCATGTGGTCATTTCTATTTTTGCCTCTTGGAATTGAATTCTGCTGGGAGGCAGCCAGTGAGGTCCGAAGTCCTCTCAAAAAGGTTGTTGGATTGTTTGTTGACTGACCCCCCACCTCTGTTCCCAGCAGCTACAGCTTCCCAGGCCCTTGCATTGCTAGAGTCCCTGGCTCTTCTCTCTAATCAGGCTCCTAACCTCACTGGGGGCTGATTATGACACTTCCTGTCCTTCCCCAATCTTGGGGTCTTGCTAAGATCCTCCTGACAAGCTTCTCCTGCTTCCAGCCTGCCTTTCCACAGCCTTCTCCCATCTGCTGCCAGGGAAGCTAAGACACAAGTCTGATCATGCCACCCTCCTACTTCAAAACCTCCACTAACTCCCTGTGGCCTCAGAATCAAGTCCAAACTCCTAACATGACCTAGAGGTCTTTTACAGAGTGGTCCCAACTTACCTGTCCTTCCTGGCCACTTCCCATAACACTGTTGAGCCAACCACATGGACATTCTTGTCATTTCCTGTATAAGTCATGGCCTTTAATGCCCCTGTGCCTCAGCATGTGCTGGTCTCGTTGCGGGACATAGAAATGATCTTCCCTCCTATACATCCTTGAGGACCCAACTCACACATCCCCTTTTTGAAGCCTTTTGCAGGAAGTACTTTATTCATACCTCAGTTACATTATATTTAGCTTATTGTTTAAGGACACAGACTGGCTCAAAATAGGTGCTCAGTTAAGATTAAATCAATGGGTAGGCTGGGCACGGTGGCTCACACTTATAATCCCAGCACTTTGGGAGGCCAAGGCAGGTGGATCATGAGGTCAGTAGTTCAAGACCAGCCTGACCAACATGGTGAAACCCTGTCTCTACTAAAAATACAAAAAATTAGCTGGGCATGGTGGCGCATGCCTCTAATCCCAGCTACTTGGGAGGCTGAGGCAGGAGAATCGCTTGAACCCAGGAGGCAGAAGTTGCAGTGAGCAAAGCTCGCACCACTGTACTCCAGCCTGGGTGACAGTGTGAGACTCTGTCTAAATAAATAAATAAATAAATAAATAAATAAGTAGATGCTATCAAAATCTCTGGAGGCATCCAGGACACATAGACTTAGGAGAGCCCTGGATGGGAGAGGCAGAGGACAGATGGGACTTTTGGAAATCGTTTATAGCTCACCTTCCTAAGGGCAGGCCCTTGGCCTGATTGGAAACAGAAGGGCTAGGGCTGGTGGTCCCACACTGATCTGGTGTCATCTATTAATCATCTTCTCTGATCCTTAGGTGCCCTGTAGAGGGGTCCTGAATCTATGGAGGGCTCTGGATATAGGTTGGCAAAGTGGTATCTGGCAGGAAGTACACAAGCTGTTTCCATGGTGGGGGCAGTTTCAGAATCCTGAAAATGACTACTAAATTTTAAAATGTTGATTATATAAGAACCATTTTCACCATATTAATTCAGTCACAATAAATGAAAATGTCACCTTAGTTCCACCATTATAGCCAGTAATAATAATAATAATAATAATACCTGTAATGTATTTAAGATGTACTATACTAGGGACTGAGCTAAGCACTTTACAGATATGATCTCATTCACTCTTCTTTTTTTTTTTTTTTGAGACGGAGTCTCTCTTCTGTTACTCATGCTAGAGTGCAGTAATGCTATATCTTGGCTTACTGCAACCTCTGCCTCCTGGGTTTAAGTGATTCTCCTGCCTCAGCCTCCTGAGTAGCTGAGATTACAGGCATGTGCCATCATGCTCAGCTAATTTTTATATTTTCAGTAGAGACAGGGTTTCACCATGTTGGTCAGGCTGGTCCTGAACTCCTGACCTCAGGTGATCCACCCAGCTTATCCTCCCCAAGTGCTGGGATTACAGGTGTGTGCCACCACACCTGGCCTCATTCACTCTTCTTAACAGTCCAAAGAGATATCCCCACTTTGTAGATGAGAGCACTGAGGCTCAGAGAAGTTAAAAACTTGCCCATGGTCACAGATAGTCAATGGTACAGCCAGGACTTAATGCAGGTTTGAGTCCAATACTGATGCCTTTACCCTGCATTCCTTCTGCCATCCTAATAAAATTTTTCATTTTCTATATTCCAGGCCTTGTCCATATATTCTAATTTTACATAATTATAAGCACAGCTGTAATTCAGATTTTACAAACTTAACTTTATATCCTAATACACATCCCATCCACCAAGTCCTGTTGAGTCTACCTCTAAAACATCTATAATCTGTAATCCACTTCCCTTCATCTCCACCCTTATCTTTTGTCTAGAGCTTCTTAATCAGTCTCCGTGTTTTACTCTTGTCCTCTTCTTATCCCCTCTTCTCCCAGGAGTGAATGATCTTTTAACAGTATAAACCAGATCATGGCATTCCCCAACCCATCAGTGGGTTCTCACTGCATTTGAATAAATTGCAAATCCTTAATCCAGCCAAAGGGCCCTGCATACTTCACCCATGCTTTGCTAAGCTCACTGCACTCTAACCACACTGGCCTTCTCCCAGCTCTTCAAAACAGCCTGATTCTCTACCACCTCAGGTCCTTTTCAGTTTCCTCTGCTTGGGACCCTCCCCTCATGCTCCCCTTGACTGATGCCTCTTTGTCTTCAAGCCTTTTCTTTTTTTTTTTTAGATGGAGTCTCGCTCTGTCGCCCAGGCTGGAGTGCAGTGGTGCAATCTCAGCTCACTGCAACCTCTGCCTCCTGGGATCAAGTGATTCTCCTGCCTCAGCCTCCTAAGTAGCTGGGATTACAGGCGTGTACCACCATGCCTGGCTAGATTTTGTATTTTTAGTAGAGATGGGGTTTTGCCATGTTGGCCAGGCTGGTCTTGAACTCCTGGCCTCTAGTGATCTGCCTGCCTTGGCCTCCCAAAGTGCTGGGACTACAGGCATGAGCCACCACACCGAGCCATCAAGCATCTTTTTAAATGTGTCTTTAACAGGCCATTCCTGACCACCCTCCTCAACCTAAATTAGGTCTCCTATTCACACAGATAGTAGTTTATATATTTGCGTGTTTATTTGATTAATACCATTCACACAATCTTACAGTCCTGTGACAGAAGGACTTGTCTGTTTTGCTGAGCACTTTATCCCTAATGCCCAACACAGTGCCAGATACATAGCAGGTAATCAACATTTATTGAAAGAATAAATATGTTTCTATATTACTCTACAAGCTTCACAAATATAATCTAATAGCTACATAATACCCGACAGTTATCCCTTTAATTAATGGCTTTAATAAGACATTTGTTTCATATGCAGTTGAAAGAACTGACCTTTTATTGTTAGAAGAAAAAAAAAATGTTTGAAGTCCCAGCCATACCAGAAATCTGAGCACACTAATAATAACATTATGCATGTACATGGTGAGCCTAATTTTGCTGCTGAAAGTAAAAATACAGGCTGGGCGCAGTGGCTCATGCCTGTAATCCTAGCACTTTGGGAGGCCGAGGCGGGTGGATCACGAGTTCAGGAGATCAAAACATGGTGAAACCCTGTCTCTACCAAAAATACAAAAAAAGAAAAAAAAAAGCCGGGTGTGGTGGCATGCACCTGCAGTCCCAGCTACTGGGGAGGCTGAGGCAAGAGAATCGCTTGAATCTGGGAAGTGGGAGTTGCAGTGAGCCAAGATCGCGCCACTGCCACTGCACTCTACCCTGGATGAGCAGAGTGAGACTCTGTCTCAAAAATAATAATAATAATAATAAATAAAATAAAATAAATGAAAAACTGTGATTTCAGTGGCTTGCCTTTGAAGTTATTCGAACACTTCAAAATCCTCAGGTATTACCTGATAAATGACTTGTTCAGTGGTCTACAAGCTCACTTTTCTGATATTGCTGATTATTTTATTTTTTACAACCTTTTTTTTGTGTGTGTGAGATAGAGTCTTGCTCTTTCACCAGGCTGGAGTGCAGTGGCGCGATCTTGGCTCACTGCAACCTCCACCTCCTGGGTTCAAGCGATTCTTGTGCCTCAGCCTCCTGAGTAGCTGGGACTACAGGTGTGCGCCACTACGCCCGGCTAATTTTTGTATTTTTAGTCAAGACAGGGTTTCACCATGTTGGCCAGAATTGTCTCGATCTCCTGACCTCCTGATCCGCCCACCTCGGCCTCCCAAAGTGCTGGGATTACAGGTGTGAGCCACCGCACCCAGCCCTATTTTTTACAAACTTTTAATCTTGGAATAATTTTAGATTTAGAGAAAAGTTGCCAAGGTAATACAGAGAGTTCTCATATATCCCTACCCAGCTTCCCCTATGAACATCGTACATTTCCGTGGCACATTTGTCATAACTAAGGAACCAATGCTGGCACGTAACTATTAACTAAACTCCAGACTATTTGGATTTCACCCGTTTTTCTTCTTTATGTTCCGGGATCTGATCCAGGATCCTGCACTACATTTAGTTGTTATGTCTCCTTAGTCTCCTCTGGTCTGTAGCGGTTTCTTAGTCTTTTCTTGGCTTTGATGACCTTGAACAGTTTTGAGGAGTATTGGTCAGGTCTTTTGCAGAACATCTCTCAATTTGGGTTTGCCTGATGTGTTTCTCATGATTAAACTGGAGTTATGGGTTTTGGGAAAAAATATCACATAGATGAAGTGCCCTTCTCATCACACCCTAGGAGGGGGATACATGGTATCAACGGGACATCACTGGTGATGCTAATTTTCATTACTTGTAAGGTAGTATCTGCCAGGTTTTTCCACTGTAAAGTTCCTATTTTTCCCTTCCATACTATATTCTTTTTTTGGAGACAGAGTCTCACTCTATCCCCTAGGCTGGAGTGCAGTGGCGCAATCTTGGCTCACTGCAACCTCCGTCTCCCAGGTTCAAACAATTCTCCTACCTCAGCCTCCTGAGTAACTACAGGCACCTGCCATCATGTCCAGCTAATTTTTGTATTTTTAGTAGAGACAGGGTTTCGCCATGTTGGCCAGGCTGATCTCGAACTCCTGACCTCAGGTGATCCACTCGCCTCAGCCTCCCAAAGTGCTGGGATTACAGGTGTGACCCACCGCACTGGGCCTCCATACTATATTCTTTGAAAGCAAATCACTAAGACACTAAGACCAGCCCACCCTCAAGTGGAAGTGGGGACAGGGTGATGGTGGTGGTGGCATTAAACTCTACCTCCTGGAGGGGGGAACATCTACCATAAGAGAGATTGTCTCTTCTCCACTTATTTACTTATTCAATAATTTATATCAGTATGAACTCATGTATACTTATTTTATATTTTGGGCTATAATCTTATACAACATGATTCACTTTGTTGCTCAAATTGTTCCAGTTTTGCCCATTGGGAGCTCTTCCAGTTGGCTCCTGTGTCCCTTCCACATGCCCCATCCTTTTGTTTTTTTGAGTACTTCCTTACTTTCCAGTACCACAAGATGCTCATCTTGTATTTTCCCTGTCCCAGACCTAGAAGCAGCCATTTCTCTGGGAGCCTGGGAGCTAGCTTTTGAGACTCAAGAGCCCAGAGCTGTGGAATGTTACTGTATTAGACACAGTGCTTCCCTGCTCAGGATGCTCAGGAGAATTTGTGAGCAATAAAGAAGAGGAAGGGTACGCATGGAGCTGCTGCCTGTTTCCTTAGCTCCCCAGGCTCGGATATACTCTCTGGTGAGCTACTCACAGTTATCTGATCTGCCTGGGTTAGACTGTAGAATGTTCCTCAGACCAACTGCCTTTGCCTGGCAATCAGATGTTGGAAGCCTCTGCTGTCTGCACAGAATAGCAAACATTCTGAGTCCCTGAGCTTATGCTGGTCAAGGTCTGCCCTCCTGGGCTGGACTTCTGTGGGCATTGCTGCCCTGCTCATTCCCAACCAAAGATCTATCCAAATACCAGTTTGTATTTTCCTAACAGTGTTGTTTCAAATTTGGCTTCTGTCCCATCTCCTCCCTCTCATGCATGCTCAGTAGGTGTCCTTGCTTCCTTTAGGAAAAAGCAGTGCACCCGGCAAGAGTTCCTGCAACCTCTCTCGCCTTCCCTGGGACAACAGCTTCTACCTTCTCCAAGGCTAACTCCTCCCGCTGAGCCTGGATCCATCCTCTCCCGCTTTCTCCAGGACCATCCCTCTTGCTCATATCTTTGACCTTGCCCCCCACTGACACCCCCAGCCCCCTTCACTGGCTCTTCTTGCTCAGCCTAAAAGGATATTTAAGTCCTTTGGCCTACAAAGACCCTTCTCAGTCTTGCCTCAACCTCCAGCCAGCACAGAATCTCTCTCCCCTTCACTTTGGGCTTCTTGAAAGGACAGACCTCATCGATCATCTCCCTTCACTACTGAGCCATGGAGACCACGGGGATAGGAGTTTCCACAGAAAAAGGGTGACTATATTGGCTTCCATGGAGGGACACTGATGGGGAAATCAAGTGGCCCCTCTCGAGGAAGGATTCCTTGATGATGAAATACTGCCAGAAAGGACTGCCCCAGAAAATGAGACTGAGAACTGGAACGATCTGAAAAAGCTCCCAAGAAGCAGGACCCGACCTGTGCCTGGAGTTGTTGGGATTGAAGGAGAGGAGTGGAGGCCACTCCCCACATGGATGGCAGCCATAAGTTGGAGAAAGGAGGGGCATCCATTTCCAAATTTTTTCGGATCCACTGTTTTCTCTCATCTCAGGGTGACAGCCTTTATCCCACAGTGACAGTCACTTTAATCAGTATTTAACCTCATGTAGGCTCATACCTCCAGCATCGCCACTGACTACGCAAAGTGGACAGAGTGATTCACCACCCACCGGGTTTGCCTCGTTGCATCTTGCCAAGGTAATGGGGGTGTGCCCTTTCCATCAGTGGAGCAAAAGGAAACTCATGTTCAGCGTTTGGCCCCTCCACATTGGGGCTCTATCTTCCGGTACCCCTACTCCAGCTGGGTGGCTCCTGCTATTCATTCTCCTGCTGACTTCTCTCCTTGACCCTGCAAGAAACACCTTCCCTTCAAGTACCCTGGCTCAGCCCTGGTCTTTGGAATTCAGCTTGTGGTAGATAAACTTCCTCTAGGATCAAGAGCTCATCAGCCTAAGCTGTACACAGACTCACCTGTGCTCATAGACCCTGGCCAGTTTTGTGGTCTATGGTCTGATGCTTATTCATTCATTCACCACATACTTGTGGAGGATCTTCAGGCACACTTGTAGGCACTGGGGATACAATGATGAGCAAAAAGATATGGCTTCATAAGAGTTTGCAGATGCAGCTGAGTAATTTCCCAACTATATAATACAAACAAGTGCAATGAAGAAAAAGTATGTCCCACCCAGGGTATTAGGTAAAGCTTCCAAAGGAAGTGACAGTTTTAACTGAGGTCTGAAGAATGAGTAGGAATTAACAAGGCAAGACAGTTGGGGTTACTGAGCCAGGAGAGGAGAAAAATCTTCCCAAACAGAATAGCATGTGCAAAGGCCCTAGAGCAGGAAGGATGGCCTGCTAGCTGGAGTGTAGGAAGCAAGGCAGAGAGTGGGAGGAGGAAAGGCTAGAAAGGGCAGTGGAGGTTGGAGGGGCAGGGCCTTGTAGGACCATGTTCATTATCTGGGTTTTCATCCCAAGAATGGTGGGAAGAAAGCCACTTAAGGATATTACAGGGCAACATGATCAGATTTGTACTTGAGAAATTACTGACCACAGTGTGAAGCACAGATGAGAAGGGGGCTGGTGCCCCTATAAGGAGAGTTGGAGGTTAGGTGACAGCTGTGGTCCCAAGAGAAGTGAAGGCAGGGTGTGCCTGTGCTCCATCTGCTTGTCCCTTGACTTCTTTTTTCCTTTTTTTTTGAGATGAAATCTCACTCTGTCAACCAGGCTGGAGTGCAGTGGCATGATCTCGGCTCGCTGCAACCTCTGCCTCCTGGGTTCACGCAATTCTTGTGCCTTAGCCTCCCGAGAAGCTGGGACTACAGGCACCCGTCACCACACCCGGCTAATTTTTTTTTTTTTTTGTATTTTTAGTAGAGACGGGGTTTCACCGTGTTAGCCAGGATGGGCTCGATCTCCTGACCTCGTGATTTGCCCGCCTTGGCCTCCCAAAGTGCTGGGATTACAGGCGTGAGCCACCGCACCCAGCCAATTTTTGTATTTTTAATAGAGGCAGGGTTTCACCATGTTGGCCAGGCTGGTCGCGAACTCCTGACTGCAAATGATCCACCCACCTCGGTCTTCCAAAGTGATAGGGTTACAAGTGTGTGCCATCGCGCCCGGCCTGCCTCTTTTTTACTGTCCTGAGATGCCAGGCTTATGTGGGCAGTGTTTTCTCAGCAGAAGATGATCCCGTGGAAGGCCCGGGGGGATGAAGAGTAGGTTAGTCCCAGTGCCAGCCTTTGGTAGAAACTCAGGACCTGATAGGTAGAAAGGGGACAAAGAGAGCCTGCTCTTCTTCAAGTTCTACTTTTGCCATCCTAATTCCCCTTGCTCTAAGGATAAAACCAAGCTTGATGAAGTCTCCTTAAAACTGGCCCTTCAGGTGGGAGCCCTCATCTCATTTTTATCCAGGAAAGAGCCCAGAGCACCTGCCGCGGGCTGTAGGCTCTTCTCTGCCACACTGGCTTCTGGAATTTCACAGTGGCGTTTACCTTAAGGCCACTCGGCCGGGCAACTGGCAGGAAGATGAAGGTGGGCTTTAAGGAGGGGCACAGCTATGCCCATCTCAGACTCTGGAGACCCGAACGAACTCTAATCTGAATGTGTGACCTTGGGCAAATCACTTACCCTCCCCAGGCCTCGGTTTCCTTATCTGCAAAGTAAAGGTAGCCACAAAGTCCCCACCAGGTGCGAATGGGACTTTCGTCCATCAGGCAGGATGTTGGTGGCACTGCGCCAGGCCCCCGGGTCGGCGTGGGGCGGGGGCGCGCCAACGCGGGGCCGTCACCGAGGACTGGGTGGCCCGAGAGAAAAGCGGCGACTGCGCGGCGGCGCGGGGGACGGCGCACACACTGCTGTGCCCCCCGCCTCTTGGCTCGCTGCCGCGGCCCGGGGGCCACGAGGTTACGTAAGGAGCCGGGCGGGAAGGGCGGGGCGGGCACCGCCCCAGCGCGGCCGCCCAGCCCGCGGTGGCCCAGCCCCGGCCCGCCCGCGCCTGGCGGCGGTGGCGGCAGTGGCGGCGGCGGCGGCGGCAGCGGCAGCGGCAGCAGTGGCAGCCGCGCAGCCCTGCGGAATGGAGCGGCGCCGGGGCTGAGCCGGGCGCGCACGGGCCGCCGCATGTGCCGCGCGGGGAGCGGCTCTCTAGCGGGCGGAGAGCGAGCGCGAAAGGCCCCGTCGGAGCGGCCGCCGGAGCAGCGCCGGAGATGGGGTGAGTGAGCCCGCGCCGCGCGCTGGCCGCGCGCCCCTCCGGAGGGACTGCGGGGCCGCGGCTCGCGTCCCCGGGCTCGGAGCCTCCGGGCGGGCCGGCCCCCGCCTCCCCAAGCCGGAGCGAGCGCACACTCGGCGCCCGGGAGCCTGGGGCCACCTGACCCGCGCCTTCCGCCGGGGCGCTCGGACACGCGGCAGGGGCACCCTGGCCTGGGCGCGGAGCCCATGGCCCTTCCCCTCCCATACAGCCCGGGCGCGGGGGCACCTGACGGGGACCGGTGCCCTGGCCGGCCTCCTGCCGCGGCCATTCCGCGGTCTCTTCGCCCCTGGGAACGATCAACTCCAGGGCCTGTGTAAGTCTAAGCAGTTTGTCGTTCTCCACGTTTGGATTTATTACAAGCAAAATATAAATCGAAGTTTTCCTGGAAATAATCAAATAATAATAAACCTTCAGCGTAGGAATAGTGGACTTTGGATCTGCTTTGAGATGCTGAAGATGATGCAAGTCTATAAGGAACCTAGGTGAGGCTTCAGTCTTTGAAACAACTGAGTAGATGCTCAGGAGGGAAGTTGAAATACTCTGTCGAAGTGACTAATGCTTCTGAGTATATAAAGTAATTTAAGCTCTCTCCGAGCAGTAGGCTCTGTGAGTCTAGGAGCCACTGTGCTAATAGCACAATAACTCCTTACATCTGCTCACCCTATTTGGGCACACGTTGATGGTTTGCCATACGTATTCAGGGGACACTTATGCCCACTTTACAGATGAGGAAACTGAGGCCCAAAGTAGTTCGGTGACTTCCCCCAGGCTGTGTAGCTGATGAGCATTTGTGTAGCAGGAGGACACTTAGTCGGCAGTGGCAAGGCCACTGCCTGACATGTGGGCATGGAGGTGGGCAAGTGAACCAGAGTTCCTAAATCTCTCTATTCCCTGCTGCTGAGCCCAGCATTCTTCCAGCAGCCCTTCGCAGGACTCAAATGCTTCTGCTCTGAGGGTCTAGAGATCTTGCTTTCCTGTTTGGGATGGGTGGGGCCTGGGAAGGCAAGAGTGAAGTGTAAGGAGCAAGATTATCCTGGTGCCCTGGCTCAGCCCCCCTGGGTCTGTGGCTTTCTTGCACCATACTCCAGGTAAGTTTCTGGAGTCATTTTGCCTGGTAAGCCTTAGCCATGGGAGCTGCAGAGTGTGTGAGGGGATCAGAGGCAGGCCAAGAGGAATTTTGAGGAATGGAAGTATGAGGGCTGTGGGCCAACATGAACTGGACATGACAGAGGTGGGTGACAGAGAGGAGGAAGCGAGATGGGCAGTGAGAGCTGAAGAAGTTTGCTTACATTGAGGAGATTTCACATGAACAGCAACTGTAGGTGATTTTACCCAGAGGCACCCAAGCTGGCAGGCCGTATTTCTGTAACATTTCCAGTGAGTCTTCAGTGAACTGTGAAAAGGCTGATCTTTGAGCAGTGGGAGCCTTTGAGGTTCTCAGATTTCATACTTTAAAAAAATGTACAGGGAAAAAGGAGTTGGCAAATGTAAGGTCTCAGGATGGAAGATAAAAGGGATCCGGTAATTTTAACTCTCTCTCTGGCCCTCCCTCCCCCTGACCAACACAAAACCAATCCATCATACTTGTGTGATCAAAAACAAATACTGAAACTCTGTGGTTGAGATCAAATAGTTCTGTGGAAATGAAAATGTTTACTTATAAAACCTTAAAGAAAATGTGAAAAAATAATTTTTGTGGAGAAGCAGGGAGGAGACGCTTGGGGATTTTGTTTAAACACAGAATATGTCTTTCATGTAATTTTAAC
Source organism: Papio anubis (assembly GCF_008728515.1). Classification (NCBI taxonomy): domain Eukaryota; kingdom Metazoa; phylum Chordata; class Mammalia; order Primates; family Cercopithecidae; genus Papio; species Papio anubis. The sequence goes on along the minus strand of NC_044982.1, from coordinate 104,974,008 downwards.
ATCATCCAATAAATGTATATATTACTCACTTCTTGTAGGTGAAGGCTGGTTTGTAACTCCTACCTACCTCTGCCATTTTTAATAGATCCATGTCTTCTATTATTTATGTGAAAATACAAACCATGGTCGTAAATTGAGATGCAGCTAAGGGCTGGGGAAGCAGTTCAGACAGGAGAGTGGAGGGAGCCGTTTTAACTGAAAATAGAACCAATGTCATCCTTTCTGAGAGTTGTGTAGGATGGAGGGGGAAGAACTTTTTGAAAGGGCAGCTAGTAGGAAACCTTGCTGGAATCCTACAGCTTTGTCATGGTTCTGCTGTGTAGACAGTACTAGGATTTAAGGGGAAAAAAAACAAACTGAGTTTACCTCCCCCCTGCCACTTGAGATGCTTCTCCTCCTTCAAATGTTCACTACCATTTCCTACTTCTCTTCTGCGACATGTTCTGTGTTAAGTGTGGTCTCCAGTGAGTTTGTGTTCCTACTCCCTAAGGCAACTATTTCATACCTGTTCCCCTTTCCAGACCTCTCCCCTTCCTATGCACACCCCTGGCTTCCCTTTCGATTGACAAGATAGGCACTTTTGACCAAGGGAATGTCTTCATTTTGCCGCCACCTAGTCTAGTATGCAGCTGCTGCTACCTCCTCCTACCTGCCTGCTGTACTGGATGGCCAGTACCTCATCTCTTCCTACTAGAGGTCCCATCTTCTGGAGTAGCGTCCATTCCATCCCTTCCTCTTCCCATCTTTTCTCTCCTTCCTAACCTCCTTTCTCTCCTTCCTAACCACTTTTCTCTCTGGGGTCTTCTCCATCAGTATAGGAGCATACATCTGTCCAACAGAACTTTCTGCACTGCTGGAAATGTTTTGTATCTGCATGGCAGCCACCAGCACATGTGGTTATTGGACACTTGAAATGTGGTTGTTGAGACTGAGGACCTGAATTTTTAACTTAATCTAAATTTAAATAGCCACATGTAGCCAGTGGCCACCATATTGGATAGCATAGCTTTAGTTTCTCTCATCTTAAAAAGGAGCTCTCCCTCCCTCCTACATCCCTCTCCTGTTTCACTTCTTTGCTCTTCTTCACCTGAAAACACCTCAAAAGATACGTCCAAACCCACTGGCTCCATTCACTTTCTCCTGCCATTTGTTCACTCTCCACACTCTACAGTCTGGCTTCTGCCTCACCTCTGCACCAAAACAGGGTCTTGGGTAGCCAGGGGGCTGCCAGATATCTGCCTCACCTCACTTCACGTCTCTCTCAGCAGCATTCCTCACAAATGACCACTCCCTCTCCTCAAAACAACACCCCTCTCAGCTCCTCTGGCCCCACTGTTTCCTGCTTTTCTTCTTACTCCTAATCATCGGGTTGCCCAGGGACTGGTCCTGGTTCCTTTTCTCTGTCCACACTGTCTTCCTAGGTAATACTGTCCCACCCCCAACTCCTCCCCACTCTCCCATGGCTTCAAATGCCATCTATATGCCCATGATGCCCATGCTTTAATTTCTAGCTCAAATCTTTTTTGGAGCTTCTGACTCTCGTCCATACATGGAGCTCTTGATATGCCTTCCAATTCTCACCTTCCTTCCATCTTCCCCATCCCAGTCAGTGGCCCTACCACGCACTCATTTGCCAAGAGTCATCCTTGAGTCCTCTTCCCCACCTCTCACATGCAGGTTCTCAGTCTCTTGTGTGTTCTACTTCCAGGATATATCTGGAGTGCATTCACCTCGCCCCATAGCCATAGTTCCCACTCTAGCCACCATCACCTCCTTCCTAACAGGCCCCCCAGTATCCACTCTGGGTTGTCTGCAGTCCATTTTTCACACAGGAGCCTAAGTGACCAGCTTTTAAAGTCATAAATCAGCTCATGTAATTCCTCTTTTTAAATACCTCCTGCTGACCAGGCACTGGCTCAGCTCCCCCTGCCATGCTACTATGTCCCTCACTGTGTTCTGCTAACATAGATCTCCTTCCCTTTTCTTGCCCTACCTGAGATCCCTGCACTTGCTGTTTCCTCTGCCTGGAATTCTCTTACTTTCCTCTTTCCTTTCAGACTTTGGCCTCAGGGTCACCCGTTCAGGGTCTTTCCTGCCATCCTGTCTAGAGCACTCACCTCCAGAACTCTTTAACCCAGCCCCACTTTTTTTTCTTTTTTCTTTTTCTTTTTTTTTTTTTTTGAGACAGCGTCTCCCTGTGTCACCCAGGCTGGAGTGCCGTGGTGTGATCTCTGCTCACTGCAACCTCTGCCTCCTGGGTTCAAGTGATTCTCATGCCTCAGCTTCCTGAGTAGCTGGGATTATAGGCATGTGCCATCACACCCAGCTAATTCTTTTGTTGTTGTTGTTGTTGTTTATTTTTTTTTTGAGACAGAGTCTCGCTCTGTTGCCCAGGCTACTGGAGCGCAGTGGCCAGATCTCAGCTCACTGCAACCTCCGCCTCCCGGGTTCCCACCATTCTCCTGCCTCAGCCTCCTGAGTAGCTGGGACTACAGGCGCCCGCCACCTCGCCTGGCTAGTTTTTTGTATTTTTTAGTAGAAACAGGGTTTCACCGTGTTAGCCAGGATGGTCTGGATCTCCTGACCTCGTGATCCGCCCGTCTCGGCCTCCCAAAGTGCTGGGATTACAGGCTTGAGCCACCGTGCCCGGCTGTTGTTTTTTGAGACAGAGTCTCACTCTGTCGCCCAGGCTGGAGTGCAGTGGCGGGATCTCGACTCACTGCAAGCTCCACCTCCTGGATTCACACCATTGTCCTGCCTCAGACTACAGGCGCCTGCCACCACACCAGCTACTTTTTTGTATTTTTAGTAGAGACAGGGTTTCACTGTGTTATCCAGGATGGTCTCCATCTCCTGACCTCAAGATCTGCCCGCCTCAGCCTCCCAAAGTGCTGGGATTACAGGCGTGAGCCACCGTGCCTGGCCACACCCAGCTAATTCTTTTGTATTTTTAGTAGAGATGGGGTTTTACCATGTTGGCCTGGTTGGTCTTGAACTCTTGGCCTCAAGTGATCTGCCCACCTCAACCTCCCAAAGTGCTTGGCCCCAGCCTTACCTTTGTTTCCTATAATTGCTCACCACAGCATGCCAATAAGCATGCAGGTGTTATTTACTTATTTATAATCTGTCTTCCCCCAGTAGCATCCCAAAAGGATAGGGCCTTATCTTTTTCACGTGTGTATTCCAACACCTAGCACAGTGCCTGGCACCAAATAGGCCTCCAGTAAATAATTTTTGATTGAGTTAATGCTTGAATGTTGTCGGCAGCCTTGCTTGGATGGAAGTTGTGATAATTTGGGGGTTAACTTTTGTATAGCTTGCTTAATTGGGAGTTGCAAGGGACAAGAGAGAAAGAGATCACGTTTGGATGCAGTTTTAACACTAAAGCAAACCAGTTAGCTTTTATTGTGACATGGGTTAATTTTCGGGCTGTCTGCTGTCATTTGAGTACTGGGGTTGTAAATTACCTTTTTACTCTCCTGCAAAAGACTAACAGAAAAGCCAGCTTGTCTACTGTTGTGACTTTTAGCTGATTTTGTCAGTGTTTACAAATAAGATCTACTGTATTGCTGTTTGGCTTCATTTTACACTCATTTATTTTGTTCAGCCAAGATTACCTTGCCATGTACGGGTGCCACAATCTTGGTTATCTAACACCTTGGGCTGCCTTTTGGTAGTCTATACCGATTAACTTTCTTTTGATGTTCATTCATTCCTTCTTCTTTAATTTTCCATTCCTCCTGAATCACACCAGACTCTGTAGTCCCAACAAATTATAGGGCTGTTCTTTGGGGTGTGAGTTGACTACAGTAGACATAGTCTCTCAGATATGTTGAGGTGAGTTTGTCTTCTCTTGGTCCTGTGGGTTTGTTAAACTTCACTTTCTAATGTTCCTTCTGTCCGTACATTGGTAAGGCGGTTGGCAAGTGCTGTGGGGATCCAGAGATGAGCAAACCCACTAGTTAGTTCCTGCCCTTGGGGAGTTTATATTTTAGAAAGGGAGATAAACTACATACACAAGGACCAGCTTTATATGTGAAATGCTGTGAGAGTAAACACAACGTTATAGTCCATTGGGTGTCACAGGTGGTGGTGGAGGGGTGCTCATCTGTTTGGGGAATTGAGGAAAGATGCCGTGGTACATTGTGGGGAGGACAGATGCTGTGGCACACTGATAGTTACACAACCATCCTCCTTACTGTCCGAATTGGAAGAATACACAGAATTTGGAATGGAGTAGGCACTAAATAAGTAGATATTGAATGAGTGTATAAATAGGTGTGAATGAATATTCTCTTTTGGTTGACTTGCTTTGTTGTTGTTTTTTTTTTTTTTGAGACAGAGTCTCGCTCTGTCGCCCAGGCTGGAGTGCAGTGGCCGGATCTCAGCTCACTGCAAGCTCTGCCTCCCGGGTTTACGCCATTCTCCTGCCTCAGCCTCCCGAGTAGCTGGGACTACAGGCGCCTGCCACCTCGCCCGGCTAGGTTTTTTTTTTGTATTTTTTAGTAGAGACGGGGTTTCACCGTGTTAGCCAGGATGGTCTCGATCTCCTGACCTCGTGATCCGCCCGTCTCGGCCTCCCAAAGTGCTGGGATTACAGGCTTGAGCCACCGCGCCCGGCCCTGTTGTTGTTTTTTTAGTAAAATACACGGTTTATTAGATAGCAATAGGATAACGAAGGGGACTAGAGGATGTTGCAGTGGGATAGAGATTTTAGATGGGGATCCAGTTAGAAGACTTCACTGAGAAGGAGGCATTAAAGAGCTGAAAGAAGGAGGAGAGTGAGCCGTGGAGGTGTCTAAGGGAGGTGTTTCTGGCAGTGTGAATACTGTGAATATTCTATTCAGTGTGAATAGTGTGAACAGCAGGTGTAAAGGCCCTGAGGCAGGGGCATGCCTGGCTTTTTCAAGAAATAATGAGGAAGCTAGTATGGCTGGAGCAGAGCGAGCTAGAGAGAGCATGAAGGTGAAGAGGTCAGGGAGGTAGCAATGGCCAGACCAGTCTTTGGGTTGACTTTTACTTTGGGAAGATGCCATCATTCTTGTTGGAAACTGCCCTGAAGTTTCTGGTCCGAGGGTTGTTAGGAAAGAGTAGAGGCATGTTTGCTGCTCGCGCAGTTCCCTGGAGGAGGACACTGAGCAGAGCACATAGTTTATTTTTGTCTAATAGACTCAGCGATTAGTGTAAATTATTAGGTTTCTTTTCTGGAATGGCTCCTGAGGAACTTAAGAGTTAAATGTGTGGTGACCCTTAGCAGATTTATCAGACCTCATCCATTACCTTTATTTCTAGCTCAGTGTGATGGCCCTACCCTTGTTTTGTCTTTACCCTTTATCATCTACCACTTTTTTTTTTAAATTTTTTTTTAGACGGAGTCTTACTCTGTTGCCCAGGCTGGAGTGCAATGGTGCGATTTTGGCTCACTGCATCCTCCGCCTCTTGGGTTCAAGTGATTCTCCTGCCTCAGCCTCCCGAATAGCTGGGACTACAGGCACCTGCCACAACGCCCGGCTAATTTTTTGTATTTTTAGTAGAAATGGGATTTCACCCTGTTAGCCAGGATGGTCTCGATCTCCTGACCTCATGATCTGCCCACCTTAGCCTCCCAAAGTGCTGGGATTACAGGCATGAGCCACTGTGCCTGGCCATCTACCACTTTTTTTTTTTTTTAAACCAAAGGAAAATAACTTTGCTTTTTTCTAATTATAAAAAAACTACATGTTTATACTGAAAAATAACAGCATAAAGAAGGAAGTGAAAATTACTTGTCATCCCACGTCTTAGGGATAACCTCCATCAGCATTTCAATGTCTGCCTTTGTACTTTTTTCCACGTATATATGTCTGTGTGTGTCTAGATGTATGTCTACATAGAGCAAGTCTATTTTTAACAAAATGCAATCATTTTATACATCTGTTTTGTAACATAATTTTTCCAACTTAAAATATCTTTAGTGGACATCTTTACATGCCAATAACTATAAAAATGCCTCATCATTTAAATACACACCTACTTCTAATTTGTCATTTTGCTAATCTTATACATCTTTGTAAACCTATTTAAATCCTTTCTGGAACAAGACAGGCTCTTTTTCCTTCTTTTTTTCTTTTTTTTTTTTTTAAGACATATTAACAATTTCTTAAAGCAGTTGTTTGCTTAAAATGAATTCCTGAAGGAAAGAAATGGTAGAGGAGACCAAGATCATAATTAACATTGGGTAATTTGTGGTGCCTGTGTAATTTGGGTGAGTCATGGCTACTTAGTGAATCTTGGTAAGAACATCAAGGATTCATCATTGTTGCTAAGGGTGGTTGGTGGACCGAGACCCAGCTGCTCAGATTGTTTCTCCTTGTTTGGAAATATCAGGGCAGAGTAATTCTGCTTTAAGACTTGGATGAGAAGGTTCTTTGCAAGCAGAAAGCACCCATGACCATACCTCGAAGGCCCCCTTTTGCTTCGATGGCTCTTTGGTATATATCACACCCCCTCCTTCAAAGAGAATTCCCCCAGTGAGCTGGTTGGCAGGGATGTATACCAAAGGAAGGACATTTCCTGCTTTAGTATGAAGGGAAATTTAAAATGTTTTAAAAATAATAAACCCTGGGCAAATCCACTGAAATGTCACCACAGCCTGCACAAACATCTAAAACCTTTGGAAAAAGAACTTCCCTTTGGTGCATGGGGTGGGGCTGAGGGCATGGACCCCTTTTCCATTTGACAAGAAAAACTTTTTTCACCTTTGTCAAATGTGAGCAGCAGTCAAATAGCATATTTACAATAGAGAAAAGACATTTTTCTGAGTGTTAGAAATCTGTGGTGTATGAAGTCCTGACTTTATAGATCTTGAGAATTAGACTTTGTTTTTTTCCCCCCAGGGTGAAAATAAATTGAGCAAAAAGAAGCATTGTGAGGAATTGGGGCAAAAAGCTTCTAATTTGCATTGGTTTTGATCCACTGGTCTTTTAAGCACTGCTTGTTATGTGTCTGCATTTTCTAGGTATTGTGCACACAGGCTGCCCCCAAGTCGTATTTATAGGTTTGGAGGTGAGAGCTGGCATCATGATCCAGTTTCCTAGCGGGGTGCGTTTTGTGTGGGAAGAGCGGCAGGATGGGAGCCTCTGAATGCATGATGAAGACTCCAGTAGTTCTGCCACCAGAGTGCTGTTAGTCATATGGTATCATTCTGGTAGAATTTATTTAAATTATATTTCAAATTAGCTTGTTAGAATAAAAATACGCTTGTGGGGAACACATTTAGACATTTGTCAAAGACTAGAGAGATTTTTTTAAAAAATTTTTATTCATAAGCCTGGTTGATAGTCTTATTATTATTCCTCTGAGGAATTGGAGATGGTAGAGTCCCCACCCCTGTGCAGACAAGCTTAGGATAAGGCTTTACCATCAGCCACAGGAGTCAGGCTAAGAGCCATGTATTAAAAAGAAGCCCTGAGTATACAAGTAGCTCCCAGTCAAAGGAGGGCTGAAGTGAAGGCGAGTCCCAGCTATGCAGGGGCTCTAGGTGGCCCCTTTCTTTGCCTTGCCTGGGGAAATCTCTGTTTAGATCACCAGTGAGGGACAGGCTGAGTCCAGTCTGCCTTTAGTCCTCCTTTTGCTCTGGGGGTAATCTTGTCTATGGGTTATGGGGTGGGCGGTGTCCACAGGGACCTGGTGAGTGAGGAATATTGCAGACCCCACTGCCTGGGCAATGGATCCCTTTTGGGGTCTCTAATTGGGAAAGCTTTTAATTGGAGTTTTTAGATAAGGGGAAAAAAGGAGAGTTGTTTTGGCTTGTGTCCTGCAGGAGCTGGTGACAGAGAGGGTCCTCATGGGGAAGAGGAATGGAGCCTCTTCCAGGATGCTCCAAAGACAAGGAAAAGTAGCTCCCAGTGGAGGTGGCATCAAGGCACATTTCAGCTCACTTGGTATGAGGAAGAGCTCTCTAACTCCATGTGGACTGAGCGTAGACTCAGCTGTCTCAGTGGAGAGTGCATTGTCATGGAGTACTGTTGGTTGTGGGGGCTGGGAAGGATGGTTAAACACATACAGCTCAAGCCCCAGCCCTCCTCACCCTCACTGGCTGTGTGAGCTTAGATGAGATATTTTCTCTCTCTAAGCTTCACTGTCCTCATCTAGTAAATGATTGAGGTGATTAAATAGAAAATGTGTATAAAGCATTTAGTACAGTGCTGGACACATAAATACTCAATAAATGGTGGTCAAGTTTATCATCATTATCATTACCACTGCCATCATTTCTTCTTTGGGTGAGAAGTTAGCCCTTTGGGCACCCGGTGGAATTAGGTGGTTGGGGATGACATGTGCCTCCATTCCCTCATCCTTAATCCCCTTGGGCATTGTCTGAGTCTTCAGCCACTCTGTGCAGCTGCCTTCGAGACTACCCAGTCACTCTGCTCCCAGTCCTGAGCAGTGCCAGAGTTGGCTTCCAGTCATCAGGTGACTCAGGCAATCTGAGACTTGCCCTGTGAAATATTGCCTCATGTTGCTAAGCCTCTCAGGTGGTGTGGGTGGAGGAATGTCAGCAGCCAGAGGATTGTGAAGGCCAGGAGAGTGAGCTGACCCATGTATATCAACAAGAAAGCCAGTCTGCCAACCAGTTGCTTTTACAGGGAGGTGCAAGTGTGGACAAAGTGGCATCAGACTAGGGATTTGTGTTGCCGGTCAGGGAGCCCTTCACTGATTATTTGTATATGCATTCACTCATTCATTCAACAGTGACCTACCTGTGTCAAGCATTGTCGTGGGTGCTCGGAACACAATGATGGACATCAGTGGCTCTAGGATGCTTACAGGCTAGTGGAGAAGTTGGACATGAAGTAAACACTGCCCAATGGATGGGCATTGGGGGATGTTGTACCAGGGGCCGTGTGGACTAGTCAGTAGTTTCAGGGTCCCTGTATGTCTCTGGACTCCCATCCTTACATGGATCTGAATTCCTTTTTGATCACCCTTCATCGGTTCATCAGCTCTTACCTTTCTTGCTCCTTTGGCCAATGACCGTCACCTGAATGTTGAGCACCTTCTCTGGGCTAGACACAAGGAAGACAGGTCATAAGACAGAGTCCCTGCCTTCCTGAGGGAGATGGCTGGTGAGCAGGTAATTAGGGCAATGAGATAAGTCTGTTATTGAAATATGAACATGGATACATGCTTAACTCTGTAAGAAGTTAGAGAAGACTTCCTGAAGGGGGTGACATCCAAGCTAAGTCTTGAAGGATAAAGAGGAGTTTCTCAGGCAGACAAAATGAGGAACAGGGCATTTAGGCAGAGGGTTGCCCAAGGGAAGTAGTAAAGTATGGGGCTCAAGAACAGGGACCCTGGACCCAGTCTTTGTCTGGCCATTCACTGCCTGTGTGACTGGAGCAATGTACTGATCTTCTTTGAGATTCCATTTCTTCATCTGTGAAATAAGAATAATAATAGTATTATACCAGTGTTGTAGGGTTGTTGTAAGGATTAAACACCCATGTTGATTCACATTAGCTATTAATAATAGGCATGGAGATGCAAAAGAATGTGGAGAAGAAGGTGAATGTGGAGAAGGGCTTGGGAAGGTATAGGCATGAAGGAGAGACCTTTGGGTTAAGGTGTTGGGACTTAATCCTGTGAGTGGCAGGGAGCCAGCTATAGGTGAGGCTGGAGGTCAGGGGAACAGATTGTCCTGGTGTCGAAGAATGAGGCCTGACCTAGGCATCAAGCAGTGGACTTGGAGAGGAAGAGGTGACTTGGGGTGGGAGGCAGGAACGCACTATAATGTATGGACTTCGGTCTGTAGGCAGTAAGGGAACATTTTCAGTTTTGAAGGAAGAATAATGCTTGTTTTAGGAATTTTTTTTTTTTTTTTTTTTTGGACACAGACTCTCACTCTGTCGCCCAGGCTAGAGTGCAGTAGCGCGATCTCAGCTCACTGCAAGCTCCGCCTCTCGGGTTCACGCCATTCTCCTGCCTTAGCCTCCCGAGTAGCTGGGACTACAGGCGCCTGCCACCGCGCCCGGCTAATTTTTGTGTTTTTAGTAGAGATGGGGTTTCACAGTGTTAGCCAGGCTGGTCTCGATCTCCTGACCTCATGATCCGCCTGCCTCAGCCTCCCAAAGTGCTGGCATTACAAGCGTGAGCCGCCACACCCAGCCCATGCACAGCTAATTTTTTATGTTTTGTAGAGATAGGGTTGCACTGTGTTGCCCAGGCTGGTCTTGATCTCCTGAGCAATCCTCCCGCCTCGCAGTTCTTTCATATATAGTTGCTAAATGAGGACACAATTAAGCTATCATTTAATGGTAGGTTGGAGTCACTATGGAGAGTGCTGTCTATGCAATATCTCATTTAACTCTCACAACAACCTCCCCATTTTCTTTTTTTTTTTTTTTTTTACTATACTTTTAAGTTCTAGGGTACATGTGCACAACGTGCAGCTTTGTTACATATGTATACATGTGCCATGTTGGTGTGCTGCACCCATTAACTCGTCATTTACATTAGGTATATCTCCTAAGGCTATCCCTCCCCCCTACACCCACCCCACAACAGGCCCCAGTGTGTGATTATCCCCTTCCTGTGTCTAAGTGTTCTCATTGTTCAGTTCCCACCTATGAGTGAGAACATGCGGTGTTTGGTTTTCTGTCCTTGCAATAGTTTGCTGAGAATGATGGTTTCCAGCTTCATCCATGTCCCTACAAAGGACATGAACTCATCCTTTTTTGTGGCTGCATAGTATTCCATGGTATATATGTGCCACATTTTCTTAATCTAGTCTATCATTGATGGACATTTAGACAAGTGTCCAAATTTTCATAGTTGAAGAAACTGGGTTTAAGAGATTCAGTAGCCTACCAAAGCTGTCGGTCAGGACATGTCAGAGTTGGAAACCAAGCTTGGGCATATCTGAGAGCAAAATTCACTTTCTTTTTTGTTGTTGAGACAGAGTCTTGCTCTGTCACCCAGGCTGCAGTGCAGTGGCGCAATCTCGGCTCGATGCAACCTCCGCCTCCCAGGTTCAAGCGATCCTGCTACCTCAGTCCCCTGAGTAGCTGGGACTACAGGAATGCACCACCACACTTGGCTATTTTTTTTTTTTTTTTGTATTTTTTGTATTTTTAGTAGAGACAGGGTTTTGCCATGTTGGCCAGGCTGGTCTTGAACTTCTAGCCTCAAGTGATCTGCCCACCTTGCCCTCCCACAGTGTTGGGATTACAGGCATGAGCCACCGTGCCTGGCCAAAATTCCTGTTCTTTTTTATTATTATTATTTTTTTTGAGACGGAGTCTCGCTCTGTAGCCCAGGCTGGAGTGCAGTGGCGTGCGATCTCAGCTCACTGCAAGCTCTGCTTCCTGGGTTCACGCCATTCTCCTGCCTCAGCCTCCCGAGTAGCTGGGACTATAGGTGCCTGCCACCAAGCCCAGCTAATTTTTTGTATTTTTAGTAGAGACGGGGTTTCACCATGTTAGCCAGGATGGTCTCGATCTTCTGACCTTGTGATCCGCCCGCCTCAGCCTCCCAAAGTGCTAGGATTACACGTGTGAGCCCCCGCACCTGGCCCCAGAATTCCTGTTCTTAAGATGCACTTTCTGGAGGCCAAAGCTCCCATTAGAGTCCTGTGGTGGATGGACTCCACTCTTGGTTGTTAAGATGAGAGAATGGGAGAGGCTGAGTTACCACTGACGTGTATGTTTCTAGGCTGTGCGGCTGATAGTGGTGATGTGGACAGATTGGGAATGTAAGAGGAGATGCGGTTCTTTTGGGGAAAATGAGAGTTTAGTTTTGGGTGGATATGGTGACATTCCACTCGTCCAGGCTATCCATAGCAAGTATAAATTCAGTTCTAACACTCAACAGTTCAGATAGAGTCAGAGATACAGATTTGGGAGCCATCACCTCTAAGATGGATTTGACCTCCTAAGGAGAAAGAAAGTCAAGAAGGATAAAGATGGAACTCTGGCCAAGGCCTGCAATTGGAGGGAAGGAAAATAAGCCGGTGAATGAGACCGAGAGATGATGAGACTCAGAGGAAGGCTGGAGGAGAGAGGGGTTGCAGAAGCCAGGAGAGAGAAGGCTGAAAAGGGGAGCATCCTCAACAAGGTCAGAGGGCTCAGAGAGCTAAGAGGAGGCGGGGGGATTGAGACTGTTAAGTACCCCTATGGGAGCAGGAGCATTAGGGCACTGAGGGAGTTTGAGAGAAGCCTCAGCCAAATGTGAAAACACAAATCCATTTGCAGGCAAAATGCATTTAAGAAGTGAGTATGTGAGGAGCAGGTGGAGAAGTCTAGCTGATGGTGAAGGTAGCTTGAAAGTGAGTCAGGGTAGAAGGACCATTGATGTTTGTTTCATAAGCTGAGGATGTTGGGAGTCTAAGGGTAAAGAAAAGGGGAGATTGAGCATCTTAGAGAAGGATGAGAGGCAGTGAGGTTGGAGGAAGGAGGCAACTAGAGGAAGACCTGAAGAGGAGTGCAACATCCTCAGACACCAGGCAAGGTGCAGGTGTAGAGGCATTTTGAGACTGTGGCCAGAAGAGGGGTGTGGGAGCTTGATCAGCTGGCATTTTCTTTTTTTGGGGGGTGAACGGTGTCTTGCTCTGTCACCCAGGCTGGAGTGCAGTGGCGTGATCTCAACTCACTGCAACCTCCGCCTCCTGGGTTCAAGCAGTTCTCCTGCTCAGCCTCCCGAGTAGCTGGGATTACAGGTGTGTACCACCATGCCCGGTTAATTTTTGTATTTTTTTAGTAGAGACGGGGTTTCGCCATGTTGGCCAGGCTGGTCTCAAACTCCTGACCTCAGGTGATCCGCCTGCCTCGGCCTCCCAAAGTGCTGGGATTACAGGCATGAGCCATCACGCCCAGCTGAGCTGGCATTTTCTTCTCTGTGTGAGATAAGGGATTGATTGAGAACTGGAGGGTAGATCAAGAAGGAAAATGGGTTGATAAAGCTGGTTGTAGGGTTGGAGCGGGGAGTGAGCTGAGACAAATACTGACTAGGGAATAGCCTTCGGGGACCAGTTGAAGATTGAAGACTGTGACTTTGTAAAAGTGCCAGTGGCCACTGGTAAATGATGTGCCAACATGCCAAGCGACCAGGAAGTGAGAACAGATGCAAGCAGTCCCAGACCCAGAAGGTGGGTGCACAGGGACAGCCACCCTGATCAGACTCGGAATGCTTTGCCATCCACAGCCCTGGGCACACCATGTGGGAGGAGGGGAAGCCTGCTCTGTCTCCATCGGTCACCTCTTTACCCTCACTTCTCTGAGTTGCCAGTCACTGTTCTGTTGTTAATAATTCTTCCAGACCCTTTCTGAAAAATGCATTAAAATTCTCACCAGCATGACCACTTTGAGTAATGAGATCTGTAAGTTTATTAACCTCTGTGAGAAGTGGATTTTCTTGCTCCATGGGAGCGGATAATCTCTTGGAGGGAACGAACATTAATGTGCTGACCTGGAGGGCAGAGGCAGTGTGGGGGTGGCTTATCTGTGTCCCTCCCCACTCTCTGACTTAATGTGTGTCTCATGGAACTCAGGGAATATGGGCTGATTGCTTCTACACATCACTGTCCCTCAGCCCACTCAATCCAGCAGCAGCCCAAAGTTAGAGAAATCAAACCATAACAAAATCCAAGTTTCTGTCACTGAGTCTCATTCACTAAGTTTGAGAAGGGGAAAGCTGAAGGTGAGAGCATGAAGTCTTATGCAGAGAAGAATGTCTAGACTGTGTGTCATTCACAGTGGCTTGGGAACCCATTGGAGTTGGGAGGGGCAGCAGGATATTTGCTGTATGACTGTGTTGAAACACATCCTCTGTCATCTGAATGTTGGCCTTCAAATGTGCACATGTCATGGATATTTGACATAAGCTAAGTAGTGATGATTCATGGCTTCATCCTCATTAGTTGATATTTCAAGCCTGCTATAACCTAACCGAACGCAACAGTCTGTGTGTACCCTGAATATTTTTGGTCCAGGCCCCTCTATGTTGTTTAGCACATAAAACATTTAATTATCGTATGAAGTTATAATCTGTTATAATCTGTGACTCCCCCACCCTTGGCCTTCCAGACCAGCTCTGTCTAATAGAAATAGGAGAGCTGGTTGGGCATGGTGGTTGATGCCTGTAATCCCAGCACTTTGGGAGGCCGAGGCAGGTGGATCACTTGAGCTTAGGTGTTCATGTAGAAACCCCATCTCTACAAAAATGAAAACAAAAACTAGCTAGGCATGGTGGCATGCACCTTCTGTCCCAGCTCCTCGGGAGGTTGAGGTGGGAGGATCGCTTGAATCTGGGAGACGGAGGTTGCAGTGAGCTGAGATCGCACCACTGCAGTCCAGTCTGGGTGACAGAGCGAGACTCTGTCTCAAAAAAAAAAAAAAAAAGAAAGAAAGAAAATAGGAGAACCATGTGTTTTCTAGTATCCACATTAAAAGAGTGACAAGAAACAAGTGAAATTAACATTTTAATCCAATATACCAAAAATAGTATTTCAACATGTAATCAATGGTGAGCAAAACAGACACCATCCCTCTCTGTGTGGAATTTACATTCTAGTGAGGAAGACAGTTCCACCTGTCCCTGGCTCCTCCCCTGAAAACACAACCTGTAAATGGATCCACAAATAAAATAACTGCAGGTTGTGCTCAGTGCCAGAGGGAAAGAAGCAAGGCTGAGACCGACTTTAGAATGTGTGGTTGTGAGATGCCCCTCTGAAGAGGTGGTGACATTTAAGATGCAACCACATGTGCAGAAAGGGAGCAGAGCGTTGTAGGTGGAGGGAAGAACAGGTGCAAAGACTGCAAGTAGGAAGGAGATGTCTGGAATGTTTGAGAGACTGAAGTCAGACCAGCAGGGTGGGATTGCAGCGAGTGAGGGGAGGGCACCCTGTCTCAGATTGAAGAAAGACGTACGCGAGGACGAAATTGAACTGAGGCATGGACTGGCAGTTTTATTTGATGGGCAGTATGATTGAATAAGAGTGAAAGGTTTTAGTACGGCTGCAGCATGATCCTTCTTCAGATTTAAGAAGAGCACACTGCTGCTCTGTGGGGGATGCAGTGGAAGAGGACAAGAGTTGAAGGAAGCAAAGAGACCCATTGAAGGTCTCCAGGTCAAAGCAGTTCCTGGCTGAGGCTGAGAAGGTCGCAGAGGAGACAGAAGTGGGTGGGTTCTACAGAAGGCTTGCAGATGGATTTGTGAGAACTTTCAGATGGATGAGATGTGGCATAAGGGGTGAGGGAGAGGGAGGGAATAAAGAAGACCCCTTTGGTTTTTGGGTTATGCCACTAGGAGATGTGAGGAAGCCTGGAGGAGGAGCAAGTTAGGATTGGGGTGTGGGAGTCAAATTTAGTATCAGCAGGTTCAGGTTGAAGGGGTGAGTAGAGGTGGAGCTGAGGAGGAGGCAGGTAATTGTATGAATCTGGGGCTCAGCTTAGAGGTCAGCTGGGAAAACTCTAGTGAGGTCACCCAGGGAGGGAGGGTAGGCCGGGGAGAGGGCTCAGGACTGAGCATGCAACACCCATCCTTTAGGTGGCCATAGAGGAGGAGGAACCAGCAGAGAAGATAGAGGAGGAGTGGCCAGTGAGGTGTGGTGGCCTCAGGGTGGCCAGTGGAGAAGTGTCCCAAGCAGGAGAGTTTGGGCATTGGTTTGAGCGCTGCTGAGCCCCATCCATGTTGAGATGGGTCCGGGAGCCAGGTGGGTTGGAAGGTGAGTGCGAGGCTGGGGAGCAGCGTTGTGTAGACCACATTTTGAAGAAGTTGACTGTTAAGGGAGCAGAGAAATAGAACCATAGCATGAGAGGCTGCAGGTGCAGAAAGAAGCATTGAAGGCAGGAGATGCAGCAGGCGAGGTGTGAGGGGAGCGCTACCCGGTTGAAGGCAGGGGGCAGAGCAGCCCAGGCCTTAAGAAGATGAGAGGCTGTGGTTCAAAGCACCAGGGAAGGAGGCCACCGTGACGGAGATGCAGGCGGGACTGGTGTGGTGAGAAGATAGAGTTCCCATCGTGGCTCCTCTGTCCCATCTGAAGTATGAAGCAGGGTCATCAGCAGAGAGCGGGAATGGGGGACAGGGCGTGGGAAGCTGGAGGAGAAGGTGATGTGAAACTGTTGTCTGGGAATGAGCGGCAAGCCTACCAGAGAAACACAGGCCTGCCGGCCACTGCAGAGTGACAGTTTGAGGTCAGAGAACATGAATTTAAAGTGAAACTTGTCCACCCTGTTTTGACCTTGCCCAGTGGCTTGGGTGTGGGAGTAAAGGAAGCAGATGGCAGAAGACATCAGGCTGGGGTTCAGCCAGGCTTGGCGGGGGCAGGATCCACTGGGGATTGGTAACCATGAGAGACCATGGGATGGGCATGAGCCCTCCCAGGAAGAAAGGCAGGCCAGGATGTGGCCAGTGGAGAGGGGAAGTAAATCAGTGGCCTGGAGGTCTCTGCAAGGTGGGAAATGTGTGTGCAGGGGACTGGGAGGATGGGCAGTGTGGGCGGGAAGCAAGGGATCTGCAGCTCATGTTTTAGGGTGATGGAGGATTCCAGGGTATGGCTGTGGGTGAGGGTCACTAAAGGAGCATGGGGAAGGAGGCATTGGAGTGAAAGAGGCTGAGGAACTGAGTCCAGGGTGTTGAGGGTTATCCCTGTGGATGGTGACAGGTGGTGGGTGGAAGAGGAGGCTGGGCCAGGAGCTGAAGCACTTGGTGGATGGCAGAAAGTAACGTGGAGGCAGGCAAAGGTGGGTAGGAGCAGGTGGCTGAATGACCTCGCCTCCAGGACACACAGGAACCGCATGATGGGGGCCACCAGGATACCCTTCCCCCTCCCTTTCTGTTCTGCGTATGTGGGGGGTGGTCGGGAGTGTTGCCCTCAGGGACTCACTGGTTTCCAGTAAGCCATGAAAGTGAAGGGAGTGTTCTGGCCAGGGGTACTGAGGCCTGCTCATTTCCAGAAGGATTTCCCCTGAGTGTGGGAGGATAGGGAGCGGGAAGGACCAGCTCAGATTTGGGAATATCCAGAGCAGGGAGGACCCTGTGTGATGCTGGGTGGCAGGGAAAGTGTGGTGTCTGCCTCTTCCCAAGGTAGAGTGATGGCACCTATTCATGTCTTGAGCATGGGTAGTGGGGCGGGTCTTTTGTGAGTGTGAGAGAGACTTGGGGATTTCGAGTGGAAGGTGAGCTCCCTGTGAGTCAGCCCTGGTGATGTGATTGCCGGGATGCTGCCTAAAACTCTGAAGACCTTAGTGAAGTATGAAAGCACTGTAAGAAAGGAGGCAGTGGGCCTGCCCTGCTCCCATCTAGAACCCTGCGTTTGGTTTTGGGTACCAGAGGTCCCCTGAGTATAGATGTGTGGAAGGACATTTGGAGGAGAGAACGCAGAGCAGGAGGGATCTGGGCATGTTTCTGTGAGAATGATGAGAAGGCGGGGTTCTTGGCTGGGTGCAGTGGCTCACACCTGTAAACCTAGCACTTTGGGAGGCTAAGGTGGGAGGATTGCTTGAAGCCACAAGTTCGAGATCAGCCTGGGGTGACATAGTGAGACTTCTTCCCTACCAATCGTTTTTGTTTGTTTGTTTGTTTGCTTTTTTTAATCAGCTGGGCATGGTGGCATGCACGTGTAGTCCTAGCTACTCAGGAGGCTGAGGCAGGAGGACTACTTGAGCCCAGGAGGGTCAAGGCTGCAGTGAGCCATGATTGCACCACTGCACTCCATCCTGGACAACAGAGCAAGATCCTATCTCAAGGAAGGGTTCTTAATGTGGGATGTGGGGTCTCTGAACACTCCTGCCTGTCCTGTGGAGATTGGTAGATAAGTGTGTGCTTTTCTGGGGACGATGTCCATAGTTTTTTTAATCAGATTTTCAAAGGGATCCTTGATCCAAAGGAGATTAGCACCACCTGTTTAAAGGACTTGGGCATACTTAACCTAGAGAAGGGACAACTTGAGCTGACAGTGAGGGCACGGGGAGGAGACAGCCACCCCCCTGTAGATTACCAGCTGCCATTTGTGGTGGGGAGCTTGCTCTGTGCCGACCCACCTGGCAGGGCTCAGATCAGTGGGAGGGAGCCCAGCTTTGGCTCTGTGTGGGCATCTGAGGGAGCCTAAGAGCACTTCTCACAGTTGGGGTGTGCACAGGGCAAGAGGCGGGAGGAGAGGGCCTGTGATGCTGCCAAAAGGTTTGTCCAAATCTTGTTCTGACGAGTGAACAGCTTTGAGCATTGCTGGGTTTTCCTCGTCCTCAGGGAGAATATCTTGAGGGCCGAGCTTTGTGGGAGTGATGAACCCCTGTGGAGGCTCAGGAGACAGCGCATTAATTTTCATCTTAGGGAGTGCACCCTCAGCTTGTCTTGGGACCTCAATTACTCCTCTGTGGTGTGAGAATACTGTTCCGTATGACATTGCCTTGTGGTGTGGTGGGTAGCACTTCCCCACATCTTTTTTTTTCTTTTCTTTTTTTTTTTTTTTTTTTTGAGACAGAGTCTTGCTTTGTTGCCGAGGCCCAGGCTGGAGTGCAGTGGTGTGATCTTGGCTCACTGCAACCTCCAGCTCCCAGGTTCAAGTGATTCTCCTGCCTGAGCCTTCCAAGTAGCTGGGACTACAGGTGCACACCACCATGCCTGGCTGATTTTTGTATTTTTAGTAGAGACAAGGTTTTGCCATGTTGGCCAGGCTAGTCTCAAACTCCTGACCTCAAGTGATCCACCCTCCTCGGCCTCCCCAAGTGCTGGGATTACAGACGTGAGCCACTACGCCGGCCCTCTTCCTCACATCTTACTCGGGGTGCGGGGGGATGAGCTCCCTCACTTGCCCACCTAGATGGTCTCTGACACTGGGCTGTCTTCCATAATATGGATGGAGTTGGGTGAGAAGAGTGCTGAATTAGGCTCCCCAGGCCTGGGTTTTGAGCACAGCTTTATCTCGTAGAAGGAGTCCTGTCTTACCCTCACCCAGTGTGTTCCTAGTGATGGTTAGGGCTCCTATCTTTCTTTGGCACCAACAGAATCAGATTCAGTAAATTTAAAGTGACTCCTGTGAGACAGAACTGCTGGTTAATTGAGTTTGACTTTGTGAGAGTGTCCTCTCTTTTTCTTTTCTTCTGTCAGGGTTTTTTTTTTTTTTTTTTTGAGACGGAGTCTTGCTCTGTCGACCAGGCTGGAGTGCAGTGGCTCAATCTTGGCTCACAGCAACCTCTGCCTTCCGGGTTCAAGCGATTCTGCTGCGTCAGCCTTCTGAGTATCTGGGACTACAGGCGTATGCCACCACACCCAACTAATTTTTTGTATTTTTAGTAGAGACACGGTTTCACCATGTTAGCCAGGATGGTCTCGATCTCCTGACCTCATGATCTGCCTGCCCTGGCCTCCCACAGTGTTGGGATTATAGGCGTGAGCCACTGTGCTCGTTTTTTTTTTTTTTTTTTTTTAAAGCAGGCTTGCTTCACCAAGGATGAAGTATTCTGAAAAACTGGAATTGGAATCCCACAGCCTGATTGAAAGCCATATCACTGGCTTCAAGGGAGGGAGCTAAAAAAAGCCACTCCTTGGCTTCTCCCATGAATTTTAAATGTTCTGAAAGCTTTGCCTTGAGAAGGAAACAATGCCTCATGCCTTAAATAATTAAGTGGAGTACACTAAGAATGGCAGTGTCAGTCCAGGCTGGTCACACTGTGGCCCCAGGGGGCCTCTCTCTCAAGGGCAGAGCTCTGTGGGTGCTCACCGAGGTTGTCCTCATAGCAAAAATTGGTGCAGTTTCAAATACTGCCTTTTAGGCATTTGGTGAAATTGGCATAGCCCTGGAATTGTCATAAAAGAGGATGAAGGTGGCATGTGGTAGAATGCAAGCTTTTTTTTTTTTTTTTTTTTTTAAATTCACAGTCTTGTTCTGTCGTTCAGGCTAGAGTGCAGTGGCTAGATCCCGGCTCTGTGTGGGCATCTGAGGGAGCGCAAGAGCACCTCTCACAGGCGGGGTGTGCACAGGGCAGAAGTTGCACAAGGCATACTGCAACCTCCGCCTCCTGGGTTCAAGCGATTCTCCTGCCTTAGCCTCCCGAGTAGCTGGGATTACAGGTGCCCGCCACCACAGCCGGCTAACTTTGGTAGTTTTAGTAGAGACAGGGTTTCACTATGTTGGCCAGGCTGGTCTCAAACTCCAGACCTCAAGTGATCTACCCGCCTCAGCCTCCCAAAGTTCTTGGATTACAGGCATGAGCCACCACACCCAGCCAGAATGCAAGTTTTCTGCTGAGAGGCTGCATCTGTCATCTGTTTGTATCAGACCTGTGAATTCTTAGCTGGCCTTAATTTGCCCCTCCACTGACACATGACTGTCCATGTGGGATGACTGTGGGCCAGGCCCAAGTCTGTATCCTCCCAACAACTATAGTATTGGCAGTGGTTTCTCTGTACACTTGGTGGAAACTTCTGGAGAATCTGTGCAGGGAAAAGGCTACTTTATCTTCAGGCAGAAGACCCTCCCTTCAGGGGCAGTGATGGCATCTTAGAGATGCTTCCTGGCTGTCTGTGCACTCTGTGATTGCACAGGACACTTACCTCTAAGGCTGCAGGATGGCATGCCGTACAGACGTCAGGTCATGCCAGGCGGTCCTTGTGGTATCTTCCGCGGTTTCTGTGGAAGAGCGAGTTCTGCCGGGGTAACTAATACTTATTGACTCCCTTTATATGGTATTTCATTTAAGCTTCACATTTTTTGGATAAACTAGAGGTTAGAGAGGTGGAGTGACTTGATTAAGGTTACACAGCGAGCACACAGTGGAGCTGGTAGTTACATGTGTGGTCTTACCCTAAGACATGTCACCCAGAGGGTCACATTTTGTGAGACTTTTATAGTTCCATGAGAAAAACAGCCTTTATTTCAAAAGTACAACTTGAAGTCTAAAACCAAAAGCAGAGATGTGCCTCAGAAAAGCTGTGTTAGGCTGGGTGTGGTGGCTCACGCCTGTAATCCCAGCACTTTGGGAGGACGAGGCAGGCAGATCACTGAGGTCCGGAGTTCAAGACCAGCCTGACCAACATGGAGAAACCCCATCTCTACTAAAAATACAAAATTAGCCGGGCGTGGTAGCACATGCCTTTAATCCCAGCTACTCAGGAGGCTGAGGTAGGAGAATCGCTTGAACCTGGCAGGCGGAGGTTGCAGTGAGCCAAGATCCTGCCACTGCACTTCAGCCTGGGCAACAAGAATGAAACTCCGTCCCATAAAAAAAAAAAAACAAAAACCAAAAAACTGTGTTAACATACCTGTAACAGGGTGGAGGCTAGTAGTGGAGGCTTCTTTTGATGTCTTTTTTTTTTTTTTTTTTGATAGAGTTTCACTCTGTCACCTAGGCTGAGTGTGCAGTGACGCGATCTCGGCTCACTGCAATCTCCACCTCCTGGGTTCAAGTGATTCTCTTGCCTCATTCTCCCAAGCAGCTGGGATTACAGGTGTGTACCACTATACCTGACTAATTTTTGTAGTTTTAGTAGAGACGGGGTTTCTCTATATTGGCCAGGCTGGTCTTGAACTCCTGACCTCAGGTGATCCACTGGCCTTGTCCTCCCAAAGTGCTGGGATTACAGGCGTGAGCCATCGTGCCCGGCCTCCTACAGATTTCTTTTGCCCAGAACGTGCTAAGCCGTTTTCATTGTCTTCCCTTTCTCATCCGTTCATCTATCTTCCAGCTTCTCCCTGGCCCTTTTTCTCAGGTTTCAGTAGAGGTTCTCAGAATGACTTAGTTCTTTGATCCTGTTGGATTGTATGTTATGATCACTTCTATGAAGGCATTACTCAGATTACATGATAGGAATCTGAATCTCAAATAAGTTAAGCCTGTTAGGCTGGGTCTATGATCGGTTGTATTGATACTAATCTTGACACACAGCAGGGTTGTAAGCTCTCCAAAGCCCACATTGCTGCTCACCCTCTTTTTGGCCTTCACACTTTAAATGGTCGTCTGCATTGTTGATTGTCTCAAAGATGTATGACAGCTTTTTTTTTTTTCTTTTTTAGTTTTTAGTTTTTTGCCAGTTGTTGCAGCTGTTTTGTTGTAGCTGGGGCTCTTCTGGCTGTAATAGGATTCATCTGTTGGGAATGTGAGAGGAAAGGTGCTTTTGTGATACGGTTTTCAGGACTGGTTTCTCAAATCAAACA
Organism: Papio anubis; assembly: GCF_008728515.1. NCBI lineage: Eukaryota > Metazoa > Chordata > Mammalia > Primates > Cercopithecidae > Papio > Papio anubis. Next base: position 104,951,879 of record NC_044982.1, on the reverse strand, counting down.
GCACTTTACCTCCATGGAAGTTGGGAGTTTCAAGCTCCTCTATCCTAGGTGAGACGTGAGACTGACTTTGAGAAGTGAAATTTGGTTCTTTATGCATCTTACAAAAATCAGTTGTTTGATTTATTTATATGCCCTTTTTCTTGGAGCAAGTCTACCCATTAAAGGCTAAACTAACCTAGTAAATAACGAATGCAGCTTGATGAGGAAGTTACAGACTAAAATTATGATCTGAACCTAGATAGGCTCTTGTTAAGTGTTATTGCTGGTTATTCATGGTCATGGTCTTTTAGGTAATCTGTTTTTATTTTTTATTTGCTTTTGTTTTCTAACCAAAAGAGAGCTGGAGTAGGTAATCTGTTTTTAGAATGAAAAATTTTATGAAGTCTTTGGAACTGTTCTTGGTAACAGGTAAAATCCATTTCCCTCTACATCCATGCGATTAAATATTTGCATGGCAGGAACAGAAACCAGTCTATGTGCTCAGACCTCTCATGTTCTAAGGGTTTCCAATGTTTTGTTCTTGGGGTTATCAGAATCAACAGCTTTATTTGGGTTACCTGTGTTGCGGTGGCCACCAGTGGGAAGAGAGCTGCATCCAAGCAGTCCAGGTGGAGGTTACCCTTGCACACAATAGATTTAGCCCAGTAGTGCACTTCTGGCTGGTCTTTAGGCTGGCAGTGCATTTCTAGCAAAGAAACCACTGCCAATACTGTAGTGGTTGGGAGGATACAGAGTTGGGCTGGGCCTGCAGTCGTCCCACACGGGCAGTCATGCTGCCGTGGAGTGGCAGAAGTAGCCCAGCGGTGCACTTTTTTTTTTTTTTTGAGACGAAGTTTTCACCCTTGTTGTACAGGCTGGAATACACAATGGCACAATCTCAGCTCACTGCAACCTCCACCTCCTGGGTTAAATCGATTCTCCTTTCTCAGCCTCCGAAGTAGCTGGGATTATAGGCATGCACTACCACGCCCAGCTAATTTTTTGTATTTAGTAGAGACAGGGTTTCACCATGTTGGTTAGGCTGATCTCAAACTCCTGACTTCACGTGATCCACCTGCCTCGGCCTCCCAAAGTGCTGGGATTACAGGCGTGAGCCACTGCACCCGGCCAGCAGTGCACTTCTTACATCCTAACTTTGCTCTTCCATTCATGCAGTTAACTAATATTTACTGAGTACTCGCCTCTGTCCTTGTAGAGCTTACAGTATAGCAAGGAACATGAGAATTGAATATTATAAAAATAATTACTTAATTATTGAATATAAAATATATAAATTACAGTGTGGTTTCCAGGACTGGTTTCCCAATCAAGCAACACTTTATCTCTATAGAAGCTGGGAGTTTCAAGCTCCTCCATCCTAGGTAAGAGGTGAGTAATTATTACAAAAGTAATTCCTCAATTATAATTCACTCATTCGGCAAGTATTTGTTAAGTATCTAGTGTAGGCTAGGCACTGTTCATGGGAGTGATGATATCCATGAACCAGACAGACAAGAATTCTTGCCTTTTGAAGCTTACATTTTAATGAGACATACAATAAATGAAAACAACAAATAAGTAGATTTCATGGCATGTTAGAAGGTGGTAAGTGTTGTGGGAAACAACAGAGGCAGGTGTAGGTGACTCGGAGTATGGGCTGGGCTGGGTGTGGCATCGTATGTGCTACAGCCTGAATATTTGTGTCCCCCACAGATTCATATGTTGAAATCAAATCATAAATGTGATGGTATTAGGAGGCAGGATCTTTGTTGGGGTGATTAGGTCATAGGAGTAGAGCCCTGATTAACGGGATTAGTTCCTGTCTTAGTCCATTTTGTGCTGCTGTAACAGAATACTACAGTTTGGGTAATTTGTAATGAACAGAAATTTACTGAATTACCATTCTGGAGGCTGGGTAGTTTAGTATCAAGGTGCAGGCATTTGAGGGGGCAGGTCTTGCTTGTCATTGACGAAAGGGCAAAGAGAGAGAAAAAGGGGTGGATCTTACCCTTGTATAATGGCATCAATCCTTCCCATGAGGGTGGAGCCCTCATGGTCTGATCACCTCTTCAAGGCCCCACCTCTTAATACTGTTACAATGGCAATTACATTTCTTTCTTTTTTTTTTTTTTTGAAGACAGAGTCTTGCTCTGTTGCCCAGGCTGGAGTGCAGTGGCACAATCTCAGCTCACTGCAACCTCCACCTTCTGGGCTCAAGTGATTCTCCTGCCTCAGCTTCCTGAGTGGCTGGGATTATAGGTGTGTGCCAATATGCCCAGCTAATTTATGTATTTTAGTAGAGACGAGGTTTCACCATGTTGGCCAGGCTGGTCTCAAACTCCTAAGCTCAGGTGATCTCCCTGCTTTGGTCTCCAAAAGTGCTGGGATTACAAGTGTAAGCCACCCCACCTGGTCTGAAATTAAATTTCAACATGAGTTTTGGAGGGGACAGACAAACTATAGCAAGGTCCTTATAAAAGAGGCTGAGAGAGCTGCCTTGCTGCTTCCTCACATGAGGATACATGAGAGTGTGCCATCTGTGAGTCAGAAAGTGTGCCTTCACCAGACACCAAATCTACTGGCACCTTGACCTTGGACCTCCCAGCCATCAGAACTGTGAGAAATAAATTTCTGTATAAGCTATACCCGGCCTCTCATATTTTGTGATAGCAGCCCACGTGGGCTAGGACAGTGTGTGTCAGTGTCAGGGAGTGGGATATATGACATGAAGATTATAGATGGGTTGGACTTACTGGTAATGAAAGGTTATGACAGGGAGTTGGAGAGGCGAGAGAACAGAAGGTCAAGAACTGAGCCCAGGTGGAAGAACCATCTATATGTGTATCGAAATCACAAAGAATCAAGACAAGACTAGTATAGGAGAGAGGGACTGTGATCTGGAGCTAAAATCATTGAGAAATGAGGGAGAGTGTCATGGGGGTTGGTGGTTGACAGAGTGATGACAGGAGATTCAGGGCTGGGGAATTTTAGGGAGGGGGAAGAGAATTATCTGGCAGGGGCAATGAGGAGCCTAGTGGTCCAGCTGTGAAAATGTTCTGAAGGAGAATTATGGGGTGCCATGAAAGCAAATAATAGGTATCTAACCTGGTATGGAGGGGCTGGAAAGGCTTCCCTGAGGAAGTGACATTTGAGAGGGTGGTGGGTTGGGCTAGAGGAGGTCAAAGGGAAGAAGGAACTTTTAAGGGTTACACAGCCAAAAGGAAGTTTGTCTGAACAGTTCTGGGGGCTGAATGTGGACAAGAAGCTTGAGAGAAAGAGGATTTCCCAAGGTAGTGCAAACTAACTCCAGCCTATCTGTAATCTTCATTTCATGCATACCACCCTCCAAAACTGACACACATGGTCCTAGGCAGTTCAGGCTGCTATCATGGGAGGAAGAGACCTATTGTGGTAGCTGGTGGCTACAGAGAGACCCAGGGGACCACATGGAGGTTCTGTGTGGCCACCCAGGGGGCTGGCTGTTGAGGCACCAGGTACTGCCTACTGCCCCATCTTACTGACCCCATGGCTGGTTGATGAACATGGTCTAAAGAGGCTTGAGAGGCACCTTCAAGGGCTATGAAACCTTGGGCTGGTACCTGGAGGTTTTGGGAACTTAGGGAGTATTTTTGGGCTTTCTGCTGAATGGGACTTTGGGAAAGGTTGTAGAGATCCTATTGATGAGAGGATTGGGATTTCTGAATCATTTTTTTTTTTTTTTTTTTTTTTTGAGATGGAGTCTGGCTCTGTCGCCCAGGCTGGAGTGCAGTGGCCGGATCTCAGCTCACTGCAAGCTCCGCCTCCCGGGTTTACGCCATTCTCCTGCCTCAGCCTCCCAAGTAGCTGGGACTACAGACGCCCGCCACCTCGCCCGGCTAGTTTTTTTCTATTTTTTAGTAGAGACGGGGTTTCACCGTGTTAGCCAGGATGGTCTCGATCCCCTGACCTCGTGATCCGCCCGCCTCGGCCTCCCAAAGTGCTGGGATTACAGGCTTGAGCCACCGCGCCCGGCCTACTGAATCATTCTTGAAGGCCTGAGATGACAGCTTTGGTAAGGGATGGATAAGGATGAACCTGTTTACCCGAAGACCAGCTGAGCACCTCAAGGGCTTCAGCCTAAACATAGTGGTAGGGGGAGAGGAAAAGGGCTGAGGTAGTCTGGGAGAAGAGTGGATAGAACAAAGGTGTGGGAAATAACTGATGATATGCACAATAGAACAAAGTAAAGGGACCCTGGAGCATCACGTTGGGCTTAGGGGACTGTCACTGAGTAGCTATGTGTGGTTTTGGGCAAGTTACTTAATCTTTTTCTCCTTTCTGTTTTCCTCTGTGAAATGAAGTATATATGCCGATTTCTCAAGGTTGTTGGGAAAATTGGGTGAGATGTATGTCAGTGCCCAGCATGATGCCCAGCACACAACAGGTGATCAATAAGCACTAGAACCTCCAGGAAGTACCTTTTCCAAGGTTCTGCTGAGATTGAGAGGAGTGGATCTTAGCAAGCATTGCTGTATGACCATGGAAAGGCATTTTCTGTTCAGAAAACAGAACTCTTAGGAGCAGAATGTGAAATTGCCCTGAAGCCCTAAGATGTAAATGTACATGGAAACATGTCCATCTGAGGATGGAAGCTTGAAGAAGAGAGCTTGGAGAAGATAAAAGTGAAGTGGGGAGAAGTCTACACACACAAACCATCTGGCCCTTTGGAGAAAACAAGTGACATGTCCCTGCTGCATGGGAACAAGCAGGGGCTGTTCTGGGGCCAGACTCCAAAACAAAAGGCCGGCACACATGGGCCCCAGCTGTCTAGACACCTGCTGGCAGCCTCATTCTACTAAAAGTCAAGCATTGAACCTTTTCCAAAAGAGAGAAGAAACTCTAGAAGATCCAGTACCATAGCCCCACATCTGATTGATCTGAACTCGTTACCCACACAGTAGCCAGAGCACTCCACAGAATGACGGGAGAATGTGCTGGTCTTCTGTTAGTTGCTTACTTCTGTGTGCTGAAGACCTAACAATACTCTGTACCTTTTCTTTCCAAACCCAAAGAAGTATACGAGGAACTTTACTGGGTGCTTGTTCCCATCACCTCTTGTTCTCTCTTTCTGTCTGTCTCTATCTCTATCTCTCTATGTCTGCACCCCTCTCTCTCACCTCTTTGTTGACATATTGCTGGGTGCCGAACTCTGTCTCAATTCTGGCTGAGACATGGCACATGAGATGTAGTCATGACCCTTAAATTTACCCTGGTAGAGCTGTGCTTTACAGCCTCTTTCAGACCAGGCAGGGTGCATTGGGAAGGGTCACTTGTACAGCCCACTGGGGAAAATGAAGGAGGTTGATGGTAGGATCAACCATAAGCCAGGGCTCCAGCTGTCAGGCCCTGCCAGGAGCCGAGAGGGTCAATGTAGCTCAGCATACCCCTGCATGGGTGTGGGTGGGTATGTGCACACTTGCATGTGTGCATGGGAGAAAACATTATCTAGCGGTTCTGCTGTAGAGCGTGTTCTCAGCTCCCAGTACTGTCCAACAAAGATCTGCTTGTTTGCTTTTTGGAATTACACAGGGTGCCAGTAGGCAGGAGCTGGTCACTCTGAGCCCTCTGAGACTGGGGTTCACTCAAAGCCTCTGGCCACAACATCAAGCACCTCTTTTTTTTTTTTTTTTTTTTGAGATGGGCTCTCTCTGTCACTCAAACTGGAGTGCAATGGCATGATCTCAGCTCACTGCAACCTCCACCTCCCAGGTTCAAGCAATTCTCATGCCTCAGCCTCCTGAGTAGCTGGGACTGCAGGCACATGCCACCAGGCCCTGCTAATTTTTTGTATTTTTAGTAGAGATGGGGTTTCACCATGTTAGCCAGGCTGGTCTCGAACTCCTGACCTTAGGTGATGCCCCTGCTTCAGCCTCCCAAAGTGTTGGGATTACAGGCATGAGCCACCACACCTGGCCCAAGCACCTCTTTTATCAAGGCACTACAGTGGCCCCAGAAATGAAAACCTGGTCCCTACCCAAGGGGACTTGCAGCCCAATTTGGGGGGAACACATCTCTAGCCACCCAGAGATGAGGCTGAATAACATATGAGGGCCACGAGTGAGGTATAGAGAGAGCTGGTATCCAGGGAGAGAATCCAGTCTGGTGTTGGAGCCAGGTGCCTCTGATGGAAGAGGTGACCAATGTGCACTTTGTCTTGAAAGGTGGTAGGATTCTGACCTGGGAATGGTGGGCTCAATGGGGTGGGGGGCATGACATGAGTGGGGGACATTCTGGAGGAAGGCATGGCTCCTCGGAAAGCACAGGTATGGGGTCAGCAGGGACGTCTGTTAAGCCTGTAGGTTGGGTGCAGGGATTGATAGGGAGGAGGTGACAAAGTTAGGTGGAGACAAAGGCTGAGTGAGGACTTGGATTTTGGCTCAGAAGGCTGCCTTCACAACCTGTTTATGAATAGCTGGACAAGTGAACACCTGTGGTTGGTTTGAATGGAGAGCAGTTGGCCTTGTGTAGTACAAGGGAATCAAGCATAAAAAAAGGCTCCCTTCACTCGTGTCTCACTCGTTTGAGGTCCGCAAGGGCTAACTTTCTATTGAATGTGGCCTCCCTTGGCTTCTTCCAAGCCAGCATATACCTAGTGCCATGGGGCTCTGTAAAGCTGCGGACTAACTATTTTTGTCCTCCTTCAAATGCCCATGTTTATTTTTAAACTTGAGCCTTTGCAAAGCAGGGAGGTATCATACAGGCTTTGCTTTTGAGTAAAAAGCTTCTCTTGGGCTGATAGAACCTGCAAAAAGTGTTCTTGATTTAGAGTTGTACATTCTCTTATTGCCTCAATGCCTGTAGTCTGGCATTATAGAGAAGGCCATGGAACTAATTTGCTTTAAAATAAATCCTGGAAAGAGGAGGAAACCCCACATATGTTTGCCATTTCCTTAACGTGTCCTGGCAGATCTGTGTCAGAGGCAGTGGTGTTCATACAAGGAAGGTCTTTCAGTGTTGGAGGTGAGGCGAGTGTGACAAGCTGGGATGTAAGTCTGAATGTGTCAAGCCCACCTCCAACCTCCCACCAATAGAAGCCCTTGGACAAGGAGCTTAGAATAGAATATCTGTTATCTTTTAAGCATATGCAAGTTATAACTGAAAAATGAGATTAACTTAATGTTCAAGATGGAGGATTCAGCACTTATGCTTATTTATACCTTCTCTCCCCAGAACTCATTAAAATGATAATAAGGAGATTATGAAAAGTATAATCCCAGGACAGCAAAATGAATGGGAGGAAATTATCAGTAGTTGAGAGATTACAATAGATTTCTGGACCATAGAAAGCTAGTGGAGGAAAGGCAATGTCAGAAATATAGCACAGAGGAGACCAGAGCCCAGAGTCTGGGTGGAGGGGCCATGGGGAGTGGGGGTAGCTGACCAGTCTGCCCTGCACAACCCCAGAGAGCCTCTGAACCGAGCCTGCAGGTCCAGCAAGGGCAGGAATGAGATGTGGTGCTGAAGCTGGGGCTTAAATTGGAGGTCTCAGGTGATACTCCTGCCACAGGGACACTGCATATCAGCAGGATGGGGGATGAGCAGACTCCACTGGCAGAGCTAAGACTGGGAGTGTGGATGTTGGCATTCAGAATAAAGTCTTCCTTGGTCTGGTGTGCATCCAGGTAGGTGGATGGTATTTGGAAGCATGGTATCAGCTGAGATCAGCGTGGGGAAAGGGGGAAAGTGTGGCATGCTCCAGCACCAAGGAGTCCGGAAGAGGAGGAGGAGCCCACAGAAGCAGCTTCTCATCAGATAAAATGACAGGAGAAGACTGGAGCAAGGCCTGCACGGTGGCACATGAGAGAAAACCTTTTTTTTTTGAGATGGAGTCTCACTCTGTCCTCCAGGCTGGAGTGCAGTGGTGCAATCTTGGCTCACTGTGACCTCCGCCTCCCGGGTTCAAGTGATTTTCTTGCCTCAGCTTTTGTGCCTCAGCTAGCTAGGATTACAGGTGTGCGCCACCACACCAGGATAATTTTTGTATTTTTTGTAGAGATGGGGTTTCCCCATGTTGGCCAGCCTGGTCTCGAACTCCTGGGATTACAGGTGTGAGCCACCATGCCCATCTGAAATTTTTTTTTTTTTTTTTTTTTTTTGGCCATTTAAAACAATTATTTTAAGCTGAGTGGTGTGGTAGTCATAGCTCCTAGGGAGGCTGAAGTAAGAGGATTGCTTGAGCCCAAGAGTTTGAATCTAGCCTGGGCAACATAGTAAGACTTTGTGTCTTAAAAAAAAAAAAAAGAATGTTTTATGCCCAGTGTGGTAGGCTAAAAAATGTCTCCCATAGATATATCAGATGCTAATTTCTGAACCTATGTTATTGTATATGTTAAAGGGTCTTTGCAGATATGATTAAGTTAAGGACTTTGAGATGGGGAAGTTATCCTGCATTATCCAGGGCCCAGTGTAATCACAAGTGTTCTGAAGAGAGTAGCAGAGGGAGATTTTACTACACACAGACAGAAGAGAGAAGAGGATGTGAGGATCTCTGCAGAGAGCTTTGAAGATGCTTTGCTGCAGGTTTTGAAGATGGAGGAGGAGGCCATGAGCCAAGGAACGCAGCTCTAGAAGCTGGGAAAGGCAGGGCAATGGGTGCTTCCTTAGAGCTTCCAACCCTAGAGCCTCTGGAGGGAGCATGGCCCTGGCGGCACCTTGGTTTCAGCCTAGTCAACTGACTGTGGATTTCTGGCCTCCAGAACTGTGAGAGAATAAATTCCTGTCATTTAAGCCCCCAAGTTTGTGGGAATTTGGCACAGCAGCCTAGGATTCATCCAGCCAAAACCAATCAAGTATAAAGGGGAAAGTAAAGGCGATTCCTGATGTGCAAGGACTTAAAGTTGACCTCCCACTCATCTTGAGGATCTACAACAGCAAAACAGTGGCGAAGACAATGAAGGAGGTCATGGAGGGGGGAAGTGAGCAAAAAGAATTGATGACTTCTGGGAGTTCAGTGAAAAGAACTTCTGGACAGATGGCTATGAATGGGCCTCAGAAGCATTCACTCCAAATTATACCTGGAAGTTACTGGCTCCAAGAATAATATCTTTAGGACAGAGACTGGAGCAGATTCCAGACAATGGACAGAGTGAACAAGCTGGAAGATACTAGGGTCATGGGAAGATGGGCTGTGTTTCTTTCCTCGACAGAGAAGGCAATAGGAAAACATCACAAAAATTAAAAATTATCACAAGCATGTCATGTTTCAAATATGAAGCACACGAAAGATACCGCCTGCTTTTGAACAACTGGGAGAGTGCTAGAAAGGAGAAGCTTCTCTCTGACCTTGATACTAGGAATGTTTTCCTGTGAGTAGCACTCTGCTGTTGACATTGGAACTGTACAGAAAGAACTATAATCCTGGCACATTTTTTGCCTCTGCAGGGAACAATATTTATATAGTTATAAGAATGTTCTTTTTTAAAAGGGTTACATAGTACTCTATTGTGTTAATTTATTGACTTGATTCTTCCTGGTACTAGACGTTCCAATTAATTTCTGGTTGACCTTTTTGTAAATAATGCTCGAACCTGAGGTCAGTTTGATCCATGAAGCCTCTTTGTTGGGAGAGTTGGATAATTGAATTATTATACTAGTAATGTATGATTATGTATGAGGAGAAGGGGCTCCATGTGCAAGAATGATGACTGAATTCTGCAGGGAGGTGGTTGATTGGCTTACCTAATGACTCTCCCTCACTGGGCTGAGCTGTTTGTGCTGGGCATCTGGCCAACAGGCTAACCTGTCCTTGATCCTGTATGGGCGAGCAACCCGTTGTGACTTCCCTGAGTAAGGCCTGAAGGCAGAGAGGGGTGTTGGGTGGAGCAGGCATGCTAACTTATGTCTGGTATAAATGGGAGAGATCTGAGCTTGTTTATATGCCAACAGAAGAGATCCAGAAGCACGGAGAGGCTATTGGTGTAATCTAGGTCAGTGTTTCCCAATCTTTTTAGTGTCATGACACATGGAAAATATATTTACAGCACCTAGGCAAATGGACAAGACAGTGCCCAGCCCTGGGACTCCTGTGGCCCAGGCCCTGCTCTGCATCTTGAGGGTTGAGATCCCCTTCTCAGCAGGCTACTTCTTCCCAGCCCAGGTGACATCTTTGTACAAATTAGAAAAAACACTTCTTTAAGACACCTTCTGGATGTCTGTGATCTGCCAAGCAATTGACATAATGAGTCTGCACATCTTTCGTGATTGACACTCAGAGTTGTGCACTGCACAGCCATTTGCGGGGCCGAGCTCAACACACCTGTGGCCCATTGGAGGACACTGTTAGGAAGAAGGCTGACAGCCTGGGCTGCTGTGGAGAGGACAGCGAGGGAGATGTTCCTGCTGTGTGCTGGTTGGAGATTCCCAGGTTTCTGCCATAGTGACAGATCCAGTGGTGTGAGTCACTGAAATAGGGATGCAGGGAGAACAACAGCAGGGAGGTAAGGTGCAAGCATGGGGTTGAGGAGAGACACCTGGGCTGGAGGTACACATTCAGGTGTCATCACATAGACATGTCCTCGAAGCTGTGGAGGTGAGTGTGGAGGGAAAACCCCATGGAGAAGAACTAAGGGAATGAGCCCCCACCAGACCACCCAGCCTCACCTGCTAAGGCAGGGTCTGATGCTCAAGTAGGACATGGAAATGAGGCCCTGGTAGGAGAGAAATCTGAGCACCGTGGTATCCTGTCCCATGGACACTGTCCCAACACGATCACGCTGTCCTGAGAATAGCGTCTGCCTGCTCTAGAGGATCCCTGGCAAAGACCTCTGGCTGTGACACCTGAACTCCAGAGCGCCGTGGCCTGAGTATCTGCACCCTCAGGTGCTGGAGTTTCTGCACCCAGTACTCATCCTGAGTCACTGCCAGTGAGTGCTGTCGGGGAGGGATGGCGTGTATGTATCTTTGTGTCCCTAGGGTCAAGTGTTAGATTTTTGAAGGGTTCTTATGAGAGTAGACACCGGCACTTTGATGAGTGTATAACGTGGCTTGGGCAACGCTGCCTTTTTTTAGTCCCTAGTTAGCTCTGGGCCATTTGCTGCCCAGGTGTTCTCCATGATCCTGCTCCGAGCTGCTCCTCAGAGTAGATGGTCCAGCTGGGAGCAGTCTGGCCCAGTCCTGCAGGGCTGTAGTCTCAGCAGCAGTCTCGCCCCTAGAAACTATAAGGATTTGGGGACCCCACACCTGTCTTCTTGGACCAGATGAGCTTGATTACACTTTTGCCCTTGACATTGTGGGAAATAATACAGATGAGTTTTGCTTTGCTGGGCACACATGATAAAATTTCAAAGCCAAATAATCTATTTAGCAAGTATTTTGGGCCTACTATGTGCAGCATATGAAGGGCTGGAGGCACACTGTTTCCAAGTGTTTACAGCAAGCTCACCATGGCTCTAGAACAATGGGTTTATTCTTCTGAACTAGTTTTCCTTCCTTGAAGACTTACCTTGAATGCCTCAATCTCATAATATTCTAAACACATAACTTCTCCCTCTCACATACACTGGGGCTTGGTGCTATCCCCACAGGGGCGGATCTTCCCCACTTGCACCTTCCTGCGTGTGTCTTTGGTATCATATGCCATGTCCTTGAGTGCAAAGGAAATGGCTGTTCCAACAATTCCCCCTGGGGCCCTGGGAGAGGAGGGACAGGTGCCCCCGCTATTTCTCCAAGATAAAGGGCAGCTGTTCTGCTCTCAGCCTGCTCAAGCTGGTAACATACCTTCATTTGTGGCTGGAATCGAATCAATTCTTGAGGCCACCTTGGTGAAATCCTGCAGATTACAAAGCCGTTTGGTGGTTATATGTGACTTAGACCAATGAAGAAATGAGGAAATAAATTACTCTTTCATAAATTCTGCCTAGAAGGGCAAACTCTTTCAATAATGGGATTTATAGGGAAAATACAAAACAGAAATGGGTACTTCTTGTTCACTGGGTTAACTGTGAGTTAGAAAAAAACAAACAAAAATTTTAAAATGAGGGCTCTGGGCCGGGCGTGGTGGCTCACTCCTGTAATCCCAGCACTTTGGGAGGCCGAGGCAGGCGAATCACGAGGTCAAGAGATTGAGGCTATCCTGGCCAACATGGTGAAACCCCGTCTCTACTAAAAATACAAAAATTAGCCAGGCATGGTGGCAGGCGCCTATAGTCCCAGCTACTCTGGAGGCTAAGGCAGGAGAATCGCTTGAACCCAGGAGGCAGAGGTTGCAGTGAGCCGAGATCACGCCGTTGCACTCCAGCCTGGCAACAGAGTGAGACTCCGTCTCAAAAAAAAAAAAAAAAAAAATGCGGGCTCTGGCTCTTTCCAGAGTAGCCCATACTTTGGGCCAAGCAGCTGGCAACTCAGGGCTCATCTCTCTTGGTGCCAAGTCCCCATCCAGCTTGTGTCATCTTTGTCCTTTTGCGATCGAAAGCTCTTGAGAGTACTTAACCTCTCCCGCTCTGCCGACCCTGGTGTTTGGAGCTCCCTCACACCTGTTCTGTTTGGTCCAGCTGGTTCTGCACTTGACCTCTAGATTGGGAAGCAAGAGACACTGGCCTCTCTCTTGCCTGGACATGACTTCTCATTGCAGCAAGGCTGTCTGCACGTCGCATGCATGCAGTAGACCTATTCTCAATCCTGCCAGAAGACCCTCGTTTTAGGGTCACCATTTCGTACCCCATCCCATGCACACACAGGTGTTCAGACAGACAGGTACCAACCTCCCTGGATTCTGAGGCCGTGGCTGGCTTGTTTCCTGGGAAATTCTTGGCACCCAGCACAGCTCTCCTTTATAGTTGTGGATTAAATATTTGTTAAGTTAATATATATTTGTACATGTATTTACAAGAATGGGAGCAGAGGCAGATGCTATTTTGCAACTCGCTCTTTTCACTCCACACTCTTAGTGTTGGCTAATATTGTTGGAATTCTGGAACCTATGAATTCTTTGTTTCCCCCCATTATTTTGTTTCCTCTGAGGCAAGAAGTTTCAAGTAACACTCAAGTCCTTCAAGGTTTGGCTAGTTCTATTTGGTAGGGAAGGGGACAGAAAGCTGTAGTTAGGTTGGGACTCAGCAACACTGGGTGGTCTCTTTATTTTGTAACAGTGAAGTATAGAATAAATCAGAATATGTAAAGAAAAGAAGACCATCTTTCCATGTGAGCAAATATTTACTTATAATTTTGAAAGACCAAGTGGTATTTCTTGCACAGTTATATCATACTTAATTTAACCAATCCTCAACTTTGGGGCATTTAGTTTATTTACAGGTTAATTTTTGTTTGTTTATTTGTTTTTGTTTTTAATAAGCAGCTCTTCAGTGACTATCCTTTGGCATAAGTATCTTTGTATATCCTTATTTATCACTTTTGAATAGATTCCAAAGTGGAGTTGTTGGGTTGAGGAGTATGCAGTTCTAAGGCTCTATCTATCTATCTATCTATCTATTTATTTGAGACAGGGCAGCTCACTGCAGTCTTGAACTCCCAGGCCCAGGCAGTCCTCCCACGTTAGCCTCCCAGCAGCTGGGACTACAGGCACATGCCACCATGCCTGGCAAATTTTGTTGTTGTTTTTGTTTGTTTTTTGTAGCAAAGGGGTCTCTCTGTGTTGCTCAGGCTGGTCTTCAACTCCTAGGCTCAAGTGATCCACTCGTCTCAGCCTCCCAAAGTGCCGGGATTACAGGCATGCGCCATTGTACCCGGCAGTTCTGAGGCTTTTGATGTGTGATGATAAATTGCCTCCCAGATAATTCTATCAAGGTATAGAACTCCAACAGTGGTATAGAAGAGACAGACAGTGGGGTTTTTTTCCAGTCTTTTTTAAAAAATCATGGTAAAATTTATGTAACATAACATTATGATAACATAAACATTATTTTAGCCATGTTACATGTATAGAGTTCAGGGCATTAAGTGCATTCACATTGTTCTACAACCATCATCACTATCTCCAGAATTCTTTCAGCAGTTGATTTTTTTTCTAATTAAAAAAATATTGAAAAAATTTTCAGTTGACCCTCGAGTTCCTGGGCTCAAGCGATCCTCCTGTCTTGGTCTCCCCAGTAGCTGGGACTACAGGCACACACCATCACACCCAGCTAGTTTTTGTATTTTTTGTCACATTATGTTGCCCAGGCTGATCTCAAACTCTTGGCCTCAAGCATTCCTCCCACTTCGGCTTCCCAAGGTGCTGAGATTACAGGTGTGAGCCACTGTGCCCACCTCCATCTGTCCTTTAAATGCACACCCTTTGCAGTTTTCTCTTTGGTGCCATCGAGCTATTCTTCACAGTTGCTCTTCCTCCCCTTGTCCTCCTAAGGACTCAGCCCCGTTATTATCTCTGTGAAACCATCCCCGACCTCACCAGGAGTTTCTCCCAGCACACTTTGTTGTTGTAAAACACACATAAAATGTACCACTTAAATCATTTGCAAGTGTACAATTCAGTGGCATTAAGTGTATTCACAATGTCGTGTAGCCATCACCACTCTCCATTTCCAGAACTTTTCATCATCCCGAACAGAAACTCTGAACCCATTGAGCAATAACTCCCCATTCCCTTCTCCCCCAGCCACTGGTAATCACTGTTCTACTTTCTGTCTCTATGAATTTTACAATTTGATTCATATAAGTGGACTCATAGAATATTTATTTTGTGACTGGTTTATTCCACTTAGCATATTTCCAAAGTTCATCCGTGTTGTAGCAGACTTTCATTTCTTTTTTTTTTCCGATGGAGCTCCACTTCCTGGGTTCACACCATTCTCCTGCCTCAGCCTCCCAAATAGCTGGGACTATAGGTGACCACCACCATGCCCAGCTAATTTTGTTTTTTTGTATTTTTAGTAGAGACAGGGATTCACCATGTTAGCCAGGATGGTCTCAATCTCCTGACCTCATGATCTGCCCGCCTCAGCCTCCCAAAGTGCTGGGATTACAGGCGTGAGCCACTGCGCCTGGCAGACTTTTATTCCTTCCTAAGGCTATTCAATTCTATGTGTATGCCACATTTTGTTTATCCATTTATCTGCTGATAGACTTTGGGTTGTTTCTACTTTGTGGCTGTTGTGAATAATGCTGCTTTGAACCTGGGCATACAAGTAGCTGTTTGGGTCTGTGCTTTCAATGCTTTTGGGTATATACCTAGGAGAATTGCAGGGCCACATGGAAATGCTGTGTTTAACTTTTTGAGGAAGCACCAGTTTTCCAGAGCCCTGTACAAGTTTTGAACAAATGACCAGAAAAGAGATGGCACCTGAGAATTCCCAGGGAGCCAGGATGATGGACTGGCAGTGGGGGAGTCTGGAGGAAGGGTCCAGGATGGAGGGACTGCAGCAAGAACATGTGCTAAGGCATGTAAAGCTTGACTGTGTGATCTGCTGTCTACCATCAGTAGTT
Source organism: Papio anubis (assembly GCF_008728515.1). Taxonomy (NCBI): domain Eukaryota; kingdom Metazoa; phylum Chordata; class Mammalia; order Primates; family Cercopithecidae; genus Papio; species Papio anubis. Next base: position 104,936,483 of record NC_044982.1, on the reverse strand, counting down.
TACTCTTCTAAGCAGGGGTTTGTGTTGCTTTCAGGAAGATGGCCTGATAGAGTGCTGCTGTTGGGATGAAATTACAGAAGCAAGAACAATGGCAGAAATGGGAGGCAGGCTGTGTACTCTGGGCCATAGGCAGTAGGTCAGACTCTCTGACCCAGCTGGCAGGCACCATTGTTTAGGAACTGCACGGGGTTTCCAGATGCAGAAGAGAAGTTCTAGAAGGATCTGGAGCTCCCCTCTTCATGTAACTCAGGCTTCTTCAAGATGATTAGACTATATCAGGCAATGTTTGCTGTTAAAAAAACAAGAAAAATCAGACTAATTTGGAGGCAAAGTAAGAAAAGTGGACGTTCTCCTTGGGCGCTGATGGCTTCTATAACCACCCTCTCCAGGGCACAGGGATGCTGAGCTTTAACTCCATCGTGGCCACTTCATACAAGAAGAGAATGGCAGAGTCCAGTATGACGTCTTTGTCGTCTTTGAAATATGACCTGCCCACTATCTGCAGGTTTGCTTGTAACTTCCAAGGTTGCATCACATAAAAACCATTTGCTTCACTGTTACCTGATTCCCTCTTGTCTCTCCACACCCCAGTTTTCTGTATTTCTAAGACTATTATTTAAAATTTTCCTGTTAATAAGAGACCCTGAAATAGGTTACCTAGTGTGTGAGGTTCCCTCCTTGGGCAGCTGCAACCCAAGAAAGTCACTGGGGGCCCAGAACAGTCACACACTCAGTCTGCCTACTTAGGGTATAGGCTGCCTTCAGATAGGTACATGGTTGTTTCTTTAGAGATTTGCCCGGTATCTGTCATTCTTCACTTCATACCCACTAGGATGGCTATATCAAAAAGACAGACAATAACAAGTGTTGGCCGGGCACGGTGGCTCACACCTGTAATCCCAGCACTTTGGGAGGCCGAGGCGGGTGGATCATGAGGTCAGGAGATCAAGACCATCCTGGCTAACATGGTGAAACCCCGTCTCTACTAAAAATACAAAAAAATTAGGTAGGCGTGGTGGTGGTTGCCTGTAGTCCCAGCTACTTGGGAGGCTGAGGCAGGAGAATGGCATGAACCCGGGAGGTGGAGTTTGCAGTGAGCCGAGCGAGACTCAGTCTCAAAAAAAAAAAAAAAAAAAAAACAAGTGTTGGTGAGAATGTGCACAAATTGGAACCCTTATACATTGCTGGTGGGAACATAAATGGAGCAGCTGCTTTGGAAGCCAGCCTGACAGTTCCTCAAAAGCTAAACATAGAGTTATCCTATGACCTAACAATGCCACTCCAAGAGCCAAGAAAACATATGTCCACATAATTATAGTATATGGATATTCATAGCAGCATTATTTGTAATAGCCAAAAGATGGAAACAACCCTAATGTCCATCAACTGAAGAATTTATTTTAAAAAAGTGATATATCCTATCCATACAATGGGCTATAATACAGCCATAAACAGAATGAAATACTGATATATATTGACATGGATCAACCTCAGAAATATTATGCTCACTAAAAAGAAAAGCTAGACATAAAAAGCCACATATTGTATGATTCAATTTATATGAAATGCCTGAAACAGGCAAATTCATAGAGTCAAAGCAAATTAGTGGTTGCTGGGGGCTGGGGGAAGAGGAGAATGATGGCTAATGAGTATGGGATTTGAGGGGTGCTCTGAAGATGCTCTGAAATTAAGTAGTGGTGATGGTTACACAATTCTGTGAATAAAAAGCCTCTGAATTGGGGACTTTAAAAAGGTAGATTTTATGATGTCTAAATTTTATCTCAAAAATAACTTTAAAAATTATTCACTGTTTATGTGAAATTTAAATTTATTTATTTTTGGGGACAGAGTCTCACTCTGTCACCCAGGCTGGGGTGCAGTGGTGTGATCTTGGCTCACTGCAACCTCCCCCTCCTAGGTTCAAGCGATTCTCCTGCCTCAGCCTCCTAAGTGGCTAGGATTACAGACACTCGCCATCATACCTGGCTAATTTTGGTACTTTTGTAGAGATGGGGTTTTACCATGCTGGCCAGGCTGGTCTCGAACTCTTGACCTCAGGTGAGGTCCTGTCTCGGCCTCCCAAAGTGCTGGGATTACAGGCGTGAACCACCGCACCCGGCTGTGAAATTTAAATTTAGCTGAAAGTCCTGTCTTTTTATCTGCCAAATCTGGCAACTCTATACTTGCCACTTGTTTTTGTAAATAAAGTTTTATTGGAACACACACACATAGCCATTAGCCTGAGAGACCAGTGATAGTGTAAATGAAAACAAAAACACTCTTTTGAGGTATGTCTGCACCTTTGGTTTTATGTTTTACACTTTTTGTAATTGACTTGGCAAGTTACCAGCTCTTTACACCATGCAATTCTAATTTTAAACTAAAGTGATTCCTAGGAAAATAAAAACAGCTTTTTTTCCCCTAAACCTAAATTCAGAGTGGTAGCCATACATTTACAACAACTGGCTTCTAGAAGTGGTACTAGGGTACTTCTTGCTGCTACCTGGAAACCTGAAAGGGTAGGTACCTGGGAACCATAAAACCAGTTTGCCAAAACTAGAACTAATTTGCAAGTAAAGGAAAAAAACAAATCCTAGACTTCTAAGTTTTTAAACTTTGAACAATTTTCTTAAGTTATAAAAGCACAGTTATTCTTTTTGAAGATTTCTTTGTTTAATTTGCTGATGGTAATAGGGAGAGAGAACTAGATTCTCTTTGGGCCGGTTGAGCTGTCTAAAGTGGCAAAGGGATTCTCTTCCCCGCAGGGGCACCTTACACCTATAATCAACATAACATTCCTTTAACAGGCTGCTATTAATAGCAAAAAGGCACTTTGCACACATTATCACATTTAATCTTAACAAAACCTTGAGGTGGTTATATTAATGTCCCTACCTCACACAGACTGAAGAGACCTAACCCTGAACCACTTCCCCCCTTACTCCTTCAGAAGAGAAACAGAAAAGTTTTGTGGAGCAGCCTTCCTCTTGTTTAACTTTGACCCTGACAGAAAGAGTCCTGACAGAAACCAGACTTGAAACTAGGCGCTGTTATGTTGCTGAGACAAAAAGAAGAATGTTTCCGAGGAGAGCGAAAATCACCTGGTGACCATTGAACAGGCCCCAGAGACAAAAACTCCTATCTGAGAAATTTAGAAGGGAGCAAAGACCACCTGGTGACCATCAAACAGTCCTTCTGAGGCAAACTCCTTATCTGGGAAATTAGAAGTAATTGTATTTCCCTATTATCTAAATGAGGCATCTGGTTCCAGATTTCTTTCCCCCCAAATTTATAAGTCACTAGGATTTCTATACATCTCCAGAATGCCATACCAAAACATACTGTGCAACCCTTGCTGACATGAAGGCACCAGAATTACTACAGATGTAATCATTTATCATGACTTATGTGGCTAGTATGGTCCAAATTACCCTCAAGCTCCCGCCTTAAGGTCCATAAATACTCCTAAGGAAAAATCCACCATGTGGCGCTCAGTCCTCTCACAGAGGCACCCCACTGGACTCCTCTGCAGCGTTCCTTCTTCTAATAAAACTTCTTCAATCCTATACGGTTGTCAGTAAATTCTTACCAACCCACAAGTCAACCACTTTACAACTTTACAATGTGGGGGCTCTGACACCTCACCTGGCAGTATCATCTTTTTAACGTGTATTTGAGATATGTCACTTTCTTTACCTTTCTCAGTAAAGGTAGGGAAACAAGTTAGTTTTTTTTTTTTTTCTTTTTTTTTTTTTTAGACAGAGTCTTACTCTGTTGCCCAGGCTAGAGTGCAGTAGCATGATCTCAGCTCACTGCAACCTCTACCTCCTGGGTTCAAGCGATTCTCCTGCCTCAGCCTCCTGAGTCACTGAGATTACAGTCACACGCCACCACACCTAACTAATTTGTCGTTTTAGTAGAGATGGGGTTTCACCGTGTTGGCCAGACTGGTCTCGAACTCCTGACCTCGGGTGATCTGTCGTCCCGGACTCCCAAAGTGTTGGGATTACAGGCATGAGCCACCATGCTCAGCCGAAACAAGTTAGCTTTTAATGTGATATGTAACTGTAGGATACAGTAAAATTCCTCTTCAAAGGTTTTAGCCTGTTAACTTCCTTTAAAATCCAAGAGTGGAAAAGTTATTAAGTACAATGAGTTCTGAGTTCCTCTTCAAAGAACTAATATGTCAGTATGTTCAGCTCCCTGGTTCTTTGTTCTCCATTTTAAAGTTTAACTTCCTCGTTCTTTATGCCTTCTTGCCCTTAGTTTCAGTAAACAACCCCCTCCTAGCCTGTATCACCTGCTCTGACCTTAGTCATCCTTGGTCACCTGCTCTGTCCTTAGTCATCCTTAGTCACCTGTTCTGTAACCGTCCCTCCCACCAAAACTACTCACTCCGCCACTCCAACTCATACCCCTGTCCTCTTTAAAACAGCCAATAGGAATTAGCTTAGACTGTGCGGTCCAACCCTAGCCAATAGGGGAAAGACATAGCAGTAGGGACTAACTGCGTTAAGAAGAAGACCCCTTTCCCCTCCCTTGTCTGGTGTGCTCTCACCACTGTTCCATCTGTGAGATGCACCCTTCTATAGAAGTAAATTGCCTTGCTGAGAAAACTTGCCTGAGTGCTGTTTGCACTTCGCAGCACCGAGCATTTACTTCCAACACAGCCAAATGGTTTTTTGGAATGATCAGTCAACTAGAATGATCCTGAACTTAACTTTGAGTTCCAGTATTCTTTCCTGGCTTTCCTACTGTGTTCTTGGCCCTGTGTTCATCCAAGGATGGTTCCTTTTCTTGCCCCTGACCTGGGCGCCTCCCTGGTTTGGTTGTTCCTCTCCTCTTTTCTCTATGCAGACCCTCCCTGAGTGGTTTCATCCACTGTGATTTCTTCTCGGTTGCTGCTGTGGGCTCCCCAGTGTTGTCGTCTAACCCTGCAGTCACCCCAAAAAGAAATTCCACTCACTTTCCAACATCTCTTCCAGTTGGTTCACAGGCAAGGCACACCCAGCATCACTAAAATCTCCTCTCAGTTGCCCAAGCCAGGCAATTTAGAGTCACTGAGTCTTTTTTCTCCTTCATCCTCCACATTTGATTTTTTTTTTTTAAAGCAAAACAGCTGATAAAAGAAAAACTTAAGACAAAATACATTTAACAGAACAATTACTGAATTGGGCAGCCCTCAGAATCAGAAGAGATTCAGAGAATTCCACCCTGCAATGTAGACACTGAGTATGTATGGACAGAAAAGAGCTGAAGAAAGCAGAAACAAGAAACAACAAAAAGCAGATGGTTGTTTCAAAGTTACTGTCCCTAGAAAGGTTAAAGTGGAGGGAGCTTCCTTATCATGTCTGATAAAACTGGCCTGTGTGGGGATTTGGCTATTCTCTGTCCTGATTTCTTGAAAGGTCAGATAAACCACTTAGTTTTGGCATGGTCACCTGGAACTTTAGCATAAGTGACTCCATTTTGGTTTAGTCTGTTGGGACTGAGTGCAGAAGCTCAGTCTGAATCAGTGGACTCCTAGAAGTTTAATACAGCTTTATTGAGATATAATTCACATAATATACAATTCACATAAGTATACATTCATTGATTTATTTTTCTGCTATAATCAGAGACTTTGGAACCATCACCACAATCTAATTTTATAGAACATTTTTATTCCCCCTGAAAGTCAGAATCCATTAGCAATCACTCCTAATTTCCTCTACCCTGGCTTCCTATCCTTGGACAGCCACTCATCTACTTTCTCTCCATAGGTTTTTTGCCTATTCTAGACATTTCATATAAATGGAATCATAGAATGTCTGGCCTTTTGTGACTGCCTTCTTTCACTGAGCACAATGTTTTCAAGGTTCATCCCTGTTATAGCCTGTATCAGTACTTTATTTCTTTTTTTATTATCAAATAATATCTATATCCTGTATCACTACTTTATTTCTTTTTTATTGCCAAATAATACTCTATTATATGGATATACCACATTTTGTTATTCATTCATCTGTTGATGAACATTTGAGTTGTTTCTACTTTTTGGCCACTCCTATTATTGAATTCTAGTTTAATTCCATTGTGGTATGAAAACAGACACTATATAATTTCTGTTCTTCTAAATTTGTTGAGGTGTGTTTTATGGCCCAGAATATGGTCTATCTTGAATGTTTCATGTCACTTTGGTTTTTTGTTTTGTTTTGTTTTGTTTTTGAGACAGAGTTTCACTCTGTCGCCCAGGCTGGAGTGCAGTGGTGCGATCTCAGCTCACTTCAAGCTCCGCCTCCTGGGTTCACGCCATCCTTCTGCCTCAGCCTCCCGAGTAGCCGGGACTACAGGAGCCTGCCACCATGCCTGGCTAATTTTTTTTCATACTTATTAGTAGAGACGGGGTTTCACTGTGTTAGCCAGGATGGTCTTGATCTCCTGACCTCATGATCCGCCCGTCTCCGCCTCCCAAAGTGCTAGGATTACAGGCGTGAGCCACCGTGCCTGGCCTCATGTCACTTTGAAAAAGAACATGCAATCTACTCTTGTTGGATGAATAGTCTGTAGGTGCCAATTATACCCTATTAGTTGATGTCGTGATGTTGAGTTCAACTCTGTACTGAAGGATTTTCTGCCTCTTCAAATTCCTCCCTCCCCCTCCCCCCTCCCTCCTCCCTCCCTCCCTTCCTCCCTCCCTTCCTCCCTCCCTCCCTCCCTTCCTTTCTTCCTTCCTTCCTTCCTTTCTTCCTTCCTTCTTTTTGAGATAGGGTCTTGCTCTGTCACCCAGGCTGGAGTGCTGTGGCACAGTCTTGGCTCACTGCAACCTCTGCCTCCTGGGTTCAAGCGATTCTCATGCCTCACCCTCCTGAGTAGTTGGGACTGCAGGCACCTGCCTGGTGGTGTCCAGCTAGTTTTTTGTATTTTTAGTAGAGACAGAGTTTCACCATGTTGACCAGCCTGGTCTCAAACTCCCGACTGTCCAGTTATACACCCGCCTCGGCCTCCCAAAGTGCTGAGATTACAGGCGTGAGCCACTGCACCCAGCCTCGGCTCTGTCCATTTCTAACTGAAGGCTGTTGATATTTCCAACTATAATAGTGGATTCACTAATTTTTTTTCTTGTAGTTCTGTTAATTTTGGCATGTATTTTGACACTTTGCTGTTAGGCACATACACATTAAGGTTATGTCTTCTTTTAGTATTGGCCCCTTTATTATTAGGTAATGACTCTCTTTATCTCTTATAACTTTCCTTGCTCTTAAGTCTGCTCTGTCTGAAAGTGATAGAGCTACTCCTGCTGTCTTTTGACTAGTGTTATATGGTGTATGTTTTTCTATCCTTTACTTTTAATCTATATGTGTCTTTATATTTAAAGTGGGTTTCTTGTGGCCGGGCACAGTGGCTCACACTTGTAATCCCAGCACTTTGGGAGGCCAAGGTGGGCGGATCATTTGAGGTCAGGAGTTTGAGACCAATATGGAGAAACCCCATCTCTACTAAAAATACAAAAATTAGCTGGGCATGGTGGCCTGTGCCTGTAATCCCAGCTACTCGGGAGGCCGAGGCAGGAGAATCACTTGAACCCCAGAGGCAGAGGTTGCGGTGAGCCAAGATTGCACCATTGCACTCCAGCCTGGGCAACAAGAGCAACACTCTGTCTCAAAAAGAAAAACAAAAAGTGGGTTTCTTGTAGTCAGGCCTTATTTTTTAACCCACTCTAACAATCTCTATCTTGTGTGTGTTTAGTATATTGACATTTAAGGTGATTTGATATCATTGGATTAATATCTGTCTTATTTGTTACAGTTTTCTATTTGTTGCCCATGTTCTTTGTTCCAATTTTTTCTTCTACACTTTTTCTGCCTTTTGTAATTGAGCATTTCATATGATTCTATTTTTTTCTCCTTTCTTAGCATATCAATTATACTTCTTTTTTTTCACTTTTTTACTGGCTGCCATAGAGTTTGCAGTATACATTTACAATGAATCCAAGCTCACTTTCAGATAACACTATATTGCTTCATGGGTAGTACAAGTAATTTATAATAACAAAATAATCCTAACTCCTCCATCCCATCGCTTATGTCATCCTGTTATTCACTTCATTTACATATATGCATATATTGTTATTATTTTGATCATACTGTTATCTGTTAGATCAATTAAGAATAACAAAAAAGTTTTTATACTACCTTCACTTATTCATTCTCTGATGTTCTTTCTTTATGTAGATTGAAGTTTCTGTCCTATCTCATTTTCCTTCTTTCTGAAACACTTAACATTTCTTGTAAAGCAGGTCTATTGGCAACAAACTCCATCTATTTTTGTATGTCTGAGAGTCCTTATTTCTCCTTCATTTTTAAACAATAATTTCTCAGAGTACAAAATTCTAGGTTGGTGAGTGCTTTTTTCTCTTAACACTATGTATTTTACTCCATTCTTCTCACTTGCATGGTTTCTAAGAAGTTAGATGTCATTCTTATCTTTGTTCCTTTGTAGGTAAGGTGTTTCTTTCCTCTGGCTTTTTTCAAGATTTTAAATTTATTTTTGATTTTCTGAAGTTTGAATGTGATATGCCTAGGGTATAGTTTTTGGCATTTATCCTGCGTGGTGTCCTCTGAGCTTCCTGGGTCTGTGGTTTGGTGTCTGACATTAATTTGGGGGAAATTCTTAGTCATTATTGCTTCAAATGTTGCTTCTGATTTTTCTTTCCCTCTTCTCCTTCTAGTATTTTTATTATGCCTATGTTATACCTTTTCCAGTTTTCCCACATTTCTTGGCTATTCTGTTTTTTGGTGTTTTTTGTTTTGTTTTCAGTCTTTTCTCATTGCTTTTCAGTTTTGAAAGTTTCAGAACTTCTAATCCCTGAGCCTTCCAGAAGCAGTTGAATAAGGGCTGCCTTGAAGACTGAGATTCTTTCCTTAGCCCTGTACTGTCTACTAATGAATGCATCAAAGGCAATCTTTATTCTGTTACAGTGTTGTTAATCTGTAGTATTTCTGTTTGATTCTTTCTTAGAATTTCCATCTCCTTACATTATTCATCTGTTCTGGCATGCTGTCTACTTTTTCCATCAAAGCCCTTAGCATATTAATCATCATTTTAAAAATTCCTGGGCCAATAATTCCAACATGCCTGCCATATTACGACTCCAGTTCTCATACTTGTTCAGTCTCTTCAAACTATTTATTTATTTTTAACTTTTGGTGTGCTTTGTAATTTTTTGGTGAAAGGTAGGCATGCTGTCCTGTGTGAAGTGAACTGCATAAATAAGCCTTTAGTAATGTGGTGGTAGGATCCGGGGGAGGGGAAGCATTCCACAGCCCTATGACTATGTCTCAGTCTTTAGGTGAGCCTGTGCCCCTGGACTGTGAACTTCACCAATGCTTCTCAATTTTTTTCTCTCCGCTTAGGTAGGACAGGATGGTTGAAGCACGCTGGAGTTGGGTATTTCCCTTCCTCCAGCTTAGTTGGGCACTGATAGTACCCCAGCTGATTGGGCCCTGGTAAATTAGTTTCTCCTGAGGGCAGGGCTTGTTAGGAAGAACAGGTGCTCTGGTGTATTTTAAAATGGCTGCATTCCCCTCCCCCTGCCTGAAGCATGAGGGGATTTTTCTCTGATGCTCGGTGTGAAAACCTGGTAAAACTCCTGGAAGTAAAACTCAAGACAGTGGGCAGGCCCCTCCCCCCACCCCTATGATTGGGTCCCTCTGGAGTTTTTAACTCTTGAGACCTACCCACACTGAGCCTTCAGCAATTCCCCAATTATAGTTCAGGTTTTCCTGCCCTGGCACTTGTTTCCACAGAGGTCTCTGCTAATGGCTTTCTGCTCTGGTAAGTTGTGATTCTCTGTACCTGCTTGTCTCTCCAATTTTGGGGGCAGTGGTTTGCCCTGTGACCCCACTTCTGTGACAGAGCGGAGAAGAGGTGTTGATTTTTCCGTGTGTTTTTTGTTTTGAGCCAGTCTCACTCTATTGCCCAGGCTGGAGTGCAGTGGTGTGATCTCGGCTCACTGCAGCCTCCACCTCCCAGGCCCAAGGAATCCTCCCACCTCAGCCTCCCGAGTAGCTGAGATTACAGGTGCGGGCCACCACGCCTGGCTACTTTTTCTATTTTTAGTAGAAACGGGGTTTCACCCTGTTGGTCAGCCTGATCTCGAACTCCTGGCCTCAACTGATCTGCCCACCTTGGCCTCCCAAAGTGCTGGGATTACAAGGCGTGAGCCACTGCACCCAGCCTTGTTCAGCTTTTTACTTGGTGTGTGTGTGTGTGTGTGTGTGTGTGTGTGTGTGTGTGTTTGTTTAGACGGAGTTTCACTCTTGTTGCCCAGGCTGGAGTGCAATGGTGCAATCTCGGGGCACAATCTCAGCAACCTCTCTACTTCCCGAGTTCAAGCGATTCTCCTGCCTCAGCCTCCTGAGTAGCTGGGATTACAAGTATGCACCACCAGGCCCGGCTAATTTTTTTGTATTTTTAGTAGAGATGGGGTTTCTCCATGTTTGTCAGACTGGTCTCAAACTTCCGACGTCAGGTGATCCGCCTGCCTTGGCCTCCCAAAGTGTTGGGATTACAGGCGTGAGCCACGGTGCCCGGCCTTTTACTTGTTAAAATGAAGTGGCAGCTTCCAAGCTCTTCATGTGCGGGACTGGAAACTGGAAATTGTCCCGACGCCATTTTGAAATCTCAGGAACCCACTCCCTTCCATTCGTCCCTACCACTCTAGGCCAGGCCTCCATCTCCCGGTGCCTGGGTGATTGCGAAGTGCCTCAGTAATAGCTTCCGGTCTCTTCCCCCTTCAGCCCGTCTTCAATAGAAGTGCCACAGTGATCTCTCTAAATTGTAGTGCTGATTGTGCCACTCCTTTGCTCAGCATTTTCTAAATTTATTTTACTATGGAATAATGTACCCATTTTGAAACACTAGTGGAAGATCAACCGATCATAAAATACAACAGACTCTTAGGTGAAGTGGACAGCAAGATATGGTCTCACAGATGAATTAATTGCTGTGAGATTATTCACATTTGTAGGTGAATGCTTTGTAATAGAATAAAACAAAATTATTTTCAGCTTAAGAACAAAGTATATAAGTAGACATCTAATTTCATTTTTATTGTAGATGAATATAAAAGCCCTCAGTATTTAAAATTGAAAACATTATTTTACCAGTCCTTTAAAAAAAACCGTGTCTAATCAATATTAAGAATAATGTTTCCAAGTCATACCCTTATATGAGGTATGGCATGACGTCTTCCATAATTTGTTTCATTACAGTGTAATATGAAAATCTTTGCACACAGATGTGTTATAGCAAAAGGAAGAACACAAATTGTTCCTTCGGCAAGATTTTGTGCTCTCTTGAATTAAAAACTGTCTCAGAAATCATTAATCCTTGTGACTTGGGCAGCACACCACCTGGTTTTTTAGAAATCACTAGGATATTGGCTGGGCACAGTGGCTCATGTCTGTAATCCCAGAACTTTGGGAGGCCGAGGCGGGCGGATCACAAGGTCAGGAGTTCGAAATCAGCCTGGCCAATATGGTGAAACCCTGTCTCTACTAAAAATACAAAAATTAGCCAGATGTAGTGGCAGGTGCCTGTAGTCATAGCTACTCAGGAAGCTGAGGCAGGAGAATCTCTTGAACCCGGGAGGCAGAGGTTGCAGTGAGCCGAGATTGCACCACTGCACTCCAGCCTAGGTAGCAGAGAGAGACTCGGTCTCAAAAAAAACAAACAAAAAAGGAATCACTTGGATGTTTTCCAGATCTTGGCTTGTGGGGTTCATACGTGAATCATAAACTCTGCTTTTTGTTTAAAACTTCCTTTGTTCATGATAGATTAAAGTGGGATGAATTTTTATAGTATAAATGTTAACCATACCGTCTACAGAAACAAATATACGTTGAAATCCTGAGATGATTCCTTCTGTAGACAACATACTGTGGATAGAAAGTAACCATCCATGCAGTGACCGGTTTGTCAGTGCAAGAATACACCTATGTTGTGGCTCACAGGAAGATACCTGTGTATTATGCAGCCCCCAAGCTATTTCCTGGCAGTCTTGGCTTGAGAACACTTCTTGAAGGTGATAGCACATAATTATGAGAATGACTATCCAAATGCTTTTTAATGTTTTTCCTACATATATGTTTTTTGGAATGTATTTGGAAGAGAAAATAGCTCCACAGAGCACATTAGGGAGATGCTGGTCCCAAGATAAAAACTTATTTCCTTAGCCTGAGGCTCAGGCTCCATGGTTATCTGGCTTTGGCCCTCCCTGAGACCTAGTCTCCTGCCACCTGCTTCCTGTGCCACACAGTGGCCCTTGCTGATCTTTGAGTGCACTTATGGTGCCTGAATAGCTGTTTCCTCCCTCATCTGCTAAACCTAGCAGATTTGCTGGGCTCTGGGCTGAGGTGGAGGGAGATGTATATGTATGGAGGTGGGAGAGGGGTTTCTGTGCAGGGGTGCTGTTTGAATATAAGATGGCATTGCTATGTTGCTAGTGAGTTTTGTTTTATTTTCTCTTCTGTCCCTGTCCTAGACTTCCCCTTCACTTCACTCATCCCCACCGCCATAATGTTTACCTATCCTGCATCCTCAGAGAAGCTTTACCTCCCCCTCCACACCCCCATGCCCATATTTGCTTTCCATCTCAGCTTTGCTTCTCCACAACTCTACCTGTCTCCCTCCTGGCTGTCCAGGTCCTCACCCACTGTCCTGGGCCCATCCAGCCCTTTTGGAGAATTGGGACCCTTTTCCAAAGCACATGGGAATGGATCTGATGGCTCCTCTGGGGCAGCCTTTAGCTGTGAACCAGCCCCAGAACTTTGTCAAACCCACGTCTCAGGAGGACCAATAGGAGAATGTGTGTTCAAAGCTCCTTAAAAACTGTCAGACACTCTAGGAAATAAGGTAGTGTCATTAATAAAGCCTGTCAGTATTCATCAGGGGCACTTGCCTCATCCATTCCCTGGTGTAAATGTGACCCAAAAAGGGAATCCCTAGTCAGAGGACTAGGAGGTTTTGTGACAAGTATTTCTTCTATCAGATCACTAATTTGTAAGGTTTGTTAATTGGTCAGTTTGGGGACGGGAAGAAAATAACTTTAATAGAATGGGGCAGCTGTGACCTCCTTGAAGGGGCTCAGACCAGGCAAGGAGACAGACATCTGGCTAAGGTCCAGCAGATGCAGACTCTTCCTAGGTAGCTGTGCATTGTTGTAACGGGATTTCTGTGTCTCCACTAATGATCAATACTGCCTGTGTCATGCACTGAATTCTTTGGGCTTCTATTTCTGGACTCTATGCTCTTCCATTATTTATCTATTTACTAAGACCTTCTGCCTTGTTTGCTATAACTTTATAATAATATATTTCAATATCTGAGATGGCTAAAACTCTTCATTGCTTTTCATTTTAGAATATTTTGGCTGTCCTCACATAGTTTTCCATATGAATAACCCCTGTCTAGTTCTAAAAATAATACTACTATTTTTATTATGTTAGATTTATATATTTAGGGATAATTGACAGCTTTGTTTTGGCTTTCCCATTTAAGAATATGTCTTATTAAAGTTTTCTTCTGTGTGCCTCAGAAGTTTTTGTTGTTATCGTATTTATTTATTTGACTTCTTAAAAATATTGGTCTTGCTATGTTGCCCAGGCTGGAATGCATTGGAAATTCACAGGCCCAATCATAGTGTGTACTAGAGCCTGGTCTCAAGCCATACTGCTGCCTCAGCCTCCTGTGTGGCTGGGACTATAGGGGCACACCATTGTACCTGGCTTACTTTTATTTTCTAAACATAGATCTTGCATGCTTCGTAAATAGATTCCAAGAAGTTGTATCCTTTTGGTTGCTACTGTAAATGGGATTTTAGGAAATCTATTATTATATATTTTTAATTTTGTGACGGAGTCTCACTTATTGTGTTACCCAGGCTTGAAGTGCAGTTGCATAATCTTGGCTCCCTGCAACCACCACCTCCCTGGTTCAAGCGATTCTCCTGCCTCAGCCTCCCAAGTAGCTGGGATTACAGGTGCCCACCACCACACCGAGCTAATTTTTATATTTTTAGTAGAGATGTGTTTTGCCATGTTGGCCAGGATGGTCTCGAACTCCTGACCCCAAGTAATCCGCCCACCTTGGCCTCTCGAAGTGCTGGGATTACAGGCATGAACCACTTTGCCCAGCCAGACAATCTATTATATTTTTTATCTGGTTGTTTGTGTATTTAGGAAGGCTACTGATTTTTTTTTTATTAGTAATTTTATACCTAGCCACTTTACTTAATTTTAATTACTATACTCTTTCAGTTGATTTTCTTGGGTGTTCTCTATGTGCAATTCTATTATCTGCAAATAACAATAACGTTGCTATGTGGATTTTGTATAAAAGTAGAACTCCAATATGCTTATAAGTTAGATTCTTTGCATGGGAGGATGTGCAAGAAAAAAATTTCTGTCCACATTTCCTTTTTCCTTCAGTTCTCTGTCCTGGGTTCTGAGGATTTGGCCCTGCTGGCTGTTGTAGCCTGTTGACCACGTAGAGTGTGGGTCAGTGGTCAGATGAGCCCATGCTTCCAATCCCTTGTGATGGGTGAGCAGTCAATGGCCTGTGTCTTCAGAGCACAAATCAGACTTCACAAGATACTATGACAGTACATGAAGGGATAGTCAAGGGAGGATGTGTTGGGTCCAGTGATGGGCATATGCATTGGCTGGGATGTGTGAAAGTACAGATGATTCAGAAGTTCTAGAAGGAAAGCAGCAGAAGCCCTTCTGGTGAGAGGGCAGGGCCAGGTTTGTCAGGGGCCAGCCTATAATTCATGCAAAGCACTGGGAGCTGGTCCTGTTGGGGACAGAGCCAGGGAAGCCTTTGCATCTGGGCAGGCAGAGCATGACCCATCTGGACTAGAGGAAGACCTGTCGGTTGGTGTAGTAGATGGTGTTTGGAGGGGTTTAAGACTCAAGACAAAAACTAATTAGGGCACCTTATGAGACTTTGTAATACTGTAAAATAATGTCTGAAGGGTTGGTTTTAATTCAAATCAAATAGAAGTAGGAAAAATAAGAATTTTTGGATTTTGTAGGTTTATGTCAGAAAAAAATGTGGAGCTGGCCGGGCGTGGTGGCTCAAGCCTGTAATCCCAGCACTTTGGGAGGCCGAGACGGGCGGATCACGAGGTCGGGAGATCGAGACCATCCTGGCTAACATGGTGAAACCCCGTCTCTACTAAAAAATACAAAAAAACAACTAGCCGGGCGAGGTGGCGGGCGCCTGTGGTCCCAGCTACTCGGGAGGCTGAGGCAGGAGAATGGCGTAAACCCGGGAGGCGGAGCTTGCAGTGAGCTGAGATTGGGCCACTGCACTCCAGCCTGGGCGACAGAGCAAGACTCCGTCTCAAAAAAAAAAAAAAAGAAAAAAATGTGGAGCTAAGCATTGCAAGTGAAGAATTATGATAAGTTAAAACATCATTTCTCTCTCCCTCTTTTTTCTTTGCAAAAAGTAGTCATGCCAATTCTTTGCAGAATTATTTCACCCAGAGCCAGAAATTGTTCAAAGCAGGAGTGGTCTCTTTGCTGAGTGGTTTCATATTCCAAACATACATATGTTGCACAGAGTGTCTAATTATTCTTGGGAACAATTACTGTCAGGTTCCAGAATGTGTTCAATGAACAGCAATTGGTGTTTATTCAGCTCTAAAGAAACTATGCAAGGAACGGTAAGTTATATTGTCTGTCTAAAGTATTTTGCCATCCGGAAACATCTGCTTTCTATTTAAAGCACTGAAGAAGGAATGGGAGTATATTTGAAATTTACTCTCTGAACATTGAACATCAAAGGAAGGAGAATAAATTTGGATATGAAGGTAATTTCTGTCCTCTGATACATTCTCTTCAGCTTTTCCCTGCTGGGAAGGAAATGCGGGTTGGAAAGTTTTGATTCTCTTAAATCTTTCTATTTATATTGATTTGCACACAGGAGGAAATGACTTCTATGTCCTACTTCTAGCTCTTTTGCTTTCTCAGGTGAAGCAGAATACTCTTTCAAAGTCAGGGTCTGCTTTTCTGAATTTTGTGGTGAGGTTTGTATTTGGATTTTGCCCATAAAGGTGTTAAGATTTGTTCAGTTTGCCTGAAGTGATCCTGTGACCCTTGATTTTCTGTGTGGATAGCACTGCCCACTTACAGCCCTGTTGGGAGGATTAAATGAGAATATGTATGATTTGCTTGGTGTATAGTAAACTTTCTGTGAAGGACAATGTCTCTTCTATTGCTACGTAATAAACTGTCACATACATAGCATCTTAAAACAAAACACATTTCTGTGTGTCTGGAGTCCAGTATAGCTTAGTTGGGCCCTTTGCTTCAGGGGCCCTTGCAAGGCTGTAATCAAGGTGTTGACCAGGGCTAGAGTCTCATCTGAAGGCTCACTTGTGGAAAGATCTGCTTCCAAGCTCATGTGGTCGTTGGCTGAATTTCCATTCCTCCAAGGGAGTTGGACTAAGGGCCTCAGTTCCTGTCTGGCAGTTGGCTGGAGTCTTCCCTCAATTCCTTGTAAGGTGGATCTCCCTAATATGGCAGCTTGCTTCATCAAAACCAACAAGGTAATTTATTGAGAGAGCCTGGTAGGAGATAGATGTCATAATCCTATGTGACTTAATTACACAAATGACATCCCATCACCTTCGCAAGTTGCAGGTCTAGCCCACACTCAAGAGGAAGGGATTCCATAAGGGCGTGAACACTAGGAGTGGAGGTCACCGGGAGCCACATCCGAAGCTGCCTACTACAGACAGCTATTATTGTAGGAAGAAAGAGTAACATAATGGTTAAGAGGGAGGGTTTCCATGTCACTTAGAAATGACATCAAATTGCCAGGTGCGGTGGCTCACGCCTGTAATCCCAACACTTTGGGAGGCCGAGGCAGGTGGATCACGAGGTCAGGAGTTCAAGACCAGCCTGGCCAAGATGGTGAAACCCCGTCTCTACTAAAAATACAAAAATTAGCCAGGCGTGGTGGCGGGTGCCTGTAATCCCAGCTACTTGGGAGGCTGAGGCAGAGAATTGCTTGAACCCAGGAGGTGGAGGTTGCAGTGAACCACTGCACTCCAGCCTGGGCGACAGAGCAAGACTCCATCTGAAAAAAACAAAACAAAAACACAAAAAACAAAACAAACAACAACAACAAAAAACATCAAATCTCAGACCTGTCATGTACTGTGTTACCCAAGTCAGGTTACCTGGCCTCTCTGAGTTCCTGTTTCCCCACCTGTTCAGCCCCTTCCCTGTAGGATTGTTGCAGTTTCAAAGTGGAGAGCAGGCCTAGCAGAATGGTAAGCAGTCATTGGTAAGGTCAGTTACGAGCTTTTCTTCTCCTTGCCTTCCTTTTTTGCCTTTTCTTAAAATATCGTCAGACATTTTGGATTGTAGAAGAATAGCATAGAACTCCCCAGTGCCCCCAGACTTGGTTATTCTTGTGAAATCCCAGAGCCGCAGGTAGTTTCCTGCCAGACTGGCTGTGCAATCCTCCCCTGTTTGCCCAGGGGCTCAAGGATGAGGAATGCAGGTCTTTGGCCTCAGGAGGACCATAGCTTCCATGGTGACTACCTCAGAATGGAGCTGCCAGGATGCCCTGCAGTACCCCTCCCAGGTCTCTGTGCCTCCCCCCACTCTGGAGCAGCCACTTGCCCTCCAGAGGGCCTGTCCATGGTGACCAAGAGTGTAGCCAGGTGAGCCATTGTGTTCTGCCAGCATCCTTGCATTTCTACTTGGGCGTTCTGATGGCAGCCCACCATGACTTCAGTCCATCCACAGAGCTGAGCAGGCAGATTTGGAGATGGAGTCCCTCTTGTCTGCTCACTTTGACCCGGATCATGCCTAGCAGACAGCTGGCTGGTTTGCCTGTGCCTGGTCAGGAAGCTCTGCTATCTTCTCGGCTCCCTGTGCCTTCTCCTCCGTTTTTCCACTTTGCTTTCCTCACTTCCTCCCTCGTGTAGGCCTCAGGGACAGAGAGTGCTTGTGGAAGGCCACTGCTGGGCCACAACAGGCCACACTCATCTCCACCCTCCTTCCTGACCAGAACAGCTCTGCCTGTTCCCTTACCCCCATCCTTTGCATCCAGAGACCCTGTTCTTCGTCCCCCTGTTGCCCCACCTCCAGCCCCCTCCACAGCTGTGGGAGAACTTTCTGGAGTCTTCCTCTGTCATTCAGGCACCAGTGTCATTCTGGAATAGAGATGCTGGCTCTAGGGGCCACTTCTTTATTTTTTCTTTTTTAGATCATCTGATTATATCTAATGTGAATGTCTCCCTAGCTTCCTTGAAAATAAAAATCACCTAGAGTTCTTAAAAGTGGAGCCCCCTGGGTCCTTCCTTGGAGAGCCAGGTTCAAGAGGGCTAGGATGGGGCCTGGGAACAAGTATTTTTAGTAAGTGTACCAGCTAATTCCTGTCGTGGAGATTTAGGAAACACGTGTCTAAGCATGCCAAAACCCAGACCCAATCCCTCTTTTCTGGTGTAGGGAATAGGAGGGAAGATCTGAAAATCTGGGTCCCTTCCCAGGAAGGCTCTTCTCTAACCCATGGGCCCCCAGCCCAGCCCATTTAGTGCTCTGACAATGAGGCAGATATTGTAGCATAATTTGATTCTTCAAAAAATGTTCTGTAGTTACTGCCCTTTAAATCGCTCCTTCCTTTCACATATGCAAGAGAATACTGTGTGAGGAAGTGTTTTCCTTTATGGTGTTGTACTTAGATGACTAGCAAAATATGGTGCTGGACTGAGAGTGGCACAGCTGGGTGATCCAGGTGGCAGACTGGATCATATCACGTGGACGGAATATGAGGCCTTGCATTGATATGCACACACTCCCCATCGGCTGGCCTCTCTTGACAACAGATCCAGGAAATTACAGTGAGAATCTTCCTTTTGTTTCTAACAGCTGTCACCCAGCTGCTGGAAGGGTGTTGGTTTAGCATTAAGTGTGTGGGTGAACTTGGTCTCTGTTGAGGGAATAAAAATGCCCTAGTAATCCACAGCCCCAGAGGCACTTGTCCTGCTCCAGGGGACCTGGAAGGGAAGTTTCGGGAAGCAAGGAATGCTGCTAGCCTCTGTTCTGGAATGCTGGCCTCTGTGAACAGCTGCACTGAAGCAGCATTAATAGCATGCCCGTGGAGAAACAGGCGTAAAGAAGATGGCTGCTTTTCTTCAAAACCACAGTTGATGGTTGAGGCTGCTGGTGTTACTCAGTAGCCCTTATATGAAGCTCAAGTGGCAAATTGGTTTTCTAGGAAAAGTTTCTCAAGAGCATTCTTAAAATTTTAATAATGAGTATTCTACAGTCAGGATGGATTCAAAGACTGCTTCGCCTAAAATTATTTCATCTAGAGACCAGAACACTTAAAATTCTCTTTTCCCTTTGTTTTATTTTTTGTTTGTTTTATCTTCTTGTCTATGTCTCTTTTATGTTATGTCTTTTGACATTGTAAAGATTTTTAAAATTGTGTAAGTTACCTTTTAATTTAATTTTGTGTCTGTAATAAGTACTTATTAAATCTGTAGCATTTTATAAACAATGGGATTTTTTTTTTTTTTTTTTTTTTTTTTTGAGACGGAGTCTCGCTCTGTCGCCCAGGCTGGAGTGCAGTGGCACAATCTTGGCTCACTGCAAGCCGTGCCTCCCAGGTTCACGCCATTCTTCTGCCTCAGCCTCCCGAGTAGCTGGCACTACAGGCGCCCGCCACCACGCAGGGCTAATTTTTTGTATTTTTAGTAGAGATGGGGTTTCACCGTGTTAGCCAGGATGGTCTCGATTTCCTGACCTCATGATCCGCAACAATGGGACTATTTTTACATGTTGATAGCTTTTTTTTCTATTCATATCTTATTTTGAACACTTAAAGGATTTTTGAGAGTTTGTGTAAAGATACTTTCTTCAAAATTAAACATATTTTGTGATAAGTCTGTCATTTTGCATTACTTTGTGAAGTAGATAGCTTAAAATATGAAATGCAGTAAAATCCATTACAATTTTTATTCATCTGCCTTATTTCTAAATACTTACTGTCAAAATCTAATTCCCCACTCAACAGAAAGAAACATAGGTAATACGCAAATCTGGTGAATCACATAAAGTGCTTTAGGCATGTGGAGTGAAAAAGCAACAATATAGAGGCAAGAATAGCAGAAGGGATGAATTTGATGAATTCTACATAAAACTCAAAAGGTTTATGAGTTGGAAACATAAAATTCAAAGGTTTGATCAGGTTGGTGAATGGTTCCAGAATTAGACTGAAGAGATACAGAGACACAAAATAATTCTATCATATTACCAGGTGCAGTGGCTTATGCCCTCTCAGCACTTTGAGAGGCCAAGGTGGGAGGATCACTTGAGATCCGGAGTTTAAGACTAGCCTGGGCAACACAGAGAGACCCTGTCTCTACCCACCACCTCCCCGCAAAATTAGCCAAGTGTGGTGTCACGTGCCTATAGTCCTAGCTACTTGGGAGACTGAGGCAGGAGAATTGCTTGAGCCTCAGAGATCCAGGCTGCAGTGATCTATGATTGCATCACTACGCTCCAGCCTGGGCAGCAGTGAGACACTGTCTCCTTAAAAAAAAAAAAAAGAGACCCAGGCACAGTGGCTCACACCTATAACCCAGCACTTTGGGAGGCGGAGGCAGGCAGATCATCAGGTCAGGAGTTCAAGACCAGCCCAGCCAACATAGTGAAACCCCGTCTCTACTATAAATACAAAAATTAGCTGAGCACAGTGGCGCATGCCTGTAATCCCAGCTACTCAGGAGGCTGAAGCAGGAGAATTGCTTGAACCCAGGAGGCAGAGATTGCAGTGAGCCGAGATCACATCACTGCACGCCAACCTGGGAAACAGAGCGAGACTCCATATAAAAAAAAAAAAGATAAAATTATATCATTCATAAGTTATTGCAAATTTGAGAAGTACTTAATAGAAATATAACATTAAGCTGCAAATGGATTGGAAAATCCTAAAATTGTTGCAGAATCCCCCAAAATTTGTTGCAAAATTCTAAAAAATGAATTGGTTCCAAAATCCTAAAAATGACAACAGGGTGTCAGAAAAAGTATAGGACACTTGACAGGGACTCAAAAACCCTGAACAAGGAGTTGCCTTTTAAGCAAATTGTTCATTACACCAATTGCCCTGCAATCTCAGGGGATAACAGCTAAGTGGAATGTGGTTTGCAAAAACTACTCACTGGTGTCTCTTTTTTTCTTCTCTCTTTGCTTTTATTTTAATTGTCTTCATGCATATGTATGTTTCCCTATAAGCTATTTAAAATCTTTTGGGGCAGTAGGTGGCCTAGAAATCATAAATTATACATTAAGTCATGTTCTCTCAACTCACACGCCCACTCTCCTGTTGCAGAGAACAGCCCATCTTCACCACCCGAGCGCATGTCTTCCAGATTGACCCCAACACCAAGAAGAACTGGATGCCTGCGAGCAAGCAGGCGGTCACCGTTTCCTACTTCTATGATGTCACAAGGAACAGCTATCGGATCATCAGTGTGGACGGAGCCAAGGTACCACCCCCTCAACTGATTTTAACACTCTCAGTGGCTTATTTTTCATCCAAGATTCACCCAGAATCCTGCCATCTTAACACAGAAGTTATTGTTATAATGTCTGTATAACATATTCTGTTCTTTTTTCATTTAAACTTATGGTAAATGGGAAAGAAAAAGATTTCTCTGTTACCACTGTCTTCATAACTAACATTTTAATGCCTGTATAATAATTTCACCAGCGGCCTATAATGCTCTTAATTTTCCCCCTGTGGTTGGATATTTAAGTGGCTTCCAATGTTTTGCTATTATGGATAATGAGCATCTTCATGTACCAGATATCCTCAATTGTTCATCACATACCATTGCTTTCTTTTGAATAGTCCTTAGGATAGATTCCTAGAAGTAATATTATAGGGCAAGATATTAACGCTTTATGGCTCTTGATGCATATTGTCAAGTTGTTTTCCAGAAGGGTTTGTTCTTCCAGCCTGTATGAGAGTGTCTGTTATTGCACCCTTGCAAGCACTGGGTATTCTATCTAGTCAGGTTTTGGTGTTATTAGGCATAGGAGTTGAACTTTATTAGGTGGTTTTGGAGTATTTCTTGAAATACATATATATTTTTGTTATTCTCTCTCCCATGATATTTTTGCCACATTATCATAGGAACAGAATTAAGAAGGGATACCAGCAGAAGTATCACCAAGTCTTTTTTTAAAAAATATAGACCTGCTGGTTTATGGTCTTTCTGTCTTCATCCTGCTGTACAGTTTTTACATGGATTATCTGCTGCCACCTGGAATTCAGTGTATCTAAAGCTGGATTCCCCTATTTGTCCTCTAAACCACCTCTCCATTTTTATTCCCCAATCATTCGGGCTAATAAAGCGAAACACAGAGTCCTTCCTCTTTAAGTTTGTCAAGTGAATCTGCCTTTGAAGTGTCACCCACTCGTGCCTGCTGTTTTAAAGACCATAATTCTTGTCCTATCACAGTCTCGCCTGGACCCTTGCAGTAGCTGCCTCATCTCCCACCTGCAGTCTAGTCTGACTTCTGCCTCTAGATCAGCCTTCCTATGCAACAGGAAGCAAGGGAGTTGGGGGCTGAGCAATAGAACGGGCCCTGGATGGAGGCTTTTCTGTGCACTCCACAAGCAGAAGGCATGGGGAAGCTCTCCCAGGGAAGACATGAGAGCCTGCTGGTGCCTCCTGATCTCTTCAGGAGATCAGGGCACTTCAGCCCATGTTCTTTAAGTGACTGCTTTGTGCCCTTTCTCTGCACCTTGGCAACTGCAGATAAAGGTGGCTTGACCCTGGGATCCTCTTGCTGTCCCTTTCAGTTGCCACAGCCTTTCCTCCTCCTCAGGAGTGGACCCCGGAAGTCCTCATTTTACAGCTGAGGTCTAAGGAGAGGTAATGACCTGACCTGGCCCAGGTTCACGCCTCTGGGGAGGCTTGGTAGACTGGGGCCTGTGCCCAGTTATTTGCACACCAGTTCCTGGTTTGTCGGGTTGGAGCAGGCTTCTCCTGGTTGGTAGAAGAGAGTTTCCTGACACATATCAGGCAGGTAGTGTGTTATCTCCCTCCACTTCAGAGATGAAGGCACTGGTCTTTCTGCCTAAGCAAGCAGAATGATAGTAGGATGATAGGAAATCCCAGGAGCTGGTGAACAGTAAGGAAGTGTGCTAGTGCCTGGCACATAGTAGGTAGGCACCTCGTGTTTGATGGGGGAACATCTGAAAGGTGCCTTTATTTTTTTTCCTTCTGAGAGACATAGTGATGCCACAGTTGTAATTACCACTTCTCTGTGCTTCTGCGCTGCAATCGCCTGGACTCTTTCCAGGGTGTTCTGGCAGCGGTGGTGAATCAAGCTGACCTGCTTTCTTTTATCTACAGATTCTGTCAGTTCATCTGCCATCCTTCGATGGGCTTGTACCTTTGTCAGTTGAGTTATCCAAGGATATATTGGGCTTAAATATAGATAAAACGACTTTCTTAGAACAAGTGCTTTAGTCCTATTAGCTGAGCTTTTAGTAATTTGTCAAAGTGTCGGCCACTGTGTCGTTATGGCTCTGTAGTTCCTGAAGACTGTGACAATGTGGTGGAGTCCGAGCCAAATATGACAGTTATGAGAAATCAGATGGGTGTGGGAGGGTGGGCTAAGCCCCTGGCTGCGGCACAGCACTAGTCTAGGCTCAGTGTAGGAGAGCCATCAGGCTATAGACTCACTTACAGGCTGGGAATCCAAAACCTAGGCCATGGAATGCCGCTGGAACTCAGAGCTAGTTGGAGGATCTTGGACTACCCATTCTGTGGTGCCCAGCCACCTGTTTTTGTGTGTGTGTGTCTGTGTGTGTGTGTTTTGTTTTGTTTGTTTGTTTTTGAGACAGGGTGTCACTCTGTCACCTAGGCTGGAGTGCAGTGGCACAATCTCAGCTCACTGCAGCCTCCACCTCCTGGGATCAAGCGATTCTCCCACCTCAGCCACCCAGGTAGGTGAGATTACAGGTGCCCACCACCATGCGTGGATAATTTATATATTTTTAGTAGAGATGGGTTTTGCCGTGTTGGCCAGGCTGGTCTGAAACTCCTGGCCTCAAGTGATCCATCCCTGGGCCTCCCGAAGTGCTGGGATTACAGGTGTGAGCCACCATGCCCTGCCGCCACCTGGTGTTCCTGCCTTAGTGCTGTGGCACCAGAGATCCATGACAGAGCCTCGTTCTGCAAAAGGAAGCATCCCATGAGGGAACAGAAGGCCCCAGGAAGTGGGGAGTAGGGATGGACCTCAGCTGTTTAATTACTATCTTTGGCACTCGGGGATTGGGGATGGGAGCACATATCGCATCTGGAGAACCTGACCACACTGCACTGGAAAGTGGTCCCAATGTAAACTCAGCCCTGCTGGGCCCTCTCTCGACCTGGCAGGCAGCAACCTGTAAACCCAGCATCCCAGGTCTAGATCAGACCCTGTGCCTTCAGCTGCTCCACAAGTCGGGTGGGCATGGAGAGAAAACCCTAGAGTGGTAGCAACTGTTGCTACTGTCTGGTCCCCTGTGGCTTGCCCCTTCCCCACCCATTACTAAGGTCCTCATCTCCCTGAGCCCAGTCTCGATCCTGCCCGAATACTCCAGATGGATCGCCTGCTGTCTGCAGATTGGAATCAGGTGCAGTGTATCCAGCTGACTGCTGGGCATCTGTGCTGATGCCAGTGTCTTCTTATGGGCTCTTGTCTGTTGCCCTTGCCCACCCTTACCCCCATCTCTGTTCACTCAGCTTGGTTCCCCTTCTGTTCTTATTCCTGAGCATCTGTTCTGGTTCCATGTTCACTGGCTACCCAAGCCTGGAGCCCTGCTCCCTGCCCAGCCGCACGTCCCAGGCCTCATGCATGCTATGGAGCCTCAGGCAGACCACATAGGCATGGATGCTCCTGGGCTGGGGGAGTTTGGACACTTCCTGGTGTCCTCCTCATTGTGTTCTACCACACTGGGTCAGCCCACTTGGTTTTAGGCCTTTGATCCCAAATGTTGGTCTGAACCGTGATGACAGGTGGTCAGATGCGTTTAACTTTTGGGGCTGTGTCTTAGCTCATGGGCTGCACTGAAGGGGCGGCCTGCCCCTCCACACCTGTGGGCATTTCTCGTTAGGTGGAACGAGAGACTTGAGAAAAGAAATGAGACACAGAGACAAAAGTATAGAGAAAGAAAAAGTGGGCCCAGGGGACCGGTGCTCAGCATACAGAGGACCCACGCCTGCACCGGTCTCTGAGTTCCCTTAGTATTTATTGATAATTATCTTTACCATCTTAGAAAAAGGGAAGTAGCAGGATAATAGGATTATCGTAGGGAGAAGGTCAGCAGTAAGACATATGAATAAAGATCTCTGTGACATAAGTTTAAGGAAAAGTGCTGTGCCTTGATATGCATATGCAAACATCTCCATAAACCCTTTTAGTGCATAAAGAACAGCATTGCCCTAGCAAGTCCCACCTTTCGCCCTAAGGCGGTTTTCTCCTTTCTCAGTAAACAGAACATACAATCAGGTTTTACACCGAGATGTTCCATTGCCCAGGGACGGGCAGGAGACAGATGCGTTTCTCTATCTCAACTGCCAAGAGGCCTTCTTTCCTCTTATACTAGTCCTCCTCAGCACAGACCCTTCACGGGTGTCAGGCTAGGGGATGATTAGGTCTTTCCCTTCCCACGAGGCCATATTTCAGACTATCACATGGGGAGAAACCTTGGACAATACCTAGCTTTCCTAGGCAGAGGTCCCTGTGACCTTTGGCAGTGTACGTGTCCCTGGGTACTTGAGATTAAGAGAATGGTGATGATTTTTAACCAGCAAGCTGCCTTCAGCCACTTGTTTAACAAAGCACCCCTGCACAGCCCAAAATCCTTTAAACCTTGAGTCACCACAGCACATGTCTCTTGCAAGGACAAGGTTGGGGGTAGGGTCACAGATTAACAGCATCTCAAATACAGAACAAAATGGAGTCTCTTATGTCTACTTCTTTCTATATAGACACAGTAACAGTCTGATCTTTCTTTTCCCCACACTGCACCTCTGTGACCTTGGGCAGGTCTAGTGCCTGAGTCCTGCCTCTCTGTTGGCTGCGCCACATCAACTTTATTACTTTGAGCCACTGAGTGGTACTTCTGGGCCATCTGTCCCTCTCAAAGCAGGAGGCTGTTGTGGGCTGGAAGGGGAAGCCTCCTCCACTCCTCCCCAGTGAAGGAGTAGATGTGTTTCTGTAAGAAGTGGCTGGTGTAGAATGGACTCAGAGGTCATTCTGAGCAAAGGCCACATAAGATTCAGCTTCTGTGTAAACTGTGGGCAGCCAGAGAGCACAGGCTCCTTGAGAAGGAAAGCTGTGGCCAGCAGCTTTAGCAGCTGTCATTCCATGCCAGGCATAGCCAGCTCGTCTGCCCTGTCCAAGCATGTGTCACGCTCCACCTGGGGAGGGATGTATGGACAGCCTCTCCTCCCTCTGGAAGCAGCTGGTGCTACTCATCATAGGAAGATCTGTATTCAGATCTGTTCTTAATTCTTAAAACAGAAAGACATTTCCTTCTTCCCTGGGACAATATTTCATGTGTCAGTTCCAGCTGTTGTCTAAAGACGTGAGTGGGTGGGAAAACTTCAGTGTGTTGCCTCAGCATTGCCCAAGCTCTAGGGGATGATGTGGATCCACGTCAGTGTTGGGGCTGCCAGGAGACTGTGAGCTCTATGAGGATGGCAACCATGCCTGGCTCATTGTTGGAGTCCCAGCACCAAGCCAGGGTGGGCAACGCCATGGAAGTGGGTGGGGGAATGAGTGGATGATGAGGTCAAGTCTGGCCACCTTCTCTCCAGGCCTGTGACAGGTATACTGTGTCCACAGAAGGACAGCAGACAGGGGCAGGGTCACCGCCAAGGGGGGACCCAAGAATCCAAACCTTGGGTTGTCCCTGTTTATAGACACTGGACAGATGGGAGCCACATGAGGGCATCTCCCCACTCCTGGCTTCTCAGAGCACTGCTATGAACCATGTGGCACATGCCAATAGGCATGTGATTTATGGTGAGTTTTTAGGCAGAACAGCCAGCTCCATTATAAAGAAACTCCATTTTCAGAGCATTGGTTAATTGAGCCATCACAGCACTTGATTTCATTGTGTTGTTGGCACTCTTTCCAGACTGAGTTAATCACTGCCATCCTTATGAGAAACTGCCTGCCTGTGGACAAGACTTGCCTGAAGCAGGTGCTTCTCCTGGGAGCTCTGGATGACTCTGCTGCCCTTGGTTCTCAGTTATTTATAGGATCACAGAAACCTGTATTGGAAGAGACCTTAGAGGTCATCCCTTCTACAAATATTTAGCTGCACCTGCTGTGTTGTGAGTGCTGCCTGATGGTGATGGTTCAGAGGATATCAGCTTCTAAAACTCTGACTTGTTTGGTATTTTCTTTTAGGAATGTAAAATTACTTTCAGGAGCACATTCAGGCTCTGCTCGTCCACCCATCATTAGAATTCACTCCTTTGAATAAATATAGAGCACCTTCTGTTAAGGGAGCAAGCATTAGGAAGGTTCCCAGCACACAGTAGGTTTTCAGCTTTGCTTTTCTTCGCTGTCTGTGATTTGTTTTTTTTGTTTGTTTGTTTGTTTGTTTTTGAGACGGAGTCTCACTCTGTCACCCAGGCTGGAGTGCAGTGGCGTGATCTCGGCTCACTGCAAGCTCCGCCTCCTGGATTCACGCCATTCTCCTGCCTCAGCCTCCCGAGTAGCTGGAACTACAGGCGCCTACCACCACAGCCGGCTAATTTTTTTTGTATTTTTAGTAGAGACAGGGAAGCACCTGTTAATAACTACTCTTGGAGCAGATGACATGTCTCAGCCCCAGCCTCTTGTGGAAAACTCCCAGGTTCATCCAACTTCATCTCCCTGGATTTGGGAAAGACTTTTCATAAAGGGAATCCGATGGGCCTGTCTCCCCCTGCCTGTTTCATGAGCAACTTCCTCTGAAATCTAGAGCAGGTGAGACTAGAGACAGGAGGAGCTTAGCATTTTGCTACTTCCAAGTAGCCCTTGATTACGTGTGTTTTGTGCATTTTGTGACAACTTGGTCCCACTGATCTGCAGGACTGGGTCTTTTACTAGGGTGGCTTCTTTTTCTGTGAAAGTTTCAGAGATGACTCACACAAGAGGAAGGTGTACACAGAGATGGGAGCCCATATGAAACTTATGCCTGGGATGCGCAGCCCCTTCTCCCTTCTGAGCTTTGGTTCCTTCCCCCAGATCTATTCTCCCCTCTCTCCAGGGGGGAACAGTTCTCATTCTGCTGAGTCATTCTGCTACATTGTACACTCAACTGTGCCCTCATCCTTCACACACTCACCTTTGGCTCCCAGGGCTTCATTCTTCCTTGGTTCCTGGCCACCTGTGGCAGGTGTACTGCCAGCTCCTTCACCTGCTATTCCTTAAGTCAGCCTTCTGCCCTGGGCCTCTTCTTCTCTTCCACCAGATGACACTCTCCACCTAATGACCCCTTCACTTCTCATCCCTCAGTTTACTCAAGTCTCGCATCTCCTCTGACGCCAGAACCCACAGGTCCAGCCACCCTAACACAGTTTTCCAAGTATCTCCATGAGCGGGAAGGGTACTCCCTGCTGTTTTCATAAGCCTCTGCCCACTCTGAAGATTATCCTCCCTGACAACTTTGTTATGGGTTTGTAGACTTTATTTTTAACCGTTTGTATTAATAGGCACCATTCAATGTCTAATAATAAAGCAAACCCATATGTACCCACCACCCAGTGGAAGTACATCTTTCATTAATACTTCAGAAGTCCTTCACTGGGCCTTTCCCTAGTTAGATGCTCTCCCATCCACTCCTCAAGAGATCACCGCTCTCTATTAAGAGTGTATTAAGCATTCCCTTGCTTTTCTGTATAGTTTTGCCACATGTGTATATATTGCTAAACCAGAAGTTGGCAAACTTTTTCTTTAAGGGCCAGAGAGTAATTTTTAAAAAAAGTTTTGTATTCAGGTTGCACAGTCTCTGCTGCAGATATTTGACTCTTTTGTAGCCAGAAAACAGCCATAGACCAATATGTAAATGAATGGGCATGGCTGTCTTCCAATAAAACTTTAATTACAAAAATAGGCCATAGGCTAGATTTGGCCTGAGGGTTATAGTTTGCTGACCCCTGCCCTAAATAATCTGTTACTCAGTTTTACCTGTTTTTGACCTTTATATGAATAGAATCATACTAGAGACTCATAATGTGTGTGTTCTTTTGTAACTTCCTTTTTTTTTTTTTTTTTTACTTAATGTTAAATTTTTGTGATTCATCCATGCTGATCAATTTGGTTAGCCTTGGTTAATTTTCCTGCTGGATTAGTATTTCTTTATATGGAAATACTACAGTGTGTTTATCCATTCTGTTGGTAGTGGATATTGTTTTTGCAAGTTCTACTGTAGATACAATGCTGTCAAGCAGCATTGCATGCTACAGAGAAATCTTTTGTGAAAGGAAAAATCAACCAATGCAGCAAATATTATTGTCTTATTTTAAGAAATTGACACAATGACTCCACCCTTCAGCAACCACCACTCTGATAAGTCAGCAACCATCAGGATCGACACAAGTCCCTCCATCAGCAAAAAGATTATAACTTGCTGAAGGTTCAGATGATCCTTAGCATTTTTTAGCAACAAAATATTTTAAAATTAAGGTATGCACATGGTTTTGTTTTTAAAGACATAATGCTATTGCAAACTATGATTTTTTGTTTTCTTTCTTTCTCTTTCTTTTCTTTTCTTTCTTTTTTGAGGTAGGGTCTCACTTTTGTCACCCAGGCTGGAGTACAGTGATGTGATCATGGCTCACTGCAGCCTTGACCTCCCAAGCCCCAGGTGATCCTCCTGCCTCAGTCCCCTGAGTAACTGGGACTATAGGTACACACCACCATGCCCTGCTCATTTTTGTATTTTTAGTTGAGATGGGGTTTTGCCATGTTGTCCAGGCTGGTCTCGAACTCCTGGGCTCAAGCAATCCACCTGCCTTTGCCTCCCAAAGTGCTGGGATTACAGGCATGAGCCTGCAAACTATGATTAATATATTCAAGGAAACAGGGAATGTGGACAAAATAGATGAAAGGAAGGAGAATATTCCCACAGACTTAGAATTTTGTTTTTGAAAGAACCAAATGGACATTCTAGAACTAAAAAATAACAATATCTGAAATTAAGATAACAATAGATAGATTTAACAGGAGATTGGATACATCAGTGACCAGGATTAGTGACCTGGAAAGCAGATTAATAGAAAATACCCAAATAGAATCAGAGAGAACCAAGAATCAGGGAAAAAATAATTGATGAGTGTAAAAAATATTGGGCATGGCCAGCATGGTGGCTCCTGTCTATAATCCCAGCATTTCGGAAGGCTGAGGCAGATGGATTGGTCGAGCCCAGGAGTTTGAGACCAGCCAGGGCAACATGGCAAAACTGCATCTGTACAAAAAATACAAAAATTAGCCGGGCATGGTGGTGCACACCTGTAATCCCAGCTACTTGGAAGGTTGAGATGGGGGGATCACTTTAGCCCAGGTGGTTGAGGCTGCAGTGAGCCATGTTTGTGCCACTTCACTCTATCCTGGGCAACAGAGCAAGACCCTATCTCAAAGAGAAATGTTGAACACACTCAAAAAGCCTAGCAGGTCTGTAATTGGAGTCCCAGAAGTAGAAGCAAGGAGAGAGAATAGAGCGGAAGCAATATTCATGGAGAGAATGAGAATTTTCTAAAAACTAATGAGTCTACAGATTTAAGAAGCTGAATGAACCTCCAGCCATCATAAATAGACTTAGCTCTTGAAATCAGTCCATTGTTGCTTTGTAAGTAAGACATGCATTGTATGCTTTTTAGCCACTTATTTGTTTTATAACCTTGAACAGGTCACTTGACCTTGTTCAGCCTCAGTTTCGCCATCTGAAAAAAATGGGGATTAAAGACTGTGAAAAAGTGCCCTAGAAACTAAGTTTTAAAGAAATAGCAGGGGGTATCACCATTGTTTTTCCAGCTTGACTGCCTCTGGGACAGCCTGTTTGGGTGAGCTTAAGAGCCATGTCCTGTACTTTGGCCAGCCTCCTCCCACTGCTTTTCAAGGGGACTTGGCGTGTGGTGACTGACCTAGGGGCATAGGCCTGCAATGAGGTAGCAGCAAGATTTAAAATGAATCCAGTTTCTGAATGGATGTAGTCATTGCTTTGTCCTCCCAGGATTCTGGTAATTGAGAGATGACCAGAGGGCTTTTGGGGGTCATGTGATCCATTCTGATCCGGCTCCCAGCCATACACCTTCCTTAGGTCTGCCTTGGTTCCACTATATCTGTCCTGCTTGGGGCTGAGCCAGAATCCCACCACCCTCCAAGGTCCCATAACTTTGCCCTACACTTGCCAGTAGTTGAGATGTGCATTTTCCACACCCTGCTCCCCCGCCCCTATCTCTTGATAGTGTCCAGTGACAGCAGGCAGATCTCTTGACTTCTCATGTTGCATTCAGTTTTCCACATGGAAAACATTTGGTAAAATGTCCTAACTCACGTGGCCACTGGCATTATGGAAGGGTTATTATAAGGAAAGAAAAAGTCACCTGGACCGTAGCACATGGACATCAGTACTTCATAGATGGGGAAAAGAAGAGAGGCAGTAATGTTTGTTATCTTCATCGTGTATAAAATGAGAAGCAACATGATATAGAAGTTTATTGGACAAGTTTTGGAGTCAGACAACTGGGTTTTTATCTCTAGAGTCTCCTGCTGGCCAGCTTTAATGTGTTACCTTAAGCAAGTTAGTTTAACCTTTCCCAAATCTCGGTCGGGTGCGGTGGCTCATGCCTGTAATCTCAGCACTTTGGGAGGCCGAGGCGGGCGGCTCACCTGAGGTCAGGAGTTTGAGAACAGCCTGGCCAACATGATGAAGCCCCTTCTCTACTAAAAATACAAAAATTAGCTGGGCGTGGTGGCGGGTGCCTGTAATACCAGCTACTCAGGAGGCTGAGGCAGGAGAATCGCTTGAATTTAGGAGGCGGAGGTTGCAGTGATCCTTGATCATGCCATTGCACTCCAGCCTGGGCAACAGAGCAAGAATCCGTCTCAAAAAAGTCAAACAAACAAACAAAAAAAAAAACTTTCCCAAATCTCAGTTACTTCTGTGAAATGAAGAAATAGTCATATGCATAGGCTTGTTGTACGGTTTAAGTGAACTGACATAAATCAGGCACTCAATAAGTGTTCAACAAATAGTAATTGCTGTTGTTAGTATTCTAAAAATTATTTTACCAGCTAAGCCAAGGTTTTCTCTTGAGCCAGTGGCTTATCAGCAAACTCAATAGTCTAATAGATAGATAAATGTAGATATAGCAATAGCAATGATACTTCTACTACTAGTGACAGCTGTCACTTACTGTCTGGATCCCTTTAGTTAAGGCAAGAATTTGTATCTGGAAGGTCTGTCCTTTAGCAAAATAGTAGACTCAGGTTCCTACCATGGAAAGCAAGGGCTATGCCATTCAAACTTTTTTCTCTTCTCTGTTTTATCAGTTACAAGGAAAGTGTTCTGAGTTGACCATTGAGAATAAACAACCTTAGTAAGTAAAATTGCTGGTAGGTTCACTCTTTAGAGTATTTACTTATATTACTCTTATTCTCTGCTCAGATCATCTGATGAGGAAGCAGCCAGTGGTTACTGCCACCCTGCCCTTATGTAGACACCCAGGAATCCTTTATTTCCAAGAGTATTTTTCCTGAGTGTTTCTTAGAGTCTTAGGACTTTCAATGATTTCTACTTAAGTAAGCCATTGTTGATATTTTATAACCCTTATCAATTGTTTGATGTCTCTGCCCTCTTCCTGACTACTTGCCATTGAAAGACCAGGAACCTTGACTCATTCATCTTTGTATCTTTGATTGGCAGAGTGTCTGGTGTATAGTAAATGTTCAATAAATGTTTGAATGAATAAATGTACCATGTGCTAGATATTATCTTTTTACCCTTCCACCTCAGATTCATCCTCTACCCTTCTTGACACTGCTCTGGTCCCTGAGGGGCTAACTTGCAGACATCAGTGGGCTCCCACGCCCTGTAGCTTCTAGCTGGGTTTGTCCAATGGCAACTGGAGATCAAAGGGAGAGGCGAGAGTGTTTGCTCCCCCAGTTTCCCACTCCTGTGAGGTCGCCATGTGCTGACTGTATCCCCCAACAGAAGGTAACCTCTCTTTTCAAGGTAGCTTGCTCTACGTGACCCCTCCCCCTTCCAGGGTCTGTAGCCACTCCATTCCCTTATTCTTTTAGGCCAAGGATGCTGCACTATCCTTACAGTTTCCCTGTACCCCACTCACACCTGTATAATTAGTTTCTTTGTCAATTAACCCTCTACAAATTATCCTAATTGGACTGTACCTGCTCCTTTCTGTTGGGAAGCAGCAGGCCTCACTTGCTTATAGAGATTTTCAATTGTTTGAGTTGGACACTGGGGCTCCAGGTGACTCATAAAGCGACATAGTGCAGTTCTTCAGAGAATGTGGGACATGGCTAGCCATTAAGGGCACTCTGATGCGTGGCAGCTTTGGGTAAATAAATAGCAGTTTGGGAAACTATTATTTGTGTAGGAGAGACTTTCTCCCACAGATAACATGTAGGATCTTATTTTAGACTGACTGTTAAGTCTCTGAAGTTGCCCCTTTTCATGGTTGTGTATCTGACTCAGCATGGGTTGTGCCAGGAGAACTTGGGACCATATTTAACAGAGCAGGGGATGCAGGCTTGAAGCACTGGCTTTGCCAACAGAAGACTTTCTAAGGAATGACTTTGTCTCATTCAACATTTAAATTTTCACCCTTTGGGCTGTTTTTCTGCAGGTGATCATAAACAGCACAATCACACCGAATATGACCTTCACCAAAACGTCACAGAAGTTTGGGCAGTGGGCCGACAGCAGAGCCAACACGGTGTTTGGTTTGGGGTTTTCCTCTGAGCAGCAGCTGACAAAGGTAACATGGTCCTATCCACAGTACAGTAAGTCCCGCATCAGATGCCATTCTCATTCAGTGATTGTCCACCTAGGGATGTGCCCTTGGTGAGCGGGATTCCTTTCTGGTCTTTGGTTTCACTCCTTCTGGCATCACGGGGCTGCCAAAGCAGGGGCCCTTTTGAAATACCAGGTTCATTGAAGTCATCTGGGGAAAGGAAATTCGTATCTAACAAATGCTGCTTTGGAGCCTGAAGTTGCAGCGTGGCCAGTCCATCCTCCCCTCCAGGTGTCAGCCACTGCTCCCTGTGCCCGGCGGTATCAGCATACAGACTGAGCACTGGCTTGTGTGCCAAAACCAGATCCATTGGGTTTTCAGGACTCTGAGGATTAGGTGACCTTCCTGTGTGAGGTCACAGTTATTGGAGGGTTGTTACTATAGGACTTCCAAGGAAGAGACTGTGTTCCTGCTGCCAAGAATGCATCTTGATGAAATAAGCATGTTACCCCTTTTGAAGTAAGGCACACTTTGTCTCTGACAGCTGTCAATGTCAGTGACTCTGTGGTTGGAGCCCTTGGGGAGTAAGGTGATGCATAATGGAAGCTCTTAGCCTGGACTCCCCATGTCCCTTAAAATGCCACACAGTGGTGTGTGTATGTTGCTTTTTTTTCTAGGGAGAGGATTCATAGCTCCAAGTCACTTCTCCAAGGGGCCTGGGACATACTCCTTGGATGGTTAGAAAGGTGTTGAGGAGCAGATCATGGCTGACTACAGCCTTGGAGAACCCCAAGAACTGAGGGAATAAACTGATCGCCTCTGAGAGGCCTCACTCAGCAGTTTAAAGGGGCTGAGAGCCTGTTTTAGAGACTACATTTCCTTTTAGGGTGGTAGAAGAGCCCTTTGTAAGTATTGAGAATATTTTGGTTTAAGGTAAGACTGACTAGTTTACAAATCAAAGAAATGTACTGGAAGAATGTTGGAGTCTCTCAAGGAGTGCAGAGGAGAGTTGCAAATCCAGGAAAGGGCCAGAGCCAGACTTGCTTCCGGCAGCTTGGCTCTAGGAGTTGTTTTTCTCTAGACTCTTGCTGTGAACATCTGACTGACTGACTGGACAAGTGCTGACCCAGCCTCTGCTCTGCTGACACCATGCTCGGCACTGAGGATACAGAGATGTGGCCCCTGTTCCAAGGCTTCACAAATTTCCAGATTCTTGCGGAATTGACAGAGTTGCCTAGAACACATTTGGCTGCTTGGGTTACTTGTGTGTATTGAAGACAATTTTCAAAGAGTGGGAAATTAGGGTGAGTCAGGAAGCTCCCCACAGTAGGAGCCTGCTAACTTGTCCCCTTCCTTTGTCCAGTGTGTGTGCATGTATGTGTATACTCACATATGTGTGTGTGCACACACACTTCCAAGGAGGTCCCCAGCGCACAGATCCAGCCATCAGATACCCAGTCACAAATGAGCTCCCCAGTGGGGATACTCCACAGACTGTCCTCCTCTGCATCCCAAGGTACTTCCATGAGGACTCTGTTTCCTTAGATGCCTGAGAAGCCCAAAATGACCTGGTGGCACTCTGAGCATCCACCCTTGTGCCACCCTCTCACAGAAGCATTCTTTCCTGGGTGGTAAAACCTCCAGATCACCAGGGCCTGGAAACATGGGCAAAAGGCAAAAATCTCAAGGGCAGGTCATTGGAGATAGTTATGGGAGACGTCCTCTCTGTCCACAATCCCTCAGTTCCAGGATTACAGCACACAAGCCCAGGATGTTCAGCAGGCACGAGTGCAGCACAGTTCTGCAAGGCCTGCCACTTCTGGCTGATAAGGTACCTGGGAGGAGCTGAGAATCCTATGGCAACCAGACTCTTGCTTACCTTCATGTGCAGAGAAGTGAGTTCTCTGCAGCCTCACTTGATTTGAAGCAGTGTCGTGTGGGATAGAAAGTATTGGGTAAATCTTTGGCTGGTATGGCTGGCAGAGGCATGGCAGTCCACAGTGTCTATTCTGGTGATAAATCACTCTTCCCCTGGAAGAAGGGGCCCAGTGGAATCAGCCTTCAGCAGGGAGCTGCCTGGTACCTAGAGGTGTGATGCTTGGCGTGGGTCACTGTGTCGGCAGTAGGACACTCAGCAGGCCCAGGAGGTCAGGGTGGCCATAGAGAGCAGGAGTATGTGTTTTCAAGGCCATTTGGTGCCCTTTCCCCTGGCACCATGGCCAGTGTGTCCTTAAGTCTTTTGAGCACGTACCAGGCTGCCTAGAGAAAGTGAATGACTGGGTATCCATAGAACAGCCCTTCCTGCCGCCTAGTTTGAAATATTCTCTTTTGCTGTAAAGGCCTCTGAAGAGCATGCATGTGGAATATGAGTATTTTCAGGCTCTGGTTCCATTTGGACCCATTGATATTGCTGTTTCTCAAACCTCTTTGTCACCTTGTTTCTTCCCGGTTCCTCCTCATGCAGCTAGGCCCTTAACCATTCCCGCCGAGATGTCAAATCCAGGCCACCTCTGCTGTGCGTGTGGCACCATGAGATGTTCCAGGGTTTGCCCACAGGGAGGATTTCCCTTTTCTGTCGTCTGCCCAACAACAGGATAGCTGGAGGGAAGTCGTGGCACTGAGGTGTGTGAGGGAAGCTGTGGAGAGTTTACTGTTGATGGAGTGTCCAGGATTTTCAGGGTGGGTAAGGCTGCTAAGGTGCAGTCTTGGAAGGCTTTATTGGTCATGCCAGAGCTTCTGGACTTTGTCCTATGGCCTGAGAAGGATTTTAAGTCCAGAAGGAAAATGATCAGATTTGCATTTTAGGTAGAATTTTTTCTGGCAGCAAGTCAGATTAGATTGTTTCAGTCTGGGGTAGAGCTGATGAAGGGTTAAGAGTTGGAGAAATTTTAAAAAGACCGAGGCGCAAATATTGGCAAAACTGGGTGAACGAAAGAGGAAGAAGACATTCTGGGGTGATGAGGGATGGTGGGTAGTGAGGCTGTTTTCTGAAACGGGGAAGAGGAACAGGAACAGGTGCCATGAGGAGCAGAGAGAATTTGTTTAAAGCAGAAGCAAATGTGATAGTGACTTGTTGAAAGAATAATTAACTGGAACCTCTGTCTGATCGGGGAGTGGGGGTGTGTGCTTTCCCTCCTGAAGTGGTGCTTGGTGAGGAAGGGTGTGTTGGGAACCCCCTCTGCCTCAGCTGAGTGGCCCCTTCCCACACCTGCCTCATATCCAGACAACTAGGCTTGGGAGCTCCTGTCCGAGACGTGGTCCCTGGGAGGCCCGTCCTGGTCATATGCTCCTGATCCCTCCCAGGGCTGGGAGTTCTTCCCCGAAGCCAAGGGTGGTTTGAGAGAATCACTTACAGCTGCCTGGAACAATTTCTTCAATCTTTAAAGGAACCCAAGCAGCTAGGTAGAAAGGGGTAAGGTTTCTATGAAAAGAATCGACAGCAGAGAGAACTCCAAACGAAAACCAGAACACGTTGTCCAAGTTAAATGCTCTGTGCCCCTGCAAACTGAAGAGACCTTGAGCTGTGCTGGCTTCCAAGGATGGCCACCCCTAATTTTTCCCAGACAGAAGAAAATGTCCTATCATTAAGGAGGAGTGCACTGTCCTCCCAAGCCACTCAGCCTTTGGTGCAGTGCTGGAGTTCTGCTCTGTGCCCACAACCTCCATCATCACAAAGACTTGTCAAGGAAGCCCTCAGATAACCCCTTTGTCCAAACGTTTCAAATCAACTTCTTCGCCTGCTCTCTGAAGGAAATGATTAACCACACACTGATAAATTATCATGAAGTTAGTCTGGCCATCTCAACAAGTGACAGCTAGCACAGAGGAGCTTGGCCTTGAGGGCTCCCAAGGTGTGTGCTGAGGGGACAGCCAGGCTGAGTATTCCTGACTTCCCAGAGCAACCACCCACAGCCCTGTAGGGGAATGGTAATCAAGCACTATAACTAGGCTAGAGAAAGGAACACCAGTGTGGACATTTTCATCTAAGAACACTTTATATATACTTCCCTCTCTACCCCCCAGAAAGAAAATTAGATGCCTTGGTCTTAACTGCTCCATTATAAGGATTATTTCCCAACCACAGTCCAAAAAGTATTATTACAGGGCAATTTTCTGCTCTTTAGATAGGCTGTCCAAAAATAGTAGAAGCTGTGTTTTCTCAGAAGTAAACTGGGACTCGTCTGTCCATCCACTGGAGAGGACATAAAACCCCAGCCTACTGAAGGAAATTGAAAAGGGATTTGCATGTTCTGATAAAAGGAAGAGCTTATGAAAGGAGACAGAAGGAGGAGCAAATATAAGAATGAGCCAGAGGTTAAAGTTTAGATTCTTTGTGGCATTTGACCTCGAGTTGTCACTGTTCTAAGTTTGGTTCCATCTTATTCGTTACAGACGGAAGGAAACACATTCTGCCCTTAACGGGGAGTGACCCAGGATGGCGTTGCCAGTGCACTGTGGTTGATCTAGCCAAACCCTGATACATGCATGGCATTTACTTTTGTCCCATTTCAGTGATTTCATCTGTAATTCAAATTTGTCCCCGTATAGTCACTTTAATTCACTCAGTGTCATTGTAAGAACATTGTTTTATCTCCTCCCCTTCTGGGTCCTGATTTAACAGCTAATTTTTAAAATGGAGGATATTAATAATTATTTTGACATGTTTTAGGTAGAATGCTTTTGGTTGCAAGTAACAGGTAACCTAATCACAGTGCTTAAATACATGGGGGTAATTTCTTCTCATGTGAAGGAGAAGTCCTGAGGCAGGTGGTTGCTGGTACAGTGGCTCCATGATGTTGGGTCTGACGGATCTGCATGGATTTCATTTGTTTCTTTTTTCTTTTATTGGCCTTTCCTTTATGGTGATAAGATGACTTTTCAAGCTCTACCCATCACACCTGCATTCTTGGCGAGAGGGAGGAGGAAGAGGCTGGTACCACAGCAACCCCCCTGGCAGATTTCTTGGGCCCCATTGTCAATGCTGGGTTCCCGGCCCATTCCCTTACCCCACCAAAAACCAGGGAAACGGGTTTCCATGATTGGCTCAAACTAGCTTTCATTCTCTAGCACCTAGGAAATTTCCTGCTCCAGAAAAACTTGAGATTCTTTTAAGCTAAGGGAAAAGAAACAGATTTTAAATAAGCAAACAGTAGTGTTTGCCGCAGGTCTTCAATGGCTAAGGCCAAAAAAGCCACAAATGAAATCAAAGAGTAATGGTCTCATTTTCTATCATGATAATGATTTTGTTTAAAATTATTACCACAATTTTAATAAGTACCAAAAAATGAC
This sequence comes from Papio anubis, assembly GCF_008728515.1. Classification (NCBI taxonomy): domain Eukaryota; kingdom Metazoa; phylum Chordata; class Mammalia; order Primates; family Cercopithecidae; genus Papio; species Papio anubis. Next base: position 104,897,152 of record NC_044982.1, on the reverse strand, counting down.
CTTAATGAAGATGTGAGAATTTGGCAATATATTTTAGAAACCTTTGTGGTTTCAATATCCTTTGATCCATGGATTTCATTGACAAGAATCTATTCTAAGGAAACAATTGTAACTGGGTATAAAGATTTCACTACAAAGATTGCAACCTCATTTATAACAGAAAAAAAAGCCCTAATATCCAGTAGTAGGAAATTAGTTAAACTGCGGTGTATCCTTCAGGGTAATATGTAGCGATCAAGATGTGTAGTAGAGGCTGGGCGTGGTGGCTCACGCCTGTAATCCTAGCACTTTGGGAGACCGAGGCAGGTGGATCACCTGAGGTCAAGAGTTCGAGACCAGCCTGGCCAACATTGTGAAACCCTGTCTCCACTAAAAATACAAAAATTAGCCATGTGTGGGTGGCAGGCACCTGTAATCCCAGTTACTCAGAAGGCTGCAACAGGATCACTTGAACCTGGGAGGCAGAAGTTGCAGTGAACAAGATCACGCCACTGCACTCCAGCCTGGGCAACAGAGTGAGACTCTGTCTCAAAAAAAAAAAAGGTGTAGTAGAAGATCATATAATTGCATGGAAGTATTATTATCGTATTGTTTATTTCAAAAGAGGCCATAAAATGAGATATATAATCTGTTTTAAGAGAAATGTAGGTAATGAATGCATATATACAGACAGAAATATATCAGAAGGTTATGTGGTTCTTATCTTGGATGATGGTGTTGCAGGCCAGGGGAGCTCATAAACTGGGGCTCCACCTGGGAAGGTTCTTGGCTTTGCCCAGGAGGGAACTGAGGGGTGAGTTGGTGGTAGAAGAAAATAGCTTTATTGAGGTGGCAGTGTTACAGCTCTGTGGCTGCTCCTGCAGAGCAGGGCTACCCTGTAGGCAGTGTGTCGAGAGTAGCAGCTGTGGGGCAGTTCTGTGGTCACATTTTTTACCTACTTTTAATTACATGCAAATTAAGGGGCAGGTTATTCAAACATTTCCAAAAAAAGGGTGGTAACTTCTAGGTCATTGCCAGGGAATGGGTAAACTGTCATGGCTCTGGTGAGCGCATTAGCCAGTCTACAATCTGGTCCAGAGTTGAGTCCTGCCTCCTACCTCAATGGGACCGTAGGTCTAAATATATATATAGCTGGGCACAGTGGCTCATGCCTGTAATCCCAGCACTTTGGGAGGCCAAGACAGGCGAATCACCTGAGGTCAGGAGTTTGAGACTAGCCTGGCCAACACGGTGAAGCCCCGTCTCTACTAAAAATACAAAATTAGCCGGGCGTGGTGGCGCATGCCTGTAATCTCAGCTACTCAGTAGGAGGTTGAGGCAGGAGAATCACCTGAGCCCGGGAGGTGGAGGTTGCAGTTAGCTGAGATTGCACCACTGCACTCCAGCCTGGGCGATAGAGCAAGATGCAGTCTCAAAAGGAAAAAAAAAAAAAAATATATATATATATATATATATATATATATATGTATGTAAAATAAATAAGTTATATATGTAACTTATGTAACTTAAAAGTTAAAAAATATGTATTTTTCCAGATCATCTTCCTCCTTCCACCCTCCACCCTCCAATAGGCCTCTGTGTGTGTTGTTCCTCTCTATATGTCCATGTGTTCTCATCATTTAGCTCCTACTTACAAGTGACAAATGGGATCTAATTAACCTAAAGAGATTCTGTACAGCAGAAGAGACTATCAGCAGAATAAACAGACAACCTACAGAATGGGAGAACATTTTTGCAACTATGCATCTGGCAAAGGTCTAATATCCAGCATCTATAAGGAACTTAAATTTACAACAACAACAACAAAAAAACACATTAAAAAGTGGGCAAAGGACGTGAACAGACACTTTTCAAAAGAAGACATACATGCAGCCAACAATCATATGAAAAAAATATTTTTTCTAAATTGTATTTTCCAAATTTACAAGCATATATGTTTTTTTTTTTTTAAGAATAAGGGGGAAATATTAGAAAATGCAAGACTTGGAGGGAGGCGATATTTCACCAAAGGACAATTATTAGACGGCTCTCATGACTGGCACTTCTGCTAGTTGGAGTCTTTGAGAGGAAGTTTCTCTCTGTAATTCTCCTAGGACCCACTGGATTGTTTCCAGTGTTCGTATTTGTAGACAATGCTGGAACTAACATCTTGGTATTGAGGGCCTTTTTTTCCCCCATATTCCCGATTATTTTTGCAGAATCATTTCCCAGAAGCAGTATTACTGGGTCAGTAGGTATGAATGTTTTTTTCACTAACGAGACATATTTCCAAATAGTTTCTCAGTGGGGCTGCACCAGTACACAACACTACCAGAAATACCTTGCCAGCACAGGGAATCTAATTGTCTTCAGGGTTTGCTCATTTCACAGGCAAACAATGGTACCTCATTATTTTGATTTGCATTTCCAACAAGGCTGAATAGTCTTTTTTATAAGTAGTTATTGCATTTTTTATTCCTGAATTTTGCCATTTATCTATTGGGCTTTTCATACTTTTCAGTTTGTACAAACTCTTGCCATACTAAAGAAAATAGCCCTTTTTCTGTTGTACTAACCTAGCTATAGATATTTTCCCAAGGCTGTTGTTTCCCTTCTGGTTTAGTTTTTTTTTTTTTTTTCCTTTTATATTCAAAAGCTTTAAATTGTTATGTAGTGAAGTCTGTCACTTTTGTGGGTTTTTAAGAAATTTCTTCCAAGTTTAGAAAATTATCCACCCACCTCTCAAGCAAAAGCTTGATACATGCTCAGTTCTGTTTGCATCCAGACTTTTTTTCTTCAGGAGCATCCTGATTTTTTAAAGTTTTATTTTATTTTTCTTGCCCCTTTAACTCATCAGTAATTTATCATGCTACAGGGTTGTGGGATTTAAATTCATTTCTCTCAGTTTACTAAAGTTATCTCAATTATATGTTGAATAATCTTCCTCATTAATCTCTGATTCCCCCTTAGTCATAAGCTAATTTTTTATATAAAAGGTGAGGCCCATTTCTCACCCGTTTGTTCTGTTCCATCATGCATCTACTAATACCACACCTTTAAAAATGATTATTTATTTAAAATGTATCTGATAGGATATATTAGTCCATTTTCACACTGCTGATAAAGATATACTCAAGACTGGGCAATTTACAAAAGAAAGAGGCTTATTGGATTTACAGTTCCACGTGGCCAGGAAGGCCTCACAATCATGGCGGAAGGTGAAAGGCACATCTCACATGGCAGCAGTTGAGAGAAGAGAGCTTATGTGGGGAAACTCATTTTTAAAACCATCAGATCTCCTGAGACTTATTCACTATCATAAGAACAGCACAGGAGAGACCCGCCCCGATGATTCAGTTACCTCCCACCAGGTTCTTCCCATGACATGTGGGAATTGTGGGAGTTACAATTCAAGATGAGATTTGGGTGGAGACACAGAGCCAAACCATATCTTTCAATTCCCTCCCAAATCTCATGTCGTCACATTTCAAAACCAGTCATGCCTTCCCAACAGTCCCCCAAGGTCTTAACTCATTTCAGCATTAACTCAAAAGTCCACAGTCCTGTCTCATCTGAGACAAGGCAAGTCCCTTCTGCCTATGAGCCAGTAAAATCAAAAACAAGTTACTTCCTAGGTACAATGGGGGTACAGGCATTGGGTAAATACACCTGTTCCAAATGGGAGAAATTGACCAAAACAAAGGGGCTACAGGCCCCATGCAAGTCCAAAATCCATCAGGGCAGTCAAATCTTAAAGTTCCAAAATGATCTCCTTTGACTCCATGTCTCACATCCAGGTCACGCTGATGAAAGAGGTGAGCTCCCACGGTCTTGGGCAGCTCTGCCCCTGTGGCTTTGCAGGGTACAGCCTCTCTCCTGGCTGCTTTCATGGGCTGGCATTGAGTGTTTGTGGCTTTATCCAGGCGCATGGTGCAAACTGTTGGTTGATCTACCATTCTGGGGTCTGGAGAACAGTGGCCCTCTTATCACAGCTCCACTAGGCAGTGCCCCAGTGGGGACTCTGGGGGTGGCTTTGACCCCACATTTCCCTTCTGCACTGCCCTAGCAGAGGTTCTCCATGAGAGTCCCACCCCTGCATCAAACTTCTGCCTGGACATCCAGACGTTTCCATACATCCTCTGAAATAGGCAGAGGTTAGCAAACCTCAATTCTTGACTTCCGTGCACCTACAGGCCCAACACCACGTGGAAGCTGTCAAGGCTTTGGGCTTGCACCTTTGAAGCCATGGCCCAAGCTGTCCCTTGGCCCCTCCTAGTCACAGCTGGAGCAGCTGGGACGCAGGTCACCAAGTGTGTAAACTGCACACAGCATGGAAATCCTGCCAAAGCTTGGGGACACAGCCAAACCATATCATAGGGCTTATCCTACCTCATTATATTTTAAGCTTATTGTCTGAAATTTTCTCTTTAATTCTCACCTGTTTGGATGTAAACACAATTTTTTTGTTAGATAGACTTGGAGCTCCTTTGAAGACAGGAACCAAGTCTTTTACATGATTTTTTTTTTCCTAAAGTGGGCAGGGCTGTGCAAGCCTAGAACTTGTTCATTCACCGAACAAACTTATTTGCACATCCCTGCTTTCTACCAGGTATGGGAGGAGGGTGCAAAGAGGAAAGATGTGGACCCTGCCACAAAGGAGTTTGTGATAATGATGTTTTTCCTTAAGAGGTCCCCAAAAAGAAAAAGTGAGGGAGGCTTTGTTCATCCCTGCTGGACCTCACGTTTTAAGCAATAGGTAATGTGATTTTCCTCTGCCAGCAATGCAATAGTTAAATAGGAAGCCTCCCCAGCTGTGGCTTTATTTACAGGGCCTGCAACACAGGCCAGAACAGAAAGACTGACCTTTTCTGCTTACCCTAGGGTGCTGGGTTCACCTACATGTGTTACCTAGCAAAGTTTCCTAAAGCAGACCACTGTTGTCAGCATTGTAAAGATACTCAGAGGACAGCCTGTGCTCAGAAATACATGAGTTCTCAATAAAACCTGCAGAATTGTTGGTAGCCTTGCGACTTGCTAGTTTTGTTTTGTCTGCAACCATATTTAGCTCTTACTTTGTAATATATACCAGCACTATCACAGGCTGTTCTCTGTTCGAACAATGAATTTGCTAATTAAAATTGGCCACCTTGTCAGTGACAATAAGCTAGTGAGTGATATGATTGTCCCAGGACTTGAAGAATTGTTTTATTATGGAACTATTAAGATATTAATAAAAAGTAGAGGGCATAGTATAATGAACACCCATATACACATGACCTAGATTTAACAGTTGTTAACATTTTATCACATATCTTCATCTCTTTTATTGTTGTTGAAGTACTTTAAACTGTAAGCATCAAGACATTTCATATGTAAATACTTAGTATTCATCTAGAGAAAAATGACATTAAAAGGTTTTGGATCTTTTCAGTATGGATTGTGAAGTTTTCCATGGATTTCTTTTGTGGTATAGCCAAATTTCATTTGCCATTTTTGTATTAGTTTGTTTTTAATACATCATCATCAAACTAGGTTCAGTAGCTTAGATATTGGTTCAGATCTGACCTTGCCAAGGGCTGTTTACTGGAACATACATCCTTATATTCATTTAATAGCAAATAAAATTCTTCTGGATTTATACAGAATGTATGGGCCTAAAATGGATGCAAAATAAATAAAGGTGGGTTCTGAATACCAGCCATGAATGAAGTTAATAAAAGCCTTAATAACTATATTTCGTGTTCAGTTTGCAGAGAAATTCCAGGAGGTGAAAGAAGCTGCCAAGATAGCCAAAGACAAGACGCAGGAGAAAATCGAGACCTCAAGTGATCATTCCCAAGTAAGACATTTGTCCATGAAGTAAATTTCAGTGGGGTTGGTGATGGGGACTCTTTGTTCCTTGTCACTTCTGGCCAGAAATAGGGAATTTTGACAGTAGGTCATTTTGAAGGCTTTTTCAATGATTAGCCTGATCACAGTGACATGTTTTTATGAGACTCTTGAATTTTTTAGGATGTGGTACTGTATTTCTGACAGAAAATGGTTGATGAGATTCGAGTTAATGCACATCCTGGCCCCGGAGAGACATTCTGTAGTCATTGTGTTTAAATGCCAGTGGCGAGACAGCATGTCTCCTGGCTGTGCTGGGAGGTGAGTTTCTATGTAGGGTACCTTGTGCCCACAAGAGAGAGACTTGATGTCAGATAGCCCTTGTGTTCATCTCCGGTTTTAACAGAGGTCAGGTGTAAGATGGTATTCCAACAGTTCTGTCTTAACAGAGGAGATCTGGCTTGACCAGGAATTGAATAGTCTGTCGAAAGTGTGATGATTGACTGAAAAGGACCTATTTTAACCTGAAATGAACACACCAGGTTCTTCAGACCCGCTTTCCTGATGTCTAGATTAGTATATGTGGTGGTGGGGGAAGTCTTGACCTAGTGACAGGGTTATATGTAGAAAGCTAGGAAAAGGGAGACTTCAGGAGAGAAGACTTAGGGGCAGGAGTAAGTGTGATGTACTAGCAAGGTAGCCGGGAGTCTGCCTGGTGGCAGCTGAGGCGTGCTGTGGGAGGCATGGGGGTGTGCTTGGAGAAACTGTGAAGACCTAGAATTCTTCATTAGTGGGTAATTTATTATTTATTAGCTATTTGTTTAATTATTCTTGGGTAGTTGGTGGACACTGGAAGTGTTTTGTGACTGTTGATTTGAATATCACCAGAGAGGGTAGCTTGCTTGCAGATGGTAAGGCAGGCACGGAGGGACTGAGGGCAGAAAGATTGTTGAGGGGACTGTGAAGGAGAGAATGGCTGGGTCAGGAAAGCCCAGGGAGGGGGTCGCAAATGAGGACAGGGTGCAGGAAGAGAACCAGGAGGCCTGGGCATCTTGAGCAGTCAAGATCGATGCTCTAGACTTGACCATCAGCCTCACAGGGGCAGTAGCTGCAGCCTCAGGTACACAAAGAAGTAGTGGAGAGAGGAGGGCAGATGCTGGAGCCCTAGGAAATAGGCCCAGTTATGAAATGGGAGCCAGCAAAGAAGACAGGAAGGGAGAAATTCCAGCATCGCTGAACCCCAGGAGGGAGTACACCCAACATGTCGGTGCTCAGAGGAGGGAAGAGAATGCCGAGAGGGACCCTGGGTTTGTTAGCGCTATGGCTGACCCTTGGGACAGGAGATTTGGTGGTTCAGGATGTTTCACAAAGGCAGAACCTATGTCTACCTTGAGTTATCTTTCCAATACCTTGTTCTGGCCTCATCATACAAAAAATACCCACATGGACCTATGGAAATGCATGTGAATTCAATTTCAGGTAGACAGGAACTTTCCTGAATCTTTCTAAATAATCTAAGATCTAAGTGATATCATTAATTTTGTATGCTAATTACTTGATTAATCTCTGAGGATCTATGGAATTCAGCATCTGAAATGGTCCGTGATCTAGAAAGTTTCTAATATACTATCTTTTTCAGAATACCACATAGTACAGTGATATCTTTGAGTTTAGTATCTGAATTTCTCTATATTTTGTTTTAATATTTGCTCCCTCTCAAAAGTTTGTTTTATTTATTTGAGACGGGGTCTTGCTATGCTTCCCAGTCTGGCCTCGAGCCCCTGGGCTCAAGTAGCCCTCCTGCCTTGACCTCCCAGGTAGCTGGGACTACAGGCATAAGCTAAGTATTTTAAATCTTAAAAATACATGTATACGTAATAAGATGTTATTTAATGTATATGCATTATTTAGGAATGAGTTTTTGTTTCTAAGCTTTAGCTGTATTTACCCTTCCTGATATTTCCCCAGGTATAGAGGTTATTGTATGTATTTTTTTAATGCTGGGTACAGTAACTCACACCTGTAATCTCAGCGCTTTGGGAAGCTGAGGCCAGTGGACCTGAGCTCATGAGACCAGCCTGGGCAACATGGCGAAACCCCATCTCTATTTAAAGAAAAAAGGAAAGACTATTTTTTTGTTTTTTTGTTTGTTTATTTTTAAGACAGAGACTCACTCTGTTGCCCAGGCTGGAGTGCAGTGGCACGATCTCAGCTTGCTGCAACCTCTGCTTACTGCAACCTCTTCCTCCCAGGTTCAAGTGATTCTCCTCCCTCAGCCTCTCGAGTAGCTGGGATTACAGGCATGCGCCACCATGCCCGGATAATTTTTTTGTATTTAATAGAGACGGAGTTTCACCATGTTGGCCAGGCTGATCTCAAACTCCTGACCTCAGGTGATCTGCCTGCCTCAGCCTCCCATAGTGCTAGGATTACAGGCGTGAGTCACTGCACCCGGCCCTTGTATGCTTTTTAAAATTAGTAATCACACAATTACTTGGTTTCCTGAATCTCTTAGAATATGAACACTTTTAAGTTTTCCGAATAGTTGGATATTTAAGCAGCCTAATTACAAAAACACTTAATGTGTGGCTGTTTTGTGACTATAAATGTAATACATGTTTATTGTATAAAGGAAAAATATACTATACTATAAAGAAGGAAATAAAAATCGTCTACCTTCTCACCACTTGAAGATATTTTGTTAGTGTTTTGGTGTGTATCTTTCTAACATAGATTTCCAGCATATATTTTATATTATACCTTTCAACTTTATGTCATGATTATTCCTTTTCAAAACTGTTTTAATGACTGGACAGCATTCTAGTATTTGTATCACAGCTTATTCGGTTAACCTTCTATAATTCGGGACATCTGCATTTCTAATTTTTCACTAATATAAATAACACTGTGATGAACGTTCTTGCATGTCTTTGTGCATTTGGTGGTTTCTGCATAGCTTCTTGAAATGGAGATACTGGGTTAAAGGTATGGATGTTTTTAAAGCTTTTGATGCATACCACAAACTTAGCCTGCAGAAAATACCATTCTAACTCCCACCTGCAGTGAATAAGGCTTTTTCTTCCCACACCCTCATTAGTAAAGCTTTGTTAATTTGACAGGTGAAAAGTCCTTCCTTCCTCCCTTCCTTCCTTCCTCCCTCTTTCTCCCTTTCTCTCTCTTTCTCCCTTTCTCTCTCTTTCTCTCTTTCTCTTTTTCTCTCTTCTATTTTCTATCTTTCTTTCTTTTTTGAGACAGAGTCTTGCTGTGTTGCCTAGGCTGGAGTGCAGTGGTGTGATCTCGGCTCACTGCAACCACCGCCACCCAGGTTCAAGGGATCCTCCCGCCTCAGCTTCCCCAATAGCTGGGATTACAGGCGCCTGCCACCACGCCTGGCTAATTTTTGTAATTTTAGTAGAGACACGGTTTCACCATATTGGCCAGGCTGGTCTTGAACTATTGACCTCAAGTGATCTGCCTACCTTGGCCTCCCAAAGTGCTGAGATTACAGGTGTGAGCCACCATGCCTGGCCTTAATTTTGTATTCCTTTACTAGTGAGATTAAATATTTTTTATGTTTATCGATTGTATGCTTTTCTTCTTTTGTAAATATCAATTACCTACCCCTTTTTTAAGGTGTTCATCTTTTGTGGTATTGATTTTCAAGAGCTTTATTTTTTAAACACAAAAAAATTTTGAACATATGCAAAGCTAGGCATAATTGTATAATGGACCTTCCTGTACCCATAGTTCAGCTTTAACAATTAGGAAATGATGACCAATTGTTTATGCACTCACTCGTTCCCCCCCCCCCATATTTTAAAGCAAATCCCAGATGTTTAATTTCATCCATAAATATTTCAGCACGTAGCTCTAAAAGTTGAGGACTCTAAGAGCTTGTCAATATAGGAAATATATTAACTTTTTTTTTCTTTTTTTTATTTTGAGACAGAGTTTCCCTCTTGTTGCCCAGGCTGGAGTGCAGTGGCACAATCTCGGCTCACTGCAGCCTCTGCCTCCTGAGTCCTGCCTTAGCCTCACAAGTAGCTGTGATTACAGGCACACACCACCATGCCTGGCCAATTTTTATATTTTTAGTAGAGATGGGGTTTCACTATGTTGGCCAGGCTGGTGTCAAACTCCTGGCCTCAGGAGATCTGCCTGCCTTAGCCTCCCAAAGTGCTGGGATTACAGGCGTGAGCCACTGCGCCCAGCCAACATTTTGTTTTTCCTATGTGCTGCTGCATATATAAGGTTTTTGTTTCATATTCATTTTGTTTATGGCATTTTTTTTTTTGAAATTCAGAAATTGAAACTTGGATTTATACATCATTCTCGTCTAGTTCCTTCCTTTGCCCATGTGCTTATTTGAGGCTAAATAACATCTTTCTAAGGTCTTATCTAGCACCAGATGATATTCCACCTCTACGTGGTATGACTTACGGAAAACACTTGAGCATATTCATAACAACACTTAGTAAGGGAGCTGGAAAACTTCAGGACCTGGTTCTTGTTTCTTTAATAAATGTGTTGATCTAACTCTCCATAGCCCCAAGATATTTAAGTTGTCTCCATTTCTAATATGTGCTTTTTCATTCCGTGTTTCTAACAGTCCCTCCTCCCTTGTGGCTTCTGCCCTGTGGTATTTCGGGAGACCAGGTCTCCAAGTTTGGTAGGTTTCTCCATAAGGCTTAAGTAAAAAGGCTCTGAGCACTGGCCCAGGTGTTCCCTTGTCAGTAAAGCACACAGACTTTGTGAACTCCATATGGTCTCTTCAGTGCCTTTTTCTTTGGTCTTGATAGTCTTTGTTAGGTTTTGTTTTCTTTTTTTGTTTGTTTGTTTTCTTTTGTTTTTAAACTTGTTAGTCTTTGCTGCATTCTGGTTGGATGAGTTGGTTCATCCACACTCGTAAACAGTTTCTTATTATGCCTAACTTGCTGCCGATATGCGGGCAAGCAATAACGTGTGAAGATAATTCACTTTGGCCAGGAATCTGGGCGTGAAACCCCATCTTCTACTCAGGCATCCAGTGTCAATGGGACGGACGATGAAAAGGCCTCTCACACCGGTCCAGCCAACACGCATCTGAAGTCTGAGAATGATAAGCTGAAGATTGCCTTGACGCAGAGGTAAGGCTGTTTTAAAGTCCAGATCCTATTTTCTCCACCTTCAACACTTCCCTGGAAGCCTTTCTTGCTGGACAGGGTTTCAGGAAATTGAGAGAGAAAACTGGGACCGGCTTGGAGCATCCACTCTTGTCTCCTGGTGAAAGGAAGGCCAGCTGGCTTTATGGCCCCGCTCTGGCCAACCACATCAGCATCCATTTGTGTGTGTGTGGGAAAGAGAGTGTGTGTGTGTGAGAGAGAGATTGTGTGTATGTAAATGTGTGGAGAGAGGGCGAATATGCATGGTGGTAGTGTCAGAGTATGTATGTTAGAGTGTGTGTGATTGTGTGAGTGTACATGTGTGGAGAGAGGGGGTGTGTGTGTGTGTGGATGCACCCCTGTGCTTGTGCTTTGTTTTGTTTTTGAGGAACCAAATTTGTCATTTATGTATCTATAAGATTGACTCTTGGCCAGGCATGGTGGCTCCTGCCTATAATCCCAACAGTTTGGGAGGCCAGGGCAGGCAGATCACTTGAGCCTAGAGTTTGAGACCAGCCTGGGTAACATGATGAAACCCTGTCTCTAGAAAAAATACTTTAAAAACTAGCCAGCTATGGTGGTGTTTACCTGTAGACCCAGCTACTCTAGAGGCTCAGTTGGGAGGATTGCTTGAGCCTGGGAGGTGGCAGAGGTTGCAGTGAGCTGATATTGCACCACCGCACTCCAGCCTGGGTGACAGAGTGAGACTCTTGTCTCAAAAAAAAAAAAAAAAAAATTTGAACGTCTGAGAAATGCATATGAAAACATAAACTATTAAAAATATGAAATCACACAAAACTTAGTCACCTATATACAAAAAAGTCATGTGGAATATATATTTGAAGAAGAGATCCTTTACAATATGAACTAGAACCATAAACTCTATAGAAATAAACTTAAATATATAAGATCTATGTGAAGCAAACTTTAAAATGATTTCAATGTTTATAAACTAATTGTTTAATAAGTAGACATTCTGTTGGGAAGTGGCAAAAAGCCTTGATATTTTCAAAGTATCAATTTCTCCTAAATTGATCTATAAATGTAACACAATCCCCATAATGATATCAGTAAGATTTTAATTTACTGTATGAGTGGTGCTTATGATTTTGTATCTTGAGAATGTGGAGCATTCCACACAGGCTGGGCTGAACTTCATGGTGTAGGGCGGTCCCATGATCACACCCAGGGCTTTCTGCTCACCTGGCCAGCACGGTGGCACATGCCTGTAATCCCAATGCTTTGGGAGGCTGAGGTGGGCGGATCACTTGAGGTCAGGAGTTCGAGACCAGCCTGAGCCACATGGTGAAACCCCATCTCTATTAAAATACAAAAATTAACCGGGCACGGTGGTACATGCCTGTAAGCCCAGCTACTCAGGAGGCTGAGACAGGAGAATTACTTGAACCCGGGAGGCGGAGGTTGCAGTGAGCCAAGATCATGCCACTGCACTCCAGCCTGGTTGACAGAGCAAGACTCTGTCTCAAAAAAAAAAAAAATTGCTGTATCATCTTAGAAGCAGTCTTTGCTCAGGCTGCTATAACAAAATACCATGAACTGGGTGGCTTAAACAACAAATCTTTATTTCTCACAGTTCTAGGGGCTAGAAAGTCCAAGATTAAGGCACTGGCAGATCTGGTGTCTGGTGAGGGCCTACTTCCTAGTTCATAGACCACAGTCTTCTCCCTGTGTCTTCACAGGTGGGGAGAGGAGGTGAGCTCTCTGAGGACTCTTGTAAAGACCTGGATCCCATTCATAAGGACTCCATCCTTATGCCCTCACCTAATCCTAATTACCTCTCAACTTCGCCCCACCAGCCCCCCAGCCGCCCCACCTCCCCACCCCCATCTTCTAAGACCATCACATTAGAGGTAGGGTTTCAACATATGAATTTAGGGAGGTCTCAAGCATTCAGTCCATAAGAGAAGCTGTCATTTTGAAATTCCCCCCATTTTACAGTTGAGGAAACTGAATTCCAGGTGACAAACTGACTCCTTGCCCAAGGTCACATAGCTAGTAAACTTTCTATCACCTCAGAGGGCCCGTGTTCCACTCAAGGCTGCACTCACAGTCTCTTCGGGAGTCTACCAGAGGCAGCCTGTCCCCTTCCCCAGCTAGAGCTGCCACAGGGTTGGCACCCACCTCTCCCACTCAGCTCACCCAGCTGTGATCTGACCTAGGAATTCCAGAAAGCACATGTGACCCTTAGATCTAACCACCTCCCTTTGGACTGTGGCTCTTTGTCAGGTACTTCAAAGGGCAGAACCACAATCGGTCTCTTTTCTTACTCATCAGGCAATTGTGAGAGCTAGATTTGTTTATTTATTTATTTGTTTGGTTGGTTTTTTTATTTTTTTGAGGCAGAGTCTCTGTCACCCCAGCTGTAGTGCAGTGGTGTGATCATAGCTTACTGCAGCCTTGAACTCCTGGGCTTGAGTGATCCCCCTGCCTCAGCCTCCCAAGTAGCTGGGACTACAGGTGCCTGCCACCATGCCCAGCTAATTTTTTTGTATTTTTAGTAGAGGTGGGTTTTCACCATGTTGACCAGGATGGTCTCTATCTCTTGACCTCATGATCCGCCCGCCTGAGCCTACCAAAGTGCTGGGATTACAGGTGTGAGCCACTGCGCCTGGCCCCAGAATTGTGTTCTCTTCTAAGGTGATTTAAGAAAATAGACCACAGGATGACATGTCCACACCAGAGAGAGGAGCCAGTTCCTCCTGGACCTGGAACAGGGCAGCCACACCCACCTGCCAGCTCACTGTGGGGAGAGGGCGTGGGCCTCCCAAGGGTGTGCTGAGGGGTGGCGGAGTCGCCTTCCCCAGGTGGGCGGAGGCGCAGCCAGACGGGACAGCACCCACCCTGTCGTCACTGCCCGTCCCCATCCTGCAGCGCTGCCAACGTGAAGAAATGGGAGATCGAGCTGCAGACCCTGCGGGAGAGCAATGCCCGGCTGACCACAGCACTGCAGGAGTCAGCAGCCAGTGTGGAGCAGTGGAAGAGGCAGTTCTCCATCTGCCGCGACGAGAACGACCGGCTCCGCAACAAGGTAGGTGCGGTGGGCACAGTGAGCCCCAAGGCTAGCTGGCGTGGGCAGCAGGAGATGAGGGCACCCACAACCCTTTTTCTCCACCCCCAACTTTGCCCTTAGCCCCATGGCTGGAGGAAGACTTGCTGCCTCTCCCACGGGAACATCCCTCCCCTTCCCTGCCTTTCTTAGTAGGAATTTAATCACATACATAATTGACCTTTTCTGTTTTTATTTTCTTTCTTTTCTTTTTTTTTTTTTTTGAGATGGAGTCTCGCTCTGTCGTGCAGGCTGGAGTGCAGTGGTGTGATCTCAGCTCACTACAGCCTCCTGTCTCCCAGGTTCAAGCAATTCTCCTGCCTCAGCCTCCCAAGTAGGTGGGGATTACAGGCGCCTGCCACCATGCCTGGCTAATTTTTGTATTTTTAGTAGAGACAGGGTTTCACCATGTTGACCAGGCTGGTCCCAAACTCCTGGCCTCAGGTGATCCACCCGCCTCAGCCTCTCAAAGTGCTGGGATTACAGGCGTGAACCACTGCGCCTGGCCAGACTCGTTACCTTTTCTGAACCAAGTTTTATAATTCCCCTTACTGAGGAGAAGATAAACTGGAGGTGTCAGCCTTGTCCCTCCCAGAGTTCCCTCCCTCAGCATTTCTGTGGTTCACTGACCCTCCATGGAGGAAGGGGACCCAGAGGGTAGGTGAGAAACAGACTTGGGAGATGGTGAGCTGCGCCTGCTTGGAAGTCCTGCTTCCATTCACATTATTATTTCTAAACATGTAAATTTGGAGTTGGGAAAAGGATTGTGGTGCTTGAGGCATGAGGAGGGTGGACAGGTGCTGACCTGTCGTACGCCCTCTACTCTCCGATTCTGGCATTTTTATTTGTTTGAAAATGCACCTGTAACCTTCCCTGTCATTAGTCACACTCCAGTTCATATGGTGCTTTTGGGGTGGCCACAGATCCCCCATTGAGGTCTTGAGGTTTCTCTGCTAACCTCGTTTTGATGGTGATTAATCCTTCTGCTATAAACACATAGGCTTTGGAGTATGCTCCATCAGTGCAGGGTTTTAGGGGGACAGGTCCCATTTAGATTGGTGTTCACTTCCCCTTGACCCCTTTTATGCCCTGCCCTGCCCAAGCTGGAGGGCCCCTGCATCCCAGCCCTTGATCACACTGTCTTACTTTCATGCTAATGCCACATAAAAGTGTCTCGTGTCATTTTTTCATCTTGGTGCTGAAAGTGCTGACGGTTGGGCACCAGGCCAATTGCTGACTTTGCACGTTCCCACCCCAGGCCTGGCAGATCTGCCTGCCAAAGGGATCGATTGCCCTTTCTTGCATTTTCAAGAAAAGCTGAGTTTCTCACTTTGGTCTCAGTCTGATAGCCAGCAGCAGTGCGGGGGGAGTGGAGGAAGATCATCACACACAACTCGCTCCCTTGGAGGAGTGTCGACCTCCCTGGGTGGGACATGTCACCAGCTTGCCTCCCAGGGTTGGAGGCGGAAGTTGGTGTGGTCTCCAGCGGCAGCAGGGGCTGGGAGTTCAGACCCCAAGGCTTGGTGCAGGCTGCCTCTGGGAAGTGTCCTGGGTGCCCTTCATATCAAGGACTACTGCTGCCTGTTCGGGGGGACTTCATCACTACAGTGCTTTTGTGTTGCATGGGGGGTCCACGCCTGCTATCCACTCTGCACACACATTTTGGCCCCCAGCATCCAATGGCAGTGTGAGAGTGCCAGGCCCTTGCACCCCTGTTCCACACAGGTAACCGTTTTGAGGGGTCAGCCTTGGGAAGGACGGAAAGATGCAATCTGGGGATTTGCCGTTCAGCCTCAGGGAAGAGGCCCATAGGCCAGACCCCTTCCATGTGCATCCCCAGGGGAAGGTCACCTTGATTTATAATGTTTGAAATGTCATTGCTTCCCTTTTTGGCAGCCACTGTACCATGAGTTGCTTGGTTTTCTACCCTGCTGGCTTAAACCATTGAGATGAAACAGAATAATGCAGGACATGATTACAGTGGTGTAACAGTCATTCTGGGGAAAAGCACATCAATCCAGGGACACCTGGCCCTTGCTTGTGATGGATCCTTAAAGCAAATCTGAATCTACTTCCTCACAGCCTTGAGAGGAAACCAGAAGCCCAGAGCATCTTGAAGGCAGGTTTTCTTACTTATTTGGCTCTGCCGATAAGATGCCTCTGTAAGGCATCATGTGCAAAGCAGGTCCCATGCAAGCGGTGCAAGCAGCCCCATGATGGAGCTGCATGGGGTTTGTTCATAGCCACAAAGAAAAACTCATAAGTGGATTAGGTTAGGGTTTATTTTAAAAGAAAACAGAAGTGTAGCTGTGGTGATCTCTTGCTTAATGACTAACGTAAACTGGCGCCCCTGCTTTCCTATATGGTGTGTTCTGAAGATTGATGAGCTGGAAGAACAATGCAGTGAGATCAACAGAGAGAAGGAGAAGAACACACAACTGAAGAGAAGGATCGAGGAGCTGGAGGCAGAGCTCCGAGAAAAGGAGACAGTGAGTAATGGTGCTCCGAGCAGGGCCCCTTGGTGTCCTCTTGGCCTTGCGGGGTGGCACACAGCAGGTGTGCTGGGGCATATGACTGGCCCTGGCAGCTGCCTGGATAGCAGCATGGAGAGAGAGCTGGGAGCCACACCAGGGTGCGGACAGGCCGGAGCAAAGGCCTCCCCATGACCTCTGCCGCCTCCCTGTCATCCCTGTTCTATAGCCGGTCATGCAGATTCACAAGGGAGTTGAACATTTCACAAGACACTCAGACACGCTTGTCATCTGTCCTCAGAAGTTGAGTTTTGCTGCCAAATGAATGCCGCTAGAGAACCATGATGTAATCACTTATTTTTTTAAAAAAAAATTTAAAATTTATTTATTTTATTTAAGATGGAGCCTCATTATGTTGTCCAGGCTGGTCTTGAACTGGGTTCAAGCAATCTGCCCACCTCAGCCTCCTGTGTAACTGGGACTATAGACACACGCCACCATGCCTGGCCTACAGTCATTTATTTTCTAGGGGTCAGACAGTTAAGTGTGCACATGTTGGAGGCTGTGCGCACATTACCAAACTCTCTAGACCTCACTTTCTCCACTTATAAAACAGAAATAGGAAAACCATCTGCCTTGTTGTGCTGTGTACAGACTTCACATGACAAGGCGTGTGACACACTTCGCCCATGGAATTCCCTGAGTTGAAGTATTCACGTGGTCGCTATCACTGTCTATGCAAACAGAACAGGTTCCCGAAGCGGCTTCCACGAGTGTGCACACATTGGTGATTTTCAAGAATATATTTTATCTGACTTGCTTTCATGTTCTATCTCAAATTTTTTTCATGTAGGAGCTGAAAGATCTCCGAAAACAAAGTGAAATCATACCTCAGCTCATGTCAGAGTGCGAATATGTCTCTGAGAAGCTAGAGGTACGTGGGTGGGGGGCACAGCCATCCTGGCTCAGACGAGAAGGCACAAATGTCATGGTACTCATTTTCCTGCTTCCCGTCACTTTCACACTGAGAATGCTGAAGGAGAGATTTTCTATTCACAAAAAGCTGGCGGTAACTGCAGGCCAGATGGTACCGCATCCACACCTGCCCTTGGGGCAGACTCGGCAGCATTTGTCTTTTGGTTTTTCCAGTTCTGTGAAGGTTCCTGTGCATCACCACAGCGTAGACGACTGTTTCCTTGCAGAACCCCGGTGGGAGTGAGGAGCGGGGGTGGTGGCCTGAGAGCCCAGGGTCAGGGTGTGGGGCCACCTCAGCCACTCCCCTGCCAGTGACCTTGGGCACTGACCTTGGGCAGGCCTTCCTCCCTAGGCTCAGATTTCTGATCACTAAAATGAGGATTTTCAGGGCCTCCTCCCCCTCAGAGGGCCTCCTCCCTGCAGGCCCTCTGATATATACACGGTGCTTCATATAGTTACACGACCGTGGAATTGGTAACTGGTTCCTGTGCACATGTTCAGAAAAGTCTCTGTTTATGCCCTCAACATAAAGCTCTTATCTGATATGAAGAATGCAAGGCTTATGGCTCATTTAAGGACTCACAGCTGTCCTGTCTTTGGGAACCTGCATGTGATTCACCTAGATGTGTCTCTATAGGCTTGTGGGGCCCAGTGCCACAGACCATCTCCATGGTAACAGCATCAAAGGGTGCACAGACTGGCTGTCCCTGAGTCAATGGCATGGCCAGTCCTTCCTCACCGAGGGCCAGAGGCTGGCCTGGGACTGAGGAGGCCACGCCTCTCTGTGGGACCAGGGGAATGAGCCACTCTCCCATCTCTTCTGTCTCTCAGGATGGAACTGAAATGTGGTCTCTGCTAGCCACTCCGACGGGGATTTCACACTTTCCCTGCTGGGCCCTGTGTGAGGTCTCCCTCAGGCAGGACTCTGCGTTCTGCCTGCTTTGTTGGGTCTTGGGTTTTCGGGCCGGGTGTCGGTCCCTCAGTGGGAGAGCAGGCAGGAAAGGAGGAGGTCACTGAAGTGCCTGCCACTTCCCTTCTGATGTCTTGGTCACAGGCTTGTGTGCTGGGGTAGCATGTCTCTAGGGAGCTTAGGCCCTTGCCCAGGCCCTCAGGTTGGATGGAGAATGGTTGGTTCAGCTGTAGCAGCTTTTGAAGGACGACTCTCATCACTCAATTTTCCAGACCCTTCTCCCTTTTGCTTTGCCAGGCGGCAGAGAGAGACAATCAAAACCTGGAAGACAAAGTGCGTTCCTTAAAGACAGACATTGAGGAGAGCAAATACCGACAGCGCCACCTGAAGGTGGAGTTGAAGAGCTTCCTGGAGGTGCTGGATGGGAAGATTGACGACCTGCATGACTTCCGCCGAGGCCTCTCCAAGCTGGGCACCGATAACTAGGGCTGGCCGAGGCCCAGGCCCCGCCTGTGAGTCCCAAGCGTGTGTGCGAGACCAGATAGCTCTAGGACGTTCTTCTGTGTGCATTGCTTCTGTAAATGCAGGCGCAGTTTGTCGTGTTTCCAAACCAGTTGTGCCGTCCACTCCTTTCCAGAATAGAAATCTCCTCTCGCTTCTCTGGCCTTGTGAGGTTGTGGACAACTGGAAGATTCTGACTCAGGAATCCAGAACTAGGTCTACCTTCAACATTTACGCAGTCAGGGCAGGGATGTTTATATCTTTCATAAGGGCTGTTGCAACCATATGAACTGAAAAAATGCATTTTCTAATCCAAATATTGATATTCTTTACACCAGGCCATCAGGCTCCTTTTATCAAATAGCATTCAGAGTATTTGAATGTCCATCAGGCACCAGCCCCAGGGGGCACAGAGAGAACAACATTCCTCTCCATCAACATCGAGAGGCTTTATTTAAAACAACTGTTTAGTGGAAACTTATTGAGAGATGGAAAACAAGCTTCTGGTGGGTGCATTTTCTGACCCGGGAGTCGCCTGCAGCCACAATACTGCCCCTGCCCCCCAGTTTGTATGGTTGCGACAGTGTTCCTTTTCTTGGTTTTAATTTCTGAGCAGATGATTGTGCTGTGGGAACAGCACACAGTGAGGGTGCCTAGCACAATGCCTGGCACTAAGTAGGTGCTTAATAAATGTTTGTTCTACTAAATGTGTACACAGAATTTAGTGTTTTAATCAAACCCCACAGCAGAGCTGGGACCCTGTTGAATGATGCACCATCTTTGCTGTGCTGGGTAGTTATCAGACATGACTGTCCGGTCAAACCCAAGCTGGGGCTTGGGTGACCCTGGGGCAGGGAGGGAGAAGGGGAAGCTGCAGGAGCTGGTCTCAGGCCCCTGGAGCCCATCCGTGATGCTCTGCCCCTGGGGCTCTCCGACTCTCGAATCACCTTCTCCCCTAGGAATGGTGACCCAGGGATTCCAGGTATAGGGGCTGCCCAGGGCTTGGGACCTAGGGTGGGATTGTTTTAAGGGTCTGGACAATTGAGAAGAAATTGCAGGCAATCGGGGGGAGAAAGCAGCTCAGCTGACAAGCCGTGTCCCTCATGACAGAGGTGTTCCACCCGGCTCTGCCTCCTGCCTTTCTTGGTTTCTCCTAGGGAAGGAACTGCAGCCATAAACCTCTCCTCTCTCACAGAGCTGCTCAGTGGGGCCAGCGGGCCTGTGGGTGCTGTTGGCATCCTGCCCTGGGAGATTGCCGGTGTGTGGCAAGATGTTTTGAATCCCTGGCCCCACACATCTCTATATGCCTTAGGCAGGGGGGAGGCTTTGGTGCCCCCTTACCCCTTTGAGAACCACCTAAGAGGACTACTCCTTCTAGAAACCTTCTCCCATGGACACAGTTAGAGTTTCTCCCTGCTGAATTTGGATTAATGAACAAACAACCCGAGGAGGGAGGGAGATGGGGTCTGCACACAGGTGCCCCGGGCCCCAAGGTGAACACATGAGTCCTCCTGCTTTCCTTCCCTTTCCCTCACTGAGACGCCTCTCTGAGCCAGGGAGTCTTGTTTGGGATGCGGACAGAAGGGAAGGCTGGGGATCTGGAGCACCAAGGCACTTTTAGAGGAGCCCCCGCAGGGTAAGTGGGGGCTTTGGTTGAGTACACAGGGCTCTTGGCAGACAGGAAGTGGAAAGTGTGGCCAGCCCTGTTTGTGATTCGGGGTAGTCAGCTGCTGGCCCTGCCCTTTCTCCAGAGCTCCAGATGGCTCTCAGGACAGTTGGTAGCACTTCCCTACTGGCTGCACTAGGAGACAGAGAGCCGAGCTGGCTGTGAGTCAGCCCCGTGGCCCAGCAGCAGGATGAGGGGATTCTCAAGCCAGCCTGGTCCTCTTAGCAGCAGGCTGGGTGTGTGGCTGTGCGGAAGTGGTGGACACTGGGTTCTAAACACCCTCCACTTGGGTCTTCAGATGACCTCTGCCTCTATCAGGTGACTTATGAATCTAGAAAGAGCCCTCTTGACTGACAAGAGAATGCTCAGGTGACACGTGCACAGAGTAGTTACCAAAGCCACTTGTGCATTCTGATAGCAGTGACTTTAGAAAACTCCGGAAATGGAGGTGTAGAAAATGTTGGAAGAGCCATTTCCACAGTGGGCTGCTGAGCAGTCGAGACCCATGATCCCAGCTCACCAACCACTGAAGAGTGTGGTGAGCATCCTGTGGGCAGCAGGTAAGGAACTTGGATTCCTCCTGCTGTGTGTCCAGCTCTACAGCTGTTGCAGCCCCGGAGCTAAGAGTAGTAGGCACTCCCTTAAAGGGAAAGGTAAGTTGGGCTTGGCCGTGAAAGCACAACAGCTTTTACAAAAGCACTGAACTTTTACATTCCTTCTGCTTTTCTCTGAAGATCTTAGTGTCTCTTCATTTACTTTCTTTTAAAATAATGGCCCTGGAGCAACCTGGACAGTGCTCCCTTGAGCTGGTGTGACGTGCCCTCGTTTATTCAGACATGCAGCTCAGTCTCAGTACTGTTGTCATAACCTTACACCAGAAGCAGGCAGAACGTAAGCCATTCACTCCGTGAGCATCGCAGCCGCTTGTGCTGCCTGGAAGGTGCAGGGCCAGGACTGCATTTTCAGTTTGCAAATGAGGTCTCCTGATTTTGGCGTTTCCAAGACTGGCTGCTATACCTTGATACGCTTTCCTTCTGCCTCCATGAAACCTGGTGTCTAAAAGAGATCGACTAAAACTTGGAACCCTTCAACCAAGAGGACATTTAAAAATAACCTTTCATTCCAGTCAAGACCCAGCTGGATGCATTTTAAAGTTGGGAGTAGTGAGGAAGCCTTCCTAGTGCGGCCTGGGGAATGTAAAACCAACAGAGCGACAGGTTGGGACAGTGTGGTCAGGCCTTGGAGGGAAAGAGAACCAGTATCCACACAAGACATCGAACTTGTGTGGCCCCTCAGTTTCATCTCTCCTGCCTGCCATCACATTAGACTTTAATTGGGTAAGAGAACAGGGCAGAGCCTGTCACCTGCATTTTGCAGACGGGAAGTAGAGACAGAGAAAGTGACACGCCCAGGGTCACCCAGTGGTGACCAGCAGCGTGGACTCTGCATTCGGGTCTCCCAGACCTTGATGCAGTATCTTTTGAGCCATGCCACTCTAGTCCCTTTGGTGACCCGTGGGTGCCAAGAGAAAATAATTCTCTTATATCTTGATAAGAGCATATTACAATTATATTATTTTAATATGTGTCCACAGCAAAGGACAGTTTACAAAGATGTGAATCTGAATGACATCTAGGAATGTTCATTATAAACAATAAGTTCAACTTTCAAATGATTCTGGTTTTGTAGGAATCTTTCCAAGAAAGTTGGTTAAAATGATGTGTCTGCCTGTGAGGCCAGTTCTATGGAAAACAAACACACCCCGAGTTCTTTATTGATGGCTTTAGTGGAGGCAGAGCAGTACGTTCAAAACAAGTGGGAGGCCCTGAGATCGCAGGAATGGAAACAGAGTTCTGGCTGGGGGTGGCCTGTCCACTGCCCACCCCTTCCTGGAGATGCACTCCTTTCTGGCTTTCTGGGGAGGGAGCAACCTTGCTCAGTGGTGGGAGCAGCTTGAATGGGACCTAATCAACACCCAGGAAGACTGTGCACAGAGGGCAGTTGGTCTCTAGGCTTCATGGTGGTGGTGGGCAGGCGCCTGCCTGATGTAGACTACGTTTGATGCAAAACATCAAGTAAAGGGTGGAGCATAATACAGTGAATATGCCTCCCAGAAACATCATCATCTGCCCATTTTAACAGGGCTCTTTATCTTTAGAAAAGTCTCCTTCTCGATAGAAACCAGGGACAATTTTGGATGAGAGCCAACCACAGGACATGCTGGGGACCTTATGGGGGGACCTCACGTGTGGCCAGGTGCACCTTTGGGAAGAAGGCAGATGTGATGTGACTTAGCACAGGCACTCGAAAGAGGGAGCCAGCCACTGGTCTTTGCTAATATCCAGAAGCGGATTGTTTGTTCCATTCATCTTTCTAGAAGTTAAATTATTTCATTGCCTTGAGACGTCACTAGATTTTGAAGCACTTGCAAACTAGAAGCTTGCAAGAGCAATGTCCATATATATTTTTAAATGATATGCATGGTTTAAAAGGACCCTAATTTCTGAGTACATGGCTTCCCCAAAGAAACAGTATATATTCTGGAGATGATGGGGGTTTCGGCATGGAGAGGGACTCCTGTCTAGTCTAGAAATGTGTGTTACTTACATGTCTCTTCCATGTACCTATCTCAAGAATATTTCTAGTTTGGCTTTAAACACTACCCAGGCAGGAAGGTGGCTTTGGTAAGAATTTTGAACTGGATGAAATGTTCTAGTGAACTTAGGACAGCGTGCGTGTGCTTGTGTGTGTGTGTGTGTGTGTGTGTGTGTGTGTGTGTGAAGAAATAGCAAAAGGGGAAGTGGGAGAAACAGTAAGGAAGAGTTTTCAATTAAAAATATATATGTCTAAGAGGAGACTTTATTTTCTGTTTCTGGTGGTGATGTTCTATGTTCTGGAATCCATTTCCCAGAAGAAGAGTTTGTAGGTCTTTGGTTTGAAGTGGAATTGTGCAGTGCCCTACTCTCTTTGACAGTGCACAGTCTTGCAGCAAAGTGGTCTCCCAGGCCCCAGAGACCCCCCGGGCACCTGGCAGGAGCCGACAAACCACGGCAGAGTCCCAAGTGGTGTGTGTTTTGGCGAGTGATGGGCAGGACTGATGATTCACAGCTGTGGGGCTGTGCTATTGTTTTTACCCTCTTGTACTGCTTTTAATAAAAGTCTCGACTTTACATCAGTTGTGAGAGCAGCGTCTTACGATGTGACAGGCAAGAAGACATTCCTCGCATCAAATGTAAGAGTTTAGTTTAATGATAAGAGTGGAGTGGATAAGTGAATTCTCCCAAGAGTACTGTTTTTTGTTTCCCTTTTAAAATGCTTTTGTGGTACATAAATAATATAATACTTTTTTAAAAGAAATTCCAGATGAGTAAAAAAAAAAAAAAATCACCTGTTATTATACCATCTGATTATAACCACTGTTAACATTTCCGTTTTTATCTTTTCAGACTTTTTTCTATGCATATGTGTGTTTTACTACTTTTTCCATGAAATATAATCATGTTATACATACTGTTTTATAACTTTTATCCCTTTTAATGCTATATTGTGAATGGATTTCTGTATCAGTAAATATGTAATTACATTATTTTTAACCTCTATGTAGGCTGTACCTTGGATACTTAAGTTGTTTCAATTTTTTACTGTTGTAGTCAAGGACATAATGAAGTTCTTCTAACATCCTTGTGAACTTTTCAGAATATTTACTTAGGATAATTTTCTGAAGTTATTACTGGCTCAAAAGTACACACCTCCCTATCTGTGGCTCCTTTCCTTCTGAGGCATATGGGACTTTACCCTCCAACCCCCTTGTACTCATTCAGGGTCCTATGACTAATTCTGGCCAATGAAATGTGAGCAGAGGTGAGATATGAAGCTCCAGGCAGAGACTGAAATGCCCATAGGCAGTTCCGCAGTGTCTGTCTTCCCTTCCCTGATGTCCCAAGGACAGAGCCTCTGTCAAGCCTGGATCCCTGAGTGACTACATGGAGCAGCCCCCTTCTCCCCTCATGTTACCCTCACCTGCCACCCTGCATGGACGTGTAGCATGAATAAAAAAAAATAAACCTTAGGTGTTAACCACTGGAATTTCAGGGTTAATTGGTTAACTGCAGCATAACATATCCTGTCCCAACAATTAAAAAGTATGCACATTTTTAGGACTTTTAATATGTGTTGCCTCAAATTGCTTCCAGAAAGACAGTCCCAAAGTATACTCCCACCTGCAGTGTGTGAGTGTGTACTGCTTCCTCTTTAACACCGGAGTTACCCTGGGGACAAAGAGCTAAAAAAAAATGTTTTTTTTGTTAAAATGTGACCCTTTAAGATGTTCACCAGTATCATTGATTTCTAAGAGGTTTATTTCATAAACATTGTAAAACAAGATTTTAAGTTGCATGTATGGCTTTTTTAAAACGTTTGACACTGCCGGGCGCGGTGGCTCAAGCCTGTAATCCCAGCACTTTGGGAGGCTGAGACGGGCGGATCACGAGGTCAGGAGATCGAGACCATCCTGGCTAACCTGGTGAAACCCCGTCTCTACTAAAAAATACAAAAAAAAAAAAAACTAGCCGGGCGAGGTGGCAGAGGCCTGTAGTCCCAACTACTCGGGAGGCTGAGGCAGGAGAATGGTGTAAGCCTGGGAGGCGGAGCTTGCAGTGAGCTGAGATTGGGCCACTGCACTCCAGCCTGGGCGACAGAGCGAGACTCCGTCTCAAAAAAAATAAATAAAACGTTTGACATAAAAAAAACACCTTTTAGTCAAGTTTATCTGTTACTTTTTTTTTTTTAATGGTTACTACCTATGCTGTCATGCTTATGCAGATCTTTCCAATTCTTTTTTTTTTTTTTTGAGATGGTCCACCCTGTCCCCCAGGCTGGAGTGCAGTGGCGTGAGCTCAGCTCACTGCAACCTGCGCCTCCCGGGTTCAAGCGATTCTCGTGTCTCAACCTCCCGAGTAGCTGGGACTACAAGTGCATGCCACCATGCCCGGGTAACTTTTTGTATTTTTAGTAGAGATGGGTTTCGCCATGTTGCCCAGGCTGGTCTCCAACTCCTGAGCTCAGGCAATCCACACGCCTCAGCTTCCCAAAGTGCTGGGATTACAGGTGTGAGCCACCAAGCCTGGCGAGGTCTTTCCAATTCTGATTGCAAGGTTGTATAAATATCCACCACTATCTTATTCTTGTACTTTTATTATTTCTTTCTAAACAGTTAATTCTCTGATCTGGCTGGGCGTGGTGGCTCACACCTGTAATCCCGGCACTTTGGGAGGTCAAGGTGGATGGATCATCTGAGGTCAAGAGTTCAAGACCAGCCTGGACAACATGGCAAAACCCCATCTCTACTAAAAATACAGTAACAAAAGAAAATTAGCCGGGTGTGGTGATGGGTGCCTGTAATCTCAGCTACTTGGGAGGCTGAGGCAGTGAACCCAGGAGGTGGAGGTTGCAGTGAGCTGAGATAGCACCACTACCCTCCAGCCTGGGTGACGGAGCGAGACTGTCCCAAAAAAAAAAAAAAAAAAAAAAGCTTCCAAAAGACATTGAGATAATTTTGTAATGTTTAGAAAAATTAGAAATTGGATTGAGTAAAATTTACATATTTTACACAAGAGGACTAACATCTTTATAATATTTAACCTTTCATTTCAGTACATTTATAATGTTGTATGTCTCTCAGCCTATCTTTTCTAGTATAGGTGATTTTTGTAGTGTGGTTACTATTGTGTAAATGAGATCTTTTCCCACTACTTTAAAAAATGAAAATTAAATCAATTGCTTTTATGACTTAAAACATTAAATAAAACTTATGTAAGTGTAAACATTATTTTAAAACATATGTAGAAAATTAAAGCCCCCATAATTAAAATCCCTTTCCCCCAAGAAAAACAGTCAACAGTTGATGCATATTCATCAGTTTTTTCCTAAAGTATGTTTTAGCACTTTGACCATATGAGACAACCCTTCTGCTCTTAGCATTTTTCTCTTTGCAATAGATCTTCCTAAGTCAGTACACATCAATCTACCTCATTCTTACCTCTGCATAAGAGAGTAGTGTGTGGTTGTATAATAGTTTAACTTGGCGATTGGTTATTTATTTTATAACTAGCCAGTTACTGAACTATTCTAAAGGTTTTGCTGTTGTTAATTTCTTTTGCCTTTTTCAGTTGGGTAATAATTCTGGGTAGGTTGATAATTTTATTCCCATGTTTGTAATCTTATTTCACTTTCTCAAATCATCACATTGACCGGTACTTTTAGAACAATGTTAAATAACACTTACATAATTCTGCTGATATTGTACATTATTTTATATATATTTTTTTTACTTAGAAGAGTGTTTCTCCAGAACTATAAATTTGACTCTTAGTGTAAAATAATCTTAATATTTGAATTATACATTAAGGTTATGCCCTCTATTTCTAGTTTGATGAAAATATTATTAGTAATGGATGTTGGGGTTTTATTTAATGGCTTTTTTCCACATCTGTCAAGATATCAACTGACTTTTCTCTATTATGACTTTAGATGAATCATTAATAGATTAGCTAATGTTAAGACATCTCTGCATTTCTATAAAAACCTGATATAGTCATAGTATATTATTCTTTTAATATACATCTCCTTTCAGTGTTAACAGTGGTTATTTATGATTGGTTGGTCCATAGATTTTTATTTTGTGTTTATTATCTGTACTTTCTGATTTTTCTACAAAGATCGTGTATTACTTGTATAATAAAAAATAAGAGCTTTAAATTGTGAAATTCTTCTGGATTTGGTTTTCTCATTTTATTATGGAATTTTTCATACCTAAATAAGATGAATAGTTGTGTGATTTTTTTTTTTCTGCTTTGTCAGTTATTGGTGTTTGTTAACTTCTTAAAATTAAAAAGAACTTGGGAAGCTGTTTTTCTATGCCCTAGAAACATTTAAATATTTAGAATTTTTTGCTCTATTGAAGTTTTTATAACATGTCTAAAACTGTCCAAATCTAGTGCCTCTTGGGAAATATGTTTTTTTTCCTTTTTTTCAATTTTTTTTCATACTCATTGGTTTCTTCAAACTTTATTTCTATTCTGTAAGTTTCTGGCAATTTAAATTTTCCTGGCTAAGCGTGGTGGCTCATTCCTATAATCCCAGCACTTCGGGAGGCCAAGGCAGGAGGATCGCTTGAGCCCAGGAGTTCGCAATCAGCCTGGGCAACATAGTGAGACCCTGTCTCTACTAAAAATTAGCTAGGCATGGTGGTGTGTGCCTGTAGTCCCAGCTACTCAGGAGGCTGAAGCAGTAGGATCACTTGAGCCCGGGAGGCCGAAGCTGCTGTGAGCTGTGAGCACGCCTGGGACACAGAGCAAGACCCTTTCTCAAAGAAAATTTTTTTTAATTAAGTACATTTTCCTAAATAGTGATTCTGTTCTGATTTTCAGACTTGTTGGCCTGGAGTTGCAGTATTCGCTTCCTCATTCCCATGTTGTGTGTGCTTTCCCTTTTTGTTCTCATTAGTTTTTCCAGAATTAGTCTGTTTCACTGATCTTTTCAAATAACCAACTCTGAGATTTATATCTTAATTTACTATTTTACTATTTCATGATTCTTTTGGTTTTGTTCTTACTACTTTTTCCTTTATTATTTTCCCACCTTCTTAAGTTGCATGCCATTTTAACTTTTTCTTCCTTAATAAAAGACACAGTTACTAACATTGTAAGGTATGACTTTTCCTCTGAATACATCTTTATCCCTATCCCTTAAATTTATATTTAGTGTTCTAAGTTATAAATAATTTATAATTTCAGATTTGACTTTATTTTTTACTGGAGTTTTTTGAAGTTATACTTTTAAATTTCCAGGTAGTTTTATTTTGTGGTTGTTTTTAGCATTTCTTACAAACTTCTAGTTTTATTGCCTTGTCAAAGAGAGTATGGCCTGTACAATTTGTGCATTTTGGAGATCATGGATGTTTTCTTGAGACCTAATAAATTTTTAGTTTTAATACATATCCCCAGAAAACTGAAGAAGAAAGTATATTCTCTGAAGGTAACAAAATTCAATCAGATATATTCATTTGACCTTATAAAGTATAATATTATGAACCTTTAATTTTCATTTACTTGATTCATTAAGACTAAGAAAGACATGTTAGTCTCCTGTTATTGTATTTCTGTCTATTTCTTTTGTTTCTAACAGTTTTTGCTTTCTTTTTGATGTTATTTGGCAAATGATCTTTTTATATTTAAGGGAAAAAATATTTTCCTTTAAAGACTTGTATACCTTTGTGAATCTTACCTCATTTTGTTGTAATAGTTGTTTCTGTAGAAATACATAGTTCAGTAAAATATTTATGTCTGTTTTTAAGTCAACAGAAATCTTTCAGAAGTCCTTTGTATCTTAACAAGATACTTTGGAAGTTCTTGATCTTTCTAAGTAGGCTAATGTTCTTGCGGGCTACTCCTGAGCCAAAGCAAGAGTGGTAGTGTGGACTGAGGCGTATTAGGCTTTGGGTTTTTTTGAGTGTACCAATGTTTCTGGTTCCTGCTTTGGGGCAGCCTCATGCTCAGGGATGTTTAGGGGATGCCTGCCCTTCATCTGGCCATATTCTGCCTCAGTAGGGCCCACACAAAGGTAACCTAGGAGGCACTTTTCTTCTGTGGGGACTAGCCTTCTGAGAAGGCAGCAGAATGTAGCTTTGTGTGCCTGGCTATTGGGGTAAAAGCTAATCTGAGAGGCTTACTCCACCAGAAAAGATTTTGTTTTTTTTCTGTAGAGTCAGAGTCCCGCCATGTTGCCTAGGCTGGTCCTGACTCCTGGGCTCAAATGATCCTTCTGCCTTGGCCTCCCATAGTGCCGGGATCGCAGGTGCAAGCCACCACACACAGCCCCCACCAGAAGAGGTTTTCCCAGAGCTGTTGGAACAGGCTATTCACGTGGCAAAGTCTATCATAAACACAGAACCGGCTTTTTCCAAATGTGTAGGAGTGGTGAATCCCAGCCCTCAGCTCAAGAGTAAAAGAAATAGGACCTTCTCTATTTTCCTTCATTCAAGTGAGTGTTGATTTTTGAGCCCCTGTTCCACCAGGCTCATGCAATTTGACTCAGTCAGCTCCAGGACTCCCCTTTCTCCAGAGGAGAGTCCTTTACAGTTCTGGGGAGCTTATATATTCCAACATGTTAAGCGGAGAGGGGATCCACATCTGCTCAGATATTCCCGGTTCCTACCCTGCTGGATACCTCATGCCTCCATCCCATGCTTGGGACATAGGAATTAGCTGTTCTGTGCTGTAGGAATCTCCATGAAGCTGTACTTGGCCCTGACTGCCTGGGCCCTCCCTGTAGCCACGCCCTGTCTGGTGCCACAAAGACTTCATTTAACTTGAAGGGACTGCTAGATAAGCCAGACCTGTGTTTGCACAGGAGTCAAGACCACTGAGTGGAAATAATTCTGTGGCTGCCACCAAAGCTGTTTGCATTGCCGAGAGCCACAGTTCTACCCACTACTTCCCAACCGTGGCCCCACTGCACCTGCCAGAGTTGTTACCATCTCTGTGCCCTTTCTCTTGCTTATTGCACAGTAGGTTACACAGTCTTGTGCTTCTCCCTCTTGCCATGTCATCTCTTCACTCCACCACTGCTCTGACCGGCCCATGCCTATGCTGTTCCCCGTACCCTCGAGGATCTCCTCCGTTTTCATGTTCCTCTAATGCAGAGCTACCAGAGGCTTCTTCCTAAAGCATGGGGCAGATGAGGTCCTAGGACACCACAGGCTCTTTCCCTACCTGCCCAGGCCTTGCTGTGCACTCTGTGTTCTTGCTTACGCTGCCCCACTCCCTGGAATCCCTTTGCTGCTCCAACCCCATTCCTCTTTTAGGCCCCAAAGGCCCCAGCCCTCTGGATGAAACTGAACCACTACCAGGAAGGGGGACTTGTGCCTCTTCCATCACCCTTTTCATACTTACAGCTGTTAAATCATTCATGTTTTCATTTAGCAAATATTTATTGTGCCCCCTTATGCCCAGGCCCTGGGAACACCACGGTGAAAAGACTATTACTTTCCCCAGATCTGCTCTGTTCCAGTGGAGGGGTGAGCTGCTCCATTGCAGGCATTCATGGAACTCAGCTGATGGGGGATTTTTGAGCCTCCCCCGCAAGGCAGAGCTCTCACAGGCAGCCGAGGACAGGGGCCAATGTGCACCCCGCTTCTCCAGACCTGGGATGACCTGGGCCATTCTGAAGACCTCATGAACACCACGCTTCAGGATCGATGACCCCAGGAGGAGCCTACGGTGGCTAAGTGTGCCTGCTTCACTGTTCCTGCGTCACCAGCCCACTCAGGTCCTTTGACTTTTGTGTAGTAGCATTTTTCTAAGGACAATCTGCAGAGCAGCTGCTTCAGAGCTATTTGTATTGCTGGCCCATCCCAGGAAAACCTCCTAGATGAGGACCCTTGCATTCTGGGCCTGGAAATCTTCATT
Source organism: Papio anubis (assembly GCF_008728515.1). Lineage (NCBI taxonomy): Eukaryota > Metazoa > Chordata > Mammalia > Primates > Cercopithecidae > Papio > Papio anubis. Next base: position 104,866,147 of record NC_044982.1, on the reverse strand, counting down.
CTAGAAAGCTCCTTTTACTAGACAGAATAATGGTCCCCAAAGATGTCCACATCCTAATCCCTGGAACCTTGTGGCTATGTTACTGTAGTTGGCAAAAGGGCCTTTCAGATGGAGAGATGATCCTGGATTATCTGGGTGGGCCCAGTCTAATCACACAAGTTCTCAGCAGCAGAGAACCTTTCCTTGGGTCAGAAAGAGATGTGATGATGGAAGAAGGGTCAGATATGATGCTGCTGGCACTGAAGGTGGAGGAAGGGGCCACAAGCCAAGGAACAGGGGCAACCTCCAGAAACCAAAAAGGGCAAGGAAATGGCTTCTCCCTGGAGCCTTTAGAAGAGAACAGAGCCCTGTCAACACCTTGATTTTAGCCCAGTGAGACCCATGTTGGACTTCTGACCTACAGAACTGTAAGATAAGAAATTTGTGTTTTAAGCAGCTACTTTTGTGGTGATTTGTTATGGCAGCAATAGAAAACCAATGCACTCTCATGCTTTTACATACCCTATGGTCTGAGAGCCTCTGCCCCATAAATCCACTCAACTACATGGGTTTCACATGCCATGTGGCCTTTAACCAATGACCTCCTCGTTCTGGCTGCTGTTACCACCTGCTTGATTCCCTGGTTCAAATTCTGAAGAGAGTGGATGAACAGATGAATACACAGGTCTGACTGGCCCCACTCATTGCTTTTCACTCCAGGACAATCCATAGGATTGGCTGTGCTAGAAGCAGATGCCAGTCGTCCTCTGGCCAGAGGGCCAGACTCCCAAGACAAGGTACATGGCCGTATAGGAGAGAGAGGTCAGAGAAGAGCTGGTGGAAAAGGCTGTGGGGTTGAGACCTAAGGATGGGCATGGGTTTGCCAGGACATGGAGGGTGCAGGGAGAATTCCAGACACTTACACTTAAGAGAATAGGCCCTTCGGGGGCAGGCAGGAAGCAGTATGGTATTGCTGGACTAAAACCTGTGGCAGGGGCAGTGGCTGCCCAGGGGAGGCGGCCAGGTCTCTGAGGGTTTTGTCTGCCAGGCTGAGGGGCTGCCCTTACTGTGTGGGCTGGAAAGCCAGGGAAAGGTGAAGACTGGCAGTGCTTTGGAGGCCGATTGCAGAGATCTGAAGCTGGGCAACAGGAGACACTTGTCCCCACTTCCTTGGCTCTGAATTCCCTGAAGCCAAAGTCTGGATTGACTTCAAGGCCTGGCTGGAAAAGGGAGAAAGGAAGGAGAGAAGGTTCCAGAAGAGGAAGAGAAGTGTTGATACACAGAAGACACAACTGGGCCAGGAACTTTTATTGTGAGAACGTTCTTTTGAAAAGGATCCTTTTTCAAAGGCCTCTTGTGTTTGCAGCCCTTAGAAAGCGAATTCTGAGAATTATTTCAGCCTGATTAAGCTCGCTGGTATCTCAAAATACTGAAATATTATAATTACAAACAATAATAAAAAAATATGTAATTACAAACAATACCAAACTGCAAAATAAGCATAAGAAAAGTCCCACGAAGTTCTGATTTTGCTACTTTTTCAATTCCAAATTCTTTCCCTAGGAAGTTTGGTGCTGAGCCTGGCCTGTGGTGGGGAAGGAGGCCTGGGGCACAGCCACTGGACCTGCCTCTGGGATCTGGACCTGATGCCCAGCGAGTAGCCCACAGGTTGCGTCGCCCACAGGTTGTGTCCCCCACTGGAACACCCCTGGGAACCCGGGTGGGAGCAGCGGGTACAGGGGCCAGTGCAGAGTCGGGGCTTGGACCATCAGGCCTAGACCAGCACAGTGAGGCACATTCATTCATACACAGGAGTTGGATTTGCATTCTGAAAAGGTAGCACACATGACAGACCCGTGGGCAACCTGGCAGTGGCCGGGAAACCTGGCAGTGGCCATGCCACAGAGGGAGGCCCAGGCTGCAGCTGCTGAAAGGGACTCATGCCCCTCCCAGCTGTGCCAACTGAGGCCCCTCACGCTGCTGTGTGCCAGAGTTAGTTAAGAAGACACTGGAAGGCTGGGTGCGGTGGCTCACCCCTGTAATCCCAGCATTTGGGAGGCCAAGGTGGACGGATCACGAGGTCAAGAGATTAAGACCATCCTGCCAACATAGTGAAACCCTGTCTCTACTAAAAATACAAAAATTAGCTGGGCGTGGTGGCACACACTTGTAGTCCCAGCTACTCAGGAAGCTGAGGCAGGAGAATCACTTGAACCCAGGAGGCAGAGGTTACAGTGAGCTGAGATCATGCCACCGTACTACAGCCTGGTGACAGAGCAAGACTGTCTCAAAAAAATTAAAAAAAAAAAAACAAAAAGACACTGGAAGTAGGAAGATTTCTGTTCTATATCAGGACTTTCTTTGGAAACGAGGTAGATTCCTTTTGTTCTGTGGAAACCCAGGATTAACATCACCTGAGTGAGGGTGACAAGGTTAGTGAGGATGCTTGCACAGTCTGAGAAATGAATGGACTGTTTTGCATCAGTCCCTTCCCCTTTACCAATTTTAAAAATTTAAGGGGGAGAAAATATTTCAACATGAGACTGAAATATTTTCAGTTCCTGAGGAAAATAACACTATTCCTCCATCCTTAGTATTCACTTAAACAAATGTTTTGCTAAAACCTTATTAAAAACTTTAAGCCCACCCAGGCACGGAAGGCTTTGCTTTTACAGCAGCTAAGGTATGTTTTCATTACCCCATGAGTGATGCTAATGCATTGTAAATAGTTCTTTATTATGAGTTTATGCAGTGCTTGGTGCCTAAAATAAATTTCATTTAAATATTTAAAATAACTGCTGAATATAAGCAATTTATTCTGATTATTGATAAAATAACATTCACATTCAAACCTATAAATCTGAGAAATCACTATTCCATATACACAGGAGGCCACAGTCAGTAGTCTAATAGTGCTGCTTACCAGAGTAGTGTAAACTTCTTTCAGAATCAGGGAACAATTCTAGATCACCCATGGTGAGAAGTAAGTGCTCTTCTCTTAGGCCACCAACACTTCCAATTGGGTCTTGACATCCCACCTATGGGCTGGTGTGTGCAACTCTCATTTCTACTTCCCTCCCCAGTTTTAAGAGTCACTGCGTCACACAAAAGTTGCAGCATTGGCCAGGCACGGTGGCTCATGTCTGTAATCCCAACACTTTGGGAGGCCAAGGCAGGTGGATCACGATGTCAGGAGTTCAAGACCAGCGTGGCCAACCTGGTGAAACCCTGTCTCTACTAAATATACAAAAATTAGCCAGGCATGATGGCACGTGCCTATAATCCCAGCTACTCAGGAGGCTGAGGCAGAGAATTGCTTGAACCTGGGAGGTGGAGCTTGCAGTGAGCCGAAATCGCACCACTGCACCCCAGCCTGGGAGGTGGAGCTGGCAGTGAGCCGAGATCGCGCCACTGCACCCCAGCCTGGGCGACAGAGCGAGACTGTCTCAAAAAAACAAAAAGACAAAAAAAAAAAGCTGCAGCATCCCACACAAGACCCTGCTGATCTTCTGGGCTGTTATGTGGCCCGCCTACCAGCACCCTGTTAGTGTGCTTTTCAATAGGTCTTAGCCTCACCCACTTTATTCAAGCCTACTGTGGCAGGTACCTTTGTCGAACTTGAGCCTAACCATCCCACTGGCCAGGGTCCTGCTCATCGCTGTCCTCCTCAGAGCCAGCAGACACCCTCTTGATTCTCTGGAGTGCGGCCTTGATGCTCCTCTCAAGGTCACTAGTGCGTCTGTTGCTAGCTGGTTTGCTGCCGAGGTTTTGGCCAAGATCAGGGTGAACTTTCTTCAGTTTGACCCCTTGCCTTATGGCAGCCAGAATGTGCTCATTGATTGAGGCGTGGGGAGGGCGCACCGTTGGCACTTCCACCTTCCGGAGAGGAGCTCTGCCATGCCTTAGGGAGGCCAACACTTCATCCATAGATCCTGAAATTGAGTAAGCAGAGCTAGTACCATCAAGAAAACACATTCCCTTCCCAGAACATTATTGCTATGAAATTGTTAAATCTCACATCAGTTAACACCATGACTTAAACAAACAATCACTTCGTTAAGCAAATGCCTTGATTACCTGCTAACAATAAGCCTCCTGGTTGAATCCAGGATAGCTGAATAGCTCATGTTTTAGCTTAACCACTTTCTTTCTGCTAACTTCTTCAAATCCATAGCCACTGACAGGAACAAGCATGCACAACTTTTGTTAGAATTACTGTTTTTCAAGACAAATGTGATCTGTCCCTCCCATCCTGAAGAGAGTTACGGAAGCCTGGGGTGGAACAGTCTCACCCACTGTACATGACCTCTGAAGGATACCTCTGAAGCTGTATCTCCTTCATTACCCTGTCCAGCTAAAAATCTTTTTTAAAAAATTTTATCCTGCTCAATTTAACTTCAGTCTTGGCTATTAGTCAGTGATGACTCATTCTATGACAATGAAGTGAGTAGGTTTCTACACATGAAAAGGCTTAAAATAAAACTTTAACCGGCAACTCAATGAACCACCACCGGAGGGGTGGCACTGGCACATTTTTCTATATATAATGTGTTTAATTCCACCTACATTACCCTGAGGTGGCTTACATACTTTATTTTTGAGTATGTGAAATGCTGTCAAAACACAAATTAGATCAGAGCTTCAAGGCGTTAGTAAGGAGAAGCTATTTTTCACTCTGGCACCTGGAGACCCCTGAGAGGGTAAAATCTTTTATCGCCCACTGGAGACAGGCCTGACTGTGGCCACTAATTTAGAGATCTTCCAGGTAAGGCTTCAAGATTAATAATCAATTCTAGTTCAGGATTGAAAGGCCATGCTGTGGCTAACAAAAGGCTATTTTGCTTTGGATTTAAACCTATACCTCCTTATTACAATTTCCTTCTGGGGGTAATGAGACAGGTTTCACAATCAAGGGCATTCTCTGGTGCAAATTCACACTTTCTTTTTCTTTCCTGTGATTTAGCAGTGTTTGTGAGTTGAACAGAACTTCCCAAAACCATGTGCATTAAATCTGGGATGGGAATGTGGCACCCCACAAAGATCTGCCCACATCCAAAGTCTGATCTAGACACAGCCATGCAAACTCTTTACTTTTCATTCACAGGACAGTTGTTGCAAACCCCATGGAAACAGGCCATTGGGTCTTCACCTAGTATTTGGACATTTTCATTTGTACCTGGTTCTAGGTACAGTGAAGCTCTGAACTCAGAATAGCCAGATTGCTCAATTAACCAGAATCAGTTTGGAACTGTTATATCATTCATAACACCTAATACAGTAACCTTGCACAGTTTAGGTGGAGGTGCTTAAGCATACTTTTAAAAACAAATTTACATAAATTTTGTTAGGCTATTCTAAAGTGCACACACACACCCCCCAAAGCAATAGGCTCCAAGTCTAGGCAGATTCAGGCCATTCTCCTCAAAACTTAATGTCTAAAGCCATAATTCGAATTCTGAGAACTATAGCCCTATTAAAGAAATTGTCAAGAGCATTCAGTGTACTGCACTTGCCAAGACAAGTGGCCCACTTCTTCTTTCTGATCCATTACACTTTAGAAAGACTTCCAACAGTAAGGGTTCCCAGTGTGCTAGTCAGTCTGCAAGAACAGCCTTCTGCATTCTGGCTAATATGCTTCTACAGTAATTTCCAACCAGTATTCTGCTTAAAATACAATAACTGGATTCTGTAAAGGACTCAGAGATGCAACAGTAAGCATAGTTTAAAACCGTATTGAAAAGTATTCCAATGGCAGAAATCAAATACATACTGAAGTCTTAAGAAACTTCAAATAGGTTGATACTTTAACCACCTCAGAAATCCCAAGTCATGTGATCATTAAATGTATAGAGATGGTTTCTTCAAACTGAATTAACATTTATGAAACCAGATTTAGGCTATACTATACTAACTTTGCAATGAAAGAATAATGATACTCAAGGCAGCGAATACTGGAATATTTTAAGGCTACAGAGAATTATAAAAATGATTTCCATTTGAAGATGATGGCTTCTGAAGCTAGAATGCTTCAACAGCTTAACAACTCATGGGGGAGCAGGGACAGAATTCCAGTGGATTACCTGGACATGGAAAACTTTCTAAGGAGTCACGTGGTCTCTCAGCAGGTGATTCACACACTAGAGGAAGTGGCTGGTCATCTTTCACTGGAGCCTGGAAGCCTAAGTTCTGATGAGTTGCAGCTTGAGAGGATGAGGACAGAGCAGGGAGAGGAGGCGGTGGGGGTAGGGGTGGGGGTGGTGGTGGAGGAGGAGGAGGAGGTGGTGGCAGTGACAATTCCTCACTGGATGTGGAATGTGTTTGATCACCAACTGGAACAAAAACCTGGACAGGGATATTTCCATGACAGTCTTGAAACTTGGGGCTTTTCACGTTACCAGCTTCCGATAGGGGAACGCCTCTAGTTTTCCTAGAGGACGGGTGAATTACTGACACAGCCTGGGAAGCTGGCAAGCATGTCTGCTGGGAAAGGTCGCCTGGCAGGTTTGGAGCCACAGGTTCTGAGCCAGAGGTGTTTCGGACAGATTGAGCTAGGCGTTTCTGAAAATGAAAAACCATGGTGAGGAATCTGCCACAAGTTCATACCATCAAAATGCTGAAACTTTCTAGAAATCTATAAACACATGCGTTTCTATGCATGGATGGTCTAATTCACAAAGTGGCTCCTTCTTGTTTGTACAGCCATCCTTGCCACCGAAGCCATTTTTCATGGATTAAAAGATAAGCATTTATATCCTTTGATCAAGTATTACCTTCTCTGTAGTAAAATGAAGATACGAAAGCATACATATAGAGGAAAATAGTCATCAATTTTTAGTATGGAAAATTAGAAATGCTAAAATACAAATAATAGGATATTAGTTGAAAAAAGTGTGACAAATCTATTCAAAATATTAAGTAGCTGGCAAAAGAGCAAGACTCTGTCTCAAAAAAAAAAAAAAGCCATAAAAAGTGAAATAGTACAACGCCTGAAACATCTGAAAAAATCAGATGATACAGTGTTCAGTGAAAACCAGATATAAAATATGTATTATGATTAAAAATGAGAAAAGTTCTATGAAAAATGCCAGCACAGTGGACATCCAAGTGGCAGCTATAACAAACGCTGTGGATATTTCTTTTCTCTTACTTTTAGGCTTAGAGTTAATTTCATAATTAAGAAAATGTAAATTGAAAAAGTTCTGGTCTTTCAGGTATTCATTTGATAAAGAAAAACCTAGCCCTACAAAGAGCGAATCTTGAGAGGAGGTCCCTAAAGAAGGCACTGATTAGCCAATGAAACATAAAATGTAATACCATGAACTCATTAAAATGAACTAGCTCTATACATATTAACATGAATATATCTCAAAAACCTAAGTTAAAGAAACTGGCAAAGGATGCATTCAATATGACCCTATTAATGCAAACACACACACACCATGCAATCCATGATAAACTCAAGGAGTATTTCCATTTCCCTTACATTCTGCTCCTTTCAGGACAAATAGCAACATGGCAACAAGCCCCCAAACCTCCCTGATGCAGACACAGCCATGCAGCTGCCGTCCTGCAGCCTTCTGTCAGAGAGCATGCCAGCAGAATTCGAATCCCAGAAACTGGGCCAGAGGGCTAAACGCCAGTGCTCACCCAACTGATCTCCATCCAACTGATCAGGTCATGCCTGATGGGGTTCCCTGAACCACCCAAAGATGCTTTCTGTGGCATCCCGGCTGCAGCATGTCACTGTGACTCTGGACTGTTAAGTTCTACCTTTATTTTTTTAGAGACAGGGTCTCACTGTGTTGCCCAGGCTGGTCTCAAACTCCTGGGTTCAAGCAATCCGCCTGCCTCAGCTTCCAAAAGTGCTAGGATTACAGACTTGAGCCATGGCGCCTGGCCGAGTTCTGCCTTATACTGCACAGGCATTCTGTCCACCCACGATAAATTAAATCCTTTACCTCACACAGCCCTTCAGATATTCAAAAAACTTCCTTGATCTCAACAGATACCATGTATCACATGATTTTATTTCTAGTTTTCTCCCTCTCCTACTTCCTCCCTTCCAAATGTGCTCAAATTGGCTATGTCCCCTTTAAGGGTGGCACTTCTTGGTAAACACAGAACTCCCTTATTCTACACAGGACGCCACTGTCCATACATGCCAAAAGCCCACAAGCTTTTGTCACACAGGTGGCTCATTAAGCTGAAGGAAACTGAATTCTCAAATTCTTTTACCCAAAATTTAAGCCACACAGACTTTCCTGTCACCCCATGCAAGCGCATACCTCCATACGAGCTTTTTTGGACTAGAAAACCAGTAATGTATCGCAATTTTGGGTGAACTTGTTAGCATTTAACTAATTGTTCCTGTTGGTCGTTGGGAGCTTAGGAGGCCTGATTCTGTCATTTTAAATCTGCCTACCCCTCCCATTTTCATATCACCCACACATGAAAAAGTAATATTCTGTATTGCCAAACAATTCCTTGATCTGAGTGAGGGCTAAGGAGACGGGCTGGCTGCCCTTGGATCCCTTCCTCTACACTGACTCCACTCTGTTCATCGAAACTCTCTTGGTGATGGCGACCAGCCAGTTCCTCTCCAGCTCACTGGCTCTGCATTTATCTAGTATCCATGCAGCTCCTTCAATTCATGCTTTCCACTGCAGTTCACACCCAGGCCCCGATCCAGGGCAGTCACATCAGAATTTCTGTGGGTGGGGCTGGGCCTTAGTACTTAGAAGAAGCTCTCCAGAGGATCTGGATGTGTTGCCCAAGCTGAGAAGCCCTGTGTGGCCCTGGAGTAAGACCTGGCTTCAATTCCTGCTGTTTAACCTTGAACTAAGTTGTGTAACCAACTATTCTGAACCTTGGTAACTCATTTGTAAAGTGGTGATGAAACTATCTCACAAGGCTGTTTCAAGAACTAAGTGAGAGTGAATGTGAAGTGCCTAGCATGGTGCCGGGTATATGAAAGGCATCAGATACCTATTCCAGAATCTTTTCTGGGACAAAGTGGGTTGTTTCCTTTTCTGGGGCTACAACAAACTTGGGTCTTTGTGATGGGGCTGGGGAATGAAGGCAGGTCTATGTTTTATAGTCAGTAAATTCAATGATATTCTTAAAGCCCCTATTTACTTTTTTTCTTTTTTTTTTTTGGAGACAGAAGAATCTCACTGTGTTGTTCACGCTGGAGCGCAGTGGTGCAAGTTCGGCTCACTGTAACCTCTGCCTCCCAGGCTCAAGTGATTCTTGTGCGTCAGCCTCCCAAGCAGCTGGGACTACAGGCATGCACCACCATGCCCGGCTAATTTTTGTATTTTCAGTAGAGATGGGGTTTCACCACGTTGCCCAGCCTGGTCTCAAACTCATAGCCTCAAGCAATCTGCCCGCCTCAGCCTCCCAAAGTGCTAGGATTACAGGCGTGAGCCACCGTGCCTGACTCCCTACTTATATTGTTTTAAAAAACCTATTTACCTTTAGATAAATGTTTGAGGTGATGGATATGCTAATTACCCTGATTTGATCATTACACATTATATACCTGTATCAAAATATCACACTATACCTCATAAATATGTACAGTTATTATGTGTCAATTAAAAATAATAAAAGCAAAAAATTATTTTTTGAATCTTCATAGCAGCTTTTTTTAATTAAAGGAATTTATCTCTAATAATAAAGTCAAGAAATAGGAAAAAAATTACAGACTCAGGATCATTTTGTGGAGGAAATACAAATGTAGGCCTGTAACAGAGGGCATAAAAAATAACATTATCCTCATAAGTATATACTTTAAAAAAAAAAAAAGAAAAAGGAAAGTTGTAGATATCAAAAAAAAAAACAAACCCATTTTACTTTTAACAGGGCACTTTCACTACACTTATATCACAATGCTGCCTGGATAACATTTTAAAGAACTGTTTATTACAAATGAGGGGAAATGCCAGCTAAATCAAGGGAGTTGAACAGTTTTCAGTTTTCCCTGCCAATCTAAACCACCAGTGCCAGTTAGGACTACTCAGTCAGGAGTGCAGAGCAGGAACCCAAGCGTGTTGTGATGTCAAAAACAGTAATTATTTTATATCATGGGTTTTGAATCACTGATATTCTATTTTTGTTGTTTTTTATTGATATACCAGAAATAATGGTATTTTTAAAATGTTCACGTTCTGCATGACCTGTTCTTAATACTTTATACTTTCCTCTTTTTTAGGGTGGTCTTCATTTATTTCCCCAGAAGTGTAGATGAGGTGACTTTTTATAGAACTTACATCTTTAAATGCTCTCAATCGTTGGAGTGTTTTTTGACGTTCTTGGTTGATCCATTCTTTTTTCTTTTGCTCCTCTTCTTTTATCTTGTCTCTTTTCTATATTTAAACAAATGTATATTTCTAAATTGCTCAACATTACAAAAAATGTCTCGTACCCCAACATTACCACCCCAAAGCTGCGCCCAGGCTGCAGGCCTGGAGGCAAATGGCTGACAGCTGCAGGTCCAGGGCAGCGCAATTCCAGTTTCCACAAGTCTAGGCCTACATGTCACGCTACACAAACACAGAACATTTTCCTTCAGAGGAGACTCACCATCTGAATACTGTGATGCTGACGAGAGTATCTTATGCTTTCTTCAGCCTGTTGCAATCTGAGCCGATGATTTTCTTTGCACTGATCCTGGTGGAACAATACAAATCACCTACATGGTTTTTAATGTTACCCTGGTATAGCATAAAAGGTTAAAAGAAAAAAGCACTGCCCAGTTCTGGTGTGGCCCAATGGTACTGTCTCCTCCACAGTCTATGATGAGGGTTGCCTGGCTGCTTCTGGAAATAATTTGTTCCCAGCAGAGTGCTTTAAGAGATGAAAAATAATCCACCAACCCATGAGAGGACATATAGGGAGCCCCCACTCTTAAATGGGATGTGTCCCAACAATGTTTTAATGAGATTGTTTTAAACACATTTCCCCATAACATTATAAATACTAATTACATTTCCAAGCGTACCTACAAAAGCAGAGCAACCTACAAATACCTAAAAAATTATAACTGTGTTTCACTTGTGCTTAACCACTCACTATACCAATATATAATAGGCTATATGTACATAAGCTCCTTAATCTATGTAAAAAATAATACAGTAATACTCACAGATAATACTAACACTTACTGAGTAGGTTTTAGCCTCAATGCCAAGTACTTTTCATGCCTTATACTACTTCATCCTCACATGAAATTTGTATTATTACCACTATTGTCCTTTTTTTTTTTTTTTTTTGAGACTGAGTTTCGCTCTTGTTGCCCAGGCTGGAGTGCAATGGTGCGATCTGAGCCCACTGCAACCTCTGCCTCCCAGGTTCAAGCAATTCTCCTGCCTCAGCCTCCCAAGTAGCTGGGATTACGGGTGCTGTGCTGGCCTATCATCCTCTTTTAAAAGATGAGAAAACTGTAAGCTCAAAAGAGATTTAAGTAATTTGCCTAAGGTCACATGGCTACCTAAGTGGCCAAGCTGTGATCTGAACCCAACTTGAGAGCTCACCTCAACTACCATTCTATTAACCGAGTGCTTTCCAATTCCAACATTTCCAGAATCAGTGGAAAGAGCTCCTCTAAATGGGGTGGGGGAGTGATTATATCTTTAGAGTGAAGGTTACTGCTCCAAGTCTGGATAAGAGAAGGCATAGGAGCATTTTATATATATATACATATAACACTGCCAAGGAGGTAGAGGCATCTCTTCATCCACAGCACCATGGAAGTGCCAAAGGAGACTCCTGGGTTCATGGGTTTTCTGAAATGTGGAGCAAAGGGCAAATGCCTGTATATCTTCAAATCCTCTGAATAACAGTTCCTAAATCCAGAAGTACAATTCTTAAACATGAGCATATAAAGAATATACTCTTCTAACAAAGTTTTTTATTTTTATTTTTTATTAGAGACAGGGTCTTGTTCTGTCACCCCGGCTGAAGTGCAGTGGTACAATCATAGCTCACTGAAGCCTCGACCTCCTGGCCTCAAGCGATCTTCCTGCTTCAGCCTCTTGAGTAGCTGGGACTATAGGTGTACACCACAGAGATGAGGTCTCACTGTATTGTCCCTGGTCTCAAACTTCTGGTCTTAAGTGATTCTCCCACCTCAGCCTCCCAAAGTGCTGGGATTACAGGCATGAACCACGGCACCTAGCCAAGTTTTTTTTTAACTATTTGTATTTAGATGGAAGAGTAATTAACATTTTTGTAAGCTACAAAAATCACAATATTCATGTTTTCTTAATTCTAATTAGAATAGTAGGCCGGGCACAGTGGCTCACACCTGTAATCCCAGAACTTTGGGAGGCTGAGGCAAGTGGATTGCTTGAGGTCAGGAATTCAAGACCAGTCTGACCAACATGGTGAAACCCCATCTCTACTAAAAGTAAAAAATTAGCCGAATGTGGCCGGGCACTGTGGCTCACGCCTGTAATCCCAGCACTTTGGGAGGCCGAGGCGGGTGGATCACCTGAAGTCAGGAGTTCAAGACCAGCCTGGCAAACATGGTGAAACCCCATCTCTATTAAAAATAGAAAAATTAGCCAGGTGTGGTGACGTGCACCTGTAATCCTAGCTACTCTAGGGCTGAGGCAGGAGAATCGCTTGAACTCTGGAGACAGAGGTTGCAGTGAGCCGAGATCACGCCACTGCACTCCAGCCTGGCGACAGAACGAGACTCCATCTCAAAAAAAAAAAAAGCCAGATGTAGTGGCAGGTGCCTGTAATCCCAGCTACGTGGGAGGCTGAGGCAGGAGGCTCGCTTGAACCCGGAAGGCGGAGGTTGCAGCGAGCCGAGATCGCGCCACTGCACTTTAGACTGGGAGACAGAGCGAGACTCCGTCTGTCTCAAAAAAAAAAAAAAAAAAAAAAGAGAAAAGTATAGTAAATATGAGTAAATACATATAAAAGTCTGTATAAAAATGATATATAGAAGCTTCCTTTTCTGCTGGAAAAAATTAAATTTCTTAGTGTTATCTTTTTATGTATTCATGGATTTTTAAAAATTAAGAAAAAAATCACCAAATATAAGGTCTGAGGTGAGCTGAATATTATCTGTAATTGTTTTGTGTACTCAATAATTTACAGTAAAATATATTTAGAATTGTTATAGTTGGTTATTAGAAATAGAGTTTCTACCTATTGTGGTTTTTAAAGTACCTGTGGTCCAGCGGCGATGGCTCACACCTGTAATCCCAGCACTTTGGGAGGCCAAGGTGGGCGGATCACTTGAGGTCAGGAGTTCAAGACCAGCCTAGCCAACATGGCAAAACCCTGTCTCTACAAAATATACAAAAATTAGCTGGTCGTGGTGGCACATGCCTGTAAACCCAGCTACTTGGCAGGCTAAGGCACGAGAATCGCTTGAACCTAGGAGGCAGAAGTTGCAATGAGCCAACATCATGCCTCTGCACTCCAGCCTGGGTGACAGAGCAAGACTCTGTCTCAAAAAAATAAAAATAAAGTGTCTGTGTATGCAATGGGCATTCAACAAATAGTTGTTGAATGAATAAATTAAAACCTTGAGATTTGCTAAATGCTTAAATCCTAAAAGAAAAAAAATATTTTTAAGAAAAACATTTAAAAGCATTTTAACTATAGTCATGGATAAGTACATAAGTACATAAGCCATGGATAAGTACAGAAAAGTAATCACTGTGTTGGTAAAAACCTTATTTCAGTACCTCTTTATCCTTCATACAAGAATAAATTTCTGGAAGAGAAAATAAAAGAAAGCCGCTCTGAGCGTATCTACCTTTCTACTCCGGAGAGAGGCTCTTTTGGCACAGATCCTGCCCCGTTTAGACTCCAGCTGCTGGCACTGCCTTCTGAGTTCTTTCACTTCCAAATTCTTATCATCCTGCAGCCCCACCACACAGTCAATGACTTTAAGTTCCTCTGGACTTTCACATGGATCGTAATAGACAACTTCATTCTGTTTCTCTAAAAATGTATTAATGATTGTTTAAAACACATTTTATTATTTTTAAAAATGCACTGAATTTTTTTAAATGTAAGGAAAATAAAGATCACTTGTAATCCCACCACTGAGCACTATTAACATATATAAAAAATATACATGTATATATACATGACTATATACATGTGTGTAAGTAGCATGTGTGTATATACATGTAAGTAGTGTATGCATGTATATATACATGTATATATAGACATACATATATACACATGCACACATACACACACATACTACTTATATAGCTACACATATCAATGGAGTTCTAAAAGAACATTTTCCATGGGATGGAAATAAATTTTTAGGCCAGGTACAGTGGCTCACGCCTGTAATCCTAGCACTTTGGGAGGCCAAGGCAGGCAGAACACCTGAGGTCAGGAGTTCAAGACCAGCCTGGCCCACATGGCAAAACCCTGTCTCTACTAAAAATACAAAAATTAGTTGGGCACAGTGGTGTGTGCCTATAATCCTAGCTACCTGGGAGGCTGAGGCAGGGGAACAGCATGAACCTGGGAGGCAGAGGTTGCAGTGAGCCGAGATCGTGCCACTGCACTCCAGCCTGGGCAACAGAGCAAGACTCCATCTCCAAAAATTAAAAAAAATTTTTTAAAGATAAATTTTAATGGCAGCATAGTATTCTCTAATTTAAGCAATCCATGTTGTTAGGCTGTTCCAATGTTCCATTATTGTTCATTTCACTGTGATGAACATCTCTGTATAAATCTTTGTGTACACTTTTTATCACTTCCTTAGCAGACAAAAGGATCTTGATACCCATTGCCAAACTGCACTCCAGAAAGGCAACTTATATTCTACCAGCAATATATTATTAAGATGCCTTAGTCATATTTAATCTTGATTACATATTGATTTTTTTAAAGTCACGCTTACTGTAACAAATTCAAACCCTCCAGAAGTACATAAAATAAACAGTGAAATTTTCTTGCTCCTTCCCCAAACCTTCTGAGTCATTCTCAGAGGAAAAACATTATGAACAATTTGGCATGCATCCTTCCAGGTTAACTTCTTTTTTTAATGTAATTTTTTCCCTAAATATGTAAAACGCTTATAACCTGAAACTACTGCAAAAAATTGTGAATACTCAGGATTAAACTAAAAGTTCAGGATCTATGTGAAGAACTTTATTAAACTTGGAGGAAATTTAGGAAAAAAGATTTAAATAAATGGAGAGAGACATACCATGTTCTTGGGTAGGAAGATTCAAAATTGCAAAGACCACTATTCTCCCCAAAGTAATCTCTAATTTTAAGCAAAATCACAATCAAAATTCCAACGAGTTTTTGTTTTGAACTTGATTCTAAATTTCATCTGGAAGAATAAAGGAGTGAAAACAGTCAGAAAACTTGTGGAGAAGTAATGGGGGGTTAACTTGCCTTACCAGACCCTATAATGTGCTTCCAAGGTACAGTCATGGGAACAGTATGGAGCCAGCAGCAGAGCCACTCACAAACTAATGGAGGAGAACAACTCAGAAACAGACCAAAGTCAATCTAATGTTTAGCTTGAGAAATGTTAAACATTTAGGGAAAATGTTTTTAAAATCAGTGATTGGGACTGCTTAACAATTTGAGGGAAAGGTTCAGTTCCTACCACAATCAAAATAAATTCCACCTGGACTAAATAATTAAATGTTTTAAAAAGCAACATCATAAACATACAAAAAGAAGACATAAGTATATACTGACATAATTTTGGGATAGGAGAATACTGCCCAGACAAAATACTAAAAGCAGAAGCCACAGGGGAAAAAAATTGATAAATGTGACTTCATAAAAATTAAATATTTCTGAAAGGCAAGAAAATGCAAATGACAAGGAGAGATTATTTGCAACATATGACAGAAAACAGAGGATATTATTCCTAATGTGGAAAGGAAATATTCCAAAGAAAAATAGACAAAGACTATGAATAGGCATTTCATAAAATAAGTACAAATGGCTCGTAAACATACAAAATTTTTTCAATATTCACTCATAATAAACGAAAATTGGAAGACTGTCATTTCCTTTGTCAAGTAAACAAAAATGCAAAAGAATGGCATGAGTCTGGGAAACATACACACTCATATTCTGCTGATGGGAGCATCTTTCTTTTCTCTTTTTTTTTTGGGGGGGACAGAGTCTTACTTTGTCACCCAGACTGGAGTGCAGTGGTGCCATCTCGGCTCACTGCAATCTCCATCTCCCAGGTTCAAGCGATTCTCCTGTCTCAGCCTCCCAGGTAGCTGGGATTAAAGGCGCCCACCATCACGCCCAGCTAATTTTTGTATTTTTAGTAGAGACAGGGTTTCACCACGTTGGCCAAGCTGGTCTTGAACTCCTGACCTCAAATGATCTGCCCCCTCAGCCTCCCAAAGTGCTGAGATTACAGGTGTGAGCACACCCAGCCTGGGAGCATCATTTTAAATGTACAACCTATCTAGAGGGCCATTATGTAGTATGAAATTTGGAAATCAGAAAATAATACAGAGGTGAGGAAAAATGTATCTCAGATGATTATGGTATTGTTATGTATCAAAATGAAAAATATACATTGCCCTTGACTCAGTAATTCCATCCTTAGAAATTTATTCCAAGGAAATAATCTGTCCTATACTCAAAGACATGGGTAAAGGAAAGTTCACTACACTACTGTTCAAAATAGCTGAAATTTGGAAATCATGGTATATCCATAAAATAGAATACTATGCAGCCATTAAAATATTGATACTTTTATTATTCACTGAAATAGAAAGCCAGTTATTATGTATTAAATGAAAAAGACTATTATGCATTGTATGCCTGTGTCAAAATATCTCATGCAACCCATAAATATATATATCTACTATGCACCCATAAAAATTAAAAATTTTTTAAAAAGATGTTACGCACTTGGTTAGTTTTGGTTAAAAATTTATATTTTTCTATATCAGCATATTTTAAAATCTACAAAGTTATAGAGCAAATTGTTACCACTAAGTGTCTCTCTTTTTTTTTTTTCCTTTTTGAGACGGAGTCTTGCTCTGTCGTCCAGGCTGGAGTAGAGTGGCACAATCTTGGCTCACTGAAACTTCCGCCTCCCAGGTTCAAGCCATTCTCCTGCCTCAGCCTCCCAAGTAGCTGGGATTACAGGCACGTGCCACCACACCAGACTTTGTATTTTTAGTGGAGACAGGGTTTAGTATTTTTGTATTTTTAGTAGAGATGGGGTTTCACCATGTTGGCCAGACTGGTCTGAACTCCTAACCTCAAGTGATCCGCCCACCTCAGCCTCCCAAAGTGCTGGGATTATAGGCATGAGCCACTGTGCCCAGCCAACCACTAAGCCTGTCTAGATGATGGGATTCGGGTAATAATCATTTTTCTTTCTTTGTTTTGCTATGTGTTAACAATGAATATATTATTTGAATAATAAACCACTGAAGGAAAACTTTAGGAAATTTGCAGATGTTATAAGTTACAAAAAGTAATTGATAATATGATATTTCCTTAAATTTATAATTTAAACATTGTAATCTATATACTTAAATATAAATTTTACCTTTTATAAGTCTTTTAAGGGAGTCCAACTGTGTAGTAAGCAGTATTTCTTCATTTTTTAATATCTCAAATTTAACTTCATATAGTTCTAACTGAATTTCATAAAATTGTATTTCTAATTCATCTACAACATTTATATTTTTTTCTTGTTCTGGAAGATCTTCCATCTTATTTTCATAGAAAAAAGAAAAATAAGTTAAAATAAATTAGTATATTAAAAACAAACTTTAGAAGCATTATAGCTATTTTCTATTCCTTGTTCAGCACTAAATATAAAAAAGCGAATAGGAAAGAAACTCATTTCATCTAGTGATGCAAATACTTTATATCATCCTTGAAACAGAGGAAAACATTTAGGTTTTGAGAAACATAAATGGCAATGAGGTATTATTATGTATTGCATATTGGTGTCCCCCCAAATTTCGTATGTTGACACTCTAACTCCTAGTGTGATGTTATTTGGAGGTGGGTCCTTTGGAAGTAATTAAGTTCAGATTATGTCAAAAGGATAGCACCCCCATCATGGGATTAGTGCCCTTATTAGAAGAGAAAGACAGGGATCATTTTCTTTCTCTCTAAACATACACACAGAAGAAAGGCTATATGAGCACTCAGTTAAGAAGGCAGCTGTCTACCAGACAGGAAGATGATCTTCACTGGACAGTGAATCTGCAGGCACCTTGATCTTGGACTTCCCCGCCTCCAGAACTGTGAGAAATACATGTCCGTTGTTTAAGCCACCAAATCTGTGATAGTTAATCTTGTTATAGCAGTCTGAGCCAACTAAGACAGGTGTTTACAGTGTTTTCTGCTTTAAAGTCATAAGATCATAGGAAAAAATTTAAGTGACTATGATCCTTCAGTGAAGTATCTCTTTGATTATTTTAAAGTTGTACTGAAAACATTGCTGGATTGATTTTCAAGTACAGTACCCACTTCAATACTGAGCTCGGTGTTACTATAAAGTGAATCCTACAATATGGTATTTTGAAACATTTTAACCAAAGGAAAACTATGTCTAACCTTCCGTAGAAGATGGTGTTGGAATAAGTGAAGAAAAGAAGCTCTTTAACGATGCCTGGAAAGAAAAGTGCTATCTAAAAATAAAAGTGTCCTTTACTACATGGTCTCACTTATAAGTGGGAGCTAAGTAATGTGTATACACAGACAGTGTGGAATAATAGACACTGGAGACTCAGAACAGTAAGAGGGTGGGAGGGGGGACGAGAAATATTTAATGGGTACAATTACATTATACAGGTGATGATTATACTAAAAGCCCAAACTTCACCACACACAATATATCCATGGAACAAAACTGCACTTGTATCCTTTATTTATACAAAATTTTTAAAAAATAAAAGTGTATTTTTAAAACAAAGTTACATTTATCTTTGTCTTACCTTTCCCTGAATTTCAGCTCTTTTGTGATTTAAACACAACTCTTTCGCTCTCATGAGTTGCAGAGTCTCTCGAGCTAGCATTAGCCTAAGTTTTTCCAGCCTGGGAACTGCTGTGGCCCAGGCAGCCTGGCCAAATCTCTTCGCATCCTGTTCCATTTCTTTCCGCATTACTGTTGGATTATAAAAATAAAATATAATTACACCTCATTAAAAAGGGAAACATTTATCACGAACTAATCCTTTCTTTATTGCCTCCATTCTATCAGCAGAACATCCTTTTTAAAAGAAATTCTGTTTTATTAACTTTTTTATTATTATAAAAATAATACATGGCCCTTGATATAAAATTTTAGGCATTCCATTTTTAAAAAGTAAGTCATGATCTCACCTAGTTGAGGCAACTGCTTCTTATATTTTGGCACACTTGCTTCCATATTGTTTCTATGTCTAGCTAGACAGACAGGCTCATATGGATAGTTTGACCAAAAAACTAGGATCATCATTCTGCTTTATATCTTGTTGATTCTGCACAATATATCAGAAACTCTTGCCACTCATAAAAAAAATCAAGAATCATGCTTAACAGCTACATAGTTTTCTGTTTTATGAATGTACCAAAACTTAACAAACTGATAGACATTAAGTTGTTTCCTATTTGGTGTTTTTATCAACAATTATTTAAGACTAAAAAAAAGTCCTTCACTCAGCCCACAAGCCCCTGCATGGTCTGACCCCGCCTGTCTTGCCAGCATTTTCCCTCATACCACATTGTCCTACACTCTTTGTGATCTAGCCCTGCAGGTTTTCTTTAAGCTCCTACTTGCCAACTTCCCTCACGCCAGGGGACATTTGCCAGTGCTATTCCTTTTGCCTGGAATACTCCTCACTTTTTTTTTTCTCTCAACTTCCATATACCCTTCAGATACTGGGACAAGCGCCACTACTCAGAGGCCTTCAGTGACCACCACCCTGATCAAGCCCAATTTCTCTCTCACAGACCCTCAGAGCCGCATGTCTCTCTTCTTTGTGCCATTTATTGTCACTGCCATTTTCCATGTGCTTCAATGAATAATTAAGATTTCTCTCCCTTCACCAGACTGTACAATGTCTCTTAATGCTTGACACTGAATTCTCGGCGCCGAGAAAACATAGTGCCTAGTGAGTAAGAGGGACTCAAATGGTATGTGAATAAAATGACAATCAATTACATATATCTTTGTATAGCATTTTTTAAATTATCACCTGCTAATGCTTTTACTGTCTCCTTAAAATAATTCACTGTGATATCTTGAATAGAGACAACAGCTTCTTCAGCCCGTCTGGTCCATTCTTCAGCTTCTTTCTCCAGGGCAACCACCCTTCTAGGACCTAGGTCATCCTCATCCAAGGACTTCTACAGACGAAGGGAAAACTGTCTTAGTAACAGCTAATAGTTATGTAGAGCCATTAGGAAATTGAAAGGAAATCGGTCACATGGATTAACTATACTACTACTCAGTATACTACTACTCAGTCAATTAAATTTTCATTCATTCAGCAGTCCCTTACTGCGTATGAATAAGGTTCTAAGTTGAGCACCACCTGAAGACAAAAGGGCACTCTGGGGCATAAAGGGAAAAAAAAAACCGACTTTCACTTCACATGCCTAGAATAACTTTTTCTAGAGAGGAACGTTGTCAAATTATGCTTCTCTCTAGTAATAATAATACACAATTGTTTAAATAAGGGATCTGTGTTATCAAGCACACAATGTAGGGCCTGGAACAGAGCACTTAAGTGTTAGCTGTTGTTATCATTTCTTTTAGGGATATGTAATATAATCACCTAAAAGAAAATATCTGTATATTCATGCTTATAACATACTAGTATTGGACTGAATGTTTGGGTCCCCCCAAAATGCATATGTTGAAGTCTAAATCTCCAGTGTGATGGTATTTGAAGATGGGGCCTTTGGGAAGTAATTAGGTCATGAGGTGGAGCCCTCAAGAATGGGATTAATGCCCATATAAAAAGAAGAGGAGACATAGGATCTCTCTCTCTCTGCTCTTCACCATATGAAGACACAGCAAGACAGTCCTATACAAATTAAAAAACTGGCCTTCACAATACATTGGATCTGCCAGCACCTTGATCTTAGACTATCCAGCCTCCAGAACTGTGAGAAAAAAAGTTTTGTTGTTTATAAGCCACTAATCTGTGGTACTTTGTTATAACAGCCTGAAGTAAGACATGTGCTGCTATGTCATCCAATTTGCAATTTCTCTTCTACAAAGCATAAGAAATATGTACAAGTTAGCCGACAAGGAATTACAAATCAAAGCCATAACAAGATACCACTTCACACCCACTAGGATGGCTGTAACCAAAGAGACACACAATAACAAGTGTTGGTGATGATGTGGACAAATTGGAACCCTCATTTACTGCTTTTGGGAATATAAAACGATGCAACCACTTTGGAAAACCATCTGGCAGTCTTTCAAAAGGTTAAACATTGAGTAATCATAGGACCCAGCAATCTTACTCCTCAGTATGTACACAAGAGCTATGAAAACATATGTCTACACAGAAACTTACACACAAACATTCACAGCAGAATTATTCATAGTAGCCAAAAAGTGGAAACAACCCAAATGTCCATCAACTGATGAATAAAATGTGATATAGTCACACAATGAATATTACTCAGCAATAAAAAGAAATGAAATCCTGATATTTGCTACAACATGGATTAGCCTTGAAAACATTGAGATGAGTGAAAGGACCACATATTGAATAATGCTGTTGCTATGTCCAGAGTAGGGAAATCCACAGAGACAGAAAGTAGACTGGTGGTTGCCCAGGGTTCGGAGTGACTAATGGGTACAGGGTTTCTTTTGGAGGTGAAAATGTCCTGAAATTACATAGTAATGATCATTGCACAACTTTGAATATACTAAAAATCACTGAATTATACATCTTTAATCTGTGAATGATATCTTAAAACAGCTGTTACTTAAAGAAAGGAAAAATATAGACAGGGTACGGTGGCTCACGCCTGTAATCCCGGCACTTTGGGAGCCCAAGGTAGGCAGATCACCTGAGGTCGGGAGTTCGAGACCAGCCTGACCAACATGAAGAAACCCCATCTCTACTAAAAAAATATAAAATTAGCCAGGCATGGTGGCACACGCCTGTAATCCCAGCTACTTGGGAGGCTGAGGCAAGAGAATCACTTGAATCCAGGAGGCAGAGGTTGAGGTAAGCCAATATTGCACCATTGCACTCCAGCCTGGGCAATAAGAGCAAAACTCCATCTCAAAAAAGAAAAAAGGAAAAATATATGCAAGAAGTAGACTCTCCAAATAATAGACTTTCAAAATAATGAACAGAACAACTTTATCCACAGGTTAGAGTGGCATGAGTTTCATCTAAATGTGATACTATTTTTATAGTACAATCATCTGGCAGGGGTCATGAGATTATATGTGGAAAGATGGCCCAGTGCAGGGGGCAGAAATCAAGAGACTTCGTGGGTGCTTCTGATTCTCATTGTTGAGACCCAAGGCAAGCTATTTAACTCCTCTGGACTCTAGATTCATTTGTAACACTGGAATAAGAATGCCTTTTCTGAATGGCGTCACAAGGTTGTCTGATGGCTCAATGAAGCAAGAGCGATAACAGCATTTACTAAAATTTAAGTTACTGAATTACAATCTAGGGTCCTGCTATTTAAATTTTCATCCTATTTTAAGAAATCTGCATGAGTCCTTAGAGGAAAACAAGCTGAAGCAAATAAACATCACATCAAAAACAATTCATCAGGCCGGCCTCAGTGGCTCATGCTTGTAATCCCAGCACTTTGGGAGGCTGAGACGGGTGGCTCGCTTGAGATCAGGAGTTCAAGACCAGCCTGGCCAACATGATGAAACCCCATCTCTACTAAAAATACAAAAGAAGTTAGCTGGACATGGTGGTGCACATCTGTAATCCCAACTACTCAGGATGCTGAGGCAGAAGAGCTGCTTGAACCTAGAGGAGGTTGCAGTGAGCCAATATCATGCCACTGCACTCCAGTCTGGCTGACAAAGGGGGACCCTGTCTCAAAAAAAAAAAAAAAATTAATTGCCAGAAAAAACATTTAACTCTTTCAAATCTGTAGGAATCTTAAGCTATTAAGATGACCAACGTAAATGTCTTCATTTTCTATCAATGTTAAATATAAATTCAACATTTAAACATAAGGGTGAACTAGGCATAGTGGCTTACGCCTGTAATGCTATGCTTTGGGAGGCCGAAGTGGGCAGACTGCTTGAGCTCAGGAGTTCGAAACCAACCTGAGAAACATGGCAAAACCTCCTCTCTATCAATAAATAAGTAAATAAATAAACATAAGGGCAAATCCAAACAAAAAGAGACTGAACATTAAGTATAAATAAAGAAATAATATATGACAAATGTGAATCTGATAAAATAAAAATTTAAAAAAAAACATACCAAAATATCAAGCTTACATAAAGTTGCAACTTCTCGCATAGCCCTAAATGGCTGCAATAAGTACTGGAAGAAGATGGTTGCCACAGTAACTAATTCCTGGTACGCTTCATCTTCCTCTTGGTACAATTTCATTAATGCTACCATGGTGTTGGCTTTTCCGTGTCCTTGAATAACCTAGAAAGCAAATGTGAATAAAGCTCGAATCAGGACAGTATATTTAATACATACCCAACAAACTAAACTAAACAAAAGAAACCTTCATGTTCTCAACTTTTAATACATCAATTTTAAATATTGATTAAATAGGAAAATGTTATCCTCCATCAAAAATGCCCAATAAAACAAGAATGGTTAAGTAAAGTATGATATATCCATGGCAGAATATTATTACTGTAGTCATTCAGCACTGTGCTTCTGAAGACTGTTCAATAATATGGAGACTTTTGGCCAGGCACAGTGGCTCACGCCTGTAATCCCAGCACTTTGGAAGGCTGAGGCGGGTGGATCACTTGAGGTCAGGACTTCAAGACCAGACTGACTAACATGGAGAAACCCCGTCTGTACTAAAAATACAGAATTAGCTGGGCGTGGTGGCACACGCCTGTAATCCGAGCTACTGAGGAGGCTGAGGCAGGAGAATCGCTTGAAACTGGGAGGCGGAGGTTGAGGTGAGCGGAGATAGCACCATTACACTCCAGCTTGGGCAACAAGAACGAAACTCCATTTCAAAAAAAAAAAAGGAGACTTTTATAATATTAAATGGAGAGGCAGAGTGCAAAACTTAATCTCAACTATGCGCTAAGTATGCAGCGGAAAGGACCCAAAAGAAGGCTTGAGGTTGTGGATACTTTTTCATTTGACTTTTCTGACTGTAAAGGTTTTGTGAGGCTGTATTCCTTTTAAAAGCTCATTAAGGGCCACGCCTGGTGGCTCACGCCTGTAATACCAACACTTTGGGAGGCCAAGGCAGGCAGATCATGAGGTCAGGAGATCGAGACCATCCTGGCTAACACAGTGAAACCCTGTCTATACTAAAAATACAAAAAATTAGCCGGGCGTGGTGGCGGGCACCTGTAGTCCCAGCTACTTGGGAGGCTGAGGCAGGAGAACAGCATGAACCCGGGAAGTGGAGCTTGCAGTGAGCCGAGATGGCGCCACTGCACTCCAACCTGGGTGACAGTGCAAGACTCCGTCTTAAATAAAAAAAGAACTCATAAAATATTACAGAGCTGTCTCCAAGTACTTCAGCATGTTGATTCTCTTCATGTCCCAGGTTAATAGTCCCAGTAAGCCCTTAGCAGTGAACTCATTTACAGAGCCTCAACTGTGGTTCCAGTCTCTGCTGGTTACAGCTTCTGGGGCAAGGCAGAAAATAAACTGAACAGTGTATAATCTAGGTGGACTCACTTGGTAGGAAATTATTTTACTCCCGCAAGAAGAGAAAATCAAATAATACAGATTTTTTTCAACTAATACATTCTTAAATTCTTCTATTTCCATCCTTCTGCTTAAGGAGAAAGTGATCTACTTTCAGCTGTAGTTTTTTATCCAGGTAATAATAATATTATTATTTTTTTTAAGTGAAAGCCTCGCTGCACAAAATTAAGACACACACGCAAAAGTAAACTTAAGGCAAGTGATGCATTTCAGCCTTATTTCTTAGACTACTCAGAAAACTTTCAGAGTTAAAACATTCAGCTTCATTTTATATATCCTAGCAATACTAGCAATTGATCTAATTCTAGAATCAATTGCTTTTCTAAATATAAATATTAAAATTATATATTTGGACATGTTTTGAATTGAAGCTTCTTCCCCTCCCAACCCCTCATTTTTAAGTTCCAAATAAATACGTGAACTACACTAATGTGAACAGCTAGCTCAACAGTATGAACTACATTCATGCTATAGTACCCCAGAGTGAACTTAAATTTGGGAAAACTATAACTTTTCTGATAGTAACTACAGTAAAATACATTATATAAATGTTCGATTTTAAGGAGAAACCACCTATCTCTGTGAGAAACCGAGTGTGTAAAAAACAAGTCTGATTCAAAATGATATCATTTTTCACCTCATATCCTAAGGTGAAAATGATAAAGTTGAAGATCAAACGCTGACTGGCCTGAAACTCCCCTGTGGCTTCCTCATAAAGTGAAATCAACACATGAGAAGTGGGTGTGTAGATATTTACACATAAAACCCACAGTACAAAAATGACCCCACTAACGAGCTCCTTTTATAAAATCATTTTAATTTAGAAAGCTTATTCTATATTTAGCTTAGGCTGAATTCTTCTCTTCACCTCCCCTTCCTCAAAAGAATGCACAGAAAAAAACCATTCAGGTTAATAACAGCAGTGAGCCGAGACTCCAGCCTGACTCTCCTTAGTAAACTGTGAGTGTGGATTTAGAAGGCATATTTTCTCCTAAACCCTTCTATGAACTTGTACTTCCCCATCCCCTTAGGTTCAGTAGGTTTACCACTCAAATAATTACTCTCTCTCAAACTACCTCTTTCAAGCTTAAAAGGGCACTAATGCGGTTATTCCAAACTGATGAATAAAGTTCACTTTCTGCTGGCTTTCCATTTGACTAAGTATATATTACTCAAAACAAAACTATCTCCTAAAAGCCATTTCTTCTATCCCATTCGCGACGTCCCCTCATACACAGACTTAGAATTGCTTACATTTAGTCCGTGTTATTCTTTCCTACATGGATGGGTTGTTTTCAGTTTTGCTTGCAATATTTCTGGCATTTCCCGTTGCAAAATCCTGCTCTGCCAGCATCTTCAGGGCAAAGGTTGGGGGCCTAGCCCAGCTCCCAGCTGCAAGTACACTAGGCTCTAACTTCGCTTGTCCTCTCTGCAGGCCCTCCCGGAGCTACCGCCGGTTTCCCGCAGCGGTCCCGCGCAGGTGAGGGCACTGGGGAGTCCGCGGCCTTCTCCGCCCGCCGGCTCCTCCCCGTCAGCCGTCAGCCAGGGCTCTCGGCGCCGGGGGAGCCTCCCACAGGGTCCCAGGCCATGGAAGCGGGGACGAACGCCGGCGGCCCGGCCTCTCTTACCTGGCGCAGCCGCGTGTCCACCTCGACCCACCGCGCGCGCAAGGCCCGCTCCCGGAACTCGCACGGGCTCTCGCAGTCGGCCGCGCCGCCCTCAGCCGGGAAGAGCGCGTCGCGCACTGTGGCGCCGCCGCAGCCGTCGGCCGCCACGCCCAGGTAGCGCTCCAGCTGCCCGCACAGCTCCTGCAGCGCCGCCTCGCCGGGGTCCGCGCGCGCCGGCCACAGCAGAGCCCACAGGCCGAGCCCCAGACCCCAGGCCCCGCCGCCGCCGCCCACATCCAGCTCCGGCGGCAGCCGCGGGAAGCAGCGCTCCAGAGGCGGCCACAGCGCCGCCAGCTGCCGGTGCGCGCCGCGGAGCCCTGCGGCCGAGAGCAGGCCGGCCCAGCTGGGCGGGGACACGGCTGCCTCGGGCTTGGGCTCGGGCTCGGGCTCGGGCCCCAGCCGGGCCCCCTCGCGCCGCCGTCGCTGCTGCGCGGTGCGGTCGTGACAAGTCACAGCGAACTTGCCCTCCGCTTCGTTCCAAGCCACCAGGAAGCGCAGCCGGTGCCTCTCGGGCTCGGCGAAGAGGCCCTCCCGGACAGGCACCCAGCCCTCTAAGCTGTCGGGCTGCTCGTCTTCCATGGCAGTCGGCGGCAGCGGTCCTAGGGCTCGGCGGGCGAGGGCCTGGCCTGCTCGCACCGCCTGTCACGGGACAGTCCGAACCCGAGCATTTTTCACTGGAATCGAAACCGCGTCAGTGACCCAGCAGCGCCCTGGCCCCCGGCACCTCTAATTGGCTGACCCGGAGGTGGGGCTTACAAGAGGTGTTCGGGGTTGGTTGGGTGATAGACGACAGGGCCAGCGACAACCAATGAAAAGGTGAGACGGTGTCCCTCAGGAGTCAATCATCTCGCAACCCGTTCAGGAGTCTGGGAAATACAGCTCTTGCCTCACCTTTTCCACCCAATACATAAGGACGTTGGAAAAATATCTGTTGAATCGGCGAGTTGTTGTCTTAGTCTCCCACACTAAACTGTGAACTTCTTGAGAACAGGGACCAAGCTGATTTCCTTTTCTATCATCAGGGCCCTATTGAGTACATGGTTCCCGCCCTCAAGAATGTCACAAATGTGCTGGGGAGATGAAACATAAACTCGATAGTCATTTATTGAGGGCCTCTAAGTGCCAAGTACTGGGCAAGAAGCCACAAATTTATTTTTGTCAATTCAACAAACTTTTATTGAGTGTCGGCTGTGTGTCAGTATTGAGGGGGTGGAGTAAGAGGAGGAATTCAGGGCACTGCAGCTCCCAACCAGGGTGTTTAAATACTATCTGTGTTCTAACTCTTCACTTTAGAGTTAAGGAAACAGAGGCCCAAACAAACTTAAGATACACTGACACTCGGGCTCGACATGACCACCTGGCTACTGAAGGCCTGTTTAAGGAGATATCAGGAAATCCAGTTTACATGTCAGGGTGGAGCTAGATCTGTTCTTGCATCAAGGACCAAGACGGCCCTACTCTCTGCCTAGGAAATGTGCAGTGTAGACTGAGAAATACAGTCCATGTCCGCTCCCATCCTGGGAGTGCACTGAGACAGGTGGTGGTAATGGGGGGAGGAAAGGAGGCAGATGCCAGGAAGCTGGGATCAGGAGCCCTTTGCCAAAGCAAGGCCTGTGAGGTGTTGATTCGGGAACAAGTGAAAGCATGTGTGAAGGTTTTGAGCTGGGAAAAACTGGAATCAGATTTTGTACTTGCTGTTGTCCCCAAGGGTAAACAATAAGCAAACAAAAAAATCAGGGCCAAGCTAAAGCTTTAGTTAGGACATCTCTCTGCCTTGAAAATGACCTCAAGAAATCTAGGAACCTCTGTGGAATGCAGCTTGAAGGTGGAAAGGTGCCTTTGTCTGAAGGTCCCTCCCCTTTTATGCCTGCTGCAAGTGTGAGGGTTGGGGATTGGGCCCTGGGACACAGTCACTCAGTCTTCTTGGAGAGATAACCTTTTAGCTGAAGTGATTGATTTTCCCCTACTTTTAATATACTATTTTAACTAATATGATTTACTTATGATTTTTAACAGTCTGTTTTAAATATCTTTCTTGTATATTCCTCACATTATATCTTTTTACTGTTTTATACTGTGTTATCATTTCTATTAGTTTTCTAATCTATTTGGTTTTTCAAGAGGAAATTGTCAATCTTTCTCATTATAAAGTGTCGTGAGTGGCTGGGTGCAGTGGCTCACACCTGTAATCCCAGCACTTTTAGAGGCCGAGGTGGGTGGATCACTTGAAGTCAGGAGTTCGAGACCAGCCTGGCCAACATGGCCAAACCCCGTCTCTACTTAAAATACAAAAAAAAAAAAAAATGTTAGCCAGGTATGGTGGTGCATGCACTATAATCCCAACTACTCAGGAGGCTGAGGCATGAGAATTGCTTGAATCCAGGAGGCAGAGGTTACAGTGAGCCGAGATTGCACCACAGCATTCCAGCCTGGGTGAAACAGTGAGACTCTGTCTCAAAAAAAAAAAAAAAAAAGAAAGAAAGAAAGAAAAGAAAAGAAAAAAGAAAATTATCCTCTCTATGTATATTAATATATGTCTTAATCCATTCAGGCTGCTATAACAGAATACCATTGAGTGGGTGGCTTATAAACAACAAACATTTATTTCTCATAGTTTTGGAGGCTGGAAAGTCCAAGATTAAAGTACTAGCAGATTCAGTGTCTGGTAAGGAAGGACCTGCTTCTTGGTTCATAGATAACTGTATTCTTACTCCATCTTCACATGGCAGAGCTCTCTGGGACCCCCAGTGTAACGGCACTAATTTTATTCATGAGGGCTTGCCTTCATGACCTAGTCACCTCCCAGAGGCTACATTTCAAATATCATCACATTGGGGATTTAAGTTCAACATGGGAATTTTAGGGGAATATAAACTGTCTATAGCATATGTATATATATGTATGATGGTTAATTTTTTTTTTTTTTTTTGAGACAGAGTCTCGCTGGGTCACCCAGGCTGGAGTATAGTGGAACGATCTCGGCTCACTGCAAGCTCCGCCTCCCAGGTTCACGCCACTCTCCTGGCTCAGCCTCCCGAGTAGCTGGGACTACAGGCGCCCGCCACCACACCCGGCTGATTTTTTGTATTTTTAGTAGAGACGGGGTTTCACCGTGTTAGCCAGGATGGTTTCAATCTCCTGACCTCGTGATCCACCCGCCTCAGCCTCCCAAAGTGCTGGGATTACAGCCACCGCGCCCGACCGGTTAATTTTAATGTGTCAACTTGATTGGGCCACCAGGTGTTTAGTCAAACATTATTCTGGGTGTGTGCATGGTAGTGTTTCTGGATGAGGTTAACCTTTGAGTCAGTAGACTGAGTAAAACCGGTTGCCCTCCCTCGTGTGAGTGGGCCTAATCCAATCAATTGAAGGTCTGAATAGAACAAAAAGCTTGAATAAGAGAGAATTCTTCCTGCTTAACTGCCTTCAAGTGGGGATATGGGTTTTTTTCCCGCCTTCCAACTCAAATGGAAACATTGGCTCTCCAGGGTGTTGAGCCTGCTGGCCTTTGGACGAGAACCACACCATTGGCTCTCCTAGATCTTCCGCTTGCTAACTGCAGATCTTGGGACTTTTTGGTCTTCATAATTACATAAGTCAATTCCTTATGATAAATCTGTTTCCATATATGTATACATTCTATTGGTTCTGTTTCTCTGGACAATTCTGACTATTACACTGTGTGTGTGTGTGTGTGTGTGTGAGAGAGAGAGAGAGAGAGAGAGAGAGAGAGAAGAGAGAGATTATACTGTTACACTGGTCTGTGGGCTCAGCATCAAAGTAGGAATTTTGCAACACACCCCACAGTTAACACTTTCTTTTTTCCTCAACACCTAGACTCTTTCAATTTCTTAACAGAATCAGAATTTTGGAAGAAAAGAACATTAACAATAAATTGTCATTTTATAAATTATGAAACTAGAGCTTAGAGAAATAATCAATCACAGTCCATAATGAATGTATTGGCTGGATAGTCCCATCTCTATGCCATACCGTGGCAAGTAAAAAAAAAAGAAAGTTAGCTTAAGGCATATATGGGAAGTGTATCCTGTGATTTAATTAGAAAAGTGCCCCCAAAATGTTTTTTAACCTTTTATGGTTTATGAGCACCTCTGAGAATCTATTGAAACCTGTGAGTTCTCTTCCCAGAAGTGATTCCATAAGGACACAAACATAATTTTGCATATAATTTTAGAAACTCATTCATGTAGCCCCTGGCAATTCCTGAGCCATAGATAAAGAAAACTTGCTTTAAAGTGTTAGCTATACAGTGATGTGAAAGGGTTCAAATCAGCCTTACAGGCACAGCCCACTTAAAAATATCTTATGGCATTTCCTACATTTAAAAAACAGGCATCTACATTATCATTAGTATTATTATGTTTTTTAAGAGGCAGGGTCTCTGTCACCAGACTGGAGTACAGTGACGCAGTCACAGCTCACTGCAGCCTCAAACTACTAGGCTCAAGAGATCCTCCTTCCTTAGCCTCTGAAGTAGCTGGCACTATAGTCATGAACTGCCGTACCTAGCTCCACATGATTGTTTTTAATTTTTGAGACAGGTCTTTCTCTGTCACCAGACTGAAGTCCAGTGGTGTCATCAGGGCTCGCTGTAGCCTTGACCTCTCAGGTTCAAGCAATCCTCCCTCCTCAGCCTCCCAAGCAGCTGGGACTACAGGTGTGCCCCAATACAGGTAATTTTTTTATTTGTGGACATGGGGGTCTCCCCATGTTGCCAAGGCCGGTCTCAAACTGCTGCACTCCAATAATGGAAATAGCTTCAGTCAAGGGAGGGGAATCAAGTAATGGGAATCCTGGCCCCACAGTGGGAATCCCCAGAGATTCCCCATGAGAGAGCCAGAGCTAAGCATACTCCAGGCCCAGAGAGCCTGAGGCTGGTACCCACTCTGATGTCTATTCAAATAGAAGCCATCTTATGGCGTCAGCCCTCCTGCCCTGGCTTCTAAACCAGCATCTCTGGGAGGAATGTGGGGAGGAGAGGCCAACTCCATGCTTCCTTTTCCAGGGCAGGCTTCCTGCTAAAGAGGCCCACTCTGGGAAAGGGAGAAGATTTAACACTGGCTAAACCAGGTTTGGCTTTTTGATTAATGTATTGAACTGGACATTCAATTCCTGAATTTGAGATGCTGACTTCAAGTGACCTTAGGACTATGTGTCACCTAAGAGGGAGAAGAAAGTCATTGAGTCTGCTGGATTTTCATCCAAAGAGGGGAATAATTCCCACCTGGAGTACAGTTTAAAGGAATATTGGGAGAAAAAAATAAAGTTGCATTTGATTGCCTCCAGAGCTGTGCTTACCAAGAACACTTTGGAGGAAGCCCCCAGGAAAGCCCTGATGGAAGGCGCACAGCCCAAGGGCTCTCAAGAATCTCCTTCCAGGCCCGGTGCAGTGGCTCACCCCTATAATCTCAGCACTTTTGGAGGCTGAGGTGGGCAGATCACAAGGTCAGGAGTTCGAAACCAGCCTGGCCAGTATGGTGAAACCCCGTCTCTACTAAAAATACAAAAATTAGCCAGGCGTGGTGGCAGGTGCCTATAATCCCAGCTACTCAGGAGGCTGAGGCAGAAGAATCGCTTGAACCCAGGAGGCAGAGGTTGCAGTGAGCCAAGATCATGCGGTTACACTCTAGCCTGGGCAACAGAGCAAGACTCCGTCTCAAAAAAGAATCTCCTTCCTGGCCTTGCCATGACAGTCCTCAGCCGTCTCCACATGACCAGCCATCTGAGACCCATGGTAGAGCCACAAGTCTAAAACCCCTCACAGCACAGGAAGTAACTCAGAGCACAGCATGTGACCTCTCCTGGTGATACTTGAGTAGTAAGAAGTGGCAACTCAGCCACAGCAAGTCTATATTTGGACCTTCACTCATGGCAGGCCTGTTGCTATTTGCAGCTGTAGCCAGCTCATGTTACCATCCAGCTTTGGTGCCTCACTTGCGGAACTCTGGTGTAAAATAGGCAGGGGTAGCCTGTGGGGCATGCAGAGGTCACCAGGAAGGAAAGCCTGCTGAACACGGATTCAATTTTCTAGCAGAACTCCAGGTCCTCTGAGTTAAAGGAAGCATTTATGGACGCTTAGCAGGCAAGTTTTGGGGTAGTCATATTCTTCCCATGCAAATTATATTATTAGAAACCAACTTAATGCTGCAATATTAATGCAACATATTTCCTGTAGGTGGGAAGAGATATCATGGTAAATTGCAGATGTTTAAATTACAATAAACAGTGTAAATGTTTTCTGTGCCTTCTTAAAGTAAGAATTCACATTAACTGAACATGATGTTGGGACAGGATGTGAGAGGCTCTGATGAAGGCAGACAGGGGCTGGTGATTCTTGTAATGTGTCTTTAGGATATCTGTAGTGCTGGGGCCCATTTGCTAGAACCATTTGCTAGAACAGTTTGGAAATATAAATGTTGAATATCATCTGGCTATACTATTGCGTTGTAAATACATTTTATTTAACCTGCATGTACATGCTGACAAATAATAACTTCATGCATTGATTCAAATACTAAAAAACAGCATCATAATTAGTTTTCACTTGTTATGCATACAGCCTGCTCCTATAGAAAGTTTTCAGGTTTGGGCAGTGTCTGCAAAGCCGATTTGAATCATTTTGTATCGCTGTAACACTTTAAGGCAAGTTTTCTTTCGCTGCTGTGCCTCAGGAATTGCCAAGGGCTACATGGGTGAGCTAAAATTATATGCAAAGTTATGTTCCTGCCCTTATGGAATCACTTCTGGGAAGAGAATTCACAGGTTTCAGTAGATTCAGTAGATGTGCCCATGACCCATAAAAGGTTAATAACAAGCCAAGTGAGGTGGCAGATTGCATGAGCCCAGGAGTTCAAGACCAGTCTGGGCAACACAGCGAGACCCTGTCTCTAAAAAAGAAAAAAAAAAACATTCTGGGGGGACTTTTCTAAGTAATGCACAGGGATACACCTCCCATATAAGCCTTAGGTAAACATCCTTTTAACTTTTTTTTAACTGCTTCCCTATGGCATAATGGCATAGAGGAAAGGGTATCCAGCAAAGACATTCATAATGAACTGTGACTTATTACTTTACTTCTCTAAGCTTTAGTTTCACCACTTATAAAATGACAATTTATTGTCAACCTTCCTTTCTCCCCAAATCCTGATTCTGTTAAGAGTCTAGGTGTTGAGGGCAAAAGTGAGTGTTAACTGTAGGGTGTGTTGCAAAATTCCTACTTTGACACTGAGCAAGTTTGTGTTGAGACCAGTTTGTGTTATGTGTTCAAAGGGCAAGTGCCAGCTTGAAAGCAGGTATTCTTATTTGTATTTGTACTAAGTGTTTTCCAGTCTTCTTGCTTGTGTCTTTCTGACAGTTCAACTTGGTGTTTCACATTCCAGCTTCTGGTTAAAAGAATTTCTCATGATGATTTATTGGTCATACAGAATCCTGGCTCTTTCCCTTTGGGTAGCACATGGGAATGTAAGCATTATTTTTAGTGAACTGCTCGTCTGTCTGGAGATGGTGTGATTTAGTGGAAACCTGGGTTTGAATCCAAGCTCTTCACCTGACTGGTTGTGTGTCAGGTGAAAAGCTTGGATTCAAGCACAGGGCTAAATACAGAGTAGCCCAGATAAATTTTTGTAAAAGAAAATTGGCTATAAGCAAGCCCTTTATCCTCACAAGAACTCAGTTTTGCCATCCTAAAATCAGGATTTTTTTTAAACATCCATGACCTGCTGAATAAAATCAGGAAATTGAATTAGATGCTCTCCAAGGGACCTCCATCCCTAGAAAACCACATCTCTGCCTGGGCCCCTTGGAAACTCTTGCTATAGGGAGAGGAATGGTCTCATAGCAGATGTCTGTGCATGGTTATGAGGCCGTTCTGCTTTGGTGCCTTCTTGCATCATCAGCTGTTTTCAAGGGACAAATATTCCCACAGTGGCCACGGATGATTCCACACTGCTGTGGTCACTCTCCATGAATGACCAGGTAGAAGGCTTGTAGCCCAGGTGGGAGATACTAAGGTACGAATAATGGTAATTATAGTAAGAACAATAGCAATAACAGCAGCTAACACTTATTGAGGACTTACTTTAAGCCATGTATTATGTATAAAGTACATTATGTTATTTCGTCTAAATGCCAACCTTACGAGGTACACAGTGTTAATAGAGCTGTTTTATAGTCCATTAAAGTGAGGCCTAGAGAGATGTTTTTCCTGAAGTCATTCTTCCAGGATGTGGCAGAAACAATGCAAACACAGGACTGTCTAAATCCAGAAGGCAGTGGTCTTGGGGAGGGGGGAGGAGGGACAGGAAAAGGGATATTACCTAGAGATTCAAGAAGTAGAGTCAAAATCAGCATGAATTGATTATTCATTAGATTGGGGGCATCAAAGATGAGCTTCTGGTTTGGTTTGGTGCTGGAGGGGGTGGCTGTCATGTTCTCATTCATGGATGGTAGCAATGCAAGTGGCCTTCATGGAGGGCCATGTTGGATGAGTAGGGGTTTAAGAAGCAGTGGTGAGACAGGGAAGAGTGGGGAGCTCTCAGCAGGCAGGACAGCCTGAGCCAGGGCCTAGGATGAGTCTCACATGGAAGACCCTGAGAGCGGCCAGAAGGAACAGAGAGTGACCGCTAGGGAAGGTGGGGCTGCTTGGGGAGTATAGAGCTATGGCATGGGGCAGGGGGTCCCTGGTGCCCAGAAGAGTTGGTACTTGCCAGTAATGGAGCCCTCAGAATGTAGGACATGCAGATGTACCACTTCTGCCTGAGCAAAGCAATGTATGCTGTATGAGTTGTGCTGTTATCCTGGGCAGGGACACCCCTGAGGAAGAACCATGGTGCACACAGTCAGCAGACTGTAGAGACAGGAGGGTTTCAAGCAAGATTTCGAGCCTCA
The DNA here is from genome assembly GCF_008728515.1 of Papio anubis. Taxonomy (NCBI): domain Eukaryota; kingdom Metazoa; phylum Chordata; class Mammalia; order Primates; family Cercopithecidae; genus Papio; species Papio anubis. The sequence continues at coordinate 104,830,740 of NC_044982.1, read as the reverse complement.
GAGGGAAATAGTGGGATTTTGGCCCTCCTAAAATCTGTGCTTTAGGAAGGAGAAGTACTCTGGGGTCCCAGGAAAGAGGGAAAGTGGCATCTCTGAGAAGTTGTGCATAGCCCCAGATGGGATAATAATCCCTTATTCACTTGTCTGGAGCCTCCTTGAGACCAGGAACTGTGTCTCATCCATTGTACCCCCAGCGCCTAGCCCGGTCCCATTCTCTTGAATTCACACCTCACCAACCCCATGAACATTCAGAGCTGGGGCAATGAATGATGCCCAACACCACAGACCATGCATGTGGTAAGGTTAGCCAGGGTCACAGAAGGACCTAGGGCTTCTCCAGATGTCCTCTGCATGGGTGCAGACTTTCCAGGTCATTCCATGTTGCCCCATAACACACTGGCTCCAGGACATCTAACTCTGCTGTGACCAGGTAGAATCTATAACGCCCCAGGAGCAGAGGCAGCAACCAGGACTCCCAGTGGAGTAGAGACGAGGAACTGCTTCTAAGCTTGGGAGACCTGCTGCTGCTGTTGCTGGCTGATAAGAGGCCCCTGGGGAAGAAGCATGACCCTCCCATCCTCTCAGGTTCTATTTCCGGAGATACTTGTGCTTAGCTTCATTCTCTTCCTCTTTCTCCCCCATGATGCCAAGTAAGAGCTCAACCCAGCTGTTAATGGTAAGATATTATTTCCATGCAATGTGTGTAATTCTGATTAGCTGGGCAATCCGACATACAGGAGTGTGAAGGCAGGATTCAGAGCCTCTTAGGGTAGAAGGCTCTGATTGCTTTGTTGAGAATCATCCACTACAATAAGGGATTCAGGATGAGAGAGGAGGCAAAGTGGTGTTTCCGTAGCTGGAAGGGAACTTTGACCTTGTGAACCATCAGAGGGAAACATGGGCTAAAGTGCGGGCAATGTGCATGATACCCAGGAGGAGCTAGCAATGCCTTGGGTCTGGTATGTATGGAGCGGGATGCTTGCCGGTATAGCTGAGCGCTGATTTTGCTGGGACGCAGATTCAGTGTGAGAAAAAGTTGTGCCCTAGTTCACTCGAAGCCATACTTCTCCAGCTCTGTGTGCAGGCTGCATTAGTGAGGATGAACCAGGACTGCCCCAGCCAGGGCCTAATGGTGGACAGGTTTCTTAGTAGTAACCTCTCCATAAAGAAAACCCAATTCTGGAGTCTTCATAAATCATAGATGCTCTGGAGGCAAAACACTGGCCCTGGTGCCTAGAAACCACTGGCTTTGCAATGCTGCCTCTGGAAACCTACCTCCACTCATCCTTCTCTCCATCTGGGGGGTGGACTTGATCCTGTTTGTGGTCCCAGGTGGCATGGACCAAGACCTGGTGGAGGTGGTGCACTGTGTGCCTTAATCCTGCGTGGTCATGGTATCTCAGCCTCAGCAGGTGTTACCGAAGTGATATTTACCACCGTCTTCCATGTGAAGAGTTTTGGAGCACTGGAGAGTGGGAGAACTCCAAGAGCGATGTTCCCAAGTCTTAGAGTCTCAGGAGCAAGGTTTCCTTATGAGGATCCAGATCTCTGAAACCAATAACATACATGGCATTGGGTTAGGATAGCAGCATCTTTTTCACCTAATGACTGCTGGAAGTCGACTTCTCTGTGTGGTGCTGATAGAGTACCTAGAAAAACAGCAACCCATGGACACTTCAGAGTGAAGAAGAGAAGAGAGAAGGTCCCCAGGGGCTCACCAGGGCTGAGTCCATGTAGTGACACTTCCACATCCCACCTCCCCAAACACTCTACCATCAGAGAAGGCTGGTTGGTTCTTGTGTTTTTGTCTTGTCAGAAAGCCAGGGTGAGCACATGGAGGAAAATGTGAGGGATTTCCAAGGCGGGATGTAGCCATGATTAACTGGGGGAGTGATATTTGGTACAGAGCCCCAGTTGAAGTGGCTAAGGGCCCCTCCAGGTTAAGAGCAGGACACAGTTCCATCACTGGGATCCAGAACCTCCTATTCTTGGATCAAAATGTTACCAGCATCCTGGGTTCTTGTAATCTCCCAGGATAGAAATCAAGAGAGATCACCAGACACAGCAGCAAAGACAAAGTTTATTTTAGCTTGTGCACAAGGAAGCCGGCACTGAAGAAGAAAAGAATGGGCTGCCCCTTGAGGAAAGTAGTGTGTGGGTTAGTTTTATAAAGTCTTTCTATAGGGAAGGGTTACATCGGGGCATGTGTAGAAGGGTTTTTCTAGTGCTTGCACAGTGGCTCAACATGCTTCTTCATACATTATATGTAACATTAGCATTTTAAATCACCACCCCAGGTGTGATTTTCAGCAAAAATGAAGAAAGGGTAACTACAGGTTGGAGTTTAAATCTAACTGCACATTTGGGGCTCCAGGGAAGTCCCTAGACCCCCGAAATAGGAGCTTATGGTTATAGCTTCTTGGGTCTTTTGTTACTGATTGGCTGGGAGTTAGATAAGCAAGAGCTTGACTGAGGGGCTTTTTTTTTTTTTTTTTGAGACAGTCTCACTCTGTTCCCCAAGCTGGAGTGCAGTAGCGTGATCTTGGATCACTGCAACCTTCGCCTCCCAGGTTCAAGCGATTCTCATGCCTCAGCCTGCCAAGTAGCTGGGATTACAGGCTCCCACCACCACGCCCAGCTAATTTTTGTATTTCTAGTAGAGACGGGCTTTCATCATACTAGCCAGGCTGGTCTTGAACTCCTGACCTCAGGGGATCCGCCCACCTCAGCCTCCTAAAGTGCTGAGATTACAGGTGTGAGCCACTGCGCAGGGCCAACTGAAGGGCTTTTATCCTTTTCCGCCAGATCATCTTAACATAGGAAGCTAACTAGCCTCCCTGTCTCAAATCCTTCCTAAATGGGCCAGATATAGAACTGTGTTGGCACCTCTGCTCTCCTCATCACTACTCCTAGCCTTTTCCTGTGCTCACAGGACAAAACTTGGAGGGCACCGGGGGAGGCAGTGAGCAGAGCCTGGCTGGTTGTCCCCAGGAAGGAAGGAGGAGGTCCAGGCCATAACGGCAAGGTGTCATCTCTGACCAGCCTAGGACGCAGGACAGAGTTCTTCTTCCTGAGGCCATGGGTAACTTGACTTCCACAAATAAAAGCTGAGGAAGAGGGATGAAACTGGAGGCTTACAGCAGGAATGTCCAGGGAGGGCAGGGGGAAGGGCAGGCAGGCAGTTCAGGACATCACAGACTTTCATGGCCAGAGTGTAGAGAGGCTGAAGAAGGTGGGTTTTCTGGAGGACTGTCCCAACCTCTCAGGGGCCAGCTGGGCATCCAGGCATCTCCTACCTTAGAAGGTAGACCAGCAGAATAGGCACCACTTAGAGATTTAGAAATGCAGTTTTCCAGACCTCACTCTAGACTTTCTGACTCTACATTTAACCAGATCCTCAAGGTGACGTGTGTGCAGGAAAGTTTGAGAAACCTTGTTGAGGGGAGGAGTTCTGACAGGGCTGGAGGGAGGACACCCCTCTAACAGGCAGCACGCAGGGGCTGCCATGGAGGTGACATCACACCACATGGTGAGTTGGGGAAAGAGAGAGGCAATGAGCTCCTTCCAGCGGGGCTGAGTGTGAGGGGGCTGCTGGAGGGGGCTGCTCAAGACAGCAGCTGTGGCTCTGAGCCTCTGCCTCTGCATGGGGCACAGGTTAGGGCCAGAGACATGGATTTGGAGCCTCAGAAGAGACGGGGACGTAGAAGCTGTGAGACTGGACGAGATCACCTAGAGCAAGTAGAGAGTGGGAAGAGGGCCTAGAATGGAGGTTGAGGGGATGCCCCCATATAAACAGCAGCCAAGGGGAGGAACTTGGCAGAGATTTCAGCAATCAGTGGCCTAGGGGAAATTCCAGCTGAGCCGGGGGAGACAGAAGGGTCAATAGGATTGAATGGATGGAGCAGACAGGAGAGCACCAGACAGGGTCCATGGATTTCACAGGCCATCAGAAAATGTTACATTAAAAGGGCTATCAAAAGCGGAGATAGGCCAGGCACATTGGCTCACACCTGTAATCCCAACATTTTGGGACACCAAGGCGGGAGGATTACTTAAGCAAGAGTTTGAGACCAGCCTGGGCAACATAGTGAGACCCTGTCTCTACAAAAATTACAAAAATTAGCCAGGCATGGTGGTCTGTGCCTGTGATCCCATCTGCTCGGGAGGCTGAGGTGGGAGGATTGCTTCAGCCCAGGAGGTCAAAGCAGCAGTGAGCTGAGATTGCACCACTGCACTCCAATCTGGGCAACAGAGCAAGACCCTGTCTCAAAAAACAAACAAACAAACAACAACAACAACAACGAAAAAAACAGTGGAGATAGTGGAAAGAAAACTTAATGCCTTTTTAAAAACATAGTTTGGGAAGTGGCTATTAAAAGGACAGTCTATCAGCAGAAGTGACAGTCCATCACTGCAGAAAGATAAATAGAGCTGACAGGGGAAGCTGCTGAACTTGTTGATTTCTGTTTTCTGTGTACAGCTGTGGAACAAATAGGGAAGACAAACAGCTGGCTGCTAACTCTGATCACATAAATGGAAGTTAAGGAAAACTGGATCATAAAAGTGATGGATAAGGAAAAAACAGTGCTAAACCATATCTTAAAATATTTTGCTTATCTTATTTTTCTCAAAACATTATATATATGTCATGTTAAAATAGCTTAATAATATTGGGGGTTTTTTTTTAAAAAAAAAAGGGTGGCCGGGCGCGGTGGCTTAAGCCTGTAATCCCAGCACTTTGGGGGGCCGAGACGGGCGGATCACAAGGTCAGGAGATCCAGACCAGCCTGGCTAACTCAGCGAAACCCCGTCTCTACTAAAAAATACAAAAAACTAGCCGGGTGAGGTGGCAGGCGCCTGTAGTCCCAGCTACTCGGAAGGCTGAGGCAGGAGAATGGCATAAACCCGGGAGGCAGAGCTTGCAGTGAGCCAAGATCCGGTCACTGCACTCCAACCTGGGCGACAGAGCGAGACTCCGTCTCAAAAAAAAATAAAATAAAAATTAAAAATTAAAAAATTTTAAAAAGGCATTAAGTTTACCACAATTTTTTAATGGGGGTAGGCATTGGGAACTGGATTGTAATGATGGCTGCACAATTTGGGGAATTTACTAAAAATCATTGAATTGTGCACTTAAAACATGAATTTTCTTCCTTTCTTCCTTTCTTTCTTCCAACAGGGTCTTGCTCTGTCACCCAGGCTGGAGTGGAGTGGCAAGATAATAGTTCACTGCAGCCTCAATCTTCCAAGCTAAAGTGATCCTCCCACCTTAGCGTCCCGAGTAGCTAGGACTGCAGGCACACACCACCATGCTGGGCTAGTTTTTTGTTTTTGTTTTTGTTTTTTTAATAGAGGTGAGGTTTCTTTGTGTTGTCCAGGCTGGTCTCAAACTCCTAACCTCAAGAGGTCCTCCCACCTTTGCCTCCCAAAGTGCTTGGATAACAGGTGTCAGCCACTGTACCTGACCTGTAATATTTTTCTGTTCTTGGAAAGTCTTTTGTTGGTCATCTATGATACTTCTCTATAAAAATACACATGTATAACTTGAGATTTAAGATTTCCTCTTATTCTCCTGGGACCATACATCTCTGAATAGTAAACTCTTTTTTTCTTTTGGATGAAGTTACCAATACAGCTTTTAGTCACATGTAAGCAAAATAACATAAATATATTAAAAATTTCAGTAAATAATAATTATTATTATTTTTATTTATTTATTTTTTTTGAGATGGAGTCTCACTCTGTCGCCGAGGCTGGAGTGCAGTGGCGCGATCTCGGCTCACTGCAAGCTCCGCCTCCCGGGTTCATGCCATTCTCCTGCCTCAGCCTCCTGAGTAGCTGGGACTACAGGTGCCGCCACCACACCCTCCTAACTTTGTATTTTTAGTAGAGACTGGGTTTCACCGTGTTAGCCAGGATGGTCTCGATCTCCTGACCTTGTGATCTGCCCGCCTTGGCCTCCCAAAGTGCTGGGATTACAGGCATGAGCCAGCGCACCCGGCCAATAATTATTACATGAAAAATAAAATGGAAATGCATCTCTTAATGAGGTAGATGGAACTTTTTTAAAAAAGTTGATTTGTGTATCCGTTGATGAAAATTACATGTTTTAGACTGCAACAGGAATTAGGGTCAATTGTCTTTCTGCTTTCATTTTGTTGATGTAAGCACTGAGCAACCTTGCTCAGCTACATAATCAAACATTGATGGAAATGAAAGTGTTTTATTATAGCAGTGTCACTCACATTTTTTAACTCTTTCTGCAATGTGTGTCAAAAAGTACATAGTGATCTATCATGAAAAATTATTTTTAATCATATATTAGCTGACAATTTGATTAGATCTTCCTTCAACTTTATTGAAAGCAAAGAACTGGAAACCACTCAGCTTGAAAACAAATTTTTTCTTATGCATTCATTAATGTCACTCACCCTCCACCATTGATAGCAATACTTCAAATTGTCCTTCCATTTAATCCCCTGGAGGTTTTTGGGTTTTGTTGTTGTTGTTGTTGTTTAATTCCCAAGCAATGAAATTTTACAGTGCAATGAAATATTCAGGACAAGTGAGAGGTATAGTTTTACTTTTGTAATAAAGAGAAGAAGGACTATTGTGAAAAAAGAATCTACATGAAGCCTCAAATGCTGGCTTCTTTCCAGGCAGAGCAGCTCTGGGAAAGATTAAAAATGAAGTTGAGCATCTGGGAGCTGATCCTCCTGAAGCTATCTATACCCATGTACCCCTTGGAAAGTCTTCACATACAGATTCCATAGCCTGAACAGTGATGGTGGGAATGCCACCCTTTGATGGAGTCTGGATAGGAAAAGGGGAGAAGGCCAGGCGCGGTGGCTCATGCCTGTAATCCCAGCACTTTGGGAGGCCAAGGTGGGCAGATCATGAGGTCAGGAGATCAAGACCATGCTGGCTAACACAGTGAAACCCCGTCTCTACTAAAAATACAAAAAAAAAAAATTAGCTGGGCGTGGTGGCGGGCGCCTATAGTCCCAGCTACTGGGGAGGCTGAGGCAGGAGAATGGCGTGAACCCGGGAGGCGGAGCTTGCAGTGAGCCGAGATCGCGCCACTCACTCCAGCCTGGGTGGCAGAGCGAGACTCCATCTCAAAAAAAAAAAAAAAAAAAAAAAAAGGAAAAGGGGAGAAAGAGAATAACAGCTAGCAGAGAAAGCTAGGTGGAAAGTTTATTTTGAGTCTGGGACAATGAATTAGTCATCTATTGTGACATAACAAATTATTTCAAAACTTGGCAGCTTAAAACAACAAATATTTATTCTCTTGAATGGTTTCTGATGGTCAAGAACCTGAGAACAGTTCGTCTGGGTGATTGTGGCTCAGGGTCTCTCATGAGGCCTGGTGACCACTTTCCCTTGGTCCTTCAGTATGTCTTATGCCCACAGCAATGCTACCAACTTCTTCGGCTCACCTGCCAGCTAACCTTGGTTCACCTGTGTTTCCATATGTTTTTCTTGCTTGTACAGCCACTGGGGACCAGCTCTGGCCAGGACAATTCTGTTTGCCATGATGTGGATTGAAATCACAACTTCTCCTGGGCCTGGTGGCTCACGCCTGTAATCCCAGCACTTTGGGAGGCTGAGGCAGGTGGATCATGAAGTCAGGAGTTTGAGACCAGCCTGGCCAACATGGTGAAACCTTGTCTCTACTAAAAAATACAAAAATTAGCTGGGTGTGGTTGTGGGAGCCTGTAATCCCAGCTACACGGGAGGCTGAGGCAAGAAAATCGCTTGAAACCGGAAGGCGGAGGTTGCAGTGAGCAGACATCGCACCACTGCACTCCCACCTGGGCAACAAGAGCAAAACTCTGTCTCAGGAAAAAAAAAAGAAAAAGAAAAAGAAAAAGAAATCAAAACTTCTTCTATGACATTTGAACTCCCTGTGAAGTTTATCCTGTGAGGAAGAGTTTTTCTCTCGGTCTTAGAGTATCCTTTAGTGTCCTCTTCATAATTACTCTCCTATCATAACTCTCCTATCATCTAACACTTTTTTTTTTTTGAGATGGAGTTACCATTACCCAGGCTGAAGCGAAGGAGTGCAATCTCAGCTAACTGCAATCTCCGTCTTTTGGGCTCAAGAGACCCTCCTGCCTCAGCCTCCTGAGTAGCTGGGATTACAGGCATGTGCCACCATGCCTGGCTAATTTTTTTGTATTTTTCGTAGAGACGGAATTTCACCATATTGCCCAGGCTGGTCTCAAACTCCTGAGCTCAAACGATCTGCCCACCTCAGCCTCCTAAAGTGCTGGGATTACAGGCATGAGCCACTGCGCCTGGCCTAATACTCCTTTAGAATGAACTGTCTTCCTCTAATATATTCTCTAACCTCTGATTTATTATCCTACTAGGAAGTTGAGAATTGGAATGTTCATTATCAGGTTCTGGGGAGGATTTTCTTTGGGGGCGTGTTATATTATTTCATAGGAAATGCCATTTTGTTATACAGGAAAAAAACATCATAGCTTGAGCTCCTCCAAAAAAGTGTTGTAATTTAGAAATTCTTAGGAAGCTTGTCATAATGAATCAATAAAAAATTAATAACAATATAGCCAACTCTATGTTGTCTACAAGATACACACGTTAGATTCAAAAATACAAATAGATTGAAACTAAAAGGATAGAAAAAGATAAATCATGTAAACAGCAACCACAGGAAAGCTAGAGGGGCTGTACTGACATCAGAAAAAAATGGATTTAAAACAAAAAAGTGTTACTAGAGATAAAGAGGGATATGCTATCATTAGAAAAGCCAATCCATCAGAAAGATATGACAATTATATATGTATATGCACCTAACTACAGAGTACCAAAATATGTCAAACAAAAACTGACATAAATGAAGGTAGAAATGGAAACTCCAACAATAATAGTTGAAGACTTCAATACTCTGCTTTCAATAATGGATAGAATGACTAAGCAGAAGATCAACAAGGAAATAGAAGACTTAAATAATACTGTAAACCAAATGGACCTAACAGACATCTATATAACACTCTACTCAACAATAGCAGAAGCAGAATACACATTCTTCCCAAATGCCTATGGAACGTTCTCTAAGATAGACCATATACTAGCCCATAAAACAAACCTCAATACATTTAAAAGGATAGAAATAATACAAAATATGTTTTCTTGTCGCAATGGAATGCACAAAGAAAGTTGGAAAACTCACAAATATGTGGAAATTAAACAACACACTCCTCAATAACCAATGGGTCAAAGAAGAAATCAAAATGGAAGTTAGAAAATACTTTGAGATGAATAGACATGAAGATAACATGAAAACTTGTGGGTAAAGCAAAAGCAGTGATTAGAGGAAAATTTATAGCCATAAATGCCTATATTTAACAAGAAGAAAGATCTCAAATCAATACATTTAAAAGCTGGAAAAAGAAGAGCAAACTAACAAAACAAGCAGAGGAAGGAAATAATAAGTATTAGAGTAGAAATTAATGAAATAAATAATAGAAAAACAATAGGGAAAATTAAAGAAACCAAAGCAGATTATTTGAAGTAATCAGCAAAATTGGCAAACCTCTAGTCAGAGGTTTGACCAAGAGAAAATGAGAGAAAACTCAAATTACTAGAATCAGAAATGAAAAAGGGGCATTACTACCAAGCATACAGAAATAAAAAAGATTGAAAAGAAATACTATGAACAACTGTATTAGAATAAATTAGATAATTTAAATGAAATAGACATTTCCTAGAAAGACACAAAGTCCCAAAACAGACCAAGGAAGAAATAGGCAATCTAAATAGGCCTAAGTAAAGAGATTAAATTAATAATTAAAAAACTAGCTTTTTCCAAAGTGAATTCAGGGCCCCGTTGCTACTTGTGCTATACTTTGACATACCTTTCCTTTCTTATTTTGTAAACTTCCTGGAAAGCCGTCTTCACTTAGTATCTCCTAGTCTCTCTATGTGTGGTTGGTAGTCATGGAAGTGACACATAAAGTAAGCCAGAAGTTCGGTGGAACGTGTGAGAAACTGTTTTGTGCTTTTATGGATGTCATACTTGACAATACATGTATAAGTTACATGAATTGATGCTAAATATATCTTCCATTTGAATTCCTTTTGGACAAAGTTATTTCTTGATGTGGAAAAAAAAAAAAAAAAAACAACCCAGCCTGGCCAACATGGTGAAACCCCGTCTCTACTAAAAATACAAAAATTAGCCAGGTGTGGTGGCAGGTGCCTGTAATCCCAGCTACCTGGGATGCTGAGGCAGGAAAATCACGTGGACCTGGGAGGTGGAGGTTGTAGTTAGCCGAGATTGTGCCACTGCACTCCAGCCTGGGTGACAGAGTAAGACCCTGTCTCAAAAAAAAATTAATAATAATAGTAATAATAATACATCACCCACGAAGAAAAGCCTAGGACCAGGTGGCTTCACTGATGAATTCTGCCAAATGTTGAAAGAAGCATTAATAACAATTCTTTACATACTGTTCCAAAAAACAGAAGAACAGGAACACTTCTCAACTCATTCAATGAAACATATTACCCTGATACCAAAACCAGAGAAAGATATCACAAGAAAAAAAACCAAAACTACACGCCAGTATTTGTTAGGAATATGAATTCAAAATCCCTCAGCAAAATGCTAGCAAACTGAATCTAGTCACATATAACAAAAACTTAGGCCAGACACAGTGGCTAATGCCTGTAATCCCTCCTAAAAAACAATAACAAAAAAGAAAAATATTAAACATTATGACCAAGTGGGATTTATCCCAAATTTGGCAATGGATTATTAGACATGACATCAAAAGCACAAGCAGCAACAACAACAAAAAATAGATAAACTAGACTTCATCAAAATTAAAAACGTTTGTGCTTCAAGGGACATCATCAAGAAAATAAAAGGACACCTCACCGAATAGAAGAAAAATATTTGTAATGTACATACCTGACAGTGGACTAGAATCCAGAATACATAAAGAACTCTTAGAGCTCAATAACAAAAAGGCAAATAACCCAATTTAAAAATGGGCAAAAGATTCAGAGAGGTGTTTCTTCAAAGCAGGTATACAAATGGCCAATAAATATATGAAAGATAACTGACATCATTATTCATCAGGGACATGCAAATCAAAACCACAATGAGATACCATTTCATAACCACTAGGATGACTGTAATCAAACAGTCAGATAATAACAAGTGCTGATGAGAATGTGGAGAAATCAGAGCTTTCCTACACTGCTGGCAGGAATGTAAAATGGTGTAGACAATTTGGAAAATAGTTTGGTGGTTTTTCAGAAAGTTAAACATAAGTTACCATTTGACCCAGTGATTGCACTCTGAGGTGTTAACTCACTCCTAGGTATATACCTACAAGAGATGAAAACATATTCACACAAAAACTTGTACACAAATGTCTTTAGCAGCATTATTTAAAATAGCCAAAAGGTAGAAACAACCCAAATGAAATGGGAAACCACCTGAATCAACTGATGCATGGGCAAACAAAATATGGTATATCCATACAATGGAATATTTTTCCAGTGCTAAAAAGGGAATGAAATACTGATACATGCTACGACATGGATGAACCTTGAAAACAGTATGCTCAGTGAGAGAAGCAGTTACAAAAGATCATATACTATATTATTCCATTTATAGGAAATGTCCAAACAGGAAAATCAATAGAGACAGAAAGTAGATTAGTTGTTGCTTAGGGATAGGAGAGATGGGGGAATGCTGGTGGTGATAGCTAAAGGGTACAGTGCTTCTTTTTGAGGTGATAAAAATGCTCTAAAATTACGGCCGGGCACAGTGGCTCACTCCTGTAATCCCAGCATTTTGGGAGGCTGAGGTGGGAGGATCCCTTGAACTCAGGAGTTCAAGACCATCCTGGGCAACATGGCATGACCCTGTCTCTAAAAAAAAAACAATTCAAAAGTTAGCCAGGCATGGCAGCACGTGCCTGTAGTCCCAGCTACTTGGGAGGCTGAGGTGGGAGGATCCCCTGAGCCCAGGAGGCAGATGTTGCAGTGAGCCAAGATGGTGCCACTGCACTCCAGCCTGGGTGACAGAGGGAGACCATGTCTCAAAAATTTTTTTTAAATTTAAAAATACATGCTGTGAAATTGACTGTGGTGATCACCACATATATGTGTGGGTATACTAAAAACCACTACATTATACACTTTTAGCAGGTGAATTGTATGGTATATGAATTATGCCTCAATAAAACTGTTACAAACAAGAATTAATAAAACACAATGGGCTGGGCGCAGTGGCTCACGCCTGTAATCCCAGTACTTTGGGAGTCCGAGGCAGGCGGATCATGAGGTCAGGAGATCGAGACCCTCCTGGCTAACATGGTGAAACCCTGTCTCTACTAAAAATACAAAAAAAAAAATTAGCTGGGCATGGTGGCGGGTGCCTGCAGTCCCAGCTACTCAGGAGGCTGAGGCAGGAGAATGGCATGAACTCGGGAGGCGAAGTGAGCAGAGATCGCGCAACTGCACTCCAGCCTGGGCAACAGAGCGAGACTCCGTCTCAAACACACACACACACACACACACACACACACACACACACACACACACACAAATGGCAGCTCTGTGCCAGAAAGAAAGCATGGACTTTGGAGTCCAACAGACTGTGTTAATCTGGTTCTCCAAGAAGCAGGAACAATATGCAAAAGAATTTTATTAGAGGAAACACCTATTTGAGCGATAAAATGGGGAGGCAGCTAGGAAAGGCTGGGAGAACTGCCAGACCATGATGCAAGTCTGACCCTGGCTGAAGGAGAGGAAGAGGGAAGGTTCAGGGAAGATTCAGGCAAGTATCCTAGACTACCATGCAGTCTAAGAAAGCCTTGGTGAGGCTGTCAGGGAATCCTCCAGCCAACTCCCCTGGCCATCAGAGAAGTGTGTTGTTGTTGTTGTTGTTGTTGTCGTCGTCGTTGTTTGAGACGGAGTCTCGCTCTATTATCCAGGCTGGAGTGCAGTGGTGCAGTCATGGCTCACTGCAACCTCCGCCTCCCTGGTTCAAGCAATTCTTCTGCCTCAGCCTCCCAGGTAGCTGGGATTACAGGCACCTGCCACCATGACTGGCTAATTTTTTGTGTTTTTAGTAGAGACTGGGTTTCACCACGTTGGTCAGGCTGGTCTCAAACTCCTGACCTCATGATCCGCCCGCCTCCGAAAGTGCTGAGATTACAGGCGACCAGCCTTCTGTTTGCTATGTTGCCCAGGCTGGTCTTGAACTCCTGGGCTCAAGTGATCCTCCCATCTCAGCCTCCTGAGTAACTGGAACTAGAGAAGGGCTCAGATGAGTTTTGTATCAACCAGAAATGGATCTGCCTTAGAATCCCTGGCTGTGCTTGTCACTGGATGGCAGATGTTTGTGGCAAGCTTGCTATGCAGCAATGAACTTCAGGGGGCAACTGAAACCTCCAGTCAATTACACTCCCTGTAGTTGGATATCTGTTAAGCACAGTTGCATAACTGCCACACCGATTAAGGCTCAAATCCCAGTTCAACAATATACTAACTGTGTGGCCTTGCACAAGATACCCTCCCTGAGACACAGTTGACTCATCTACAAAATGGGGATGATAGTAGTACCTGCCACATAGGGTCGATGTGAGAATAATGTATATATAAACTGCCTAACACAGAAAAGGCACACAATAAGTGTTCAAGAAGTAGTAGCTATTACTAATATTGTATTTATTACTACTATTGTTATTATTATATCCTTCTAGACTTTATGTACTTCATTAAAATAGTGGACATCATATTCTACATATAATAGGTGTTCTGTTTATTTTGCTTAACATCATATTGTATGTCTTTTTCCAAGTTACCATTTGCTCTCCATAAACATTTTGAAGGCTGTTTTGTAGTCTATGTAGTATACATACCTGAGCTGACTTAGCCCTTCTCTTAATCATTAAACCTTTCCCCAAAAAACAGTTTTTGCTACTTAAAACAATTCTGTAGTGGACATTTTTACATAAAATAATTTTTTTCTTTGTATTTGGGATTTTTCCTCAAGGTTCCAGAATAGGATTACTAGGTTAGAGAGAGTGTGGACAGGCTAGAGAGTTGTATGTATGAACACATTTTTTTTTTTTTTTTTAGACAGAGTCTTGCTCTGTCGCCCAGGCTGGAGTACATTGGTGCAATCATGGCTCACTGCTTCAGCCTCCCAAGTAGCTGGAACTACAGACATGCACCACCACACCTGGCAAATTCTTAAATTTTTTGTAGACATGGGGTTTCACTATGTTGCCTAGGCTGGTCTCAAACTCCTGGCCTCAAGCAATCCTCCTGCCTCACCCTCCCAAAGTGCTGGGATTACAGGCATGAATCACCACACCCAGCTGAGAGTGTGAACATTTTTAAGGTTCCTGACCCGGGTTGCCAAGCTTGCTCTTCAGAAAAATGGGGCCAGTTTACATTCCAGCCGGCAGCATATGAGAGTGCTCACTTCACTGTCCCCTTATCCAGCCGGGGTTATCACTTTTGACATTTTTAAATATTTTCTAACTGAAAAGGCAAAACAGCCTCTACTTATTTGTTCTGTCCCTTTTTTTTTTTTTTTTGTATTTTTGGTAGAGACAGGGTCTTGCCATATTGCCCAGGATGATCTCGAACTCTTGAGCTCAAGCAATCCATTCGCCTCAGCCTCCCAAAGTACTGGGATTACAGGCATGAGCCACCATGCCAGGCCTGTTCTGTTACTTTTAAGTACAGTTTTTTTTTTTCAAATGTTTTTGTGCAGATGCTATCATATACAAAAGTAATTGTTTTGTGAATTGTCTGTGCACATTCATCTATTAAGATGCCACTTTTTCAATTAATTAATACAATTTCAAAATAATAGACTGGGCGCAGTGGTTCACGCCTGTAATCCCAGGACTTTGGGAGGCTGAGGTGGGTGGATAACCTGAGGTCGGGAGTTCCAACATGGTGAAAACCCATCTCTACCAAAAATACAAAAGTTAGCTGGGTGTGGTGGCACATACCTGTAATCCCAGCTACTTGGGAGGTTGAGGCACAAGAATTGCTTGCACCCTGGAGGCAGAGGCTGCAGTCAGCTGAGATCACGCCACTGCACTCCAGCCTGTGCGATGGAGTGAGACTCCATCTCAAAAATAAATTAATAACAATAATAATAATAATAATTGCCTGACATGCTTCCCACTATTTTGCCTTTTAAGTTTTTTTTTTTAATGTATGAGAAGGGAAGTATTTTGTCAGACATACCTATTAGACATTTGTTTTGTAATTTCTTTTGTCTCTTTTAACCTTACAAAGCCCATCCTCCCATAGAAAACAAATTTTTTTTACAGATGGTTCAAAGTGAAACCACAACTGAGCTACACAGATAATTTTTTAAAGTTTTGTATGAGTAGAGCCCAATCTAATGATCATCTGCTGCAATGCCCTTCTCCAGAACTGATTTTCCTCCTCCTTTTGTGTTCCAGGGCCCAGATATTCACTATTAAGTGTCCAGGAAGGATCTTTCTTATATAAAGGTGCTTCTGAGGACTTCCAGAGTTACAGTGGAGGAGGAATCAGGGCAGGAATTGGGGCTGGACAGGTCTACTCCCAAGGATTTCCACTTTTACCACATGGACCTGCATGACTCTGAAGACAGACTGCAGCTCTTTCCAGAAGAGAATACTAGGATGAGGAAAGAAGTAGTCCAAGCTGAAATGGCCAATGAGTCAAGAGGAGCAGGGGATGGTAAGGCTCAAAGAGACCTTCAAGAGGAAGTGGATGAACTTGTCCACTTATATGGACTTGAAGATGATCATGAATTAAGGGATGAGTTTGTTGATGAAAACTTGCCCAGAACAGGGGTTTCAGAATATCCTCCTTATGTGATGAAGAGGAGAGACCCAGCCAGGGAGCAGAGAGACTGGAGACCTAGTGGAGAGACAGCGGAGGCTGAGGACCTGGGCTTCGGAGGGTGGGGCTCGGCAGGCCAGTGCCAGGACTTGCGGGAAGCCTATAGGTACACACACGGCCGTGCCAGCGAGGAGTATGAATGCTATGTCATCCCCGAGGAAGAGGATGAAGAAGAAGCTGCTGATGTCTTCTGTGTCACTTGTAAGACTCCAATAAGAGCTTTTCAGAAGGTTTTTGATGAACATAAGGAGCATGAAGTGATCCCACTCAATGAAGCACTGGAAAGTGCCAAGGTAAATAGGTCTCCTTGGTTCTTCTCTGTCTTGACATTGCTTTGGTATCTCAAGTACATATGCAGGAAATAATCTAAAATGCCTTCTAGGGCCAGGCGCGGTGGCTCAAGCCTGTAATCCTAGCACTTTGGGAGGCCAAAACGGGCAGATCATGAGGTCAAGAGATCGAGACCATCCTGGCTAACACAGTGAAACCCCGTCTCTACTAAAAAATACAAAAAACTAGCCGGGCAAGGTGGCGGGCGCCTGTAGTCCCAGCTACTCGGGAGGCTAAGGCAGGAGAATGGCATAAACCCGGGAGGCGGAGCTTGCAGTGAGCTGAGATCCGGCCACTGCACTCCAGCCTGGGCGACAGAGCGAGACTCTGTCTCAAAAAATAAATAAAAAAAATAAAATAAAATAAAATAAAATGCCCTCTACAAGAGTGAGAGAAGATATAACATTAATACCTTCTTTGTGATCCTCTGTTGGATAGGATGAAATTCACAAAAACATGTACAAATTGGAAAAGCAGATAATCCAGATGGAAAACTTTGCAAATCACTTGGAGGAGGTTTTCATCACTGTGGAGGTAAGACCATACTCGAAGACCTCATCAGACTCACATTGCTTCCATCAATGGCTAGGTCAAGCAGCTGTTTCTGGTATGAGCTACAGAATCTGTTTTCTTAGTATGTGAGGGGTCACCACTGCCCCTCTCCCCTCCCTTCTTTCCCTGACCTCCCATAGCACCCAGGCATGGATGTCATGGAACCGATTACCTGTCAGCATTCCTTACTGAACTATAAGCTCTTGGTGTGAAAGCTGGGTCGTCTGTCTCAATATCTCTAGTCCTACTACATGGTATATTTCAGAGCAGGCATTTTATACATGTTTGTTGCATTAGTAAATAAGGTAGAAATTTCCCAACACAATCCCTCTCCTTCACTCGCTTCATTTTCTCCTAATCCCCCGTTACCCAAGTCACCAATTGCATGTGATTTAGACCCTTATTTGAATTCTTTTTTCGATGTATACTGTTTTCATTATTCAACTTGATAGACCCTTATTCTAATAAAGATGACTTCACGGTGGCATCATCCAGTGAAGTCCCTCATTTGAGCCCAGGTGGTGAAGAGGGGACATCTTTTTTTTGCCCTTGTGTTTTGGGTTGTTTTTCTTTTTATTTGTTTTGGACCTCTTTTTGGGGGTAGAAGGTCTGACTGAGAATCCCTGGGTTGCTGTCTGGTGCATTGGCTGAGAAACCAGAAACAGTGGAGTTCCATGTTGCTTCCTTGGTTTTGGGAGTTGTTAATTTTAGGCTTTTGGGGGTACCTATAATGTTGACTATATAAAGTCAGGTGTAGACTGTGAAACACTTTTTTATTGTTCTAGGAGGCAAAATACCCACTTCTGCCAACGATTGCTACTCAAACAAATGAATAATTTTAGCTCTGCATGCATTTAAAAAATAAATTTATGGCTGGACGCAGTGGCTCATGCCTGTAATCCCAGTGCTTTAGGAGGTCAAGGTGGGCAGATCACCTGAGGTTAGGAGTTCGACCAGCCTGGCCAACATGGTGAAACCCCATCTCTACTACTAATAAAAAATTAGCTGGGCGTGGTGGCATGTGCCTGTAGTCCCAGCTACTTGAGAGGCTGAGGCAGGAGAATTGCTGGAACCTGGGAGGCGGAAGTTGCAGTGAGCCTAGATCACACCACTGCACTCCAGCCTGGGCAACAGAGCGAGACTCCATCTCAAATAAATAAATAAATAAATAAATAAATAAATAAATTTGTGTATTGCCTTTGTCTAGTTAGCAATTTCCAGACTTTCCTGAGAGATCAGTAAAAGCTTAGAATTTTAGGATTGAAAAGGAGTTTCCATCCTTTGACAGCCCCTCTCCCTCCCAATCTTGACATGGGTAAGGATGTGAGCCTTGATCCAGATGTCAAGATGACTGAGATAGAAGGTGTGGCTCTGTAACTTCTGCTCACTAGTCATATTGGCCCCTAGAGACACAGAAGAAGACTAGTTCCTTTTTCATGGTTCAGCCTTGACAAGGCATTGCAGGATACCCATTCCATTGTTGATAAATATTCTTTTCCTCAGCTGTTATCTATTTCTCATAAGATTAATAAGTTTCAATGCCTGTCACCAAACATGCCACAGTCCCCTGTGTGTGACCTAGTAGATACATGGTACACCACTGTGATGCCAGAGTTCAACCCAACCTTCCAGATGAGGTCAACCAGGACTGAGGAGCTCAGGACTTGCCCTCTCTCTTCTCTTCATGTGGATGCGCTACTTCTATTAATGCAGCCTCGGATGGTACCAACAGGAGGATCCCATATGAATCAACGAAGCCCCAGGCCCATTTCCCATGAAGCTAGACCTTTTCCACCCCCAGTCTTACAAGGGAGGAGAGCTATTGCACTAATCTTCCATGGAAGACACAGAGAGGGGGCAAACCCTTCCACTGCCAAGCATAGGGTGGTGGTAGGAGGGGGTAAGTGTACAACATCCAAGACAAAACTTCTTACATTGGCTGGGCACAGTGGGTCACACCTGTAATTTCAGCATTTTGGGAGGCCAAGGTGGGCGGATCACTTGAGGTCAGGAGTTTGAGACCAGCCTAGCCAAGATGGTGAAACCCCATCTCTCCTAAAGATACAAAAAAAAAAAAAAAAAATTAGTTGAGCATGGCGGTGGGTGCCTGCAATCCCAGCTACTTGGGAGGCTGAGACAGGAGAATCACTTGAACCAAGGAGGCAGAGGTTGCAGTGAGCTGAGATCGCTCCACTGCACTCCAACCTGGGCAACTAAACAAGGCTCCATCAAACAAACAAACAAACAAAAAAATTTCTTACACGCTGCTCTGCCAGCTTAGTCTCAGATCAAAGTCCCTTCATCCTCAGTGAGGACCCCAAGGCCATCCTTTCATACTCAACACTGGGAAGTTCATCGGTTGCCTTTCTCTCTCTTGCACCATTCTGAGCAAGTCCTATGCACATAGCAGGTGTTCAGTAATTACTCCCTGAATGATTGATAAGATCCTCTTCCTTGGAAATGTCCCCATCACCTGATGAGGATGACATCCATTAGAGCTTGCAGAGCTCTGGGGACAATATAAGCAATATATACTCTATTAATATTAATATTAGTATTTCTCATCTACTGTGCTCCTGGATTAATATTGTCAGAACCCTCCCTTTGCCCTCCTGCAACTTCTCATCTGTAAGCAGTGCTGCCAGGTCACAACCCTTGTTCCCCCTTTGCCTTTGTCTCTCCCCTAGTTGATATGATCCTCGTTGATTTAATCTTGGTGTTTGTATGATCCAAGCACAAGGGAGTGAAGAGGAGCCTCATGAGATGTTAAGAGCTCAGGAGGGAATGGTAGATGGGAATCTCTCAGGGAAAATATTCCCACATTAAGGTCCAATATCAGGCAGAATCATCACTGATAATCTCCCTGGTCACTTGTCATGGTGATATAAGGTAGTTGAAACTGGAAGTGGATTGCAAAATTCTGCCAGGAGAGAAAGCAGTGCTTTTGTTTAGATTATTCCTGGGGTCTAGGCTGGAGACAACCAGCACCTTCAGCTTCCATTCCAACATCCTGACAAGAGATGAGAGGACAAAGTAGAGGAACTAAAATAGTTCCGATAGGCACACATTTTCATTGCTCTAATGACATGACTCTAATCAGACTGGGTGCGGTGGCTCACTCCTGTAATCCCAACACTTTGGGAGGCTGAGGCAGGTGGATCACTTGAGGTCAGGAGTTCAAGACCAACCTGGCCAATATGGTGAAACCCCATCTCTACTAAAAATACAAAAATTAGCCGGGTGTGGTGATGCACACCTGTAATCCCACCTACTCAGGAGCCTGAGGCAGGAGAATCACTTTAACCTGGGGGCGCGGAGGGTGCAATTAGCCAAGATCGCACTACTGCACTCCAGCCTGGGCAACACTGCACAACTCTGTCTCAAAAAAAAAAAAAAAAATTAATCAACACACTACATGCGCTGAAGTGATGACTGAGGTCAACTGTCTTGCAGGAGAATTTTGGAAAACAAGAACAACACTTTGAGTCACATTACAACGAGATCTTGGAAACACTTGCTCAAAAATATGAGGAAAAAATACAAGCTCTAGGGGAGAAAAAGAAAGAGAAGCTGGAAGCCTTATATGGACAACTGGTCAGCTGTGGAGAAAACCTAGATACCTGCAAAGAACTGATGGAAACAATAGAAGAGATGTGTCATGAGGAGAAGGTGGATTTCATAAAGGTCAGTAATGAAACGAAATGAAATAATGAATATAAAGAAAAGAGATGGAATGATAAACGGAAACGACAGTTATGGCTGAGGTAAGCTAGGTTGTCCTCTTTCCTCCTGGAGGCATTGGAATCAACTTTTATGGCCAGCATCCATTTGATTCCATTGGATGATCATGATGGGGAGGCTGTGGCCCAATCTCTCTGCATGGCTTCCACATGAGTGGCCAGGCAGACTCAGAGCAGCGGACTCTCTCCCTCCCCCAGTGCGGAGGCAGCACCAGTCTTTGTTCCTCTGTTCTAGTCACCCAGATACTTGTCCCCTCATCCTGGAGCTGAGCTGAGCAAAAACCGTGCTCTAAGAGTTTTCTGGCCACTTCAGATGGCCTCTTGGAGCTCTGGGGAGAAAGTTGTCAAGGCTCAAAAGGCACCTTAAATTTCCCAGTTACAAGTGTAGCAATTAACAATCTTACCTCACAAACTCAGACATGCAAAAAAAAAAAATCCATTTCGTAATTTTCTTGAAATCAAATTAAATCTTACCCAACCCTCTACATGGCTGGGCTGTGGGAATTTCAATTTCAGTCAGAGCCGGGGTCCCCTGTCTTCACAAGGTGCCACAGGAGTAGGAGGAAGATTTGGTGTTCAGGGTGTGGGGGAGGGGCCTTTGGCCTCCAGTGCTTCCTGGTTGCTAAGTGTGGCCCCCACATTGTCCAAGCATACAGTTGCTCCTCAAAGCCCAACCATGCCTCCCTCCTGCTGTGCTAGGGGTGAGGGACCAGTGAATGAAGCTGGAGAGCAATTTGGCAGGCACTGCAAGAAACATCAATGCTCGTTGGGCCCACCATATGCAGAACGTGGAGAAAGTGATAAACATGAAGGTGGGCTTCTCACTGTTATGTATGATGGTGAAAAATTGGAAACAACAAAACATTCAACAAAAGAAGAACCATTAAGTAAATGATGGCATTTCCATTCATTAACTGTTCACAATTAACTGTTATACAAGTGTTCAAGTTGATGGCCCAAAAGACCATTTATAACATGGAAAGTGCTTACATAGTGTGGGTTGTTTGTTGTTGGTTTTTCTTTTGAGACAGGGTCTTGCTCTGCTGCTTGGGCTGGAGGACAGTGGTGTGATCATAGCTCAATGCAACCTTGAACTCCTGGGCTCAGATGATCCTCCTGCCTCAGCCTCCCAAGGAGCTGGGACCACAGGCACGTGACAATGTTAATGCGGAAAAGCAGTACTGTGGTATGGAAGAAAATGCACAGAAATAAGGGTGGTTTTGTTAGGGTATGGGATACAGCTGGGCTTTTTAACTTTTTCCTAATTTCCAAGTTTTCTTCTATGTTTATGTTATTATATGTTATGTATAGTTATATCAATTGTTATATAACTATCCTATATATGTAAGATGTAACAATATGTATTATTAAATATATAGTTATATCTATCTACATATTTATAACAATATGTTGGTAAAAGAAACTTATTTCCGGCCAGGCGCGGTGGCTGACGCCTGTAATCCTAGCACTTTGGGAGGCCGAGTTGGGCAAATCACAAGGTCAGGAGTTCGAGACCAGCCTGGCCAATATGGCAAAACCCTGTCTCTACTAAAAATACAAAAATTAGCTGAGTGTGGTGGCGCGTGCCTGTAATCTCAGCTACTTGGGAGGCTGAGGTAGGAGAATCCCTTGAATCTGGGAGGTGGAGGATGCAGTGAGCCGAGATTGCGCCATTGCACTCCAGCCTAGGTGACAGAGCGAGACTCCATTTAAAAAAGAAAAAGAAAAAAGAAATGTATTTCCAAAATCAACTTAATATTTTCTCCTTTTCCTTTTTAGGATGCAGTGGCTATGGCTGACAGGTAATACATTTATTCTAATATGTATTTCTTTTTTCTACTTTTTTCAACTTTAGATATCCAAATAGACTCAGTTCCATTTGGTTATATGGTTCCAGTTTCAGCTTTTGTGTCAATCCTGAGTAAATTAGCACTGGCTTTGGACTGATGGTGTATGGTTGCTAGGAGTATCTAGTATTGAATCTCAGGATCTCAGGGCTAGCAGGGAGCGTATATGGTGAGGCTCAGTCAACAAGCCTGTGAGCAGCTCTCCTCCACAAGCCCCTCATTTCACCAGGAAGAACTGAGATCTGTGGAGTGCCCCCAACATCCCCCTGCTATGCCTGGACCCAGACTATCCAGTTGCAGAAAGCATGCACATTTTAGAGTCAGACAGATAGGAGTTGAAATCCTGCTACCCTCATGACCTTGGGCAAATCCAATCAGTCCAGGAGCCACCTTATCTACAAATGAGGATAGCTTTGTGAGAATAAAATAAAATAAATGTCCATAAAGCAACATGAACACAGAAGTTTCATAATGTAAGGGTTAAGTGCAGTGATTTTTGCAAAGATGGAACTGGTTTCAATTTTTTTTTTTTTTTTTTGAGACAGAGTTTTGTTCTTGTTGCCCAGGCTGGAGTGCAATGGCACGGTCTCAGCTCACTGCAACCTCTGCCTCCCAGGTGCAAGTGAGTCTCCTGCCTCAGCCTCCCAACTAGCTGGGATTACAGGTGTCCCCACCATCCTGGCTAATTTTTTTGTATTTTTAGTAGAGATGGAGTTTCACCATGTTGGCCAGGCTGGTCTCGAACTCCTGACCTCGGGTGCTCTGCCTGCCTTGGCCTCCCAAAGTGCTGGGATTACAGGTGTGAGCTACCATGCCTGGCCCTGGTTTCACATTCTGCCTGTGCCATTTACAAACCTTGTGACTGCCAGGAAGCAGATACAAGGAGACCCAGAGTCCCATGAGCAGTAACTTGAGGGCACCTGACCATGTGGAGAAGCCCGGGGAGTCTGGACCCTCGGTACATCTTGGGCCTGGAGTGACTTGAGAGTGGGAACTCCCAGGTTAGCACCTAAGAGATCTTCCAGAGGGTGTGGTTCTGGATCTTGTTGGCAGATCGCCCCCACCAACCCTCTGACATGGCCTTACCCTTTTTCCTCTCCCTCAAAGGCACAAACCAATCCCACCCATCCCCAGTGATGACCCCTAGGTCAATCTCCAAAAAAGATGGTAGATGGCAGCCAGCAGCTGTTTGTAACTAAATGAAAGTTCAGCAAAGAGCCCCTCTTCATTTATGACAGTGACTCAGCACTATAGATATACACTAAGGAGAATGCCCCTCCATTCTAGTCAGTGTGTCTTTTTATACCAACAGACTCGGGAAATTCCTGAAAGCAAAAACAGACGTGGAAATCTCTGCACAGCCTGAGTTTGAAGACCAGACCTTGGATTTCTCTGATGTGGAGCAGCTGATGGGCTCCATTAACACCATTCCAGGTGCTCACCTGTGTGTGTACTTCATGGCAAGCTCAGACTACCCAGAGCTTTTTTCTTTCTTGTGATGAGAACACTTAACATGAGATCTATCCTCTTAACAAATTTTAAAGTGTACAATACAATATTGTTAAGTACAGGTACTGTGTTGTACAGCACACCTCTAGAACTTACTCATCTTGCATAACTAATCTTTGTATCCATTGAGCAACAATTCCCCATTTCCCCTCCCCCCAAGCCCCTGGCAACCACCATTCCATTCTCTGCTTCTAAGAGTTTGACTGTTTTATATACCGCATGTAAGTGGAATCATGGAGTATCTGTCCTTCTGTAACTGGCTAATGTCACTTAGCATAATGTCCTCAGGGTTCATCCATGTTGTCACAAATGGTAAAACTTCGTTCTTTGTTAAGGCTAAATAATATTCCATATGTATACACACACACTTTTTAAAATCCATCCATCTATTGATGGACATTGAGGTTGTTTCCATATCTTGGTTATTGTGAATAACGAATGCTGCAATGAACGTGGAACACAGGTATCTTTGAGATCTTTATTTCAGTTCTGATGAATACATACCCAGAAGTGGTATTACTAGATCATATAGTAGTTCTGATATATATATAAATATTTTCAGAGACAGAGTATTGCTATGTTGCCCAGGCTGGCCTCAAATTCCTGGGCTCACATGATCTTCCCACCTCAGCCTCCTGAGTAGTTAGGACTACAGGTACACACCACCACAACCAAATTATTTTTAATTTTTTGTGGAACCACCATACTGTTTTCCATTGTGGCTGCATGATTTTATATTCACACCAACAGTATATAAGGGTTCCAGTTCTCCACGGTCTCACCATTTGTTACCTTTCACTTTTTTTTTTTTAATTGAGACAGAGTCTTGCTCTGTCGCCCAAGCTGCAGTACATGGCATGATTTTGGCTCACTAAAACCTCTGCCTCCCGGGTTCAGGTGATTCTCCAGCCTCAGCCTCCCGAGTAGCTGGGATTATAGGCACCCGCCATCATGCCCTGCTAATTTTTTGTATTTTTAGTAGAGATGGGGTTTCACCATGTTGGCCAGGCTGGTCTTGAACTCCTGACCTCAAATGATCCGACCACCTTAGCTTCCCAAAGTGCTGGGATTACAGGCCTGAGCCACCACGCTCAGCCTCCTTTCACTTTTTGACAATATCATCCTAACAGGTATGAGGTGATATCTTGTTGTGGTTTTGATATGCATTTCCCTGATGACTAGAGATATTGAGTACTCTTTCATATACAAGGTGACTATTTATATGTCTTCTTGGGGAAATATCTATTTAAGTCTTTTGCCCATTTTTTAATTGGTTTGGTTTTTTGCTATTTAATTGTAGAAGATTCTTATTTTTTTATATACTAGTCTCTTATCAGATAAATAATTTGCAAATATTTTCTTCTATTCTGTAGGTTGTTTCTTCACTCTGTTAATGGTTTATTTTGCTATGCAAAAGCTATTTTAGTATGATGTAGTGCCATTTAC
The DNA here is from genome assembly GCF_008728515.1 of Papio anubis. Classification (NCBI taxonomy): domain Eukaryota; kingdom Metazoa; phylum Chordata; class Mammalia; order Primates; family Cercopithecidae; genus Papio; species Papio anubis. The sequence continues at coordinate 104,805,410 of NC_044982.1, read as the reverse complement.
CTATTTTTTGTTTTGTTGCTTGTGCTTTTGGTATCAAATTCAAGAAATCGTTGCCAAGACCAATATCAAGAAGCTATTCACCTGTATTTTCTTTAAGGAGTTTTACAGTTTCAGGGTTTTACATTTAAGTCTTTAATAATCTATTTTGAGTTTACTTTTGTTCTGGTGTAAGATAGGGATCAAATTTCATTCTTTTGTATGTGGATATAGTTTTCCAAATGCCATTTGTTGAAGACATTATCCTTTCCCCATTGTGTGCTCTTGTCACCCTTAGAAAGATCATTTGGATGGGTTTATTACTGGGCTCTCGATTCTGTTTCATTGGTCTATGTGTCTGTCCTTATGCCTGTACCATACTGTCTCAATTACTGTAGCTTTGTAATATATTTTGAAATCAGAATTTGTGATGCCTCTAGCTTTGTCTTTACCAAGATAGCTTTAGCTACTTGGGTTCTTTTGTGGTTCCATATGAATTTGGGGATTTTTTTTTTATTTCTGTAAAAACTGCTGTTGGGGCCGGGCGTGGTGGCTCATGCCTGTAATCCCAGCACTTTGGGAGGCCGTGGTGGGCAGATCACGAGATCAGGAGATCAAGACCATCCCGGCTAACACGGTGAAACCCTGTCTCTACTAAAAATACAAAAAATTAGCCGGGCGTGGTGGTGGGTGCCTGTAAGTCCCAGCTACTCAGGAGGCTGAGGCAGGAGAATGGTGTGAACCTGGGAGGTGGAGCTTGCAGTGAGCCGAGATCGCACCACTGCACTCCACCCTGGGCAAGAGCGAGACTCCGTCTCAAAAACAAAAACAAAAACAAACAAAAAAACTGCTGTTGGGATTTTGATAAGGATTTGAATCTGTAGATCATTTGGCATAATATGGACATTTTAACAATCTTAATTCTTCCAATCTATAATGCAGGATACCTTTCCCTTTTTTGTGTGTCTGCTTCAATTTCTTTCGTCAGTGTTTTATAGTTTTCAGTATACAAGTCCTTTTTTTTTTTTAGACAGAGTCTCCCTCTGCTCCAGGCTAGATCACATGTTAGGCCGCAAAACAAGCCTTAACAAATGTAAGAAGAATGAAATTGTATCAAGTATCTTTTATTGTTATTATCATTACTATTTTGAGATAGGGTTTTGCTCTGTTGCCCAGCCTGGGGTACAGTGGTGTGATTGTGGCTCACTGCAAACTCCAACTCCTGGGCTCAAGAAATCCTCCCACCTCAGCCTCCCAAGTAGCTAGGACTATAGGTCCATGCCACCATACCCAGCCAATGTGTTCAATTTTTTTGTAGAGATGAGTTCTCACTATGTTGCCCAGGCTGTTCTTGAACTCCTGGTGTCAAGTAATCCTCCAACTTCAGCCTCCCAATATGTTGGGATTACAGGCCTGAGTCACTCTGCCTGGCCTCAAGTATCTTTTATGATCACATGGTATGAAACTAGAAATCAATAACAAGAAAAAATTGGAAAATTCACAGATATGTGGAAATTACACAACACACTCCTGAGCAATCAATGGGCCAAAGAAGAAATCAAAAGGGAATTTTAAAAATCTTGAGATAAATAAAAATGAAACACAACATACCAAAACTTATGTGACACAGCAAAAGAAATACTACAAAGGAAATTTTTAGCAATAAGCACCTACATTAAGAAGAAAGATCTCAAATAAACAACCTAACTTTACACCTCTAGGAACTAGAAAAAGAACAAGCTAAGCCCAAATTTTGCAGAAGAAAGGAAATAATAAAGATTAGAGCAAACATTATAAGAAATGTCATATATGACATCCCACAGCTAACATCATACTCAATGGTGAAAAGTTGAAATATTTTCCTCTAAGATCAGGAACAAGACAAAGATGCCCACTCTCAACACTCCAATTCAACATAGTGCTAGAAGACCTTGCCAGAGCAATTAAGCAAGAGAAAGATAGAAAGGCATCCAAATTGAAAAGGAAAAAGAGAAATTGCCTCTGTTTGCAAATTATATATATAAAATATATATACATATAAATACACATATATACACACACATATATACACACACACACATATATATATATATATTTTTTGAGACGGAGTCTCACACTGTTGCCTGGGTTGGAGTGCAATGGTGCGATTTCAGCTCACTGCAACCTCAGCCTCCTGGGTTCAAGCGATTCTGCTGCCTCAGCCTCCCGAGTAGCTGGGATTACAGGCACCTGCCACCACGCCTGGCTAATTTTTTATATTTTTAGTAGACACGGGGTTTCACCATGTTGGCCAGGCTGGTCTCAAACTCCTGACCTCGTGATCCACCTGCCTCGACCTCCCAAAGTGCTGGGATTACAGGCGTTAGCCACCATGGCCAGCCAGATTATATGATTTTATTGTAGAAAACCCCGCAGAACCCCTGAGCTTTGAGTAGGAAATGTCGATGTCTGAAAAAAATCATAAAGATTTAGAAAGAAGGCCAGGCGTGGTGGCTCACGCCTGTAATCCCAGCACTTTGGGTGGCCAAGGCGAGTGGATCATGAGGTCAGGAGATTGAGACCATCCTGGCCAACATGTGAAACCCTATCTCTACCAAAACTACAAAAATTAGCAGGGCTGTGGTGGCATGCATCTGTAATCCCAGCTACTTGGGAGGCTGAGGCAGGAGAATGGCTTGAACCCGGGAGGCAGAGATTGCAGTGAGCCGAGATCACGCTACTGCACTCCAAACTGGTGACAGAGCGAGACTCCATCTACAAAAGTATTTTTTCCCTCAAACTTCCTATTTTTGTCTTTATGGCTCATAAGTGAGAACAGAGGCTGACCTCTCTGAGGTTCCTCCTGGGTATCTGTGTTTAGCATTGTGGCTAAGAGATGGGCTTTGGAATTCTATGGATCTCGTGAGAATCCCAACTCTGCCACTTCCTAGCAGTGTGACTCTGGACAATTCACCTAACCTCTCTGAGTCTTGGTTTCTTCCTCTGTAAAAATGGACATCATAATACCTCATAGGAATATGTCAAGAATTAAATGAGATAACTTATGTACAACATATTACATGGTGCCAAGTAGCTCTTTAAAGTATTATTGTGGGCCAGGCATGCTGACTCACGCCTGTAATCCCAGCACTGTGGGAGGCTGAGGTGGGCAGATTGCTTGAGCCCAGGAGTTTGAGGCCAGCCTAGGCAATGTAGCAAGACCCCATCTCTACAAAAAAAATCTTAAAAATTAGATTGGGGTGGCAACGTACACCTATAGCCCCAGCTACTTGGGAGACTGAGGTAGGAGGATTGCTTGAGCCCAAGAGTAAGGCTGCAGTGAGCTATGATTGCCCCACTGCACTCCAGCCTGGGTGATAGAGTGAGAGCTGTCTCAAGAAAATGGAAGACAATAAAATATTATTATAATTACTTATTTATAAGGATAGTCTGTAATTCCTCTTTTTTCAACTGCTTGCTTTCCCTTTCTCACCAACACTGAACAACATGATTGTGGACAATGTTGTGTATACCATTTTAGGTTTTTCCTTGCACAGTATTTTTGTTATAAAACTTGAGTCATTCTGTTTTGTAATCTGCTGTTTGTAATATGCTCTTTTTTTAGCAAAACAATTTTGATAGATATTTTCTCACCCTGATAAATTCTTTTATAATATCACTTTAGTGGCTACATACTTTAATTTGTTTATTTAATCCTCAATTGTTAGATACTGGGGTGTTTCTAACTTTTTTTTTTTTTTTTTTTTTTTTACCATTGTAAACCATACTGTAATGCAAATCTTTAATCATAGATGTTAGGGACCATTCTTAGAATCACTGGGTCAAGGAGAGATTTCATGGAGCTATGATGTCCACTGGATGGTTCTTTTCCCCATCTAGGAATGGTGCTGCCCAAATAATCAGGCTTAGTCATTGGGAAGGAAAGGCAGTATTGCCCAAATCCGTGCTTGAGAAGCAGAGACATTTTTCTTCACTTCACTGTGTCCGGATCTCACATAAACCATCACCTTCCTGCTTGCATCTAGTGCTTCCTGAGGGGTTAAAAGCTCCCAGAACATCCATTTTCTTACACTGCATCTCCAGGTGAAGCTGTATTTGACAGTGCCTAGCAGGGTATCTGTTGAGCACCCTGAACTTTGTCATTGGGGATATAAGTTCTTTGTCTTCCTCCTCGCCTCTGTCACGTTATGATCTTTCAGCTCTGGACCAGAAAGCAAAGGATGAGCCAAAACTAATTCAAACTCCTTTAAGTTCAGCTGTGCTCTTACATGGGTTGATCAATTTCAACTTTTGAAACTAAGGATATTAAAAGTCTGGGATGGAGGGAGATGCTGCCATGGGAGAAGAATTATAGAGGAAAGGGCTAGGTACAAGTGGCTCACACCTGTAATCTCAGCACTTTGGGAGGCAGAGGCAGGAGTTCACTTGAGGTCAGGGGTTCAAGACCAGCCTGGCCAACATGGTGAAAACTTGTCTCTACTAAAAATACAAAAAACTAGCTGGGCATGGTGGTGTGCACCTGCAGTCCCAGCTACTCAGGAGATTGAGGCACAAGAATCGCTTGAATCGGGATGTGGAGGCTGCAGTGAGCCAAGATTATGCCACTGCACTCCAGCCTGGGCGACAGAGTGAGACTTTGTCTCAAAGAGAGAAAAAAGAAAGAATTATGGAGGGAAAACACCACTTGTTCTTATTCTCGGTTGTGTGGGTGAGATTGTATGGGGGTGGGGAAGATAGAAGTACTCACCTACAGAGAAGAAAATAATTAGCTTAGTAGATGGACTCTAAAGAAGTTGGTTCTGAAAAGCACAACTGGGCCACCCCAATGTTCTCTCACTAATGTGGGAGATGGTCCCTGGATGCCCCCTTTTCCCACACCATCAATGAAAGCAGAGCCTCCTTGTGGAAGGCTTCTTTCTCTCTGCTGAGGCAGCAGTGCTGTGATCCTCGCTGTCCTGTGTCTTTAAGTGCCACAGAAGGGCCAGAGGACCCACAACCTGGAGCAGGACTCCCAGTCTATGCCTTAGTCTGAGTCCCTGCCACCGACCCCTGCTCCCTAAGCTCATCTGCACTTGTCAAAGCAAGAATGAATATACTGGTTGTATTTTGCAGACTCATGTTTGAGAGGCTGTGTCCCCATCCTTGTCTACTCTGGACTTTCTCTTCCATTCCCAAAGGCTGTGGCTTCATTGGGGGATCAATGGTCATGGGAAAGGGGCCACTCTCACCCCACACCTCTATTAGAGGTTCCTCTTTTTTTTTTTCTTTTCTTTTCCTAGCTCCTTCTGCTCCAGTCATAAATCCGCAGGCCCCTAACTCAGCCACAGGTTCCTCAGTCCGAGTGTGCTGGAGCTTATACTCCGATGACACCGTGGAGAGCTATCAGCTGTCCTACCGGCCAGTGCAGGACAGCTCACCTGGGAAGGACCAAGCAGGTGAGGCTCTGCCAGGAACATGCTTATGTTCATGGGAACAGTTCAGGCTCCCCAGGGACCTGGGCCCTGTCTTCCTGGCAATTGGAATAGTGGAGACAGGATGGGTCTACACGTGCAGAGGATTGGATGCAGGCAGGTGAGCAGGGCAGAAAGGGTAGCAAGGCATGATGGGGCCTGACTGGGGAGGACGGTAAGGCCAGGTGAAGGGGTCTGGAGCGTATCTACAGCCATTGGGTCAGAGCTGTCCCTGGGACCAGTCTCTGGCTGCACTGTGTGCAGGAGGGACCAGGGGCGCCCCTTGTCAAGGGCTAGCTGGATTCTAGCTTGTCCTGGCATCTAAGGGTCAGGCTGGTGCTCCTGTCACAGCAGCCTTGTGCTGCAGGAGAAACTGGAGGATTCATCTGCAGACCCCATGAGAGGTGAGGGGGCCTCTGCAGCCTGGAAGGGCTGCTGCTGATCCCAGGTGGCGACAACTCCTGAGATGGCCCCCAGCCTCCACTCTGGGCAGCTCTTGGCCAACATCCTTTTCCCCGGAAATGGGACTGGCTGGTGTGGGGTTATAGCTGGGGTAGGGCCCCCCACACCACAATAATCAATAAGCCATTCTCTCTTAAGGAGCGAGGGTCAAACAACAGAAGAGCCCCAGCTAAGCATCTGAAGATTTCAAGAGATCAGGGCCAGCCTGACAGTGCCTGTCCTGGGCATGTGGGGTTGGAATGGGATTGCTGGAAAGAGACTTAGAGATCTCCGTTTTATAGACGAGGAAACTGAGACTCAGAGAGAGAGAAGCTGTCCGTGAGGACACAGTGAGTTATGGCAGAATGAGGATGTGAATCAGGTGTGTAGGCATCCTGCCCCAAGGTCTGCTCATTGTAGCAGACCATGCAGATGGAGGGCTGAGTTCCAGAAGCTGAGGATGGTGTTTCTGCCCAGGAAAGAAGGGGAATTCTTGAGAAAAGTAAGAGTAAATTTAAGCGATGATGAGGGAGGGTAAGAGTGGTCAGAATAAAGACTAAAGAGGACATGGAGAGGGGCGAGGAACTTTGAAAAGGGAGGTTGGGGACTAGGAAGTCAGACGTGATTAACCCCAGCTTTTGCCACAAATCAACCCTGCCAGCACCCCTGCAGATACACAGAAGCCATTGTATTGGGGCTGTGTTGTGGCAATCTATAAAGATCTTTCAAACTGACCATTTTGCTATAAAGGAACTGATATCTGAAGGTAAATTAAGAGTTATCACTGCCTTTCAAGATTCTGGGGAAGTTGTGTCAGTTTTTGCTGCATAACCAAACCCCCTCCCCACCCCCTACAACTTAGTGGCTTAAAATAACAAACAATTATTATTCTTTTTTTTTTTTTTTTGAGATGGAGTCTTGCTCTGTTGCCCAGGCTGGAGTGCAGTGGCACAATCTCGGCTCACTGCAACCTCCGCTTCCCGGGTTAAAGTGATTCTCCTGCCTCAGCCTCCTGAGTAGCTGGGACTATAGGCAAATACCACCATGCCCAGCTAATTTTTTGTATTTTTAGTAGAGATGAGGTTTCACTATGTTAGCCAGGATGGTCTCGGTCTCCTGACCTTGTGATCCACCTGCCTCAGCCTCCCAAAGTGCTGGGACTACAGGCGTGAGCTACTGCGCCCGGCCCTATTATTTAATTCTGTGGACTGGCCAAACAGTTCTATTCTGAACCACCTTGGGTAGGGCTGGTTGGTCTAGGATGGCCTCATTTACTTGTCTCAGATAGGATAGCCAGGAGGACTTGGGCAGCTGGGGTCTCTCTCCCTGCGGTCTCGCATCCTCCAGGAGGCTGGCTTGGGCTTGCTCACATGGTAATGGAAGTGTCCCCAGCAGCAAGAGGGCAAGCCTCTGTGCACCAGCACTTCCCACGCCTCTGCTTCATCATTTGCTATTGCCTCATTGACCAAAGCTAGTCACACAGCTAAGCCCAGTTTCAAGGAATAGAGAGAAGGAAGGAAGCTCTGAATGGAAGGAGCAGCAAAGTCATGCTGCAGAGGGAGTGCATACAGGGATGGGAGGAATTTACAGCCAGTTTTGTAATCTACTACTGTGGGATTCGGCATAATGAATTTGGAGCCACTTGGCCAGTTTTTAGGGTTGAATTCTTATCTTTTTTTTTTTTCCCCTAGCATTTACAGTGACCGTCAAAGAAACATATTGCTCAGTGACAAACCTTGTGCCAAATACCCAGTATGAATTTTGGGTCACAGCTCACAACAGGGCTGGCCCCAGTCCCTCTAGCGAGCATGCAGTATACATGACAGGTAATGGGCTACTCATTTCCTATAACAGGGCTTTCAGTCAAGGGGACACAGGAGTCGTGGGTTTCTAGACAAGGCAGAGCTCTTGATTTCATTTGGAAGGGTAGGAAGAGCTGTGTACATTTTGTTTCTTCTATTTAATACACCAAATCTACACGCCTAGTTTGACAGTGACATTTTTTTCTTTTCTTTTCTTTTCTTTTTTTTTTTTTTTTTTGGGAGATGGAGTCCCGCCCAGGCTGGAGTGTAGTGGCATGATCTCTGCTCTCTCTGCTCACTACAACCTCCGCCTCCCAGGTTCAAGAGATTCTCCTGCCTCACCCTCCCGAGTAGCTGGGATTACAGGTGTCTGCCACGTCTGGCTGATTTTTTTTTTTTTTTAATATTTTTAGCAGAGATGGTGTTTGACTATGTTGGCCAGGCTGGTCTCAAACTCCTGAACTCAAGTGATCCACCCGCCTCGGCCTCCCGAAGTGCTGGGATTACAGGTGTGAGCCACTGTGCTCAGCCGACAGTGATATTTTCTGATGGTTGGTCTCAAAATATAAAAAACTGCCACTCTCCGTCACACTGACATTTAAACCTTGCAACCATCTTCTACTCCAGAAACATCTGGAAGGGATTCCCTGGTTTGCTTTTGATTGCACTGAATCTCTTTTGTGGGAGGAAGAAGGTGGCTGTGATGTTCGTCCGTGGCTCTGAACAAAATGACTGGAAATGAACCCAACAGTTGTTCATCTCTCCCTTTCTCCCACATTTAGCGCCTTCTCCCCCCATTATAAAAACAAAAGAGATAAGGAGCTGTGAAGAGGCTGTGCTGATTTGCTGGGAGTCTGGGAACCTGAATCCTGTGGACTCGTACACTGTGGAGCTGACCCAGGCTGAAAGTCCAGAGGCCTCAGGTGTAACTGAGTGAGTCGTAAGGGCATTTGCTGGGCACGAGAGCCCTGACACCTGATACAGTGACATGGCTTAGGAAGTATATGGAGTCTGAAGAGAAGGTTGGCATTTTTGATACACAGGAATCTCAATTTTTGGTTGCTTAGTGTTCATGAGAAGTAGCTGGAATGCTATTATTGAAGGTGAATGATGAGTGAATGAATAAGTTGGTTGAACCTCAGGTTTTGTTGTTGTTGTTTTAGCTGAAGTAAGGTTTCCCATTCATTCATTCATTCAACAAGCATTGAGTGCCTGGGTGGTGTCAGGTCCTGTGCAAGGCACTGGGAACTAGATGGATAAATTTCCTGCCCTAATGGGGCTGACAGTCTGGTGGGGAAATAGACAAAAGGCAAGAAAACAAACCAATGTGCAAAATATGCAGTGCTAGGAAGGAAAAAGAAATGTAATAAAACAGAGAATGGTGGTGGAGGTGAGGATCCACTTTGGATAAAGAAGATGTTTAAACTGAGACCTGAACAGATGGGAAAGACTGAGCCCCAAGAACAGTGAATGCAGGGGTACTCCAGCGGGAGGGGGCTGCATGGACACACACCCTGGGGGCAGGAGTGAGCAGCTGGAGGAACTGAAAGACCCACCTAGCTGGAATTCAGAGAGGAGAGGGTGAAACTCATAGGCGAAAACAAAAGAGATCACAGCTCAATGTACAAAGAATGTTTCATCTATCATAGAAGACTGTCTGGAAGCTCATGTTCACCCCTCATTCTCTGAGAGCTGGAGGGGTTCACAAATTGATAAGGGTTGGACTCAGTGACCACAAGGGCTCACAGAACCTGAGTTTACAGCAGCCTATGATGGAGGAAGCATAGGTTTACCTCTGGTTTACAGAAGCTTGTGAAAGGGGATGAACCAGCCAGGCAGGCCAGCACCAGCCACCAGGACCAGGGGCTCCCCTGCTGTGGAGCATAGGGTTGCACCTACCTGGAGCTGGAGAAATGAAGAGGGATTGGTGTCAACTGTTACGGAAGCAGATTCTTCTATGCTAAATGCCAGGTTTGAAACATGGCCATATGCCACCCATCCATCTGTTCCAGGTGGAATCTGCATGTCCATGGCCACATGGAGGCTGACCTTGGTAATCCACCCTGGGGATACTCAGGAGTGGGGCAGGGTGTCCAGTGGTTCTGGGCATCCTAATGGTTCAGGTTTCCTTTGCAATTTATGCTGATACTTTAGGCGCACTTGACACCTGGGACCAACTCACAATGATGAGGTCACCAGAGGGCTGGTCAGTAACCTGAGAGATGACCTGAGAGCTGTTGCATATTCTTCCAGTACAAATCCAATCATGGCAGCCCATGGCTGAAGAAAAGGCAAAACTCGTTCATAGGCTCTGGCCCCTTCCTGCCTCTCCAACTCCTCTCACACCAGCTCCCCTCCCTCTAAAGCTCCCGCCACATTGGTCACGTTTCAGTTCCTCCTACTTTTCACACTCCTTCCTGCCACAGGGCCTTGGCACATGCTTCTCCTGTGAAGGAGACTCCTCTGTCCCTTTTTCATCCAGCTACCTCTTCAGCATTCTTCAGAGCTCTGCTCAAAAGCCATCCTCCCCCCACCATTACATGCTATAGCACACTGTCAACTTGTCATGGTTACCATCTTACATTCCTTCCAGTGATTGCTTGAAGAATGCTGCTCTTCCCATCTAGACTGGAAGCTCTATGAGGGCAGGAACTACATTTGGTTTTTCTGAGGGCCTCCCTATACAGTGCCTGGAACCTAAGGAGTTTAGTTAATATTTATTGAATGCATAAAAGTGCCCCTCTGGCCCAGAGCTGCAGCCTGAAGATAACCTAGACAACCTGGCCTCATCTGGGTGAGGATGTTGTATTGGTAAATGGGCCTCATCCTAAAGACTTTTCTAGCCCACTGGACTGACATGGGGTTGGCAACCGCAGCAATATAGGCAGTGGCAATTATGGGCTTATATTTCTGTATAGTACAATTTAAATACCTTGAATTATTTCCAATAGGCAGCTGTTCTCAGTAGGTTAATAGCAGTTAACCCTTTCAGCTCTAGTCGGAATTATTTGTTCATAAACATGAATCAAGGACCTTCTTTTTTTTTTTTTTTTGAGACAGAGTCTTACTCTGTCGCCCAGGCTGGAGTGCAGTAGCCTGATGATCTCTGCTCACTGCAACCTCCAACTCCCAGGTTCATGTAATTCTCCTGCCTCAGCCTCCTGAGTAGCTGGGATTACAGGCATCTGCCACCACATTTGGCTACTTTTTGTAGTTTTAGTAGGGACAGGGTTTCACCATGTTGGCCAGGCTGGTCTTGAACTCCTGACCTCAAGTGACCCACCGGCCTCAGCCTCCCAAAGTGCTGGAATTATAGACGTGAGCCATCGCACCCGGCTGAAGTGAGGGCCTTCTATGGGCCCAGCACTGTACTAAGAATAGCGGTACTCAGCCCATGACCTCAGAGACATTATGATCCTAACAGACAGACAGAGACACACTGGATTCCACTGCATGCACACTCCATGATGCAGTGTTAGTCATATGCCAAGCGCGGTGCTGGGTGCCTGGGAAACCAGAATGAGGGACTTGGAGAGGAGACAGCCACAAACACAAGAAGTAGCAATGAAGTGAGAAGAGCAGACCAGAGACTGTGGGAGGGAATGCCAAGGGGCAGCCAGCACTCCTGGCTGTGCTGCTGTAAGTGTGGATCAGAGGACAGGGGCGCAAGAGTGAGTTAAACCTTCCAGCTTTGAAAGGGATGCCTGGTGCTTGGGCCCAGGTGTCCTGGCCCCATTCTGACTGCAGCTCTGCTTCCTTGTACAGGTCTGTTGTAGGCATCCCGACCTGCGAGTCCCTGGTGCAGCTGCAGCCGGGGCGGAGCTACATTATCTGTGTGCGAGCCCTCAACATGGGGGGCCCCAGCGTGAGGAGCGAGCCAGCTACAGTCCACACCATAGGTCTGTGCCCCAGCCCACATAGTCTCTGGGACCCAAAGTGGCCACTCTGTGGCAGACCCAGTGATGCTATGACTGCACTGGGAAATTGATGAATATGCACAGATATGGACATGTGGCAAGTCAGCCCAGAAGGAGTTCAGGGGTGTCCCCCACTGCCCTAATTGCAAGTCAAATGGATCATTAAGAAGTCCCTCAGGCCGGGCACGGGGGTTCACGCCTGTAATCCCAGCACTTTGGGAGGCCGAGGCGGGCGGATCACAAGGTCAGGAGATCAAGAGTATCCTGGCTAACACGGTGCAACCCTATCTCCACTAAAACATACAGAAAATTAGCCGGGCGTGCTGGCGGGCGCCTGTAGTCCCAGCTACTTGGGAGGCTGAGGCAGGAGAATGGCGTGAACCCGGGAGGCGGAGCTTGCAGTGAGCCGAGATGGCGCCACTGCACTCCAGCCTGGGTGACAGAGCGAGACTCCGTCTCAAAAAACAAAAAACAAAAAAAGAAGTCCCTCAATTCCTATTTCCCTTGGCAAATAGATTAGACATTCTTATTCATATATAGGCATTACAGCTAGAGGTGAAGAGCACAGCCTCTGGAATCAGAGGGGATTGGGGTTCAAGTTTAAGTTCTCTCATTTGCCAGCTGATTTCTTAACCACCCTGTGCCTCCATTTCCTCAACTTCAAAATGGAAATAGTAACACCTGTTTCTAAGGGTCGTAGTGAGGACTGAAGGGCATACTAGGCACACAAGACTGCCCAATGAGTGTTAATTGCCATCTTTGTTAACGGGACGCCTATTACTAGGCCAGGTCCAGGCTTAGGTGTATCCCACACGAAGCTAAGCCGGCCACCACCGCCCACGGGGAGAAAGCAAGTGACTGGCTGCGGGTCTTCTGTGTGCTCCTCCTCCCACAGGAAGCTACTTTCGCCTAAACAAGGACACCTGCCATCCCTGGCTGATCATTTCTGAAGATGGACTTACGGTCGTACGAAGTGAAAGGAGAATCCCCGCCAGGGAGCTGTCATCCAGCGACATCCGCTTCACCAGGTACTTTGTCAACCTCTCACAAGGGCGTTCTGTGAACTTCCCGAAGGTGCCCTGCTATTCAGGTCAAATCCGAATATGGCATGGAGGCAGCCTTGAGGGAAAAGGAATCCCGGAAATGAGTGAGGAGAGGGGAGCCTAGTGGGGAGGGGACCCAGAGGAGTGTGGGTGAGAGGGGTCGGGCAGGTGCCGGCAGAAGAGCCCCCTGGGAGGGCGAGGTCAGGGGAGGGTGCGGTCCCCTGGGAGGGCATGGTCCCCGGGTCTTAGGCTGCCAGAGCTGGAGCAGCCAGTGGTCATGAGGGTGGGACAGGTATTTCTAGTGGAGGGTGTCCAAGTTCTTAGAGTTCTCAACAAAGAATTGGACAAAACGCACAAACAAAGCAAGGAAAGAGGCCAAGCACGGTGGCTCACGCCTGTAATCACAGCACTTTGGGAGATTGAGGCAGACGGATCACCTGAGGTCAGGAGTTCAAGACCAGCTTGGCCAACATGCCGAAACCCCATCTCTACTAAAAATACAAAAATTAGTTGGGCGTGGTTGCGCGTGCCTGTAATCCCAGCTACTCGGGAGGCTGAGGCAGAAGAATCGCTTGAACCCGCAGGGCGGAGATGGCGCCACTGTACTCCATCCTGGGCAACAGAGTGAGACTCCTTCTCAAAAAAAAAAAAAAAAAGCAAGTAAAGAATGAAGCAACAAGAGCAGAGATTTATTGAAAACGAAAGCACACTCCACAGGGTGGGAACGGACCAAGTAAGCGGCTCAAGGGCCGGGTTACAGAATTTTCTGGGGTTTAAATATCCTCTAGAGGTTCCCACTGGTTACTTGGTGTACACCCTATGCATATGAAGAGGCTAAAGTGAAGTTACAAAGTCATTTACTCGGTGTACACCCTATGCAAATGAAGAGTATGTTTCCTGCCACAGCTGAAATACAAAGTTATTTACTTGGACTTAGAAGGTTGGGGTTTTTCCGCTTAATTTAGTTCTAGGAAGTCCTTATGTTCCCTGCCCCCAGACTCTGTTCTGCTTCACAGGGGTCATGCTGTGGGCTAGTGGGAGAACAGAAACAAGGACCTAGATTTCCCACCGGTTAGCCCAGTGCTCTTTCTCCTGCACTGTGGTACCTTATAGCAAAACTCCTGATAGAAAACTGGCCATGGAGTGAGACTGTTCCAAAGTGAGGGGAAAACCATCATTGTGCTGGTGCATGACCTGTGGGCGGGGTGGCCCACCAAAGAAGCTGGCTGGCTGGTCCAGCTATTTCTAAAGCTTGGTACACAACATATGTTGAAATTACTTACATACTCCTTACTTCTTTCCAAAGTTAACAGACAAAATAAGGGGCAAATAAAAATACTGAAATAGAAAAATCAAAGCAATGGGAGAAAAGAAAGGACACAGGTTAACTTCAAGGGCTAATTCAGTTTCTAGGATTAACACAAATATGGCCTCTCAGCTTCCTGATATCCAGGGCAAAAATAGTTCTTGGTAGGTTGATTTTTAGAGTCAAGAGGATCTTCTAGGGAAGCAAAGGGGCTCTCCTATTAGGGCTGGAAGGGCCGCTGATGGAAAACTATCCAGCCTCCCTACCTAGGTCCTGGATAGTCCCCTCAGCTGGCTCTTCCTCTGACCCTGGCTTCCTGCTGGCCTTTTTATCGCACATGGGTTAAGCACCTACTGTATGCAAGTGTCAGTGTGAAAGAGCAGGTGCAGAGGAAAAGATTTTGTCCTTTCCTCCTCTGCCCTTTCAACCCAGGTTTGTAGGGTGTAGAGAGGAGTAAGCAGCAATAAAGGTCTTGCCTGACTGGCACCAAAGCAACGTTTAAAGCTACTCTCATGGGCACTGTCATAAGCCCCTCTGACCACAGCTGTGGGCCCCAGGCAGTCCCCCTCCCTCCAGGGGCCCTTTGCTACCCTTCAACCTTTGCATCCACACAACTCTAGCATCTTTCTGCTGAGGTCTCCTTGACCCCTGCAGAAAGCCCTCTTGGACAGGACCCCCTCAAAAACAGCACTAAGACAGCATCCCTGTGGTGGTTGCCAGTCACACCTGGTCCTGGGAAAACACACACCTTGGATGAGGCCACTGCTACTTCACTCTTCCTTTGTGTGAATAAGAAAGCTCTCTGGGCAAAGCCTCAAGCATCTTCAAATTCAACCCTTTGTTATTACACTGAAAAGCTATGAACCCAGTTTTTGGCTCCCTCCTTCTAAACTTCTGCCTAGGAGTCTATTTCTAACACCTCACCATGAAATACAGGAGTTCTTTACACGCATCGTTTGGTTCTTGGCTTCTGGGGATCCAGCTAAGCTGAGTTAGACAGTCCCATTTTAATATCCAGTTGCCAATGTAGGTGTTGCCCTGTGAAACATTGTGCTGTCCTGGGGGATAAAGAGATAAAGATACAGTCCTCGCCCACCTAAGACTCAGATCTCAAGCGGAGGAGACGTGCATGCAAAAGGCACACACATTAAAGGTAAGGTAGATTTATGGACAAAGCATTGTAGGAGCCCCAAGTACAAAGACTTGGAAGGACAAAAGCATGAAGGATAAATAGGAGTTCTCTAGGCCAACAAGGCAGATAGTTGCTTTGTACGTGTACATATGAAAGAAGCCAAAAAGATCATGTTTGGAGAAATATGAGGAATTTGGTATGTCTGCAATATAGGGTCCACGATGGGAAGAGGTGGAAGATGAGGCAGGAAAGTCAGAGAAAGTCCAGTACATACACAATAAAAGTTTGGATTTTATCCTCTATGTGGTGAGAATTATTGGATGATTTAAAGCAGGGGAACAGGATCAGATTACATTTCAGAAAGATTTCAGTGCATGGTAGAACATGAGCTGGGGAGGGAGAGGGAAAAGGAAAGGCAAAGGCAGATGGGAAACAAGGAGACCAGAGAGGAGACTATGGAGGGCTTAACTATGCAGTAGGGTACGTGAGAGGAGCCAGTGGAGTCAACAGCTGTTGAGCACATAAAACCAACAAGGCTAGCTGGTCACCTGTTTAACGGGCAACAGAGAGGGAGATGAGTCAGGGACTATCATATTGCCATATTTATAAAGTGCTTACCAAGTGCTAAATATACTTCATCTCATGCAATCATCCCAACAGCCCTGTGAGGTCTGTACTATTATCAATCCCAGTTGACGGATGAGAAAACTAATTAAAACACAGAGAAGTAACTTGCCCAAGAGTATAATGCTATTAAGGGTTGAAGCAGGAATCAAACTAGAAGGTAACCTTGTAGCCACTACATTATTCCCATCTTAGTTTTCTGCCAAGGGGTTATCAGGTAGATAATGACTATATTAACCAAAATGGAGATGTGAGAAGTATGTACCCCTCCCCACTACACCCCAAACTTTGGTAGATAAGAGGGGTGGGAATATGACTTTCCATTTGGGACATTCCGAATTTGAAACAACAGGTGGAAATGTGAGTCCGGAGCTTGAAGCAGAGATGGCCTCATTTTATAGGTGAGGTAGAAGTTAACCAACATGCAACCTCCTTCCCAAAGCTTTGCTTGGGCAGTAAGAACTTGGGGTTTTGAGAGTAGAGAGAAAATTTTAAACTGAACAAATCTTTCTAGGGATGTTGAGGGCTATATATATTTTGGTTAATGTAGGAGTCTCCTGAAGAAGGTAGGTAGAACATTCACTTTGGAGATACCAATATAATTTGATTTTCACTGAAAACTTTCCTGTGTTGATACTTTGCTGATGTAGAACAAAACATTACTCTAACCTTTGTCAGTATAATTGTTCCCAGTGCAACCTTGGAGGTAGATATATTTTTTTTTTGCTGGTTGAATTGTCTTTATTAACAAACAGGATATCCAAGGCCACTACATTGAGGAGGGGTGGCGGGAGGGAGGAGGAGGGTTACTTGCTGCTCACACTATATACAGATGCAAGCAAGGGGCATGGAGAGTGAGGGCTCCCTGCTCCCTCCCTCCACCGGGGAAGGGCATGGGCTAGAAGAGGAGGAGATGGGGGTTGGGAAAGGGGGGAATGTTTTGGCTGGCGGGGTCCCCCCTCCATTCCCTGGAGTTTGGGGAAAGGGGAATCATTAAAGTGCTTTCAGAAAATGAAGAAATGGTCCCTGCCCCTGGAGTGGCTGGTGACCCCCCAAAAATCTAGGGCCCAGTGACCCCCCCCAGGGTCTGGTACATTCTAGTGGGGAGCCAGCTCCCCTGACGTGCAAATAAAGGGGTCCAGGGCCCTGCCCAGTCAGCAGCAGTGGGGTAAGGAGGTAGATTTTAATGATCTGTGAGGAATCTGCTATCTTGTTCTTCTTGGGCTGGCCTCTGAATTATTGTCTTCCTCCAGGAGTCATCCCTAACATGATAGCTACCTCAAAGGCCTTCCATGTTCATTTAGTACAATAAGCAATGGTGGTGAACTTCAAGCTTATGGTTCCCTTAACTGTGCTGTGTTGTATATTTTCAACCCTTTTCTTTTTTTATGAACAAGTGAACCAAACCTTTTTCTATAAAAGCCCCAACAATTTTAAAGAGCAAACAAAACTTGTTCTGTTGGTTTAGTGCCTCCTCCTCTCCCATTACCAAGCTGTATCATAATCTTCTTTAATCTTCAGCATCAGCCCACTGAGCTTTGAGAGCTAAGGGTGCTTTACAAGTTAAGTGTCCAGAAGCACCTACCACCACATTGGTAGACCACCGACTGATTGATCCCAGCAGCTGGCTTCACTGACCTGCACAGCCAGGCTTGGGGCACCCCAAATCACACATGCTTCCACTTTCTAAAACCAGGTGTGTTGCTGTCATGGGAAATCTAATTCCAGTCCGAGGGCACCATTACTGGGAGGTGGAGGTGGATGAGCATTTGGACTATACAGTTGGTGTGGCCTTTGAAGATGTCACTAAACAGGAGGATCTGGGAGCAAACTGCCTCTCCTGGTGCATGAGGCACACATTTGCATCATCAAGGTAAAGTAAAATCTGGATACTCACAATTAAAATTTGTTTTTGAAAGATTACAGCAAGACCTTTTTACTAGCAATAATTAAGACACACGTTATATTTTACAAATATTCTAAGACATTTCAGGAGTTGCTGCCAGTCATTTTCCCTAAAGTCCAAGTAAGAGGAGAAAGAGCAGCTTTTCTCTGAGCTAAAAATAGCTAAAATTTATGGAGAATTATGTGCCAAGTACTCTTACATGCATTATCTCATTTACTTCTCACAATTGTGTTATCTCATTTTAAAAATCAGAATGCTGGGTACAGTGGCGTGCACCTGTAGTCCCAGTTACTCAGGAGAGTGAGGTGGGAGGATCGTTTGAGCCCTGGACTTCAAGGCCAGCTTGGGCAATATAGCAAGACCCCTTCTCTAAAACAAAAACAAAAACAAAAATAAAAGAATAAAAATAAAAAGACCACACCTCACAGCAATTAGATAATCCAAACGACATGGATTTGGAACTTGGATTCAAACTCAGTCTGGCTCCAAAGAGTTCATTCCTAACGACTTAAGTGATTGATTTTTTCATTTCTGTTCACCTTTAGTATTGAGCCAATACAGTTTGCTTTGAAGCCCCAGTTCCATCTTTTTAAGTGAATGTGGGCAAGAGGCTTAGTAGTTATGGCTAATTCTGGTTTGCTCCTGCTGCTGGGCACTCTGTCTTTACACATGGAGTAGTTCCATATAGTAGGAAAAAAAGTCTCATGCAGCCCAGGTCAATGAATAAACTTTCAGACTTAGAACAACCTTCCTTCACCTCAAAAACTGAAAAACAAGACCCCACATTGCTTTCCCTTCACACCTTGTAAAATGGGGCCTCTGACCCTCCTTGGTTTGATGAATCCTATTAATGTTCATCCAATGTTCTCTGCCCATGGTCCTCTATCATGGTTATTTACACATTATGTGTCATGCCCAAGCATAAGTGGGAAGACCAACTTCCCCCGATAATAGATGAGGACACTAATGAAATCTACTAAACTTCAGACCCAGTTTGGGGAATGCAAGAATTACTATACACTGAGGCAGATACTTTATTTGGGGATTCTGCCTGAAGTAAGGCTAAAGATCAAAGTCTCTTCTTTAGAAAGGCAAGAACAAGGGGCAGAGTAAAACTAAGGGAGCATAAAGAAAGCCTAGAAGTCTGTGTGTAGGGGGAGGAATAAGGGGAGTAAGAAGAGAGAATAGAAGAGGGATGGAAGACAAAGGAAGGGCAAAAGCTACAGGCCAAGTGCTAGAGCCAAGCCAGTTTCTTACAGATGTAGGGGTGTGTGTGTGTGTTTGTGTGTGTGTGTGCACGCACGCGCACACGTTACAAATGGAGAATGAAGGTAAGGCATCCTAGGATAAGGTCTCCTAGCAGATTTGCATTTTTGGCTCATAGTATTAGACTCCATTGGTGGTGGGAGAGAAAGTACAGGAAAGGACTCATATAGCTTCTGGCAGCTGCTTAGTTAAAATAAGGTAAATGGGCTAGAGACAGGCTGGCTTCCTCTGACATGTTTAGATCGTATTCCAAGTGTTCATCCCAGCAGCCTAGACTAGCCTGTTGACACAAAAAGCTTTTCAAGTATCTGTAG
This sequence comes from Papio anubis, assembly GCF_008728515.1. Taxonomy (NCBI): domain Eukaryota; kingdom Metazoa; phylum Chordata; class Mammalia; order Primates; family Cercopithecidae; genus Papio; species Papio anubis. Next base: position 104,786,233 of record NC_044982.1, on the reverse strand, counting down.
GTAGCAGGGTTAGGAAATTCCTGTGACAGGTTTTGGTTTCTGCCATTTTTCAAAGTACACAGGATGCAGAGCACGGATAGTGATATAATATTGACTGGTAACAGGCCCACTGGCTCCCCACTCAATTTGAAAGTTTAAGAATTGGAGTAACTGTGCAGAGAAGAGCTTATGCCAAGAGGCCCATTTTATCACATGGAAAATCACAAGGTTCCCTGTTTCAAATGTCTAATCCAAATTTTAAAAACATGTTCTATTCCTGTGCTAGTTTAGATGCAAGAGAGTTCAGGATGCTATAGGTAAATTTCTTAGGTTAAGAGGTTACTAGAGAAAAAATGATGTTTGAAAAATGTTTCGGCCAGGAGCAGAGGCTCATACCTGTAACCCCAGCACTTTGGGAGGCCAAGGTGAGCAACTGCCTGAGCTCAGAAGTTCAAGACCAGCCTGGGCAACACAGTGAAACCCTGGTCTCTACTAAAAATACAAAAATTAGCTGGGCTTGGTGGTACATGCCTGTAATACCAGTTACTCAGGAGGCTAAGGCAGGAGAATCGCTGGAACCCGGGAGGTGGAGGTTGCAGTGAGCCGAGACAGCACTACTGCACTCCAGCCTGGGTGACAGAGTGAGACTCCGTCAAAAAAAAAAAAAAAAGAAAATGTTTCTTAGGACAAATTTTAGAAAAGAGATAGTTTAGAGAATATAGTTTTAGAAATGGCTTGTCACTTTGGTAGTCATTTAATACTAGAAAGTAGCAAAATCATAGGACTATCAATAAAATTAATATGAAATGTTCTATAAATAGTAAATCTATAGAATTACTGAAACTTTATTATGTCAAATTTAATTTTCAGGCATAGGTATGAATTTCTGCACAACAGAACAACTCCAGATATAAGAATAACAGTTCCTCCAAAGAAGATTGGCATTCTATTAGACTATGAAAATTCCAAGTTGTCATTTTTCAATGTGGACCTTTCTCAGCATCTATACACATTTAGTTGTCAGCTTCACGAATTTGTGCATCCCTGTTTTTCTTTGGAAACCCCTGGGTGTCTAAAGGTACATAATGGCATTTCAATGCCAAAACATGTCACTTTCTATTAGAACATTCTGATGTCCAGTTTCCTGTCTTCCATGCCTACCCCTCTTGCAGCCAATCACGCCTTAGCTGGCTGAACATGGCATTTAAGCACCATGTGCCCAGCACAATTTATGGCTCATGTTATTATCTGGCAGAATGGTGTGCTGGCGCTCATTTCACCCAACCTGGATTCTAGTCCTGTGTGCTGCTAAGATAGTCATTACCAGGCCCAGCTGTAAAATAAAGGCTCAGACTAAATGAACTCAAAAGTCTTTAAAGTTGTTAAACTGTAGTTGGGTATATGCAAAATATGAGTTTCCAAAACCTAGAGAGCTTGGAAGACGAGGAGGGTAGTCTTAATGGCTCCAGCAGCCCCAGTACACTCATGCATTTCATGAGTCAGCCAAGAATATACTTGAGAAGGCGAGAGGCTGTCTGTAGAAAACCAGGGAAGCTGTGTGCCCTTCTCAACGTCTTCTACCCTCATTTTCCCAATAGTGAGCAGCACTGTGGTGAGGTCCCTTCCACTATGTACTCTTTATAACACCTTGTTCCACTCCTACACAGTATGCACCACTCTCTAATTTTGAAATTACCTCTATAATGCCCAATTCCACGAAGGCAGGGACAGTGCCTGTTTTGTTAATTGCTAGATCCCCAAGGGCTAACACACAACAGCTGTCACCAAGTATTTGTTGAATAAATGAGTATCTTCTTCAGCCACTGCTCTTTGGCCTCTCACTGCTCTCCATGTGAAGGATGGCAGGGCTCTTTCAAAACTATAGCAAAGGACCTATGGCCAAGAAATGGGAAAAAACCTGGAATGGAGGCAGCGTGAAAGAACAGAAGGGCATCTGTGGCATATTAGCAAATGAACAACAATTTTTTAAAAGAAATTAACAGCCCACCAGAGGGCAAAGCTGAGGACAGGAAGGAAGACTGATCTCTAGCTAGGCAGCTTTCAGGCATCCTGCCTCACTGCCCCCAGGCCATTCTGTGAGCTCAATGCCCAACTCCATTAGCTACATTCCTGGTTCTCCTGTTCAAGTTTCCAGTTGCCACTTAAGCTCTGCACACATAGCATTTTCAAAGCTTGTGAGTGAAGCTGCAGAATAATTCCATTTGTGAAGCAATTACAATTCAGTATCACATCCCACGGATGCCTCTAAACCCAGATATGCCCTAATCTCATCATTTAAGGTTTTGTGTTTTAAAAAAAGTCCACTTTGATGTTTTCTGGTGAAACCCTGTCTCTACTAAAAATACAAAAAATTAGCCAGACCTGGTGGTGGGTGCCTGTAATCCCAGCTACTCAGGAGGCTGGGGCAAGATAATTGCTTGAACCCGGGGGTAGAGGCTGCTGTGAGCCGAGACTGTGCCATTGCACTCCAGCCTTGGCAACAAGAGCGCAACTCTGTCTCAAAAACAAACAAACAAAAAAACCTCTGATGTTTTCCAGCACATGCAAAGCCTGACAAACTGAAAGACTCTCATCTTCTACTAAACTCTGGCTACTGGTATAAATGGCAGCTCAGATTCCTGAATTAACAGTTCACACTGACAATTTAATAACTCATTATACACACACATACCTAGCCTGCCAAGCTGGACTGTCTACTCTGAAACAAGGGACAGCAGATGTAAGCACAGAAATGGTTCCAGTTATAAACAAACAAAAGATACATATATGTATATTAAAAAATGTTCTCAGCTACTGAAATAGAAACTACCAAGTAAGAAACAGGATATCACAGAGAAGGCAAGTTTGAATTCAGGGTTCTAATAGGCTTTATGGAATACTACACGTTAATATGAACACGGATAAATGGATTAAAAACTCGACACCTGTAAAGTTTTAATTAAATTTTTATTTGACCAAGAAAAAACTGTCTAGAATTGTCTGACATTTACACCAAATGTCAGACAAATCCACTTAAAGCAGATTAGGAACTTCAAGCATCACAATTATTCAGCATAAAGAGCCTTTGTTGAAACATCTTTCTCATTTATTTAGAAGAAAAACATCTAGAACAGAACCAAACAAAACTTCTGTGTTTTTGTAAAAAAATTCCAATTCCTTAAACTACTATAAACAATCTACTGAAACTGTATTCAACAAGGGACAGGATTTACCTCAAGGCCATGTTCACCTGCAACATGCTGATAAGTCTGTTAAAAAACAAAGCAAAAAAAGAGTTTTTAAAAATTAGACCACTGTAGCCACAATCCCTAACACTGGACAGTTAAAACAAAAGATATCAAAATCTGTTCTGTTCTTAGCTTTACCTGTATCACTTTATAACTCCTAAGAAAGTCAATTCACATAAGCTGTGGCCTCCCCACCTTAACAAAGGGGAAAAAGAATATGTAAAACCACCACAGAATCTTGGTGTAAACTAACATGGGTTTAGTAACACAGAGTGCAGTATTAAGAATTTAAGGCACTCTTATAAGTCAGAATTGGAAAGTTGGTTTGAGACTTGCAAACTAAAATGACACTGGTTTCTGATAAAATTAAATGACTTTTATTTAGAAAAGTGTGTTTAATAAATTACTTCCTGCTGGTTCAAATGACACACAATCACTTGTATACATCCACTAAGATATTTCTGAAGTGTATACTTAGTCAAAAGTAAAAAGCAGAGCAAATGCATGGGCAGTGGGGCCTTTTTCTTAATACTTCTCATCCTCCAAAATCTGTTAAAATCATCATCTTCCACAACTCACACACTGGAAGCTGTCCACAGCACAATTCACTATGATGTGGCATTCTGTAAATAAGACTGTATTGGTCTTGATGCAAGCAGGTTCAGCTACCATACTGCACTATAAGAAAAGTCCTCTCCTCAACTTACCAAGACAACTTCTCCAATTTCTAGTCACCTTCCTATCAATTAGTAGAGCAAGATTCTCACATGTTCACTACGTCTTTCTCCAGTTTTCTCATCTATAAATGTACTACTCCTATTTTCTATAGAAAGACAATGGAAAGCATATAATTGCTGTTGGTAGATAAGTAGGCCTTGAGTTTATTTTGCAAACAAGACCTGTTCTATCTACCTTTTCATTTAGGAGGCTAAAAGCAGAGTCAGCTTGATTTCAAGGACTCTATTTTCTTAGTCTCCAGAAGAACATAACCAAATCCAGCTTTTAAAACACTGTCCTTTACCATGTCAAGATACTCAAATAAAGATAATTTATAACTTCAAGCTATAGGAGATTAACTCTGTCCATATGATTGTTTCACTGTAACCAATGGTTAATTAATCTAAATGCAAGCGAAGTGTTTGTTATTTGGAAAGAAGACCCCAGCTGGTCAGCATCTTTTCTGTCATCCGGAAGTCCCCTGGAAGGAGTAGGACTATGACCTGGGCACAACAACTGCCCCTATTAGTACTTATTTTAGAGTTGCTACTGAACAGATGGTGGTTCTTGTCAAGTATATCATGTCTGACTATTTCATTGTTTGTTTTCTGCTATCATCAGTTCCAGGAAAAAAAAAAAAAAAAAAAAAAGCCCAAATTGATTGCTTTTTCATTTTGCCAGAATGTGACCGAATCATGGTTTTTAGCTCTATTTTCACCTTACTCAAATCCTGGAGGAATTAAACTATCATTTATTTGAAATGTTACAAATTAGCCTCCAGCTGATTCAAACAACATGTAGTCACTCAGACATAGCCAATAAAAATGTTTTGGTAGTATGAACTTGGATTCTAATCTTGCTGTCTCTCCTACTCTCATTCCTAAGTCTAAATGTTAGGTCTCTTGCTTGAAAGGAATTTAAGAGATGCCCTTAAATTCAAACAGACTGGATTGCAGAAAGGAATATAATCCATTCACTGGGAAAATACACAACCAACAAAACTGAGATTTCCCAACTGTGCACTATAACAATGCAGAAACACAGTTTTAGAGATGGCTTTACTGGGTATATACATTGCTCTTTGTAGACCCATCTATTATTCTGCCACCCAGAAAGATTCTTACCCTCCTACTTCCTTCCTACTAAATGAATGTTTAAATTAAACATTTAAATTAAACATTCATTTAATTTAAAGGTGATAGGGCCAGGGAGAGGGAAGGAAAAAACAAGAAGCACTATCCAAAAGTAAGACCAGTACTTTGGAGAAAGGTAAAAGATACTCAACATTGTTTTTTGTACCATTTACAATATATAAACCAGCCACAGAGTCCTAGGCACCCAGAATGGAACTCCCCTTCCTTGTCTACCTAATGCCTGTATAGCCTCTTAGAAACACTGCCTTATTCCTCCCCGTCCCAGGAGAGGTTAAGTGCCACACTCACCTCTTTTAGATTACTTAAGTAGCTATACTGCAATCATTGACTTGTGTCTGCTCCACTTGACTATAAGCAAATTGAAGGCAGGGTTTGTGCCTTCATAATCTCTGAATGATCTGAAGATGGAAATAACTGCTTCGTGCTTTCAGGGAGCTCATATACCTGCAAAGAGAAAAGAGACATCAAATTATCTTCCAAATCAAAGGAAAAGTCTCTTTATTAGAAAGCAAAGCAGCTTTCAAATTTGTGTGTGGTTGGGGAGTAGAAGAAAACATTAAAATATGAATCTGCTGGGCACGGTGGCTCATGCCTGTAACCCCAACACTTTGGGGGGCCAAGATGGGCAGATCACCTGAGGTCAGGAGTTTAGACCAGCCTAGCCAACATGATGAAATCTATCTCTACTAAAAATACAATAATTAGCTGGGCATGGTGGCGGGCACATGTGATCCCAGCTACTCAGGAAGTTGAGGCAGGAGAATCGCTTGAACCAGGGAGGCGGAGATTGTAGTGAGCCGAGATGGCCGCCATTGCATTCCAGCCTGGGCAACAAGTGTGAAAACTCCGTCTAAAAAAAAAAACCAAAATATCAACCTTTCTTCTGTCCCAATACATCTTAAAGATCTGATACACAGTCCCATTACTAACAGTGCTCCATGGTGACTACTAATCTAGGCAGAGTGGGAGGGGGCACAGAATGATCTGGGGATGGGAAAGATGTATGTGGTTTAGAATGCTCTTCCCATCATTGCAAGAGACCTTTGACACATTTAATATATATTACAGTTAGACTATCCTTACGAGAGCCCAAAGATCTTCAACATGTATATTTTAAATGTTCTGAATCATAAATTTGGTTCATATGCCCTGGAGGCTAGTGAGTGAAAGCTGCCCCCTTGACTACTGAGTAAGCTTAACTGTCAATCCTATATTTATAGCACAACATGAGTATTTGGCTTTCTGCTAGTTTCAGGATCTAAGACTTTATGGAATAAATCATATGCTATAAAGTTAATGTCAAATTAGGGATTTAGAAAGATCAAAGGTGATTCTTTTTCAAATGTCAAGTATCTTTAAAAGTCAATTTTAAAAGTGATACAAAGCAACAAAGTATTATAGCTCAGTACCTAACAACAGCCCCTCTCCCCCAAACAACTTTGGCCAAATTTATATATTAATCTGTAGGGTGGAAATCAGATACACAAACCCTTTGTTACTGAAATTTCATCCTTTTCTTATAAAGTGATCGATGGCTAGAATTTTCAAACAGTGGGATCCTATGCTCCATTATTTTAAATCAGAAATAAAGGGATCATTCTATAGTTCGTTATTGGAAATGGTTCTCTGAATGTGTAGAGCACCGGTGAACAAATAAAACTTTGACGCACACACACATAGGTACATGCAAAAGAAAGAAATACATGTTCCCAGTCCTTCAAAGAACCGCAAGCCAACTTCCCAAAAATAACCACATATAACTAACTACCAAGGATTTCTACGTAAGGCATTTTAAACACCATTTACCGATTTATTATAAACTCAGTAGTGGGTATGTTTCTGTACAGTTATCCATTGAAAACTCATCTAAGTTCTGGAAGAGGGAGAAAAGGGAGATGGAATATAGAGGCTGTCACATGCTACTGGCTACGGGCAGGGGAAGGTAAGCAAGAGATAACTGGCCAAGAGAGTGAGAAGAAAAACTGCCTGTGGCTTGTCCATGTCCAAATCTACTAAATTGGTAGTCTTTTATTCTTAGCCCTTGATTCTCTAGCAGCTGGTCTGAACCACTGTCTGAAACCATTAAAAAAAAAAAAAAAGTAATGGGATAAAAAGAATACAAAATGGCTGGGTGCGGTTTTGTAGAGATGGGGTTTTGCCCCATTGCCCAGGCTGGTCTCAAACTCCTGAGCGCAAGCAATCCATCCACCTCGTCCTCCCAAAGTGATGAGATTACAGGTGTGAACCACCACATCTGGCTGAGAAAATTTTAAATCTCAAGTTATATATGTGTATTTTTGTAGAGAAGTATCCTAGCTGATTAATAATAAACTTTCCAAGCATAGAAAAATATTACAGGCCAGGCGCAGTGGCTGACGCCTGTAATTCCAACACTTCAGGAGGTCAAGGTGGGAGGACGGCTTGAGCTCAGGAGTTTGAGAACAGTCTGAGCAACACACAGAGACCCTGTCTCTACAATATATATATATTTTTTAATTAGCCAGGGTGGTAGCACACACCTGTGGCCCTAGCTACTCAGGAGGCTGAGGTGGAGGAGCTCTTGAGCTCAGGAGGTCAAGGCTGCCAGTGAGCTGTGATCGCACCACTGCACTCCAGCCTGGATGACAGTGAGGACTTGTCTCAATAAAACAACAAAAGAATTAAAAATGGACATCTGTTTGTGTTCTCTGTGCCTGGAATTATACAGCTACTGGAAATACAAGCTACTGTGCTTGTTGTTGCATTTTTAAGGTGATACTTCTGCTCATGTCACAATCACAACAGCAATCATTCCTCTACATAATCTAAAATTTCTTTGAAATATCTTAAAAGTTGGTCTCTGTGGGGGTTTCTGAAAACCCTTGTCGGGGTTAGTGAAGTCAAAACTATTTTCATATGAACAAAAGCTCTTTGGAGTCCTCAATAACTGTTTAGTGGCTCCTGAGACCAACAAGTTTGAAAATTGTTTATATAGGAGCCGTGCACGGTGGCTCACACCTGTAATCCCAGCACTTTGGGAGGCGAAGGTGGGAAGATCACCTGAGGTCAGGAGTTCGAGACCAGCCTGGCCAATATGGTGGGACCCCCGTCTCTACTAAAAATACAAAAATCAGCCGGGCATGGTGGCACACACCTGTAATCCCAGCTACTCAGGAGAGTGAGGCAGGAAAATCACTTGAACCCAGGAGAGGGAGGCTACTCATGGCTTCCCCACAATGAACATCTGGTTGAATGAGTTCCCCAGTACTTAAGACACCCCCTATGTGAAGTGAACAGTTTTTCAATATTTGCTAATGTATGGTTTTCTGGGCCTCAGGCTCACTTATTTTCTTCACAGGCTTGCCACTTTCCTACAACACATTTCCATTTCAATAACATGAGAGAGATGAGTGCAATAATGCACAAGACACTTAAGCCACATAAGCACCAAATGTAAGATTAGTTAAAACAGCTGAGGGTTGACTGCAGTGCACTCTACAGAATCAGTTTTCTAGGGTGAGCACATAGCGTGTTCAGTGAACCCCAGGCCGCTCTGTGTAAATGTGTGTAACAGGTAATGAAAGTTCCTTCTTCACATATTGTTACTACACATCTATTGCTAAAAGTGAAATGACAGAAGCGACGTGACAGACTCATCTCCATCTATAAAGTATGGAAGATGTAGATGACTGACACAGTTCTAACTAACACACGCTGATTTTGCCTTTCATGGATTTATACTGTATGTAGACGTACATTCACCCTCTTCACTCCTCCTTGCAACTCCCCATCCACTTCGTAAAAAAAGACCAATTGTCTAGCAATGCAAAGAAACAGTATAGTGTAGAACAAATAATTCCGGGCTGAAAATAAAGAAATCGCGCTTTCACTCTCGGCTCTGTTATTAAGAAGTTGTATAACTTTCGGCCTATCTCCCCTCACCACGCTTCAGTATAAGCTAAAAGGAGGGAGACGACCAAGATGGCTTTACTCACTTCTGACACCAAACGACTGCCAGCAGATTCAGGAAGCTTAAGAATTACCAGCTCTGTGTGTGTGTTCTAAAATTAATGCAACAGGT